>NC_089201.1:22665545-23865545 GCF_963930695.1 Labrus bergylta
CTTTAAGCCCTTCAGCATAACGTTCTGAGAGCCGTTCACAAGCTCTTTCTGCCACTCCTCTTCACCTTCACCTGCAGGACGGACGTTCATTGAGAGAGGAGCGTTTGAGGGAACAGGCACAACTGGGTCAGGGACATCATGATATGACTGGAAGTAGTTACTTGAAAATGTAATCTAGTGTTATGGGATGACACTTCACTCCTATGTTAAATTCCAATTGGTGATATTCATGGGTATATTCAAAGATTTAAGTCTATCAAGGAATCTTTACGGTGGCCCTGGAAGCTCAATCCAGGAAAAATGAGAAAGCAAAAACACACCAAAAATGAGGTCGGAAACAACATCAGATCTTACAGTACTTTTTTGTGGTGTTCTCACATTGCAGCATTTTCTAGCCATGCTAGCTACGTCAGTCCATTTGGTCAGACCCTGACGGAAACATGTCAAATCTAATGAGTGTGTGGCTATTAAAGGGTGACAATCATAGTAACTAATGAAGAATGGATCCTACTTACTCCTAAATCTCTCAGCACTTGTCCAATTGGCTGCCATGAAATTCAATAATCATGGTTTTAAATACATCTGTTCATGGCACCCTGACCACCTAATGAAAAGCTGATAAGCCTGAAACAGGAAGTGTAAGCATGCTAACATTGTAAATTAAGCTCATAAACATGGTGTGAATACATGAATATGTTAGCAGGTCTATGTAAGCATTCAACTGAAAGCTCTGCAGTGTGGAAACACCATGGATTCAGATTGTAAGGTATTGCCGTTGAACATGGTGAGAGAACCATTTGTTGATTTTGGTTTTGTTCAGTTTATTTGTGTGTGTTTGTGTTTTCTTGGGTCACACTGCGTAGATGTCTCAAGGCCACCGTCGACTTCCAGGTTGTGATGAGCTTAGTATGAAATCTGTTCGGCTAATGAGCACAAGATTATGTGTTTGATGACAACATTTTCTAAGTGACTGGGATCCATGATTATGATATTCCCAAATTGAATCTTTTAAACAGTGGATGTGAGAGAGCCACACTACGACAACACATTTTTTTCATCCTCACTGCAGGTGGATAGAAACAATGGAGAGCACTTCAGTCACAATCAATTGGCATCAGAGGGATGTTTGTTCGGCTTTTATGATGTTTGTTTGCAGAACTTGCATCGTGATTACAGAGGGAGATGCACGCAAACCCAGTCAATTACAGGACGGGGAAAATCGAGGGTTGTGTGGGGAAATCAGCAATCCAATCACAGGCGGCCATGTTTATCACATCTGGGTCCATGTTGGCAGGACCCAGCTTCCACATGACTGCCAATATTTCTATTCACCTGCACAAGCTAATTATATTGTAGGGATCTCCTGTCACCTATGTGTGATAGACAGAGGTGTGTGGCTTTGCTTACTGTTCTCTAATCTGTATTCTACATAAACGTTTTTCTCCGGCCCCCAGAAATCCCAACTGATCAGGGCCCCGTCGTCTACCACCGAGTAGTTAACGTTCCCGAAAGGACTCGCGGGCATTGCTGAGCACACAAGAGAAAAGACAACCATCAAAGATTGATCTGTTGGGCAAAGGACAATCCAATAACTTGCAATCAATTCCTCTGATTGAATTACATTCCCATTAAACGTCTTAGTGTCACTGAATCTAGACCCTCTTAGCTTTACACAATAGCATAACAAATGGGAAGAACTATGTCAACCAGCAAGGACAACACAAAGCTGATCATGTAACAAATCAGGCATTTAGTGTGCTATCATCACAGCAGTATCTGTACCATTGTTGTGTGGATGGTGAGGAGGAGGCCGTGCAATGGGATGAGAGGTTTGGGTGTTTCCTGTAAACAACACGGAGAGGGTAAACACGGAACCACAAACGCACACACACAGACACTCTCAACAAGCACGGACATGACATACACTGAAGTCATGACACACAGTGGACACAGTTCATTGGCATGCCAGGCAAACTCTCGCCATGCAGCGGGAAGCGGGGTCAAAGTAGCCAAAGGCAGCGTACAAAAAAAAAAAGGGAAGGAAAAAAAAAGAAGCAGCCGAGAGCTTTGAAAAGACTCATCTACTTTTATCACATGGCATTAAAAAGCCAAACGTCACACAGCATCTTTATCTGTGTGGCTTTGAACTTCCACAGCTTTGAACTCAGCGGAGCATTGTGGTGGGCCGCAGAGTTTGATAGAGACGAGGGGAAATTGCTTAAAGATGAGGACTGCATGCTTTTTTTTTTTTAAGCAGTGGCTATATCTTTAAAACATGCAGCAGTGTAGATACCACCGACACCGGTGCCCACATCTACGTCAAGCTGTGATATTAGAGCTTGTAGAGAGAAACAGGACACAGAGAAACAACAGGACAGGGGTCACTTTGGGATAACCCCCCCCCTCCCCTTTCATCTACAGTATGTCACTTTAAGTAAGTGTAACATTAAGACATTCATGTGATCGTGCTGGGTGATGTAACAGACGACTAGTCAGAAGTTTTAGAAAAGTGTGGGTCACCTTGTGTAACAATGCAACTGGATCACACTCATGTTCTACAAATAACTGGATTTGAATGAAGAGCTAATCATGCCACAGAAAATGCTACAGCCAAAGATTGTAATACAATGAATAATACAATTGTGTGCTTTGTACTATATAGACCGACAATGAACATTGTAAGTGAACAAAAATATTACAATGTTAAAAATTGTGTAGCTAAGAATTCATCTGATTATGGATATATATCTTTGTAAACAGATTAGTCAAAAACAGGATTGATAACAGGAATACATGCATAATCTAAAATTCAAGTTATAACTGCTTTATATCTTACTAAAATTAAAAAAATAATAAATATTCTATTGATGTTCATATAAAACTGATTTTTGCACATGAAACTGGAATGAACTAATGCTGTTTTTGAGTCTTAAGAATATGACACACACATGAACCCTTATCGGACGCTCTGAAAAAATAGATTTTTAATCTCAGCAAGCTTCTTTCCTGGTTAAATTAAGGTTAAATCAAATATTGGACGATTTTCTGATTCTGACAATCATTTAACTCAGTGCAAAAGACATATAACAGAACATAACTCTTGGGGGGGAAAACAGCATATTGATAGTTTGGAGTTATGTGACAGTATAAAATCCCTCACTTTGAAGTGAGTCCAAAACACTTGGAGAAACTCACGTTGGGCTAGTTTACCAAAATCAGGAAGGTGGATGTTTTAAGGTTGATTTTTTTTTTTTTTTTAACTTTTCAGACCATCACAGAACTGGAGATAACAAAAAACATTACATCATCATTTTGCTTAAAAAAAGAAGAAGAACGTTTGATGTTACTGTGTCTTGTGGATAAAATAAGAAGAAGTGACATAAAAAGCCATCAAAAAAATGTGTTACATTAAGACCAAATTTTCACAAAACTCAACCATCAACCACCCTGATGAAAGCAAGCTAGGTGAAGGCATAAATGAAGTTTGGTGTTTTTAAGAACTGTGTGATGTGTTTGAAATTGGCATAGATGTCATACTGTAAACATGTTCTGTATATTAACGGCATGTATAACCCTCATTACCTGAATTGTAGAAACAATAATCATCATATCTAATAATCAGCTTAAGTGATCGTCTAGTCTCCCAGATGAAGAAAACATTTACTTGCAGTTGTCTGCGTTTGCTGACTTACCTTCGTCCATGATGGTGACAGTTTCCTGAGAAATGGTGGGGCCTGCTCCCCTGACTGTTTTGGCATTCAAATAAAACTTGTAGCGTGTGCTGTGCCTGAGGTTGGACAAAGTGACTGAGGTCTCATTGGCGGACAGGGCCAGCTCCTCCACTGGGCCCAGCTCGTTGGAGTTATTGACTACAGGGGTGGAGGTTGATGGGTGGTATGAGAATAATAAGATGGGGAAGGAAGTGTTGGAAGCCATGAGGTAAGTTACATAAAGGTATGAGGAGGAATGGGGGCGTGGATAGGGTTGAAGATTTAATGATGAGAAGTTGGAAAATGAAAGTATTTGGAGGTGAAGGGGGGGTTCAGGAACAGAAGACGGGAGTGACAAAAGTTGATTTGTTAATTTGTGTTGTAATGAAAGAAAAACAACTTTCTTCAAATGCTTTAAGACTACTTTATTCTATCTGCTCTGTGTTCTTATCTAATACTGAACGGGTCAGGAAAAGACATGAAAAAAGAAGACATACAGAACTATTAACTACATGAAGGAAGGTGACACAAGTCTAACAGCTCAGCTTTTATTTTATGGAGAAACACTCACCTGGCTGATATTTGAGGGTGTAGCCAGTGATGCGTCCATTGCGGACATGAGGAGGACTCCATTCAAGAGTCAGAGAGTCCAGGTTTGTGTCGGTGACTAACAGGGAAGTAGGAGCCCCCGGCACTAAAGAACAAGAGAAATCATGACACCTTATACAAGTTCATCAGATAAAAAGCTGAAGAGGGTTACACATAAAGTCTCAGTCAGGGGGTCTGCTTCTTAATAAGAAGCATGTTTTGCTTGCTCTTAATTCATTTGGATGTCGATTTTAATTGTGCATAAACCTTTCTGTCCAAATACACAAGAGGACAGTTTACCTCTCATATTCTTATGACATCACAGCTCAAAGCAAGCTTTTGTTTTTTTTAATTTTAAGTGTTTTATAACTACTATAATTTAACCTAATCATTAATTTTGGATTAAAGTTACGTTTTGTAATTGAGACAATGCTTGAAAAAAAAAAGAAAGAAAGAAAGAACATTTTCTCTGGTCCTACCTCCTTCAGGGGTCTCAAACTCCTGGGTGGTGCTGGCGGGACCCTCCCCCTTGCCGTTATAGATCCTGACATTGAAGGAGTAGAGACTGTAGGGATGTAAGCCGGGCAGTTTGCCGTGAGTATGGTTCCCGCTGAAGGTCAGGATCTCCTGCTCCACATGGTGGGGGTTGTGTTTATGCAGGCTGTGCTCTTTCCAGTAGTACACCTACAAGAAACAGTTATTTTCCATTATTGACGGACTATTGCTATTTGGATTGGTGTGCATGTTACGCTCGCTTTTGTACCGTACCTTATATCCTTTGAGATGTCCACGTATAAACTTTGAGGGCACAGGGTCCCAGTGCACCTCTGCCAGAGTGCTGTTCAACACCATGACCTGCACATTGTTTGGAGCTGCTACCGGCACTGGACAATGAATGAAGAAAGCAACAACAGATAAATAAACAGGGAAGAAGACTAACATATGTATTCCCACAGAAACTTGCAAAATCAATTTCTTAAGGTCTTTAAAGGTCTTAAAAGGTCATTGTAAGAGTCAGTGTAACTCACAGTCCTCTCCTGAAAAGCCATGGGCGATAGCAGGGTCAGGGGCCGCTCCGTGGTCGTTTACAGCCTGAACTTTTAGCTCGTATGGAACAAACGTGGGCGTTCCAGACACAACAAACTTGGAGGTGTTCACTACACTCGCTGTGTTCCAGTCGCTGTTCACCGCCTTCTGCCTCCACATAACTCTATAGTGAAGCCCTGGACCGTTAGACTGGAGGCCTGTCAGCGGCTGCAGAAGAGAACGTTTTGAATGTTACTTATCTTTCAATTGACTTTTCAGTCAGAGAATGAATTTGCACTTTGCACTTCAAAGAACAAGGACACATTGGATGTTTCATGGTATTCCCTGGACAACACTTAATGCTTCAAGATATTAGAAACAGCTCGTCAGGAAAAAAAACTGGATTACCTTCCATGAGATTACAAGATTATCATGTTGTGTCCCCAATCCCTGTACACCTGTTGGGTTCTCATCAGGAGCTAAAAAAAGACAATAAAAAAGACAAAATAATGAATTCTCCACGGTAACAGGGGACACTAGCTCATTCTGTGGGGACTTCGGTTGGGAACCAGAGGTTTGCTGTTTCAAGTCCCGGTGAGGACCAAGTCTGGAAGTTGGTCTGGTAGCTGGAGAGGTGCCCGTTCACTTCCTGAGCACTGCAGAGGTGCACTTGAGCAAGACATTGCACTGTATGTGCACTGTATAACATTTGAATCAGATGGACATGGAAGGACATTTTCTGATTCATGTTCTGAAGCCATAATTCTGAAGTATGTACCTGCGGGTTCTGTCTTGTACACCCTGGAGGGGAAACTGGGGCGGCTGAAACCCACAGCATTATGCCCAAGGACTCTGAAGGTATAGTGGGCGTAGGGTGACAGTTTGAGGTGAGCTGTCGTCCTGGTTCCAGGAACCTCGGTTAGATTATGCCAGTGACCTCGGTGGTGCAGTGAGTCTTCATACTGAATCAGAAATTCTGTGCAAAGTGAAGAAAATACAAGTAGTGTTAATAGCTGAGCACACTGATAGTGTAGTTGTATGACTAAAAGAAGGAATGCACTCAAGATAACTCAAGTTCTACTAAAATATGTCTTGACATGCTCCTCTGGCTGTGCTTTGAGGTGTAAAGTAAATGTTTATAGAGTATGAGTGTTGGCATCGTTCTGCGCATACTGATAGAAATCGACAACCAGATTCTGCTGCAGTAAATGGTTGAGACATTTTTATGGATGTTTGGATTTTTTTACGCTGTTAAAGCATTGATCGATGGACAAATTATTTCAAGCTGGAGCTAAAGCGAAATCACAGACACGGAGAGTGTGCACATTCGTATTTTTGGGGGGTCTTAAGAAACGGTTTGCAAAAAAATGTCTAAATTACAACAGGAAGGCATGAACTATATCGACAATCTGTTCTGTGTTCGGCTCTGTCCTACAAAACACCCTTTAACCTACATTTCCCATAATGCAACTTTGAAGTTTCTTCAGTTAGTCTCTCTTTGCATCAGATGAACCCAATTATTTTCAATGAAACACGTGAAGTTTTAAATGCAAGCTTTCCATTAGAAAACATGACAACTCCATGTTTGAAATCATTTTAAGTGTACAGATACAAACGCTGGGTCTCGTTCATATGATTGTGATTTTACAATCAGTTAGGATGAATTCATCCAAAACAGAAGACCACCAAACTAACACAAATACCCTCACACGAACACATACAAACAATAAAGCCATACTCTGGATTGGACTGTTGTGTTCATCCCCAGGGGTCCAAGTAAGCTGAATACTCCTCTTTTTCTGGTCTGTCAGCTCGAGGTCAGAAGGGGGGTCGGGTCGCTCTGGAGGAGATACAGCACAGGCAGCGACATCAACACACAGTTATAGCTAGAGGAAATGAAGCGTGCATGCCACGGGAAGATAAAACAAAAACAGAAGAGAGCTTCATGGTCACAAACAAAGAAAAACATGTCAGGTTTGTTGGTTAAAACATGCAACAACTTTTACTTTTACATCTCCTCGTCTTCCTGACATGTCTCTCTTCATTCTTTGCTCAATGCGACACATGCAGACACTGAATCATGCATAATAAAATCACTGACGTTCAAGTGAGCATCTTCCATAAACACTCTGCATGAAACAGAGTCTCCAGCTCCAAGGGAGCCTAAATTGAAGCTCATGATTGAAATTGTGATGATGAAGTGGAACATGTGCTTTGAATAAAAAAGTGATGAGGAAAATATGAATCTGGAGCATTACACAAACAGTGCAATAGTGAGATGTCGGATTTTCAAACGATCTTTGCATTTAAGTAAGAGTGAGAATCACTTTCCCATTGCAGAATTTTTCCTTTGCATCAATGGTTTAATGTGTTTTGACTTCATGCATTTTTTCAAAAAAGATTACAAAATACACTCCAGAAAACAGGCTGTTATTCAAAAAGACGAAGACAATCCATCAAATACTGTTGAATCAAAATGAGAAGAACAAATAAAAAAAGCTCAGGGATTGTCAAAAATAAGGCCACGGCATGCTCCACTTAACAAAAGCATACAACAGACACACAATGTCAGCAGAGCACAGCTGGGTGCTCAGGTGTTCTGCAGTTACCAATGACAACAGCTGGTGTCGGCGTGGCCTCTGCCAGGTAGGACGGTGGGAGTAAGAAAGGGAGTTAAGTAGTCGGTTAGCCGTAAGACAACAAAGCAGTCTATCTGGCTCGCTAAGACGGCAACAATCAAATATTAATGCTGCTGACACGATGACTAAATCACCTTCTCAGTAAACTCTCAGGCAATTAACCTTGAAGCTCTGAAAGGAAATCTGATCTGTGAGTTATTGGACAGATTCACTTTTCCGGGAAGACCTTTAATAATTTGTGAGTCAGTGAAATTGAGGTTTCAGAAAGGCTGAACGTACCGACAACAGTGAGCTCAGCGCTGGCTGAATCATGGTCCAGAGTCGTGTTCATGATGCAGGTGTACACGCCCGCGTCGATCTCTGACACCTCGGTGATGGTGAGGCTGTCCGAGTCTACGTAAAACCTGGAAAAAAAAGCATTCATATATACCACTTAAAAAATAATGTGTGTTTTTTTTCTTATTCAGAAAAGTAGTCAAACAAAATCTAACAAACAAAAACAGAGCTATAAGAGTTTGATGTAATTCAAAGTAAAGTGGTTCCATAGATGTAGTTGGGGATAACGGTCTAAACGTGAGACATCTCTCCACGCAGCTCTCACCTCTCATCATCAGGCAGCTCTCCGTCGTCTTTGAGCCACGTCATGGTGGGGATCAGCGAGGGGTCGTGTTTCACTTTACACTGAAACACTGCCGAGCGGCCCCGCTGGACCACCTTATACTCTGGCTGCTTCAGGATCCGGGTGGGCTCTGGCGGAAGGGGGAGAAGGTTTGGTCAGATGTTTGAGCCAAGTTAAATGATTCAAATGAGAGAATCTGAACAAAATGCATCAGAGTTTGAGCATCATTTATAATACTAAGTAAATATAATGGATAAGAACAGGGTTAAAACTGTCCTTTTTACCTGAGCAAACAAAATATCATTTTTTGACTGATCATTTAATCATTATTTTGATACAATTATAAAGATACAGACAAATGGTCAATACAAGTAATAAAGCAGCAAAATTAGGTGATGAAAATGCTTCTATGTGACTTTCATCAGACAATCCTGAATGATCTAGAAAGAGTCTTCAGTTTATGTGTGAATACGGCTAAATGTGAGGCATCATCTTCACTGAGGACACTCTCACCTTTGACTTCGAGGAGGATGTGATTCTCTTCTTTCCCCAGTGAGTTCCTGGCCACACAGGTGTACTTTCCAGCATTGTGTGCTTGAGCTGTGTGTATCTCTATAGTCCCGTTGTCATGGAGGATGTAAGGATCTCCATCCAGGGTGCTCGACCGGCTGTCTTTGAACCTGAGACACAAAGGGACGTGCTCTTTGAGCTTTAAAAGAAACATAAAACAAAACTTCACCCTTGTTAAAGTTAATCAACTCACCAGGTAATTTTAGGGATGGGTGACCCAAAGGAGGCGCAGTCCATCAGGGCCCGGTGGTTTTTGATGACCTGGTAGACTTTGTTGGCTGGTGTCAGCACTCTGGGCGGCTCGGCTGTAGAGAGACAGCGGCCATTAATGCTGTGTTATTACACTCAGAAAATCAATGTGAATGGAAAACAGCATTCTGGATTAAAAAAAATGGAGCTTGAGGTAATGAACTTACAGAGCACGTTGATGAAGGCGTTGGACAGGAGGTAGCCGTAGGCATTGGAGACGTTACACTGGTAGACGGCGCTTGATCCCGTCTGCACATCAGTGAAGATGATGGTGTCGTCCTCCACCTTTCTGCTCAGATCCTTTGGAGAATCTGATCAAGGGTTACAAATGTTACTCTGGTTATTTGAATTCTGGATTCATTGTGTAGTAACGTTTCTGTAGAGAGTAACATGCTGACGGGAGGTTTGAGTATCTCACGTAAAGCTGAGTATCAGTAATACTTTTAAATAGTGAGCAAAATGTGTCTGTAGCACAGATTACTGAAGACTGCAAACAGCTTGAATCTGGAATTAATTAGTCTTGTTCAAAATGTTTAATCAGATATTTCTGCACTGATATGACACTATTAGTCATTTTAATCTTTTTTATTTTATATTATATACACATTTTATTCTGAAATGCTCCGTGTTTAGGTTACAGTTTACTAGTTTGGAGAAAAGGGCATTCTTAAAGGAAGAAATTGATACCACTCACACAGCTGTACTTTAAATATGAAGCTACAGCCAGCCAGTTAGGTTCAGAAAATGGGGACAACTTAGTATAGCTCTGTCTAAAGTCTGTCAACTTGACCTCTCAAACTCAGTAATTAAAATTAGAGTTCCCCCTCTCGATGCCTGACCATCGTATGCTGACAATAATTGGCATAATTATTAAATATTTCGAAACACTACTTTGAGAGCAGATTAAAAACCGATGCAAATATTTTTTGCTTAATATGTGTAAAAAAAAAAGTGTTTAAGGTGAATTTTTTTAAATATTTTTAACTATGAGTCATTAAAAAAAAGCTTTGATCAAGTATTGATTATCAAACTCGGGGATTGTAAATCCAATCTTCAATATGGTATGCAGACCAGAGGTATTTACTAATCTGTGATTCAGAAAAGTATTCTCAAAAAATCAAACTTTACAATATTCAGCTTTTTAGAAAAAGTCATGTACTGCCATAGAGACCGGTACGTTTCTTTTTTTGATAGCAGATGGAGTTTCAGTAAGACGGAGCAGGCTGCACTCACTCTCTATGGGGATGCCGTTCATGGCCCAGGTGATGGAGGGCTTGGGCGTGCCGCTGGCTCTGCAGGTCAGCACCCCGTTCTCTCCCGGAGCGAGAACAAGGTTTCTGGGCTGTGCGCTGATCCAATAAGGAGCGGCTGAAAATAGAACAGAGCGCAGAAGACGGCTGGAGAATTAATCACTGAACACACTGCCCTGTTGGCATATGTGCATAAATCAATTATGAGACGTAGAGGGAGGATGAAGAGACAGACAGACGGAGTGAATGATTGGAATCTGCACATTATTATATCAGACAAACCTTTGACCATGACGTGGATGTTGTGGTGCACCGAGCCCAGCTTATTCTTGGCGGTGCAGCGGTAATCTCCAGCGTCTGATTCCGACACGTTCTCAATGCGAAGAGTCCGCTGGTAGTGCAGGAAATACGTGCGCTTGGCGGGGAGCTCGCCGCTCACTTTGGTCCAGGAGATATCCGGGGTGGGCCTGGATTCAAAGGAAGACGAGACAAAGAGCGACGATGACACTCGAGCAGGTGGGCACTCGAGGCGCTCAGAGCTGAAGTAATGGCAGATTCTTTCACTTACAGTCCTTCGGCGATGCACTCCATCTCCAGCACCTGTCCTCTCAGCACGGTTTTGGAGCTGGAGGGGCCAGATGGGACGAGGAAGGTTGGCTTCCTTTCATCCGCAGGGTCGTCTACAGTTACACACACACACACACACACACACACAGATTCACAATCAAACCATTACCACCTCTTACAGGGCCTTCAAAATCAGACTCCTTTCTTGTTGTACTCTGTGGTATAACGAAACCTCTCCCCTACAAGTAAATGCACTGGCACTAAACCAATTCATTACAGACCACTATTCTCATATTTTATGGTTGGATATAAATGTTATATTAGTCATGTTGTTGTTTTATTGCGGCTTTCTGTGGCTCTTTTAATCACATTAAATTGCCCTCTAGGGTTATAATAAACACTACAATAATCCTAATATAGAATTGATAATCAGAGAGATGAAATGTGCTTTGTTTTACCGTGCAGGTAAAGATGTATTCTTCCCCCCAAAAAAAAAAAATTACGAACATCATCCAACAAAATGTTTACGATAACAGTCATGACAATAACTTTACAATCTGGCATGATCAGTTTTATGAGTAGAAACTGTTTACATGTGTTCATTCAGCCAGCGTCCGGTATATTTCAAACAAAGAGAGATATTCTAAGAAATAAGGGATTAAAGGAGATGAAGTAAATGAGAGGAAAAAAAGGTGATTATGAGAATGAAGATGGCAGATTTCTGTCTCACAGAGGTTTGGCAATCACGGAAGAGAATTTTGAATCATGACAGGGATACATCGATATATAGGCTGAGTATTGGTATCGGCTGAACTGCAGAAGTAATCTGTATCAGCCCTGATTTTAACCCTTGATGCATCCCTACATATTTTCACTTTCACTGCTGTAATCAAACTCATAGTTTACCATCAATTCAATGTATATGCTTAGCCTTATATTTATTTTCAATTGGAATTCATTCTTGTTTTTAAAGCTGTAGACATGTTGTAACATTTGCAAAAAATCAGCTCATCAGAAAAAGAAATCCCCATGCTGTTACAGTTTAAAAGGAGGAAGTTGTCAGTTATTAAAAGGGTTTTGATTGGATAGATCAGGAGTGAAGGAGGGGACAAAGCTAACTATGATTCTTGGATTAAGGGGTTAATGTAAATGGGTAAAGAAACCAGGGTTTGAGTGTCTATGAAGGGGTGTTAACACTAGAGGGTGCTAGACCTCACCCCGGTGAGAGTCTAACAAGTCTGTGGGTTTGCTGGATTTAAGGGTAAGTGTTAGTGGGTAGAAAGTTCAGACTCTGGAGCACTAGGTCGGGTAGGATGAACACTAGTGGGTGCTAAAAACTCACCACTAAATAAATCAGTGTCATTGTAAAAAGCTGCCATTGTGTCATTGATTGCATCCACTGTAACACAACAGAAACAAAAAAAGAAATCAAACACGCCACAAGTTGAAATCATCAGTCACATGAGAAATTAAAATCAACTTAACATGAGTAGAAAATACAAGTGCAAAAAACAAAACTTCAAATGAATCCAGAGTCAGAGATGAGGAATGATAGTAATAGAGGAGTGTAGTGAGGACAGCCTGTCATCATGTCAACAGCTAAATGCTCCACTGAATGAGAGCGGCCTTTGTTGGTGGAAAGTGCGTATGCTGAAGTAATAAATGAACGCCTGTCGGGCTGATAGAGCTCGGGGCAATCAAAGCTCTGACAATCTTTCTTTTCAGGGGGATGACGACCGCTGGCGTCTCTGAGGATGGAATCACTGATAGGAAATGCTGCTTCCCTCCTACGCACTCGTGGTAACACATAAATGATCTCTCTCTCATGTGGACTCATTAACACAATAACTCACTCACTCTCATGTTTTGCTCATTACACCTCCAGTTCATTTGACTTCCTTTATCATCACACACACACACACACACACACACACACACACGGTCAGACTTACGGCTGAGGACCTTGAGGCTGATTGGCTGTTTCTGCTGGATGGTTTGAGTGTACGGGAAGCGGGCGTAGCAGATGTAGTCGTTCCTGGAATCCTCTCGGAGCACATTAGAGAAATAAAGGTCTCCGTTGAGGGACTGGGACACCCTGTTGCTCTGAGGCAGCCTCTGAAAGTCTGAAATGTACGGAATATTAAATCCTTTGAAGCAAAAACAAGTTCAGTAAATGTTACTGGAAGAGCTCTTCTTTAAAGCGTTCGTTTAATCGATTCTAATTAAGGATTGTTTCTAAGTTCTGAAACCCCGTCCTACCAGTGAAACAGACAACATTTACTGAATCATCCAAAGAGAGGTTGTTGCTTTTCCACAGAAAGTAAATGAGAACCTAATGTGGTTTTTCACCTCTATTTATCTTGGATAGAAGCATGAACCTCAGAGGGAAATATCTTAAAACCTGCACATTTTTAACTAGATTGTAATGTTTAATCTTCATCTTCACCACAAGGCCAATTAAATAGCTTTTTTCTCTGTAGCTTTAAATTTCATCACACAACCTTCTGCTGTTTAAACCAACTTTAATGTAAAGGTACATATAATACAAATGAAAGCTACAGAACACACAGTAAATTGACCTGTCAGAAGGTTAGTTTGGTGAATTTATATTACATATACATTCTAAGGAAACAGGTAGAAAATGCCCTTTAAGTGCGACTTTAACTTTGAAATTGGTAAATCTCACATTTCCACCATAAGTGGGAATCTGCATGCACTGAGTCCAGTTGTTTTTAAAGCAGTGTTGTGTGAGGTCTTTATCAGTAATACGGGATCTACATGCAGCAGATAACTGTCTGAGTTTCTACACAGAGGCTAAGATATGTAACGCTACAAACAAGGTCATGAGAAACGTGTACTTCAACAACTAAGTCTTGCATTTATTGTTTATTTATATACGGATACTTAAATTTTGTGTTTAATTTTAACACTTAATATTGACATTAGCAGCCCTTTTTCTTTGGGACTATATTTCTATTTTCTCTGCACCACAGACCCGTATTCTCGACTAAACCGAGAATATCTGAATTGTTAAATACTACTTTATGTAATGTGCTTTTTAGTTTGAGTGAACTAACCCTTTAAAATCAACACATTTAATGAATCAAGTAATGAAAACTAATTAAGTGTGATACTTTGTTCAACTACATTAAAAACAAGAGCTAACATAAGACTGTAAGCACCCTCTAATTTAGCGCAGAAGCATGAAGCTGGAATTTCACGATAGTAAACCACATTACCCAAAAACCTCAAGTTGACTGCCACAGACTATAAAAAAAGAATTGTGAATTTGACACGTTTATAATATAGTCCGTAGATGTGCTGCAGGGTATGTTCAGATTGAGTGTAGTGCTCACTGTTGTCCATCCAGAATATGATGGGAGGGGGCAGGCCAGCAGGGGGTCGGCACGGCAACACCAGGGACACGCCTTCCTGAACCACCATTGGACTGATTCTCTCCTTTGACCACAAGGGGGACCCTGCAAAGGTTGAAGAAGGACATCAGTGGATGAAGAGTAATTTGACAGAAAATATGAGTCACTAATGGACTGCTGCTGACATGATGACGGAGGTGACGAGGCAGGCTGAGCGAGGGATGCCTTACTGAATAAACAAAAAGGAGAAATACAAGGGATTGTTCACTCTATCTACTGTCACTTCCTGCTAAGAAAAACACGCTGCTTTCTACATGCAACCTTTACCTTTCACGAGTGCTCTTAAAATGGAAATGCCACTTAATTGTTTGAAGCAAAAAAAAAACAGAACAATGCTGTGAGAAAGATGTGGGATATGCATGACATTAAGAGGAGACAAATGAAGTGTTACAAATTACAGATTAGCACTGCACTTACTGGACTGTCGTACGACAATGTTGTGGGAAACAGCAGTTCCGTGTTTGTTCCTCGCTGTGCACTGGTAAACACACTCGTACTGCTCGGCCTTCGCCCCGCTGATGTCCACTATCAGAGTCCCAGAGTGTGGCTTCATGCTGACGTTTGGGTCCTCCTCGATGTCAAAGTGGGTCCCGTTTCTTGTCCAGGAGAAACTGGAAAAGAAAATATCAACGTTCATAGCAGTGAAGCTAGTATCCAATTTAGATGAATGTATAATCATTCTGAGGTGTACAGCCACCACATTGTATTTCAAGGACAGACAAATGTTAAGAGATTAGAACAGCATGGATGAATCATTTCTGAACTTGTTTGTCTTTGTGAGGAAATTCTTTAAAAGGCAATTAAAGGTTTTTTCCAAATGGTTATTTCACAGAAGACATTTTTGGACCTACGTTTTCCTCCATACACTTCTCGCTGCTTTTATGTGGGCAAATCTGATCTCCCAAAGTCATAAAGAAGAATTTGTTTTTGATCTTACATGCCCACATTCAGTGATGGATATTTCATGTCACATAGACATTCTTAAGATTCAAATTCATGTGGCTGTTGAGAGCATTGAAAAAGATGTTAGTGCGTAGATTCTTTTGTACTAGATTCAGCTGTACGATTTGGTGATCGGGTTAAGGCTATGTTAAGGTAAAGTGAACACTGAAGACAAGGAACTGTGTTGCTTTGATGAGTGTCCTTGCAGGTATACAAAGTACAAGTACAAAGGGTGCTGTGATTGTGCAGGCAAATTAGTGTTATACAAGATGAAGATGGAACTAAAGTATCAATAGAGCGTTTGCTAAAGTCGGCCTGTGGCAAGGGCAGCATGTGCAGGGATAAAATAATTACTTTACTGGTGGAATTCTAAACTTTCTTGAGACTTGCTGTCGACTGAGGCTGTAAAGGTCACATATGACGCAAAATACACTTAACCATAGTTTTGAAACACTAATATGTGTCTCTAGTCTGTCTACAAAAACCCCCAATTATGTTAAAAGTCCATCCTCCCCGTCTTTTGACTGCTCCACTTTTCAAAAAATGTGCGCTCAAACAAGCCATATGGAGATTTTCCCTTTGTGACATTACAAAGGACAGTAACCCCTCCCCCAGGAGGATGACACCAAAGATAGGTGTTTGTTTTGCTTCCTGAGTCTGCCTTCTCACAGTAAACAATACGGCATGACGCAAAAATGCCTAAGGTACCCGAGATCTTCCAGAGTGGGGCGTGGTCCAACACAGCTCACTTGCATTTAAAGCTACAGACACACAAACAGCCTGTTCTGACCAGGGCTGAAATAGAGGGGTTTATAGGCATGCTTAAATACAGGATCAGAGTGGATTTACAACAAGAAACTTCACACACATGTTTTGGGGAACTCTGAGATTTAAATTTGTTGCAAAGGAGTATATTATGTGACCTTTCAAGTGACACTTTAACAGGTGTTGGTTGAATCCAAACCTGGAATACCTTTGTTAGACACACATCCATGAGTGCAGAAAGATTCATACCTAGGATGAGGCTTCCCCTTGGCTTCACAGTGAATTATAATGTTCTCTCGAGGGTCGATGATGTAATCCTTGGGGGATTGGTGAGTTATGGTCGGTGGCTGCGGCACTAAATGAGATCAGACAGAGGATAACATTCAATCATGACCTTTACTGCATAACTTAGCTTTTTTTTTCTGTTGCTGTATTGACCACACACACAGTCATTACAGATAACATGCAGACTTACCATACTGAATCAAAGCACACAACTGTTTGCTGACACGCATAAAAAAAACTCCCCATAACATGGGCAACAACAAGACATAGGCATGCAGAACGCTCAGGTACATTTCACTTTGTTGTAATGATCCAATGCCTAATGTATTCCTGTCAGAGCTGGGGGGATAACTAATGGACTATGACATGACAAATGATACTCATGCTGTTTGCAGTATTGCTCAACAGGAATTGCTCTACCACTGCAGAAACACACAGAGCAAAAACAGCAAACAAAGCATGCAATATACTGAAGTCCACTCCAAATCACACTCTGCATTTTATAACATAAAGCAGACTAAGAAATGCATTAAAATATAATGGAAAAATATCAAATATGGACTTTAATGCACAGCATAACAACCAACAGCTAGCAAAACCTCTGCAGTAAATTCACACTAGTATCAGACTTACATCCTTCCAGAACTTTAGTGTTTTTCCAAAGAATCAGCAAACAAGAAGAAACAATCATGACAGCAAAGAAAACCAGACATTAGTGGTGAACAATATTTTCCAGCATTATTTCTGCTTCACACATGGTTTGATGTAGGTCAGTTTCCAGGCTCCAGTGGTCAGCAGCTCCAACCAAAGAATGAGTAACAAGTCTACAACCGCAGTGATATCAGGATGTGATGATAGGAGGATGGAGGTCAGTATGGAAACTCTTTCCCTTTCCCCCCCAAAGCAAAAAATAAAGAAAACTATTATTTTCGAATTCACATAATCAATGAAATAAAGGGTTTCCTCCAGCTATAAAATATAAACTGAAACCACAGATGACACATTTGTAACAAGAAGCTAATACATGTATATACAGATGTATAATACTTACTTTAAAGGCCAATACTTTAAAATGATTCTGTAACTATTGAAATTATAAAAAGTGTTATCTTATAGGACAAAAGGTTGAACAGCTTCTTAGTCTTGATATTGGAATGAGAGTGTTTGTTGCTTTCATTTTACAAATGATTGAAAAGTGGTCAATATTGCAGACTGCTCTGAGTCACCTCTCATCTGGAAATATGATAATGGTAACTTTCATTACTTGTAGAGCATTTATGGGAAAAAGATGAATCGATTAATTTACAAATAGCCAGCTGATAAATGAGTGTTCCTAAAGGTAATCTGTAGCTGCAGTGATTAGTGGACTATTGACAGGTTAGAATACCGCTGGTGCAAATGACCACATTTCACAAATGAATGCATCATTCCATAATCACCCTCTCTATATCGTGTCAGAAAATGACATAATGATATGAATGCGTATGATGGTGTCAGTGTCTGATGTGTTGTCTTACGGTCTAGTGGGACCTCCAGTGCGGCTGCCAGGTGTCCCAGGAGCAGCACCAGCAGTGACGCGTCCATCCTCCTCCTCTCCATCATCGGCGTTTGACGCAAAAGGTCTGACCCGGATCACAGGGATGCCTGTCTGTCACACTGTGTGAGGACGTGTGCACATCCACAACTGCAGGGAGAGGAAGAGAGAGGGAGAGTCAGAGATGAAAGCGATGTATTTTGTTTATCAGCCGGTTCAAAAGACACTTGAATATAACTCTGTCCATGGATGGATGTTAGTTGCCATGCAGTGCAGTTGGCATCTCTTGAAGCTATCCTTTTGATCTCCAACAGGGTCCGATGAGGCCCACATGGGCTCATTTAGCTCGGCTAATCACAGCCGCGGCCACAATGCCAGCAGACTTCTCTGCCGTATCGATCACATGAGCTCGCCAGTTGACATGCCAAGGGACAAGACATGGGGGACACTGACTTCACCATCCATTTCACTCTCGGCTTCATCTCTTTGATTGACTGACTGAAGTGATCTGCAGCGAGGTCAGATTTCAGACACTGAACCATCACTCTTTCATGAGACAAGTGTAGTGGGAAACATCAGGTGTGATCGAGCTGATCTCTGACACCTCAGTGGACACTCAATGAGGACATATGGTGTGTTCAACAAGGTGATGTTTACAGGTTAGGACAAACTGGTGTACGGCTGGTTGGCCAATAATTAACTGTTGATGAAGGGGGGGATTTCCTTTTGTTAGAAAAACTTTAATTATAGTTCTGTCAAAACGGTTGTGCAGGAAGGTTGGTGAACTGTGAATAGACCAGAGAACAAAACAGAAAGGGATGACTCTTATGTTGTTGCCAGGCAGTTCAGCCTTGTCCTAACATAATTTAACCCAACAGAGTGCAATTCTTTTTGAACGAGCTGAAGAGCAAAACGCAAATATTGAAATAATTACTGTCACCGTGTGACCTGAGCTCCAGAAAGCATTAATGATTTAGCTCTTTTAAATTCATATTCATCTGCATTTTTCAGCTTTAAAAAAGAAAAAGAAATGATCAGCATTATTCATTATTTTCATGAAATGTGAGAGCAGCTTGCAGACGAATAGCAATGAGACTCGGAGAAGTCGTTTTCTTTTAACAACCGCAGTCCGACCTGTTTTTATCTCTCCTGTCTGTGTCCCCCCCCAGGCGTCTGCTGGTTGCCACAGTATTAAAATGTCACAGCTTAATTTAGAGCTTAGGGAAGCTAATTTGCTGTGTTATCGGAAAAGCACATCAAATTTGGGATATTAACGCTGGTAACTGTTTGAAAGAATCAAATTGAGCCTGTTTAAGGCGGAGAGCATTTGTGTTCTGCTCTCCTGCCTTTGGGAGTGGGTCTGGTCTGCAGAGGAGTCTGGGACCAGAGGCTAGACAGCTGAGCATCCAGACCCCGGCCTGGTTCTCCTTGGGGATCTGATGCATTTGTTAGCGTTGCCCTTTAGTCATGAATCAGAGTTGGTGTCTGGTGGCTTGGGAAGAAACCGAGAGCTAACGTCCGCTGCCCCTGGCTTGAGCTACACCACTCGTGGGACGGCCTCTATTTTTCACCCAGGGCAGCCAATCACTCTGCTGCGGACACCATCACACAACTCCGGCTTTGAGATAAAAAGATCCAAGCCTTCAGGCTGGGTTCCTGAACCTGCACTAAGCAAGAGGACCTACTTTTGAGTTTCAACTGGCTGTGTTAGAAATTTACAATTGGATGTCATTTATACGAGATCCATTTGAGGTGATTTGAAAGGTATTGCTTTGGAATCGCTTTTCAGTGCCAATTACATTTTGTTAATTTAAAAAGTTATTAAACCTACTTTAAAAAATACAGCTCTTTCTTCAAAGTTCAGCAGTAAAATTAAAAAAGGGATGGTCTGTGACAGCAGGAGAATAACTGAGTTCATTTTACATTTTTATGGTGAAACCCTAAAAGCCCTGTGATTTTTATTTGGAGAGGAGCCAGTGCTTCATCCAGGATTCATTTCCCAATTTAATGAGGTGTAGCAGCTCAGCTCAAGCTGGTCAGCATGTGTGTGTCTTTGTGTGCGTACAGTATATGTGTGCCTGTGCTCATTTGTGTGTATGTGTGCTATAATTATTGCTGTGAGCAAACTCCCTCACACAGTGGGAACTCAAGTGGGGCTGTTCAAGACTAGAAACTACCCACTGGGGCCTTGAACTCCTGACACTCTGTCTGAACAGTGAGCATAGAAACAGCTAAAAACAGCCAGATTTTACCATATTCAAATGAAGTGTTTGTTCTTATTCTAACACATTCACTTTACAGATGTGGGATAAGTCAAAATCCTGCATAATCAGGGATTTTTAGAGTCTAAGACAGAGTATCACTGCATCTTAAACACGATACAGTTCCAAGCCGGATTTCTTATTTGAATACAGGATTCTTGGGGACACACAATCAGAAGCCGTACATCACAAATCTTATGTATGTATCTTGTACTGACAGAACTGGAGTAGCCAAAGTAAATAAAGCTCATTGAAGCACAGACTGCTGAGGCCCCAGACAAAAACACAGAGCTGTTGGGAGTGCTGTGCCAAAAGCTGTGAGGCGTCAGATAATATCGAACGGGAGATGGTCTCTCAGAAAGAAGCACGACAGGAAGGATCTCTGGTTCTTTTTTCAAAAAAGAAATGGATAACAAGAAGATAAACAGAGCTACTGTCTCTCTGAAAAAACTCAATACTTGATGATGTAATACCTCAGGAGGAGCAGACCAGTGTTTTAGCGATTCATCACACTTTTAAGTCGATATGGTCGTCTTAATCAAACAGTTTCTTATTCACAGCAACAGCTGAAGGTAGGTACATAGTAGCATAGAGAAGGTAAGCCAAAATGATAGACATACTGTGAGTGTGACTTGTTTTGTGTACAAAGTCCAGCCGGAGTCCAAGTCTTCAATTTTCTTTTCATTTAAAATTTTTTTTTTAATAATTATCACACCCAGGACTTGTTATCGTGATATTATCGTATTGAGAAATGTTGATATTATTACATTCTTCCTTAACCCTAACCCTAACCCACCTTTGGCCCAGTTTTCCTTATAATCCCCCATAGGACGTATCCGGCTCTGTTGAAGAAAAATGCGCCACTATGTTAGTAAGCTAGTCACTTAGGGTACAGAATGTTTTAAGATCATCTATGATGCATAACGGTCTGTACTGGCCAAAAGGTTGCTGTGAGACATTTAAGAATAAATCAGTAAATTGAACGATTAATTTACAAGACAAAAACCCCTACAGGTACAGTGAAGTGTATCATATCGAATCGTTTTGTATTGTCGACTATCGTATCATTACATGTCGCAACGTGCTGTATATTCTTATATATCCTTATATGGTCAAAGACGCTGAAGTATTCCACAACAACAAAGTAGCATGATAATTCTCTGAAGATCTGCTTTAGCGCATGATGTAAAGTTTAGTAATTCATGAAATTCTGACAATGTGTGACAAAGACAAACAAGTTAAGCCCATATTAAGAGTCTGCTAATTGAATTCTATATAATTCAGAGATGATTGCAAGTCAAAGGCTGCGTTGGCATGGTTGGAAAAACACATTTAAACCTGAAACACAGCAGCATTGTCTGTAAAATGGTTGGCTTTGATCTGAAGCTAATTGGATTTGTATTAAATAAACTAAAGTCTGCAGGACCACTGTTAAGGAGCTTTTGATGCAACTACACGACGAGCCGTGTCTCGCCCTTAAAACAAATGTCAGCAAAATAAAAGGGCCGTAATGTTAATTACTGTCTACAACTAAAGAAGACCACCTTCTCTCAGAACTCTCTTTTCTCCCTGTCCATTTTGTCCGTGGAGAAAACATTGGGTACTTGTGTAACAGCTGCATTGAGCTGTCTGGCCTCTCATTCAGCCGGCCTCTTCAATTACTCCATTGTCATTTTCCCATAGCCGGCTACTTCACCATCCCAAAACTAATTGGTTTTGTGCACATGTCAGAGAGACGTAGCACATGTGGGACACACACACACACACACACACACACACACACACACACATGCACACACACATGCATGCACGCTGTTCTTCAGGACGTGAGGGTCAGCCCATCTCCGAGAACACTGATGGAGCTGACAGGGCACGAGCACTGAGAATTGAAGCAATGCATGGTGTAAATGAATAGCAGTCAGCAGGGGAAAAAGCTCCATTGAAATTCCCTTACAGCAACAGATAACTCTACTCCATATGCTGAATGCTAACCACTAGTGAGCATATTGCCATTTCCTGTGCCAGACGATGGTGATGCAACACTGCAACAGCGACCGAATCACTGCCGTTGCATCAGAACTGTACAGTTTAACCATCTATGATGAAAATAAAGCCTTTCTCTAATGCAAGCCAAGCAGCCTAATTAACTCCTATAATCAGCGCTATTGATGGCTCATGCAATCAGAGGTTTGTGAGCCTCAGTATGGCCTTAATGGAGCAGCAGGGATCCCCTACAGATGGCTGAATGTGGGGGTATAATGATGAGAATAGCTCGGCACTCAGGAAAGTGGTGATGAGAAAACGGATACGGTTGGAAGAGTTTATTTTTTCTGAGGCTGCCTGCTGCAGCTAAGGATGCCATTGTATGGTATTCATTCCCAAGGCTGAGTGCCCGTGTCTCTGAGCCATTAAACATCTATAAGGGAGCGAAGGTTGCATGAAAGGCCTTGCTGTAGAACATAGTGAGAATATTCCTTACGTGGTTGCCAGGATTTGGAATTTTGGATTTTAAAATAAAGATATATCCATTCTTAATGGTCTTCTGTGAGTCATTTAAAGCGAAAGCTGAAAGGATCACTAAATTAGCGACATTTTGCTGTTTCAATTGGCTCTGGATTCCCAGCTAATTTAGTGGGAGAGACATTAACAGCGGTATTAGTTACAGCAGTGATGTATGAGGTGAAATGTTCAGTGGCTTTGGCTAAAACCTCACACAGGCTTTCATCTGCAACTACAGGATAACAATGGACATTCTGAGGGCCAACTTCAGCATGCGTTTCCCATAATCTCCTCATTAGCTTTATAATTGAGGGACCATATGCAAATAATTGCTGTGGTTAACATATGAATTGGGGTCATGTTGTTGAGGGGAGACCCTTCAGCTCCAAAACCAATAACACCCTTTGATCTGCACTGTACAATACCAGACAATTAAGTTAGGACCCTTTATTCATGTGCTGTGAATTCTTATTTTAATTTTTGTATTCTTTAAACAAAACTGATTTTGAAACATGGAAATGGGATACATATGGTATAAATTAAAGGGTGACTTTAACTTTGGTTTGGGCTTTGTTTCGATATATTTTTTAAATGATATTTTTGGGGGATTTTTGATATACTTTATTAATCCCCGAGGGGGAAATTTGAGTTTACACTATTTTTAGGGCCATGCTTCTCACACACATAGGCCTGAATTACATGCATGCACAAACAGGACCTGTGGACACACATTGGTGGAGAGATGTCAAGAGTGGGGCTGCTACATACTGCTAAGTAGGGAGCGCACCAGAGCGGTTGGGGGTTTGGTGCCTTGCTCAAGGCCAACTAGGCGGTGCTCGGGAAGTGCCCTGGCACCTCTAAAGCTACCAGACCAACTTCCATATTATGGTCTGCGCCGGGACTTGAGCCGGCAACCCTACGGTTCCAAACCCAGGTCCCTACGGACTGAGCTACTGCCGCCCCTAAATCATGTGGATTTAGTTTACATGATTGCAGTTCCGGTACTGTTCCACAGTGAAGAAATGCTTGTAGGTTTATGAGACAGGGAGGTCTAGTGAAGTACTTAGATTGCATAATTGGAAGTGTAGGCTGGTCTAGAAGCAAGAACCACACTAAGAAAAACATGTCCAGACATCCTGAAGGAAGTTAAGGATAAGATGCCTGGTGTAACTTTTCCAAGAATATTTTTGCCTCTTTACAAAACGTATCAACCCACCGTAACCCTTAATGCTAATGGGCATCTGTTCCTAATGCAACGTGTCCGGCAATTTGTTTGGTCCTCCTCTTTTCACAGCGCGCCGCACATTGGCATTCACTTAGCTTCCTCCCGCTACATGCCAAGAACACCCCGGGGTTCGCTCTCTGTCCCCTCTGCCCAAATGCTAATGACTGACGGCGCCGGCACTTCTGAGAGCAGGCTCCTCTTTAGCATGCAGATAGAAGCAGCACCACTAGATGGAACGGCCGCTTTAAGGAGGAAATCCCGGTCTGTTCAACCTGAATGGAATTGAAGGGCGATTTCGCTTTCATCTTATCATTGCAGGCCAGCTCAATATGACATATGGGTGGTTTGTCACGTCCTCACACTAATGCATGACCCCCCCCTGACGATTGGACGGATGCACAAGGCCCCTCTCTTTCTCTGTTTAATCATTCCTGGTGGTAAATGTAAGGTCTTTAGGTCTTTAGGTCTCACTCACGATGCAGCAAAAGCTAAACATTATTAGCGAAGCAGCAATTACAGCAAGATGGCAAAAGTTAAGTCTCCAAAGTGTATTTGTACGCTTGTCTGACCTTATTTATACAGTAGTTCATTACTGGAGACGTGTGCAGATGGAGACACTTTTAAAAAGCATTTATTAAAATGAGTTCAGGAGGGGGAGGAAGCACAAGGCTGAACGAGCAACTGAGGATCTGAACTTGACCTTTATTTCATAGCTAATCCCCACACTGTAATTACTCCTTAAAAGAGGATCTTTCAAAATTTCCCAGGAAGTTCAGCTCTTGATTGTGTGAATATAAACTCGCTTACATCTATTTGCAAATGCATCCCCCCTGTTTATGTTTTTTGAATGACTATGGGTGAGCAAAGAAGCTTTCACACTTGAAAAAAAATGGAGAATTGTGTATGCTCGTCCTGACACATGAGTGTGTTATGGTTGAAGCCATTCATATGCTGAGCAGAGGTTCATTATCATGTGCAATGCAGGAGAGTGGGAGGATTGCATTCCAATGCTCCCTGAATAGCCAAAAGGACTCTCAAAATCCTTGGCATACGTCACAAGCCGCACTTAAGCAACAAAAACAACAGTTTTGAGAAAGTAATCAACACAAAACCAATCTGCCGCAGGAACACAATCAAGTCCTTGAGAAAGCAGAAAGAAACAATCATGAAAACACAGAATCAGAGACAAATAAGTAGCAATAAGCCCCCTACTTCCACAAATGTAGGGAAATGTTTTATAGCCAAATATAGGGACACTCCATACACTTCTCAGCAGAGAAGACTCAAAATTACACTCCCAAAGGGGCACTCTGTATCCATGGCAATACCCTTGTGTTCTCAGATCTCCATGCTGACAAAAAGATGGCAACCCTCTCATCAAACACAGACGTAAGGAGAAAAAAAAAAGGGGGGACAAAGAGGCTCAGATCCATTTGTCATTTCATGAGTAACCTTGGAGAGAAACTGTACGCTTGACATCTGCTGTGGCCTGAAAAACATCTCAACCTCCACAGCGCTCAACAAAAGAGGTATGATTAGAATCTCAGTTTGCCACCATGTCCGCACCGGATGGCTTTCTCTGCATGTGAAGGATCTCTCAAGATGGGGCCAATATGTGGGGTTTACTTTCAGCTTAGGGGTGCCACAGAAGGAGCGTGTGAGAAAAGAAGCTGAGGAAGTGTTCACCTCATACACACAAAAAAACAGTGTCAGCTGTGATGTTTTGTAGCAGAGGAAGTCCTGTGGGCATTGTAACACAGAGGAACAGTCAATGTGGGACTGCTCCGGGTCAACAGTCGATGCAACCAGGTCTTTCTGGAAAAAGCACTACTGTATAATAAACACTCTTCTGGAGGTATTTCAATTGTGCTGATACAGTACACGCAGGCAGCGATGGCTCTTTGAGAGCTGTATGCACTTTGTGTGGATCCATTCAGTCTGGCAAAATCCGCCGACAACATCAGATAACAAAGCGTGAACGCTGACTGTGCGCTGGAACAATCTGTTATCGCTGCATGTTAACAGAACATGTAATTTACCGATGAGAAAGAAGCAGGTGGACAGAGGCGGCTGAGTCTAGCCTTATTTAAAAAAATCTGTATGCCCAAAGGCCATGAAGGTGCTGTATTCAGCACCCAGTAAGACACCAGGAGTGAGTTCAGAGTTTCAGAGGCAGATAAAAGAAGAAGACCAGCACTATGTCTTTAAATGATTAAAAAAAAAATTAAGCTGAAACAAGAATAACCCTGCTTTCCATTTTTCTTTATTAAAAAGTTAATTGCAAAGCTGTATTCAAATTGTTTCTGGCATTAAACTTCTTAATATTACTTCACCTTAAAAAAATGGTTTCCAGATATGTCCATCCTGTTGTGAAAAAATGTTTGCCTCTGAAATTCAGCGCAATCCATTTATCAGTAAGTGAAAGTTCTTTGGGATCTGAGGATTGTTTATCATGTGAGCCATGAGAGCTGGTTCGCTCACTGAAAAATGTGACATTGGAAGGACTTCCTGGTTTTATTGGCCTACCGAATACTGACATAGATGTATTGGAGATTGGGACTTATTATTCTGAAGTTCATTTTAAACTCTTTCTATACAAATAAAAAACTAGTACAAAAGGGGCACCGTGGTCTATATGTCTTCATTAACACTACAACTATCTGATGTGTCTAAAAATTGGAATCAGGAAGACATTGAAACTGTGACACCTATATGTTCACTTTGTATTTATATAGTTCAAGTCATTTCCTCATTGCAACATTGAACAATGTTAACCCAAATGAGATTTTCCTCATATCCTACGGGACTAACTTTGGCTGAAGTATCTTGACAAGTGATGCATTTATTGCAAATGTATTGCAATTTTGCACAGAAAACCACAAAGCCCAGATTATGAATACTTGTAAAAACTGACTTTTTTTTTTCAACATTTGTTCTTATCATTATTTGCCTCAAAATGTTTCAGCATGCTTACACGCTCATTAAATGGGAAAATTGTAGCGACATATATGTATAACTGTCAGAGTATATGCATGTGGTGTATGGTTAGCATGCTGCTGTAAGGGAACATTTTTACAGTAGCTTTGGCGGTAACACTGTCATTCTTAAATTAACTTACGAGAATAAAATCTGAGGGTAGCTGACAGGTGATTGAGCAAATGTTGTGAATATATTGCACATGTATCGAGGGCTGTGTTTGATTGGTCAAAGGCTGGCAAACTCAGTGTGAAAGCATGGCACCTGTACCTTAACTTTTTCCTCTAGTTTTGAGATAAGGGCAAAATGTTTATTGCAAAAATTTAACTCACAACCATGATGAAAATATGATTTAGAACATGTTAGCTAGCATGGCAAACCAAGTGTATCATGCTGGCGGTTGTCGAGCTAAATCTGCTGCAATCATCAATAAAAAGGTTCTACCAGCACATGTAATTCAACAGTGACAGAGTAGTGGTGAGAAAATCAGCAGCAGGTGGACAGAGGCAGCAAGCTCTAGTGTTATTGAGTACCACCTCTACATTCACGGACCAACACAATAGACCTCTCCTGCCGCTCCCAACCTCCTCCTCCACCACCACCACCGCAAGCCCCTTCCACTCCACCCCACCTGTGTCTCTGAAAGGTCAGCGCAGAGGAGGGTCCTAACCCCCCTCATCGAAAAAACCCACAGCTCCCACTCCACAATCAGCCCCCAACACTGGAGCACAGTGCCAGGAAACTCAATCAAAGAGGGGCTTCAGAGGGCTCCAGACCTCTCAAAACCCTCCATTGTCTCCTGAAGGCCTTCCCCACACCGCGGCCGCTCTATATGTAACACTGTAAGAGGAGTTGCTCATTACTGCCCGTCCCCGGTTCCACTTTGTCTCCTTTGTGCTGCTGACAGAAAAATCCAGTTGGCCAGCCGGACGAATAAAAGAGAGTGCCGGGACATAGAAAAAGGGGGAAAATGAGAAAAAGGATTCATTTGCAGGAGTGGATGGTGGTAAAGACACATATGATGCATATACATAAGGTCTGCATTTTCACCTTGATGGTGAAAAGAGTTATGCAAAACATGAATCTGTCACCTGCTGTGTCACTGACTGACACATCTTTAATAGCATCTGTTTAAAATTTGCCATTCATTCCACGAGTTTGTGAGTATTGACTGATAGACACACCACAGCACAATGTGTGTGAATGTCAGAGCAATCCATTATCACATAAAGGAGGCACTATGTCGTCCACCCCCCCCCCCCCCCTCCCTCCCTCTCTTCTCTCTTCGCCCCTCCTCAGCTCCATTCAGATACGGCAGGTGAATACAAATCATTTCCCCTCCACTGCTTTCAAAAAGGACTCACCATCCAATTTCAGACATAGAGGACACAAACAATAGTCCTTTTCAAAGTGTGAGAAAATCAAATCATGTTTTTTTTTTTTTTTTTAAATGAAAGACACAATCAGGAGTTTATCCTTCCAAAATGCTAAACAAGTTCTGCAAACTAGATTAAGTCTTGCCAAAGAATGTTAGAGTAATAATGTAAGATCCTGCATGTTAGTGCAACAGGTCAAGCAGAGAAAACATTGAGGGAAGAGATACTTTGTTTGAGCAATAATAAGGAGTTTGTGATTCTGTAAATGCATGCAGATGGGAACAAAACTCTAGATCATTAATTTGTCTAACTGCAGATTATTGTTTAGCTCCACTTTATTAGATGTTTGTCACTGTTTGTTTTGAAAGAATGTTTTCGACCCTTTTTTTAAGTCTTTTAGGGGGGAAAGCCTGCAGATCTTCCTAGTCTGTCTGTCAGTGCAGTTCTTGTTGTGATTTGATTTCAGATTTGTATTTAAAGCCTGTTTTACACATGCACTCTTGATTATTTCTTGAAAATTTCAGGACCGTCTGCCCCTGCCTGTCCCACAGCAAGATCTGATTACCGTTCACATGATATAATGGTTTTCTGGATATTACCTGCTTTGTTCACACATCCACATAACATGACTTCTTGCTTTCTACTGGGAGGCTGGCAGGAAAAGTCTGGAATATTCAGGGTTCAATGTGCAACCCATCTGGGCAATTTCTGGACATTTTCAGGAATGCAGTGCATGTGTGAAAGGGGCTTCAGATACTTCCTTAACTTGTGTATGTATTCAATCTGTACATACTTACAGTACATAGTAGCCTTGTATATATCATACTTTGCTTATTTCTGTTTTTTTTTATATTTAATGTTATAATTTTGTACACTGAGAGCACAGTTCACCGAAGCCAAATTCCTTGTGTGTAAAAGCATACATGGCCAATAAAGCTGACTCTGATTCTGGTACATAGGCAGTAAGGTTTTTTTTTTTTTTATCATAGTACAGTATTTGCTATTAAGTGGAAGCGTTTGTTCAATTGTAGTCATGTTCGTTTCATGGGGAAAAAACATATTTGTGTGAAACTAAGATTTTTGGTGTAAACAAGGAGAAAGATCTTCATTTGTGAAGCTGAAATCAACAGAGGTCTAACTTTATTCTTGATATTTAACTTTCGGCATTGAATTTACTGGTCCTACAAAATGACTGGTGACTAAATGTCTATTCCTGTAGTTGTTGATGAATGGACTTGAATGACTCTGTTGGCTGTGGTTAAATATTAGGATAGGATAGGATAATACTTTATTGATCCCCAGAGGGGAAATTCAAGTCATTCTATTCATGCAGATGTGGTGACACAGTTTCTGTCAAACTAGAGACATGACATTTCATGAAAACTGAATCATACAGACTTTAATCCACATAAGACACATGATTCACCAAAATACACCCCCACCCACATGCTGAAATGGCACAGACTGTGAAAACGGTGCGTGTGCCAGCTGCACTGATCCAAACAGCCAAGTCTGAATGAGCTTTGATTACACTGGCTTCAGCTATGGACACTCTATTTCACGAGTCGTGTTTTCATATGCAAAACACAACAAACAACTCAGGGGAACTGAACAATTCATCAAAGTTAGCCCTGGGTAAACTCTGACTGTATCTGAAGAAGTGCTGACGCCTGTGAATTACATTATAAATCCCCACCCCCCCCCATTGAAAAGACAGCCGATGGAATTTGATCTAATTAAGTTCTGAGGCTGAGATACGTGTGATATTTCCTCAAGAATGAAATAACAGAGAGAGATAACATCTCCCTTAAGCAAATGGAAGTACTTTTTGTCAGCACGTAATTGGGTGACCTCATTTTATTTGAAGCATTGGTTTTTGTGTGAAATTAAAGGAAGAATTTTCAAGATTAAAGAATACAGTGGGAAAGCCCCTGGTGGTGACTGACTGAACATGTTTCTATCAGTCTCATGGGTCTGCATGACTGAGACTTTGGCTAATGAGTATTAATGATACTAATGAAGGACTTAGCTTCCACATGAAGGAAATTCCTTTATGTGCACTAAAACTATCTTCGCAAGGGAAGACGTCTCGTGTAAATTCACCAGAGACTTACAGTAAAAAAAAAAAAAGCTTTAAAGTTTTCTGGTGTTATACTTTACAGTTTTCCCTTTGACATCCATCATTTGGAGAGTTTGAGTTTCATTCTTTGCCCAAAGGGAGTCATAGCTCAGACAAACAGTGCTCCATCCTCACAGATCGCCCGGCCCCAACAGAAATAACGACCCCCGACAAGATCTGCTCCATCGGCCCTCATTTGTCAAACAGAGAATCCGGAGGAAACATTGCTCCCTTTTAACACTAACAGTCTAACCCAGCTTCCGCTAACAGCCTCTGTCCTGTGTCTGTGTTTGACAGGACGAGGCTGGCCACTAATGCAGGAGAGGAGTCTGCTGAGTGTTGGATAATGGCCGGCTGAGTGTTGGGTGTGTGGGGCCTGTGTCTCTAATATAAAGACTAGCACAGGAGGTTGAAGAAAACTGCTGGGTCAGGTGTGTGTGACTCGCCTCCAGGGAAGGTGTCTGCTTCCCCAGAGGCCACACATGAGCAATGACAGAGTTACTGTATAAAACAGATATTGGTTCAGTATCTCTGCTGGGAAACCCTAACTTCAGTCGTCCACATGTGAAGAATAAATTACTGCATGGTATTGTCACATGTGTAACATACGTATGTTTACATATGATGGATTAAGGTTGAGCAACAGTCTCATGCTGATATAACTATAAGTAGATCTCATTTGGATTCTTATCCCAGAGAATGTAACAAGAACACATTTTGATCATGAATATGCAAAGATCTTAAGTAAATTTAAACTCAAAAGAAACACAATGAAAATAAATGCATAAACTAAAAAAACATATTCATGTATTGGTAGAAGGGTTGCGACAAGACAATGTCATTGATAACCAAGACAACATCAACTGTTAACTTGCAGGGACTGAGCTACACCCCGGAGCTAAGACTTGGTTGACATTCATCCCAATCATGGCGGCTACACTTCCTGTGCAAGGTCCAAAAGAGTCTTTGTCCATAAAAATGATAATCCCAAAGGCAGATGTGTGCTTATTGTTTAGATAATAACCAACAAAATTGCACAAACGCTTTTTGTTGAACCAAATAAAGCCTAGCAGCCTAACAGCCACACACAAGCATTATTATTTGGAATGATGAGTATTGTCTAATTATGGTTTGGTATCCAGCGACTTTAATTAGCATTCTTAGCAGTGTTCTCATCTTTAGAGCATTTATATGGCAGAACAGCATTACCGCTTTCTGGGGAATTTGCAAGTGTTAGGCAGATTGTAAATCCACCTATAGATTTACATCAAGGTTACGTTACGCTTACATTACAATAAAGAATACTTTTATAATTAGTTTTACACTGGAGGCTGTTTATCTTCAGTAGATAAATATGCACTTTAATCTCTAATTCTAGCCTACACTAGACACTGAAGTCAATTCTAAGACCACTTTAGTAAAAGGTTGAACGAATAGTAGAAGTCATGATCATCATTTATTTTCAAAATAAGATCAATTGACTAATCAGATTTGTTAGAGATAAACCATTAGTTGCTGCCATAGTCAGCAGTTACAGGGTGAATGTAATTAATCAAACAGTAGAAATCCACAGGTCTGTATACACCTCTCTTTCTGATTCCAAATTTCATATCTTTTTTTCAATCCCTCGCTCTCTCTCTTTTTCTCACAGCAGGTGCGGAGAGAGATTTCTCATTAGAGCAGGCTGAGGTGCAGGTGAGCGAGGGGTTACATCTAAATTCAGCCATTTGTATTCCATCACAACCCCCGGAGAGCAGCCTGTTTATATTGATGAGCAGATAGACTTGGCCTTGGACCGGGACCTACGCCTAACAGCCACATAAATCATTGGGTTTGTTAGAAGGCCTTTTCCAACAGACAGAAATCCACCAGCTTCTGACAGTGTGAGCACAATCCTTAAACGTTACTTTATAATGAAACCCATAGGCACAAAGTGAAACAATAAAACAATTCACTATGGTCAATTGTTGGAAGATTATGGATGCCCGACATACACTATGATTTTTACACAACCTTAGAAAAACCGTAGACTTTAAGGTAAGTGGGAATATTTTTGTGCAGTTTTGGGAACTATGCATGAACATTATAGAGGCCCAAATGTAGACGTCACCTAAAAGGAAAAATTGTGAAAATGTAGGGAATTTATGCAAATTGAGTGTGTGTGTGTGTGTGTGTGTGTGTGTGTGTGTGTGTGTGTGTGTGTGTGTGTGTGTGTGTGTGTGTTCTATTTGTATGGTGTAAAACTGTTTAGTGGTTACTGTATGGTTCCTGTGATGTTATATTAACCTGGGTTCTTTCTTTCTTCAGTACTTTGTCTAAATAAAGAATAAAAACATGAAAGGCAAGTTGAGTGCATGTTCTTTTTTAAAATATATATCCGTCCTTTGAGGTTAGTCATCTATTCTGTCTGAACATATTTTTCTTTTAGCTCAAGTGTGAAACACGAGATACATTTTGAGCAAAAGAACAGAACTGGACCACTATTTTACAATCCTGTTGTTCAACATTCTGAAAATATAAGCTTATGCCTTCTTGCTGAGAGTTAAGATGAGAACATTGACGCCACTCTCACTCACTCGTTATACGTCAGAGATCATTTGCTTAGCCTAGCATACATGCTAAAAGTAGGGGGAAACAGCTAGCCTGGCTATTTCCAAGCAAAGCTCTAGCACAGAATTCCTTAAAAAAAAAAAGTTTTTAAAGTCGGCTATTAAACTTCGAATTCGTTGCTTACGAGGGAGTCTGTAACATTCGCACATAGCCTAGTTAGCTTTATCTTCTTCCATTGGGTTGCTGGGACTTTTCCTTTGACAGAGCCAGGCTCGCTGTTGCCTCTGTTTTCAGTCTGTATGCTATCCCATGCTAACTGACTGCTGGCTTTAGCTGATCATTTAGCTTGGAGAAACAGGAGTGGTATCTGTCTCATTATGGAACTTCATGAAAAATGTTGAGCAAGGAATTGTCATGGTTTCACCTTGTATTGAAATAAAATTTGGGTTAAAAAAAATTAAACCTGTCACATCAGTAACAGGCAAACGAATATAGAGGTATGAAAACACATGCATTGTGCAGTGTCTGCAAATAGGGGGAATCTTTAGTGCTGGGCCAGATAATTGCACACAGAGGATGAGTCGTGAAAGTAGGCCTGGAGGAAGGTTGTGCAGGTGAGAGAAGGTGAGAGGAGGTGTGAAAAGCAAAATAAATGTTGATGCAGAGAGCCAGATATAGAACATAGTCTGCTCAGACTCTCCAGGCTGTGACGTTTGTGAGTCATTTGTGCATGAAGCTGACTTTCTCCACAGGCCTGCAGGATGAAGACAGAGAGCAGGAGCCCCTCAGGAGGGGCCTCACCAACCTCTTTCACATCACTCAGCCTCTCTCTCTCTCCCTCACTGTCTTTGTATGCATCTATTCATCTGTTTGTTTATTCATGTCCTTCTTTCTGACACTTTAGCTTCGTCTCTCTGCGCCCCTCTGTCTTTTCTCTTCTTGTCATTCGCTGAAAAAACACACTCACAATCCCCTCCATCACGTCCACACACCAGCCTCTTCCTCGCACAGTCTCTCTTAAACATAACATGTGCAGACAGGAGTGTTGACACAAAGAGCCGTCAGAGAATTGTCAGGCTCGTATCAAAGAGACACCTCAGAAATATCTCAATGTTTTCATCTGAAACGAAGGGTGCTGGGAGCAGCCCAGGGGCCCTCTGCGTCTGTACGAAGCCCTCCGCTCATCTGCGGAGCGTCTGATCTCAGGGCACCTGCTGTGTAATGTCAATGCTTTCTAACACTGTGCAAGAAGGTTTCTGCTTCGCTCATAACACTGTACACCAACACATAACACTGACAACAACACTACTCATGTACACACTTATGGAGAGGTTAGTCAGGTGCACAGTCAGTCCAGTTTTCAATCTTCAAATCACCTTCTACACCACTTAAGAACTTACTTCAGACGTGTCACGGAGTTATCTAACCTGAACTTCCATTAAAGTCTCAGAGACTGTGTAAGTTATCACCATATTTAAATGCAAACTCCAAATGTAGTTACAACTTAAAGAATATGAACGTCCCTAAAGAAGCCAAACATGTCAAAAAAAGGAGGCCAATAGTTGAAATGACAACTCAAACTGACTGTTCAATAAAATTATCTATGGCGATGTGTTTCGCAAATGTCAAAAAGCCTGCAAATCTATACATTTTTTTAAAAAAAAGCATTTTTATGATAAAGCTAGTGGTATATTTAAAGTGTTTTAAAGAGAGAGATGGAAGGAAAAAGGAGAGCAGTGGAATGACATGTAAAAAAAAACAACCTAAATGTCATATACTAGCGTTGTTTATTATTTGAAATCTCTCATCATATTTAAAATGTGTTTGCCAGTGAATGTCTGGCCTGCTTCTATGACCCGTGGACTTCAGTAGACAGTTGGCATCCTGCTCTTGTTGCTCTGCCAGGCCTGTGCTGCAGCCATCTGCACTTCTCGCTTGTTTCAGAGGCTTTCTGCCTTCAGTCTGGTCTTCAGGAGAAACACATGATGAGCTGGAATGTGGTCGGGTTGATGATTTTTAATAATACAATATGGATTCAAATTCTTTTCAAAGTGAGAGTCAGCCCTTTACTTCATTTCACTAATGCCATCTGACTGCACTGTACATGCATTATGTAACTTTGTCTCAGAGATTTACTGTTAAAATCAACACGGACGTAGAGAAGGGACTATTTCTCTCCCTGCTACATAAAAACATACAAACACAAACAATACCAGCACGCTCCCTGATGGCCACGTGAGCGAGAAAACTGTGAGAGACAACACTATGAGGGAAAACAGAAACCTCTGCGGCCTTCCATTGAAGAGCCTGGGACCTGAATGCAGCCGCACACAAAGCACGCTTCACGCCTGGCTGTGTTTGAACCTAAAAATTCAGTCTGCAGCTCCTGAGTGTGGCCCTGTGTTGAGTCGGCCATTGAAAACTGTGGACTCAGCCTCTCTGGCCTGCGGCACACCTTCACAACAACAGCGGACAGCCGCAGCGAGGCGAAGAGAGAGAGACACAGAGAGAGATTCAGAGATAAATAAAAGATAGAAAATAGGCAAATAAATGGATAAACCAATAGAAATGACATAAGCATGGCACCCGCAGCGGAGGCGGATGAGCCCAGAGCCGTCAGAGTCCCTTATCTCTCCACTCGGTTGTGTGTGAAGCCTCACTCTCTCCGCCCGGCTCGGCATGCACGAGGCCGAGGTGGGATCCTTCCTTCACACTCAACTGAGCGGTGGACACACATCACACCATGTCACCTCCTCTCCCAATGCATTAGATCAACTCCCCGCTGAATCACAGACACACTTTCAGCACCGCTGCATGAGGGAACGAGCCAAAGGTGACTGAGGGTCACTTACAAAAAAAAAAAAAACAACCTTTGGAGTCAGTGCTCTGGGCTCTAATGCACGCTGCAAGCCACTCTTGCTTTTAATTGAGCAACTACCATTAGGGAACTTATCTACCTCTGCGTGCTCCATTACGACACATTATGAGTCAATAACAGAGGAGCACCCGGCGCAATTTAAGCTCTAAGTGCTATTTTGTGATTTTCAAGTATTGACGCCCACAGAGAGATTGTGCTACCTGAACAACCATATGCATCAAGCAGACAGTTGGACACTAGAAACACTGTGTCCTGTTTTGTATTCCCTGCCAAACCTGGCTGCCAAAATGGCTGCCGACACTTTGCCAGTGGAAGAACGCCAATCAAGCAAGCAGTGACCTTTGCCTTACAGCGAGAAGAAAGGAGCAGGCATCTCAACTGAGACGGAAAAGAGGAAGAGTCGGAGCAGTGGAAAGGCCTGGGAGTCGTTTAGGGACTCAGCAGCTCCACAGAGAGTCTTGTTATTGACACACACAGTATCATAGATGAAGATATTTGGACTGGAGATCATGCCAGCCATGGCAAACAGGCTGACATTTGTGTGTGTTCATATCCTATGGGAAGAGGGATGCCTTTGAGCAGAACAAGAACGTTTGATTCTGTAAAGTCGGAAGTTCACGCTGTTTTGGAAACAGCTTGAACTTGTCGGGGGAAATGGATTCAAAGTTTGACAGAAATGTTTCCAACTTACCACCAAAATCTGCAGAGTCCCCCTCTCTCTCCTCCTCCTCTCTGGATAGCTGTCTGCTTCTTCTCCTGGGTTTTCTTCTATCTGTATAAACAGAAAAAAGAAAACCAGTTTTAGTGTTACAGTTTAGATATTTCTGCTCTCCTTTTGCGGACACAATCAAGACATTAAACCAACCAGACGGCAAAGTCTAATCTTTTCTAATCAGCTTTCTACAAAGAGTGTTCAATATACATATTTCCCTCCATATTTGACTTCACAATAGGCCTCCTCCTACATGTTTGGTTTCCTTATAATCTGCTTAAATCCTTCTCAAATTGAACGTCTCTCGCTCTGTCACCGTCACACCACAGATTACACACCGGGATATCTTTCCATCTCATCAAACACTCACTCCTGTGAAAGGAGTGATTTCTTTTGGTACATAATCATCTGTGAGTGTGTTGACTCTTTGGAAATGCTTAAAACACTGTGAACAGCGAAACAACTGTGACGGGTTGTATAAGCAAACACTGAAGCTGTGTAAACTAAAGTGTGAACGAGGATTTTGAGAAGTAGGAGTGTGTAATCCAAACTGATGGACACAAAAGCTCGTGGCTCAGAGCTCTCTCTCTCTCTTACCAGGGTCTCTCCTCTTGTCCCAGCTCCCTGATCCCTTTCTCTCTTCTCTTTTTTTTTATACTAGTATACCTCCCTCTTCTTTTCTCTTCGTGTCTACTTTAGTCCTCTTCCTTCTCAAATCATTTCCACCTCTGCTTTCTCCTCTGTTAAAAACTGTCTTTAATTTTTATTTGAATTCCTCTTTTCTCTTTAATTTATCTCCTTGCCTCTCCTGTTGCATCTCCTACTTTCTGACCTACCATAACTAATCCATTTTTCTGTTCTATCTCAGGTGCTTGTCATCTTAAAGGCTCGGGAGCCCACATGGAGTCAGGAGGCTCGGGAGCCCATGTGGAGTCAGAATCAAAGACTGTAACTGTATGCATATAGATGTTCTGATACTGTATTTTACAACCTGTTCTCGACTCCCACACTTAGACTTGAGTATAAGCCCATACTGAGTCTGCCTGCCATACCAATGCATAAAAAAAATATGTACAAAGTAGAGAAACACTTTCATACATGTACTCCCTTTTTCTAAATAATTGCAGGATATTCAGGCTTTGATATTTCCAGGCACTTGCACCTCACAGCGGGAGAATATCTGTGTCGGACTAGCTCTTACAACTTGAGTATGAGGAGGAGTCTTCTGTAAAGATGGCTGTTTTCTGGGTTAATATCAAGGCAACAGTTGAGAATTAAATACTGACAGCTGAGGCAAAAAAGTAAAGTAGAGTATAACGCACCAAATCTCTGCTGAACATGAATAACATCATCACCCCGCCTACTCGCTCGCAGTTAATGTTCCAGACTACTGCCTGGTTTGTTCACACTTTGGCTCACAGCAACTTTAAATGGATATTTTACTCAGAGATTGGCAAAAAAAAAAGGCCTGAAAGAGCACAGAGAGGGAACATATTCACCCTATACCTGGAAATTGTCAGAAGGTATTCAGGGGTGCTGTTAATGTCTAAAAGGGGATATTGATGAAAACTTTCTGGATTTAAATAGCATTACTCTTTTGTACTTCACTGAGTTTTGGATCCATGCATTTGATTGGCGTACTTAATAATACCTCATTCCTGGGGCTGATTGGAAACGGAACATCTCGAGTCTTGTTAGTCTTCAAAGCCTAAAAAAAAAAAAATCAAAGTCTATCCATCACCTACAGTAAAAGAAAAACTTAAGATTATCTCTTGTATTAAGCACAACTTGCGTGCGTTTGTGAGCGTTTGGATTTCAAATAAACAGGGGGCTGAGCGCAATAAGAAAAAGTCAAAGTTATCTCGTCCTAACCTTTCCTTTTCTTTTATCCATCTTCTCTATTCTGCCCTTTCGTCCATCCTTTGCTCTTCTTTTCCTGCCAAACACCCTGTGCCCCCCCCCCCCTTCTCTACTGCTCCCTTCTCATAGTTCAGTCAGAAAAGGACACCGTGTCAAGTTACATAACAAGCGAATAGTCTTGAGGGAATTATAAAATGGATATAGTGGTGTTTGCCTTCAAGGATCTTGAGTAAAAATTGGCTATTTCTTGGATGAATTTCTCCATTATGCAATCCGTTTCTCCTTACCCTTACCGAGATGCCAGAAAGAATATCATGTTCTGATTGTTCCTTTTCTCTGAACTCCTCTGAGCGCACTGTCATGTCATGTCTGTTTTGAGACCCAATCACAGAGTTTTTTTGCCTGAAGGTAAGGAGCACCAATGCAGACAGACACAAGAGATGATATATACATGTGTCCTGACAAATTTCCACCAAGAAAATAGATACATCCTCCAGCAAGCCATGTTTTAAACCAGAACTGTAAACACATTTCCTATGATCTGACAGATCATGACTCGACAAATCCTGGCAGTGCAATTGGGGCCCATGCCTTATAAGTCTCTCATGTCCCTTCCTGACCCATCCTGTCCCCTTATTCTCTCCTCCAGTCCAATAAGCTTCCTACATTAGATCTATTCTCTTTTCCATCTTCTCTCCTCCCTCCTTCATTTTATACCCAATCGTCTCCTCAAACTCAGTCACAGTGATCACGGTCTCACCTACTGGAATCGATGGGCAAAATGATTGAAGCAGCCAATCCAATTTACTCCTAGCAAAGGCTTATCGACTTCAGTCTGCCGCTCCAAATAAGGATGTGCAGGCCCCATTGAGAGACACTGCCGTTTTCACTCGGTTAGATACGAACACTGCTGTCTGCACGGTTACACAAACTAATCTTAACTATGGCTTTACATTAATCCATTTCCACACACACACACACAACAGATGTTGTTTCTTCATGGGTTTTCTCTCAGGATTCGTATTTAGTCTTGCTACACAAGATTCAATTTTGCTGAATCTGGAACTGTAAACCTGTCTCAAAACATTTCAGACATTTTTCAGGCAATTCTCCATGAACCTACATTTATTTTGTACAATTCAAAGATGGGTGAATATTGATTTCTTTCAGAATATGATATCAGGAAATCTGGCTTTCACACAGCCCCTGAATCTAAAAGGATCTTAATCCAGATATAAGAAAACACTAACATCAGGCTACTAAGCGTGGAACAAAATACCGATACGGCAATATATCATCATCCTGACCTATGTGATACAATTATCAAATTGATGGTGCCAAATATCAGAATTTTGATAAAAACAAATATGGAGTTGAGCAGGAAAAAAAGAAGAATGAGAATACAGCGAAATAAAAGTGGACAGCGTTTAAAAGAAGCAGAGATGAAGCGTGATGAGAGGCTGAGACTGACACCAAATTTCAGGGAATTAATACACTTATCAGTCACTTCACCTTGTCGGGGGCATTTTTTTAAATTCTTCAATTAATCTAATATCGTGATATGTCATTGGGAAATATGATTTTCTTGAGAATATATTGTAATATTATCGTTATTATGGGACATGTATTGTGTATCATATCTAGTCGTACCTCTGCTACACTTTCACAGCACCATGTTGTATTGATGATACCAAACCCATATGTTATAGCCACAGTCTGACTTTACAGAATCAGGCTCATAATTTAACCTTACTGTGCATTTGTGTCAAACCGCTGATTGCAGCTGCGATCTATGAATAAAACAGAGCAATAAAATGACCTTTCCACATCCTGTTTGAACGAGCCGAAGGCCGATCCCATCAAAAGCGGCCTCCCCCTATGACATCGAGCCAGACATCCCGCCACCCCACCTCTGCCCTCAGACAGCACAGAGTCAAGCCGAGCTAAGGCCAGCTCTGCTGCCATGGTGATAAGAGGAGGGGACAGAGAACCGAGACTGGAAATAAACAGACGAGATGTCGACAGAGGGCAGGGGGGGCAGGACTCCAGAACACCTCAAAGTGAGAGACGCATGGTGCCCTCAGAACCTCAAGGAGTGCTCTTTTTACTGACAAACCAAACAAACAGCTCAATCTTCTGACAAAGGAACCACAATAATGTTTTGAATTATTCTGTAACCTAAAGCTGCTCATCATGTATCGTCTTGGGTTAACAATGGAACAGATGATTATGTGTAAAAATGAAAGTGCTGATGAAACCACAGAGAACTATCACCAACGGGAGTTTCTCTCATCACTACTGAAAGCTTTGAGAGTTTCTCTCTTTCATGTTATTATTTTGGTTTTAGAGCCCATTGACTTGAATGTTTAGCTTAACAAATCCTCTCTACAGTACCTGGTCGCGACTAAATGTCCGATAAAAAAAGTTACCAGCTAGTCTGAAAATATCGGGTATTTCAATTGTTAACGGAGTAAGTGAATAAATTGAATTTAAGAGATATTTTTTGAACGTACAGTCAATGTGATCAGAGAAACTTCACATAATCAGTGATTACCGGTATGTGTGTTCAGGATGTCTAATTGAGCAGTTAGCTTTATCATCTTTAATTGTGATCATATATCAGTGTTACAGCTTGTTGTGCTTTCTCAAGTGGCAAGAAACAACAAACTATAAGAATTCAGAATTACATCATCTTTACATTCATCTTGAATAATTTAAAAACGATATATATTTCTCTATGGATTTAAACAGATGTATAAAATATGAATTAGGATATGCAGATCACATGAATAAATTAATGTGGTTCATTTCCTTTGAAGACTCATTCTTTTCAATGATGCTGCCTGTTAGACTGAGTTTAAAAGACAAAAGAAGTTTTTAAAGGTCAAAGTGTGATGTCATTTGTGTCAGCATGCAAAAATATGTCACACGTGTCCCAGTGTCCAGTAAAGTGAGATGTGTACAGACTGAATGAGCCTCAGTGCAGATAGCGCAGGTAGCAAAGTGTCACGCCATTCTATAATGAGGGTCTGTTGCTTTTCTCCTCCAGGCTGTGTTGTTTTGATGTGTGTGTGTGTGTGTGTGTGTGTGTGTGTGTGTGTGTGTGTGTGTGTGTGTGTGTGTGTGTGTGTGTGTGTGTGTGTGTGTCCTCAGACCGAGGATGGCAGCTCAGCACTAGCGTCGTGGCCTGTGGGTTTAATTTTAGACTCTTTCCTAATGAGAGGCAGAGTGTGGCTGCAGACGATAGGGCTCTACCGATGAAGCATCATTACTGCCAAAGAGCCGAGAAATAATTAGAGCCGGAACACACACTTCCCCTGCCATGAATTTACATTAGGGGGGGACGAGGCTCGCAGTCACAGAGATGTGCACTTATGCACTTACACGCAACGCAGGCACAAATTCAGCAGAATTAAAAGGATGCATCGAAAGCTGATCGTAAAAGGGAAACGTGCTTTTATGCAGCTCTCACTGCACAAAATGTTTGCTGAGGTAATTCTGACAATGTGTCAACTCAGCAAGAAATGTCCTTAACAGTCATTACATCATAAAAAAAAGAATGGGAAGAGAAAAACAACTGGCTCAACCGTGAAAAAATGTTTGGCGAACATTTTCAGATTCCTAATGAACCAATTCATTGTTTTATTTATCGGATGTCAGGCTGTAGTAAAAAATGGTTGTAATAATCAGTCAGCTCAAGCAAACATTAAGTGTTTCTTTGTTCAATAAAAACACTATAACTTTGAGATGTTCAATCAGACCAACACTGGATAATGAAAAGCAGTTAAATGTCAAACCAAATCTTGAAGATGTGTGGCATAATCGCTTGAAAAGATCCTGAAATGATGAACCGATGATCATAAAAAATGCTTGTTAGCTTATCTATTGGCTCAGAAATAAAATAAGCTAGCTCCTCATTAAGACTAACTTCAGTGATGACATTTTTGATGAAAAAATGCTCAAGGAGAACTCATAGACGATGTCATTGTCAAACAGTTAAAAGTCAAAGATCCCCAAAACATTTTAGTTGTATCTCAAGTAAAGAAATTAGAGTGAATCCTCAAGATTTAAATGATTCAATTAGAAGCTCATGGATTATGAAACTAGTTAAATTCAGCAGTCAAACATCTTACAAAATGAATCCAGCTGACTTGGACTTTTCACCTGCACATCAACATGAACTTTACATACTGTTCTCTCCGCAAATTAGTCGGCTATAGGTTAAAAAAAAAAATACAATACATCACCTTTATCTCAGTATGTGTCAGTAAGAGTTAGTCCCCTCAGAGAGTGTGCCCGCTGTGTGAGAGCAGAGTTCACTCGTCATAATCCCAGAGTGCTGTGTATTCCTCCATGTGTCTGCTGAGACTGACTGACAGAGAAGAGCCGATTCCCTCACAGAAACTCTCACAACACCCCTCCAACCAACACACCCACAACCCCTCCTCCCCTGACCCCCCCCCCCCCCCCCCCCCCTTCCCCCCCTCCCCCCTCTACCCCCTCTCACAGTGGGATTAAAACAGCCTTTTGTCTCTGTACAACAGGGGTTAAACATTTCCTGGTATCACATGAACAGCTGAACAGAATCTACAAAGTTACCGGGTGGGTTTTTTTTTCCACACATGTTTGTACAAGCGCATTAAATAATTCAACAAGTATTTTGTTTGTATCAGACACAAACTGTCAGCAGGATGAGGAGATGACAGATGCCAACATGGGATATGCATTTGGCAGAGCATAAAAGCAAAATTGACAGTATAATTGCATGTTGGTTTGAATGACTTCCAGTGTACAGTAAAATAACTGTCAGCTGCACTGATTGTACTCCAGTCAATGCAGCTCTCTGGATGTTCAATAGAGGGTGGAGGTGGAGTAAAAAACCTGCAAAGCTTTGCAAATAAAGGGAAGAAGCCTGAAGGCACATCCTACAGACTTCCTTTCCCATACAGAGTAAGTGTTCACCTACACTCCACAGATGTCCCCATGCAATCTAATCTAGTTGACTCAGTGGAGGGAAGCTTATTTATTGCCGACTCCTCTCCGGTATTATTGCAACCCATTTTTAAAAGAATAGACGTGAGAAAGGTCTTTTGACATCCGTTAGCTATGGTTGCAGAGGGCAACAATGGTGGGTGCTCTCCCTTTGAAAAGTGTCTCTATTCTGTGGGCCCGGCCCTAAATAATGCTCCTCTCACAACAAAAGCACACCAAATGTAACATAATCAGCCTCAAAGCACATTGTCCATCATGCTAAACAATGAGTTAGACCCTGGTAGAAAAAAGAAATGTTTTCTCTTTAAAATACAGTGCTGGAATGTGAGCAACCACATTAATACAAGTACTGGACATGTCTTAGGTACTTCACAGGGAACTGCAAAGCCAATACTTCTACATTTTGTTGATCAGCACTTTTAATTAAGAGGAATTTCAGGTGTAGATCTGTATTTGAAATTGAGCCTTAAGCCATTATTGCATTGGTACATTCACTTTACATTTTATACTGTTTTTCAATGAGTGGGTCCCCTGTTCTCTTCTGTTTACCCTGTGCAAGTCCACAAGGATGCATATACATCCAGTGCCAGGATACTTGCATTTCTACCAGTGTTGTTGAGTCATTGGATTTACAGGTGCTTCAAGAAGGATTTGAAACGCAGATAATTTATGAAGCATTTTTGCATTCATGTATTGGTACTTTTACGTCAAGGTACCCAGTATTTCATATATGAATTGTTTTGTTTGTAAGTGCATTAGCACACACAAGCACAAAGGTGTAGTGACACATAACATGTTTCCACTGACCAAATGGTCAACAAATGGTGGTAATAAGCCAACATATACAGTAATGACAGGGAAGCAGACTACAAGCAAGTTAACATGGTTTGCAAATGTTCTGCAAACAGAGAGTTCATTTGAAGGAGTTAGGGTTATGGGGAGGGGAATGCTTTAGACCACAAATGTGCCCATCCCTTATCGGCTCCTAAGGGCCCCTTTAAGTTAAAAAAAAAGAAAAAAACAAACAAAAAAACTTTTTCATCCACTGTTGTAATGTTCCTGGTTGTGTTTCTTTTGCATTGTGTATGAATTCTGTTAGCACTAGTGGGACAAGTTAAATAGCCTCATAACAGGGCCATTGTTGCATGCTAATGCTGGTATCTAATTTCCACCCACTCACCATGATGAAACCATCAGCCTTTGGCGCGTCATAGCTTCGTTGGCGGTCAGGAGACCCGAAACCTCTGACTTTGAATTCCACCTTAATTCACTTAATGAACAGCTTCAGTCACCTTCTGTGTAAACATTACTCACTCCTTCAAGCTTTCTCAGCATCTCACATCGGCCCGTGAGAAGGCATTAATTTAAAAAATGTATCGTAAATAAAAGCATTCTTGGTGGCAGACATCTTTGAGAGAGATGATGGATAGCATGGAGGTGTATAGATTATGGTATGAAATGAGTGAAAGGGCCATATTTCATTGAGCGTGGGGCGTGATTGACCAAGTCTAATGGGCATTATTTCTGCACACTGGCTCTGTTGAGCAGAGACACTGGGCGATCCCCGCCAGCCCATAGCGCCTTCAGACTCACACTGAGTTAGGACCGGCGCCCTCCCTGCTCTTTGTCACCACACCAATGGAAAAACAATATTTCAATGGCAACTGCATATTTCAATGGCAACTTTTTAACAGAACAAAGTTCACGCTGCGGTCTAGACCGAGGCTTCCTTACTAGAGCTGCACACGGTGTCTGTGTGTGTGTGTGCATGCATTTGTCAATCAGTGGGTGTTCGAAGCGAGGTCTCCTTTGGAGTTTCCTATTGAAAAATGTGAATGGGAGTGAAATATGATTGGTTGGGGAGAGAATAAGGGGCTGGGTTCACAAGGCTATCAAGGCAGGTTGGTGGGGGGGGGACTTTAGAGTATGAATGAAAAGACAAGTATGGATGATTCAGTCCTCTTAAGTTTGCTGCTTACACAGTCCTACATGGAGTTTTTGACTGCTGGTTTGTTTAGGTACTCCTTACAAATGTTGTGATCACCTCACATTGTTAAATGCAATAAAATATCAAGTAATGAACCATGAAAAAATGACCAAGCCTTCACGATATGAGGAAAAATGCTCTGTGTGTAGCATTGTTCAATACTGCGATATTGATATGAAGATAAATAACCAAGTTTAAGATTGCATGTTAGCTTCAATTTTCAGTTTTATGTCAATATGCTGCTCTTTATGTTTCACACAATACCTGTTTGCGACATGTCTGTCCTATATACAAAATAAATCCAATAGGCAGGGTTATTTTCACTACAGTGAAGCAGATAGTTAGTTCATTTGACTGAATTAAAATGGTGTGAAATCATGGCCAGTGAATACAGGGCTTCATCCAATTGGTGAAATTCAAACTATTGACATGTATTTACTGTGAATGTTCATTTCACAATAAGTGTTGAAACGTGTATTAAATGTGCAGCCCTAATCGCTGCATGAAATTCTGAAACACTTGTTTGTTTCGGCACTTATAACAAGTTTTATCACAGTCACATCAAATCAATAATTGTTTAAATGTGATTTTCCATTCAGTAATAAACCATTACAAGGACCCTGTTAAAACAGAGCTGTCCTCTGGCTATCACGTTATTTGTCCTCCTACATGTCTCTGTATCGACTATATCCATGTTAACTCTGGCTGAACTCATTAATGCACAATAAAAGTGCGGAGTCTGGTGTCATAGGTATCGCATAGCAAGGCTATCATGATAACTCGAGGTATCTGATTAACTATCAAAGAGAGAAGTGAAGGAATCATTTAAGAAAAGAAAAAAAAAAGTTTTTTTTGCAAATTGAAGGTATCGGCAGCTCAGGGGAGGACAATGAGGAAAACAAAGCTGCCAGGCTCTTAAGGGAATTTACATGAATTACAGCATGAGGCCCACAGGGACGACCACGACCTCTCCTCTGCTTTTTTGAAACCAAACAAGACCCCGATCCCGCCCATCAACACACAAACACACTCAGACACACACACACACACACACACACACACACACACACACACACACACACACACACACACACACACACACACACACACACACACACACACACACACACACACACACACACACACACACACACACACACACACACACACACACACACACACTGGGAGAGAATGGTGTGACTGGTTTCCATGGTGCCATGAGGCTCAGTGACAGGGCTGGAGTGTTAACACGCTCGCAGACAACAGAGAGGATGATGGAGGGAGAATGAAAAGGACAGAGGGAGAGAGGGAGGCAGTAAAGAAAAAACAAAGACCATGTAGAATAGCAGAGATTTACCACACACAGGCAGCAGTCCGTCCCCGAGGTTAAGGACCTGGAGTGTCGTGTATCGTATTTCTTCTTAACAGAGAGACCTTCACTGACACAATTCCAAACTCACAATACTCCAACCGAAAACAAGCCAGAGCAGCACTCGGGTTTTTCTAACGGTTTACAGCCCCTATTCTGTTGCTTTGATTTATATTATTACACATTTTCTGTAATATAGTTGTACTTTTTTATAGCTTTTGCTATCATTGAAATGGTTAATAAGATTGTTTTTGGTGGATTAATGGCTGAAACCTTGGAAAGGCAGCAACATTATAAAGAAGAAATCTGTCAGACAATAAAAGAGGTGTTTCAATGTTAACATGTTACCAGATCTCAATAATTACTCTGGTGAGTACAAACATAATTGACCTAAATTAAACCCAACTTGTAATGTGCCACGGCATTCCTTGAAGGTTTGGCAATCTTACTAAATGGACTTCATAAAATGTGTAGCAGAATTCAAAGCAAATACACCAGTGAGGAAAACATTATGCATTTGTTTTCTGCATTGCTTTTCTTTTTTTTTTTTTACTGAGATTTTCCCTGAGGTCTCTCGCGGTTTGTTTGCATTGTCTGTCGCTCTGTTGTTTGATGTTTTGCAGAGCTAAACTGTGCACTAAAGGATCATTGTTAGTTTTTTTATTATAAATTTACTGTTTGCTTGTTAACTGATGTCTAATCTTCTAATCCTTAGACGTTGTTGTAACCATGGTATTGTGCCTGTGCTTTCTACTTTTAACTTGGAGAGTACTGAAGTATTATCCCAGCTAGAAAAAGAAATGGCCAGGACTAACAAAATAAGAGCCAATTTCGTAGTAAATGTGAATTTCCCTTTAAAGACATGTCCGTCTATTACTGCTTTGACTCAACTTAAAAGAGGACTCCCTCCTCCCTTGGACATTTTTAGCCCTTCATGTTAGAGCCAACGACTTCGACTTGCCAATATATCTACTCAGTATATTGTAATATGGCAACCATTCATGTGATAATGCAGCAGGAGAGGAAGCGTTACAGCCTGGTTTGATACAGTTTGTATATGGGGCTTTCCTCCAACTGCAGATATCACCAGCTGAGGACATGAGGCGAGCTGGAAGAGATCCAAGAGTTTTTCTGCAGCACAGAGGGAGAAAAGCCCACCGCAGGCGCAGGCCTCCTCCTCTATATGCTCCATACTGTCACCAATAAGAAGATCATGCTCGGTCCAGTGAGCATTCAGCCACCGCAGGAGTCAATAAACACACACTGCCCTCCTTGCACGCACACACTCTCTCTCGCTCTCTCAGTATGTACATGTGTGCTGATCCTCACATCCATATGTGTCCACAGAAGGTGCAGGCATGTGTGCACCTCCTCTGCTCCCCCACCAGGACCAATTTCCATCCTCCGTCTGTGTGAGTGTGCGATCGATGCTGAACGGGGTGCATCATCCCGGCTGTTCATTACAGTTGGTAACACTGCGGCCATAAGCAAAAAACAACCTGCCTCTGATGCATTAAACACCAGCCATGTCCGGATGAAGGGACGATGGTTTCATTAACACTGCCTGTACTTAAAACACAGCTATACAGAAAAAGCACCACTTTCGTTTTTTGCTTGAATGTCACTGCTGATCTACATTTAATGAGTTTTCATTAGTGAACCATAACAACAGCTGAGGAAGCCGGGTGCCTCAAGTAGCCGCATTTGAAGCGCATGGTTGTGGCAGCAGGAGGGGAATGAGATTCCTTTTCTCCCCTCCTTCTTCCTCTCTCCTTCATCCTCACCCACGCTGGGTGTCCAACTCTCACACCACCTGTCTCCTCAGCTCAACCTGAGCCCCCCCCCACTTAATACAGAGACGTTGAAGCTCAAGGCTAAAGTCTGCTAAAGTAAGCTTAAATACTCACAACTACAATTCTAGCATGAGTATGTTTAGTAGGTACAATATTCACCACATAAGCTTAGCCTGTTAGTATGCTTACTAGAGTTGGGGGGAAAAATTTGATTGATGTAAAAATCGAGATTCTTCTCTTCTTAAATTTTAAACAGATTCATAACTTCCAAAAATCTATTATTATTTATTTTTGGCTAATCAGTCACTCATTGCTAAGTGCTAAGGCTAGCTCTTTAACGCAGTAAAATGCCAAATAAAGCAGCAGGGAATTCAGTCCGTCTCACAGATGACTGGAGTAAATCCTGAAGTATGTACTAATTCAGAAATAGACTTTGAAACATGAATCCAGAATTGTGACGCCAATAATCGAAAATCGAATCGAATTGTGAGACACCCAAAGATTCCCAGCCCTAATGCTTGCATTTGCCAAGTTTTACAAAAGGCAAACTTCATCCTTAAGGAAACATAAATATATGTAAGTTTGATATCGAAATTGGTAGGATTCATCATCTGGGAACCATGCAAGTATGTTAAATATTTCCTGAGGGTCAATCTTATAATTGTTGAGATATCTCCGCCTGGATCAAGGTGATGGACCGACAGAAAGCAGTCTAGAAATCAATCATCCAAGCAAGACTATCTATGGATAAAAAGAAAAACAAAGAATATGCCGTTGGCCTTGGGATGGCCTCAGTATTACAGCCTGCAGTGCATTGACTTGCAGAGAAGATAATAGAGACTTTGCTTTGAACAGGCTGAATAAAAGCTTCACCTCAAACCCACATCCCCGTACAAAGTAAAAACAGGTGACAAAGAAACACCTGCAAGCCCTTCTCTGGCAACATTTTGAGCTTTTAGTGAGTCCAAAAACCAGTCAAACAGATTGATCTCTCGCATCTGGCTCTGAAGTGAAATCTATAGTCTGAGTCGACGTGAAAAGAAAAAGGCTGAATAAAAGAAAAGCTTATGCTCATGTCTTTCAATACCAGCACTATTGACGGATATTTCTATGAGAATGAACGACTTTAATTGAAGTGAAACACTCTGAAGACAGCTGGCAGCGTGGGAGTGTCAGTGACGTGGAGTTATGTCGAGGTGTGCTGGGTCAGGGGAGAAGGGAGGCAGCGCTGAGGGGTTTAATCAGTCCGTCTACACACACACACACACACACACACACACACACACACACACACACACACACACACACACACACACACACACACACACACACACACACACACACACACACACACACACACACACACACACACACACACACACACACACACACACACACACACACACACACACACACACACACATCCTGTTGCTTTAGGTGCTGAGATAAAAAGCAGAGGGAGGTAGAAGGAGAGGTGTGAAATATAGGAGAGGGTGAAGGTATGCCAAAGGCAGGAACAAATGAGAGGAGTAGAAGTGAGGGCCAGTGAAGGTGAGGAGGTGTTAGCTAGTTAGCTGTGTGTGTGTGTGTGTGTGTGTGTGTGTGCAGAATGAACAACATGTGTATGTGTGTGAGTGTTAGTGGGACGAGAGATGAGTGTGTAAGTTCCTGCAAGTTCAAAAAATGATGGTGTTTGCATTTCCCCAGGAGTGAGGCTGTGTGTCTGTTTTGTATATGAGCCCATTACTGAAACCATTGCCCTGTGTGAGTGTGTATTTGTATCTGTGTGCAGGTGTGTGTCGGTGTGTGTGTGTGTCAGGGTTGGAAAGAAAAAAAAAAGCTGCAGCTAAACCTCACATAACAGGCAAGATAAGCACTACATTGTTTTAAAATTGTATGAGCTTATATGAGATGTTTCTATGAGTTTTATTTAGTATAGACGCTGAGTTTCTCCACAAGGTATGCGAAGAAGTCCGATGTCAAACACCGGCCACTGTGACTTTGGCTTTATTTATTTGGCTCTGTGACCCACTATCTCCACAGTGAGTACAAGTCAGGACACCTCACCTCACTCGCAGAGGGTTAGCTTGTCCCTGAAAGAAAACTTTTCTTCCGCTGCTAAACAATTGAAATAGTTGTAGAAGGCTTTCAAACAGTCCTACCTTTCTGATGTGAACTGACCGAAGGCTACCGCTGCTCTAAATTAATCACACTTATTTCTTTAATTCATTCAGAAAAAATAATTGTCAGAGTAAGGGTAGCTTAGTTACCCTGCTACTGGTGTTATCTTTTTATATTGTCAGTTATCAGTGTTCTAATCTATCTTTCACCAGGATAGCAAAATATATTTTTAGACATTTAGAGTGTCAACATAGGGATCAAAAAAGCAAAGTACAGTACAGTGATTGGGATTGGTTAATAAATAATGTCAAATAATAACTTTTCTGTTATTTGGCCAAATGTATCATCGCAGAATGAAGAGCACAGGGTCCTCCCTCCCACTCAAGACTATTTCTCCCTCCCTAACCCTCTGCCTCTTTTCTCCCACACCCTTCTACTTCCACCTCTCCTTCCCCCCTTTACTATCTTCCCAGACTCCCTGTTCCGTGGTGCAGGTGACAGCACAGGGACAATGGGATGATATCACTGGTCGGCTCCTAGCAGCTTGTCTGCATGCTGCACAATAACAGACTGCTGCAGCTCGAGTGTGGCACATTGTGAAGTTTGTGAGGGAGGGAGAGTGAGCAAGAAAGACAGAGGGTGAGTGAAGGAGGGAGACAGAGGCAGAGAAAAAGAAGGACAAACTGTGCTGCTCAACTGAGACTGAAGGAAGAAGGAGGGAGGGAAGAGAGTGGATTGAAAGACAGTTTTCTGTGTCATCAGTGTTTTTGTGCATGAACACTGGTGGTCATGTTTATGTGTAAAGCACACTGAGCCTTTGGCCTGTACGCCTGTGGGCTGTATATGTGTGGGCAGGACTGCAGATTGCGCTGCCTTTTAATTACAGCACTGCTCCTTCCTCTTCTCTCACAATGTTGGGTACACAATACAAAAACACACACATACAAGCAAACAGCAAACGGCGCACCTGCCATGAGGCAGATTGGATTTACACTGCATCAATAATTCAGTCACACATATATCCCCAAACAGGCACACACAAAACACACACACAATCGACACAGGTTGTGTTTGAGGAACTGATAGCATTTTAAGGCAGTGGTCACAAACTGAAGAAACAAGACAGTGATAATGAAAGTTGCAGATATTAGCTGTGGTTAGAGGCTAACTCATGTACCACTGAGTCGCATCATTACGGCATCCATTATATCAGTTATTAAACCCTTTATGAGCTGTGTAAACACACAGCACTTTTTGGAATCGAGTTGTTCTATTTTTAGAAACACCTGAATAAAAAATAAAAAAACATCCCTGGGCTTCCAATTCTTAAGATCCATCACAACACTACATCTGTGGCAGGCTGAGCACCAGAGACACTGCTGGAAAAAGCTTTCATCTTCTCCTCTGTGTTGCACATTAGGAAGAATTACGGCTGCCATTGTTTTAGCAGCTGAGTGCCGATTGCAAATGGACTTCTGTTGTTGTTGATTTGGTCTGTTGTTTTTCCAGAAACAGCCAATACCTTATTGCATCTCAACTGTGAGATTAGAAGCAGCCAGGTATCGTTACTAAAGCATCTGCTCTGAATTTAGAAGTAGCCATATGTTCTATTTAAATATAAAGGATACGAACAGTTATTCCAATTATCAACCTTCTTTTTTCAGGCAAAATCATCTTTACAGGTAGGACTCCTTCTTGGTTTTAAAGGCTGTTGGTTTTTAGGATATTTGGCTAAGCTTAAGTTTGTGACGAGAATGTGAACTTTGACTTACTGTAGAAACTTTAAGGATCATTTTAAGTCAGTTAGGCTTACCACAGGGAAGCCGTCTATGTAAAAGCCTTAAACAGGATTATAATAAAATGTGTTAAAATGTAACTACTTTTCCTCATTATTAGATTCAAGGATTAAAAACTTTCAATAAAAGTAATGGAATAATATGGAATAATTTATTTAAAGCTCCTGTGAAAAGTTTGAGCTCAAAAACTTCTGATGGTTCTATGACCTACAAAAGCAAACAAAACCATCAGGAATAAGACTTAATATTTCTAAATAGTTATGTCTGTAACCCCTGCCACGGGGTAGGTGTCAGATAAGTTAAGTAATAGCACACTGCTTAATCAGCTCTTTTCTATATATATACAGTGTATATATATTTATTTATTTTTTGCAATTTTGCTAAGCCGGAGCTTCATTGTGAGTTGAAGGTTCATTTAAAATAAAGGACAAGTTTTGATGTCATGAAACATTACTTACACATACAGGACAAAGTCAGCAAAGAGACCAGATGTACTGCTTTGTCCAAAGGAGTCACCAAAATCAACACAACCAGAGAGTTGACAATGAAAATTGGAATATATCTAGTAATGCTTATAATAAGAGGAAGTCCAAGGCCACTTATTTTGCATGGACAAAAAAAAAGATGTAAAAATCAGAGTCCAACTGATGAGATTGTATGTTGAGAGTTGATCACAGTGATAAGATACAAGCTCATAATATAACATCCATAAACACTCTTAAATGGCCTCTAAATTCCAGCGAATGCTTCACTGATTCTAATGCTCTGCTTTCAATGTGTTCAAGCAACTTTGGTGTTTACAGTGGAAAAGCTATTGATCAAACAGCCCATTAGGTAGCACTCTGAACCAAGTCTTCATTGGAAACACTTAAGGTCGATTCCTTTAAAATGTTTGGGAGAAAATTGATCCCTGCACTGCTGCCATCAGGATAATGCACTCACAGGAGACACATGCTTCCATTAGGCTGAAGTCTGTTGTGAAAAACTATCAGTAATGCAAACATTAACAAGAACTGTTGATCTCGGAGGGCGCAATCTAAATACTGTTACACAAATGATGTAGTGCACAAGTTGATACTGAAGAGGGAAGTTGGAATATTGTCTTGAGTCTGTTAATTTATTCACTTGAATTTCAGTCACAGGAGGGGGCAGGAATTTTGAGGAGTGCTTAACAATTGGGCTTTTCTCTCCCTGAATCTGCATAATTATTGAGGTTAATTCAACAAGAGCTTGTGCACCATTGTCTTTGAATGTGGCTGCCGCTGCTTAAATAAATAAATTAGTAACAATCCGAAGCAGACAGACAGAAGCTGTGCCTGAATGCACCATGTTAGAGAAACTGGCTCCAATGATAAGAAGAAGCTGCAAGAGAAATCCCATTCTTGATTTGCTGGAGACAACAGCCCCGTCAGTTTACAAGCGTTCAGGCCTGAGTTTTCTCACTGATATGATTTTTCTTGTATCTGTGCTACATGTTCAGTTATTCACAACCTAGAGGGATTTCACAGAGCCTCCACTGAATGTGTGTTAGTCTCTGTGGTCTACAATCCCTCTGCCTCGTTCTAGATAAGCAAAACTAACACTGCTGTATTTGTCACAAGACACCTTGTACTCTTCGGGGAAATGATGAAAACCAAAAAGGGACAGATGCTCACCGCTGAAAAAAGCCGGCATAGCAGTGGAATGATTTAAAAAAAAAAGTGATTGAATGTTTTTTGGGGGGGGAAATAGATTTATTCTTTTACTTCGAAAAATGGCTTAAGGGAGCTGGATGTAGCATCTTTAAATGTGTTTTCTGTCTTGCTTTGAAGCCCAGATGTCTTTTTATGGAGAAATTAGGCAGACAAATAACAAATGTGTGTTCAATGAACGGTTGTGAAAGATTGAAGATTCCTGAATATTTGAGGAAAGGAATCCTAACGGTTGGTTATTATCTATACTCCACTCCACCAAATATTCTCATCAGAAAGTCAACTGATAATAATGCACATAACTGTTTTGCATGTTTTGTGCAACAGAACAAAGATCTCTACATACATGTTACCAGATCTGTGATGTTTCACACAACCATGCTTTCAGCCAAATGCTAGCTTCAGCATGCTAATGTGCAAGCATTGACTGAAATGCTAAAAAAACAAAAACAAATGCACTGCTCTGCTTAAAATATAGCCAGCAGCACTCTTTTTCTTGTAATTTCAGCTGCACGTTGTATGTGTGACTACACAGGCCGAAATCAAATGACACAATTGGTTTATGCACCCATCGTAAGTTCCTTATTTTCTGTAGTGATATCCTTCCTCTGCAGTGGGACTAGAGTATATTGTTAATATACTTAAACGTGTCCCCGTCTGGGCTTTTATGTGTGCTGCTGCTCTTATTTCTCCAAGCTCTTGACATGATGGACGTGTGTCCTTGACTTGACTGATGACCAGTTGAGGACTGGAGACCTTGGAGAGCTCTTGTTGGGAGGATAAGACCTCTGAGTGGTTCTACAGGACCAAGGGGACTTTAGCTTTAGGAGGGGGTGAGAGGGCTGCCTGTCTCCAGCTGGTCCTTCAGGGGTCTGAAATCAAGTCTTGGGTGGGGAAGGGCCCACCAGAGTAGGATGATTGACCAACAAGCCTGTCTGGTCTTCCAAGGTCTCTCGCTGCCTGAGAACTTAATTAGTGACTAAGAGCAGAGTAGACAGACAACCACTGAGTCCAGCACTAGTGCTGATTCAAGGATGTTCCAGTTAAAGGCTGGCAGGAAACCCTAAGGGCAGACAACTCAGAGCAACAGGAGCCTCTTCAACCCACCGACAACATACAGCCAGACATGAAAAGACAGGTACTGGACACACAAAGGAAGCTAATTATTTAACTGCAGGGCTTTTCTAAGCCTTTGTAGTCAAGCTGTTTTCTTTTGTTACTCTCTTGTTGACTTTGAGACAAAGGGTCTTAAAAGATCAGTGTCCTCATCCAGATGACACCTGACACAGCTGCATCAGTCTGAAGCAGATCTCAGGTCAAATCATGCTGGCATGAAAAAAAACACTCAAATATGTTTACAGCATTAAATCATTGAGGGATAATCTTTTTAAGGCGGACAAATGCTTAAATGGCAAGTTTCCTGCCTTTTTATCATTTTTTTGTTGTAGCTGCTGACAAGCTCATTGGATGTCACAGTAATCCCTGTATTCTAGTAAGTATAAAAACTCCTGGCCTTGAGAGAAAAGCCTGGTTCAGCACTTTATGCTGCATTTCCTCTCTCTCTATGCAGTGATCACAATGCCAGTTAAAGCTGCCTGTTTCTTTTCCTTCCAGTGCGTACTCATTATAGAGTGGCAAGTCAAAAAGCCCCACTCAGTGGTAAGCATCCTGATCCCGGTGTGCCTTTCACATGGTAAACAGTTTGGGCATTGTGCTGTTATAATACTGCATCTGCTTTATGGCATGGAAAAAATGCATTGTCACCAAGCGGCAGTGAAAGAGCCATTGAAGGACAGCCTTGGCTTGCCCCCCAATGCTGAGACTTTGACCGTAACATAGGCTGGTGGGAGGTGGGCAAACGACCTGCATACTACATACTCTGACACAAGGTTTGCAGAGAAGACAGCCGAGCAAGAATATAAAAGTTCACTATGGTCAAGTAATAACAGAAGATCTTTAAAGTCTATCCAAGTTTGAAAACAGAGGCTGGTGCTGCAAAAGCTAGTCAATACACAGCATTACTTCAGCGGAGCTAAAAAAGTCTCCAATCAGGCTTTGTAACCGGTCTCAATGCAGCAGCGTAGTGGGTCAGAATGCTGCAGTGAGCACTGGAGCTTGGCCAGGTGGGAATGAGACACTATGCAGGCGCAGACATAGAGACAGAGGATGCCCCTCATCCCTCGACTCTCCATTAAACATTTAGAGCAGCACTCTGCACAGCTGAGAGCTACTACTGTGTGAGGAAAACCTCTCATTCACAGGTTGTTCATTTATGCCGCATTTACTAACACGATCATAGCTAGGAACGCACAGAGCACCATTCTGTGAGATGTTTGGCTGCATTTTGTATTCTTCTTTTGTTGTTTCTTTTTCTGTTAGAAAGTGTATAGGTCTGAACAGGAGAAGGAGCCAAAGGAGAAACTGCATGGAGTCATTACTGAAGCTATTTAAATTCACAGTCAGGGATTAATATGACGTTATCTTGTCTTAAATTTAATCCTTGCACTTTGATATCCAATGTCAGAACAGTGAGACTAATCATAGTGATTCATGTTTGAGGAAGGGCCTTAAAAATGTCTGCACAAGTCAGGCTGTCTCATTTTTCAAACTTCTGATCAGTTCAGTGATTCAAAGAAGAAGCAGGACATTGATGGAACAAATCGGAAATAGTTTCCCATGAGGGTTATATCACAATGTACAACATGACAACATTTGTTACAATAACAAATCACAAGCATCAGATATGCTTCCAATTAGAGATGCACTGATCCACTGTCTTTCAGTTCCGATCCGATTATGATACATATATACCGATATTTATATAGCCTACTGATTCCGATATTTTTATATTATAACTAATAATGTTTTTTTTGTTGTTGGTAGTATGTATAAGGCTACACAAACAGGAAGCAGCAACAGTTATCAGGTTTTGTACTTTTGATCATAGGAGCCGTTTCATCTCGTCTGAACGTCGGCATGGAGACGATATCCTATACGTAAATTGCTTAAATATCGGACCTGATAACGATATACGATCAGTTCGGTCCCATCTCTACTTCCAATACAGTCTACAACACAGTTTCAGGTGATAGTGGGGGTGTCAGTAATAGGCTGGTCCAATAATATCATTTATTAGCCCTAAAGAAAAAAAGTCTTCATAATTTAATCTGAAACAGTATCTTACACAGTATACACAAAAATGTATTCCATGGCTACCGAAAGCAACTGTTTATAGATTGAAAAATGATTAATTCTCACGTAAAAACAGCAAACAGCAGTGTGATGCTAACAGAGGTGGGAACTTTTTTCAAAGCTATCAAACTGCCAGGAATGAGTATGTTTTAATGCTTTTATTTTTTGTTGTTGAGGTTAATAAATTAAGTTAAATATCTCAACAGTCAGAAAAACAGTAAACAGTGAAAACACAGTAACGTAGTTTCCAGTGAGCGAATAAAGAACCTCATGAGGGTTTGCTAGCTGAGCTAGTGCTAACATCAGCTCAGCTTTTTTCTAGGTGCTTAACTAATTCTGAGGTTAGTGTTCCCTCTACTGAACCTGCCCATACAACAGTCTCATTCAGACAGGGTGGGAAACAGATGTTTAACAAACTATATTATGTACATGTTTTCTAATCACACTATCAGAGTGGTAATGTAATCAGCCAACACGTGCTTTAAGTCTAGATATCAAACTCAGTATTTCTAACCACAACATGATATCAATTCCTCCATATTTATAGATCTTGCTACTCTATTCCTACCATGTAACTAATTTAAATATTATAATAGATAAATTGTGGGAACTGTTGCAAATCAATGAGTCAAATTTAGAGAGCCAATACTGGCAGATTTCCATGTTAAATTGAAAAGCTGGAACTCAAACACAATTTCCCTGCCTTATTTCCATATCAAGCACATGCCTCAGATTCTGCTAATTTTAGCATCACAAAACACAGATATGTTGAGGTTGCTCCAGATTGAATTCACAGAGGCCCAGTGCTGAATGAAAGAGGTTAGGCATGCAATAGTCCTATGTTATGTTAAAGAGCCACTTTCATACATTCCACCATGTCTGATGTGAAAAAAGAAGAGCTATGTCAATCAAACTGAAGTGGTATGACGAGCTGTCCCGGGTGCTTTTTCTGTTGCCACCTTTTTGCTTGAATTCCACACAATATGAGTCACAGGGATAAAAAAAAAAAGGATGGTTTCACCAGACAATGTGGGTATAAATGGACCTCCATGAGAGTGGTGCATTGGATCACTCATAGATTTTATTCAGGAATCCTCTTCTATCCTCTAAACCTGCCATTTGAAAGAAAAAAATCAACAGGGCTGTCAAAGACAAGGGCCTTATCTTTGCTGCCAATGCTTTGCTTCTACTCAAAATTCATATCCAAAGTCCCAATTCAGCTGAATCACATCTTACATAAACACAGCAAATGAAAAAACAATTTGGGGGCTTTTGTTTTCAGGCCAAAAGAGCATATTATGCTTTCAGTCTGGCTGCACTTTAACTGTAGACTGAGAAACACCATCTCACAAACCATCAAATCCTATGAGAGGGCAAGAGGCGATGACAACAACAATCAAACTTGATGACGCTGTTACAGAAAGGAGGCTATTGTCCAAGTTAAATCAGTCAAACAATGATAATACTAGAACCCTGACCCACATTGGCACAGGTTGGTGATACCATGGAGACATGAGATAGGGCACATGGGGAGAAGACATATCCGCAGGCCTCCAGCAGGTGCATTCTTTCCTTGATCAAAAGAAAAGAGCTATATTTCAGACTTGGCTGCATCCTGGTGAGAGGGAGAGCATGTCCTGGTCGCTGTTCCTTCCCTGTCTCACCCTATCCTGACCCCTCACCCTCCTCCCCTCTTTTGCCTTCATCCCTACTTCCTTTAAGCAATCACCTGATCAATCGCGGTCTCCTGTTGTGAGTGATTCTTCTCACAAATGGACTCTTTCAAGGACTGTTAAAAAGCAATGGCACCAGTAAAGATGTACTTTGACTCAATGGACTCAAAAACAAAAGGGTGAGTAAAAAGCAAACCCTAAAATTCAGAGCCTACATCCAACCCACATACTAAAGTTGGGACAAAAGGAAAGATACTTGAGAGGGTTTCTATTTTGTCTCAAAGGCAGATTTGAGGGAGAGGAGGCGGGGGCTAAATGCTCTCTCAGTGCATGTTTTCTGTTTTATAATCTGTCTGTTTTTTCCACCAATACAGACACACTTCTAATTTGACTTCAAAGCATAGGGGGATTGAGAGCAATGTGGATGAAACGCTGCATGAAATCAGTTTTTTCTGTCTTTATCTCTCCAAAACACACTGACTTTACTGATGTTTTGCTCTGAAGTGGGACATTTTTACGCAGCATCCCTTTGCTAAATCTCAAACTGTTAAGTTGAAATTAATTTACCTGATATCAATCAGGTAACATACTTCTGAACCTGTGCTGACGTCAGCTACCCTGCAGTTTGGTTTGGTAGATTTGGTTTTGCAATGGTTTCATCATCAACCCCCTTTACCCTAGCTTCAGATTATGGGAGTCTAGTTATCACTCTCTCCCAGGGTCTGGTTTTGGGTGCAGGGCCAGGGTAATCCTGGGGAGTTTGACTTGGGACGCTGAAGGCTTAATTAGATTTTTTTTTCACTGCCGATGACCGTGGAGAATCCAATCAGAGCGACCTCCTTGTAGTTCCCCTACATTGGTCTGGTCTAACTCCATTGGTTAACACCACCTATATTTAAAGGCAACACTGGAAAACATAAATCTTTTCATTCATAATATATGCATGGATATAATTAATGGTACTAGTTTGCCTCAGGCCTCTTGTTAAATCAGCATAAAAATGTAGCTTACAAACTAATTTTTAACCCTAATGTAAAACTTGATAATGGTAACAGGACCTTTTTGGAGTAAATTTAATGTAAACAGATTAGCTAGTTAGATCATTGTCTAGTCATAACATAAATACTTAGTAATAAGGTTTACCAATTATTACAAAGATATCACCTAATATAGATAATATATAGGCCTAAATATTCAGCCTGCTACTTCCTAGTACAACTGTAGCTAAATGACAAAGCTAACCTTAGCTTGTAATACCATATCCATTTAGAGAAGGGATGGCTTATTCATTTAATTTTATTTGTTCAGCACAGGGTAATACACACAACCCTTCATAGAAAACGATTCTCAATTTTATTACAATCCACTGTTCAGAAAGGCGCGGGGAGAAGATTAAATCTTATTTTGACTGCTCCTCACATTCAAAAGTGTAATGCTAACACAATTGACATAACACTTGATGAAAATGTTGTTTAAGGATTTAGTTAGCCTGGTAGTTTTGAATTACATCAAAAGATACATATCTAAAATAAAAACGACAATTATGTTTGCATGGTTAGCACAATAGGATATTCATTTTCTTCTGAAGTGAGTGAAAACTCAGCTAAAATATTACTCCATGTATCCTCAAAACAATGTCATATTTGCCTTTAGAGGAGATGAAGTATTGGAAGTTATATTTAGGTTAATTAATATATTGCTTGCTCCTCTTACACTGCCAATTTTGTGGGAGTCACGCTAAAGCTTTTGCTGCTTAAATAACTTTATATTCATGGTATGCGAACATCACCGATGGTAAGACATTTCTTAGGCTTTTAGGAACTTTACTAACACTTGGTAGACTTTACACATAGCAGAAGCCATGTTAGCAAATGTATATATGGAAGGAGAAATAATAATTAAAGGAATAGAGCGAGGCAGAGACAGACTGTGGTAGAGCTCAGAGTATAATCTGCTCTGAGGGCAGTGACTGCTCCTTTATTTAAATCACATGGCTACGAGCTGGGATTATAAAACAGGTTTTAAAAATACTATAAGCACTCTGAATAGCATGATCTCTGAAGCTGGCTTTGGACTAAAACTACATTTTTAATCATTATCATCCAATCAAGGGGAATGGAGATTTTGACTGAAATAGCAGTTCAAACAATTACGTAAAAGCCTCAGATGTACAATTTAGCAAAGCTCCTATAGCTGACAAAATGAATATAACATAGGAGTGGGAACATTAAAAATGTCGACTATTACACCACACCAATCACATTTCATGAAAGCATTGGCGAACATCTAAAACGTGCCCCTTGACCTTAAGCTTAGCCTCCTGCATACCCCAAAATGTCAACTACAATCAAGATCCACATACTTCAAAACCAGCAGCTATATGAATTCCATCTCAGTGACACATCACAAATGACCAGTGAGTTAAAGTGTCCTATTTTCTCCCACAGGATCTGTGGAGGCGTGCTCTCTGTCATGCAGTAACCCTTTTGAGTAACACGTCCACCATGGCTCCACTCATACAGAGATGTAGTCATTGTGCCTGGAACCCTGAGAGGCCCAGAACCAGCCAACCTTGAAGACCCGAGCATTAGGTCTCCTACAGACCAGGATCTTTTCAACCACTGCCAGTACAATACCAACTAAAACCAACAAAAGGAATGCCATTCATCCACAAGATCCAAAAATGCAATGCTACACTTGTGGGTTAAATATTGAAAAGACAATATCTCCTGCAGAAAGTCCAGAAACTTAAGAGATTATAGTGTCATTTTTTACTTTGGGCTCAACAGCATTAGGGCTTTGGCAGTTAACCATGGCACACACTGACAAAGACTCATTGATATTTCCACACAGACAGAGACAAACACAGGGCTGAAAAAGCAGCACATTGGCCCAGACAGCTCTCAGCCACACTAGACTTTTGATTGGGTTATCAGGCCAGCCTGCCTCAGAGGAGATCCTGATAAATGAAGTTGCCATTTGTCCATCCTCCCCTCTGCTCACAGCCGGGCACAGCTAGCCCCCAGCAAGGAATTATCTTAGTGACAATTACATTCCTCCAGCTTCTAAAGTTGCCAGGTTTCTGAGAAACCACAAGGAGATTACTGATTGCTATTCTGTTGCTTGTGTGGTTTCTTAAATGATTTCAAGGAGATGACCTTCTTCACTGCAAGGATATTTATTGAATAATCAAATGTAAAACCAAATGATTAAACAATGAGCACTGGGTCTGCTGAATCCAGAACTGAACAATACACACATACATGCTCTTAAATACATTTGCATATCATTTGGATTTTCCTTCTCCTGGTGGATCCCATTAACACTCTTCTCAAACCAAATCTCAACCTCTTGTTTTAACATGAACATGGTATCTGTCACTCACATTGATTATCCAAAGGTTAGGTGTTCAACCGCCTCCGATAACCTGATTACCCCATTGACATAATGGTTATACAACAACAGGATGAATCCGTCATACACTTGACAACTTCATGACTTTGTTATTGCCTAAAAGCCTTTCTTTGGAAGGAAAACTTCAGGGCCCTGAACACCCTGTCCTCAGTGAACTCAGCATCAGATCTCATATGTTCTCATAGGTTCCTCAATACACATTGTAGAATACCCAATGTTAATGTAATATGTATTTGTATGTTAATGTATTACTGTATATGTCATCATATTACTTAAAATCATTAACAAGTGCATTTTCTTACTTTAAAACTTGAATATCTGGACATCTCAAAATAATACACCAGGCTTGTGTTTTAGTCTAAAATGCACTTGCATAGGATTTTGCACAGTCAACTCGATGGTGGTTGTCCTTGGGTTTTTAATAATAAATCCAATTTAGAGGCAATTTCCTTCCTGGTTAAAATGCAGTCCTGGAAATGCTGAAACCTGTTGGCTATTCTTTGTTGTGTTGTTGGAGGGCAAAAAAAGGCAAATTCAACATTAAAGTTTGCAGCTAGGGATTTTTTCCTGTAAGTCTGTTTGATATACCTTTTTTCCATTACCCTTAGTGTGATAAAAAAAATATGAAATATATCAGTTGGAAAACAGTATTTTCCAACATTTGCTATATATTTGATGAACATTATACTCTTTGCTAGCCACACACTGCTGTTTTTTAAAAATAAATATTAAAATTGACCTCAAACAGTTACTTTTTGTGGCTTATTGGTTTTGGAGACTGGTTAATGCATTGACTGGCATTCTCGAGGAACCCAGATACCCCATATTTTAGGCAGTATTCGAGGCAAATACTGATACTATGTAGTTATCAGAACAGCCCATGAAGCTTAGAGCTTTCTCCTTTTGCAGTTTCTAAGGGTTTGTTTTCATTTTGGGCTTCTTGGCCTTCATTAAAGGGGACGACTTTAGAGAGACAGGAACTGTGGGGAGAGAGTGCGAGATGACATGCTCCAAACTGTATCAGGATCGGGAGTCAAACCTGCAACCAGGGCGGCAGGAACTGTAGCCTCAATTCATGGGTGAACCTGCTCCACCAACTGAGCCAAACCAGCGCCCCCAGAGCCTTACATGCTTGATAATGATTGTTACAAATAACTGTCAAAATACCATTTAAATACTAATTTACAATCAAATTAAACCAAGAAAATAAACAGGAAAACCAACACATTTGACATGTTCATTGTCCTGACTGTTCCAAGTGTTAACAATAGAGCTCGCTGTAGCTGCCTGGTAAAGTGACTCAGTCTACTGGTAAACATGTCAGATACTCAGTCATATTAATGGGAGCTACTGGGCTGTTTGAACCTCCTCCCACGTGTTCTTTGAGTGGCTCCGCTGATTTGTAGAGAGGACAGAAAACGGATTTGGTATGACAGCACATTTTTATGATTCTAATGGTTTCCTGACCTCAATCTTCCCTAATCATTTTGAAGCCTGGACAAAGATGATCTGGGTATAGATTATGTTTCTAGCACAACACGTGGCACAGGGACAAAAAAAAATAGACTAAGCAGCCATGGTCGTATTGTGTTCTGGTGCTTTTGATTTCTCAAAGGACATGCACATTTATCTTCTAATGAATGGAGGAATCTCAGATCTACACTTGGATTTGTTTACCATCCCATTCCTTTGTCTCCCCAGAGATTTTTTTTCCCAGGAATCCTGTGGCTGCGTTTTGGGGGTTTAAAGGATGAAAAAGAGGCAAAGAAAAGCCCATTGGTTTCAGCGCCACAGAAACAGCATCCAGAGCCAAGCTGTCATCCCACTTGGATTAAGGGCCCTTCAGTGGTGGCTGCTGAGCTGCTAACATGGTGTCTTACCCTTGGTTGGGGGTTGTGATGGGGGGTTTGGGGGTGGAGTGGGGAGGTAAGGGCATTTGAAGACCTGGCCTAAATAAGACCTTGAGGTCAGAGAGCCTCCTGAGCCATAGCAAAGCCACTTTGTGTTTCCATGTCAACTTTATTCATGAGCTGACAGCTAAGTGTCCCCCGTCTTTCCTGTTGATTCAATCACTGTTGCATCATGGGCTGTGGCGACAAAGATAATCTACGCCTTCGTCCTGCTTATCTCTGCAGACCCCCGGTTCAACAAATGCGTAAGATGCAGCGTTGAACAACAGGCTGGTGAGAGTTTTAAGGCGTGTGGTGGAATTCTTGGCAGGGCACAGTCCTTACATCTTGGATGTTCTGAGCAGAATAAGAGCTGTGGAGACGTATTTGTTGTGCTATTAGACATCACAAGTGGGCTGCATCGCTGTGCCAACAGAGAGTGGGATGTTAGGCCGAGTTTTTATTTAAGCTCTATGCAAATAGGAGGAAGATGGAGGCTTGAAACAGTGTAAAAAGCATTCAAGTGCACACTCTCCCTGAATTCTCTTTAATTTTGGCCAGCCTACTCCCTAACAGGGGAGCACTGCCTGACTCCTGTTGTTTTCAGGACAGGATGGGGACGCAGTGGTCCTTGTAATGTGCTGCCACTGGGCCACTGACCACCCCTCCAACATCTGCTGCCCATTCAAAGTTGGCCAGAGCTTTAACAGGCCCGAGGCACTTGTGTGGTAGCAAGAACTGCCTCCCCAGCTCTCTTTCGCAGGGACTACTGTGTGTTCAAACAGAAACTCAAACACCCGAGCTTCTATTGTGGATCTCCTCAGACATAACCCTGCATCGCCCCCCTGTACTGCAAAAAAAAAAGAAAAAAAAGAAATGAGACGAGAACAGCCGCCCGCTAGTACAGACAGAGAAAACAGACCCCCTTTGTTCCCCCTACCCCTCCTCCCTCCTGAAACCCTGAGAGCCTCCAAACAGTCCCACTTTTCCCGTCCCTCCCTCCACTTCAGATCATCTTAAAACACAATCAGGGTGCACATCTCAAGACTCATCTTTATTAGTACGTATGCATTCCCTGAAATTGAGGTTGACTGGGAGTCAGATCTGGTGGTACATGGAGCAAGTTGACCTGTCAGGTGCTCTACTGGGGGTAGAGAAGGAACATTAAACCCACAACATTATGTTCCATTATCCCAACCTCCCACTTCAAAAAGGGGGCCGCTTTACTGTCATTCCCTGCTAGTGGGTTTGGACAGAAAAGAGCATCTCTAAATGCTTTGTTCTCACTAAGGGCTGTAATGACATGGGCAGTAATAGTAGCGTTCCCAAGGCAACAGTGAGTGATTGAGCTTGATGACTGTCATGGTGTGAAGCTCGGTTGGGATGATTTGGTCACAGTGGGCCGTCAAGGGACATCAGCACTGACCGCTACTCAAACACCATATGTCCTACAGCCTACAGTGTAACATTACAGCAACCAAATGTAAACGATACAAAGTCAGTGATTTCATTATGAATGTACATCATTATCATGCTTGACTATTCTTTGACTTTTAAAGAAGTCAAAGAATACTCAAAAATCCACCTCAAAGAACCAAATTGACAAATTAAAGTTGCCTGATTTGTCTGACCAGTAGACAAAAAAAACAACTTATAATACAAAAGTATATTAGAAGATAAAGCAGAAACTTGGGGGCATTTCTGTATAAAAAAAAGCAACAAATGTATTTCTAATTGAGATTTTCATTGAGCAGCCTGACAAATAAACAACACATTTTTCAGCTCTACCAAGGATAAACTGTACCTAAAGCTATGAAATCATCTGAACAAAATATGTTTATTTCTGTTTTTCATTGAATTCCAATTCTTTTTGTTGATGTAGTTTGCCGATCTTCAAATAGCAAAATGGAATAAATAATCAAAGCTTATGGCTGCAACTCCAGTTCAAGAAAAGTTGAATCACTATCACATTACATGGCGAATTGTCATTATTAAAATAAGATATTTTCATTTTAACATGACATACAAATTCATCTCATAATAAGAAGAAACTAGTTTGTTATAATGATGTGCTTTTTATCATGTTGTAATATGATATTTAAAGGGGGAAAAAAAGGTGCAATCTTCAAATATAAATAGCAGAAAATGTCCTTAGTTGGAAAGCTGAAACCAGAGAATTTTTTTCAGAATATCTGATTATCAACTGTTAGTTTTCTGTTGTTTAACAATCAAACTTTTAACTTCAAACTTAAATCAACACCAAATAAATCAGGATAGAGCACTAAAGATCTGTTGCTGCAGGAGACAAACAGAAAAAAACACAAGAATAAAAACTAGTGCTGCCAAGTCTTTGTATCTAATTATTTGAGCGATCAGTCTGTGAATCAAGCTTTGAGCAACACATACACGTAAGTCACCTCATTTTTCTTCCCCACCTGTCACCATCCACTCCTGATAATACGATACAGGTCTGGTCTGTAAACAGCAACAGTTGTGGCTGTGTGGAGAGGATTCGCAGGAACGTGTCGATCCCCATTAGAGCTGCTGCCTAACTGAGTGTGAAACTCTAATTGCATCCACCAGCTTGCAACCATCCAGACCCAACTCACACACAGAGAAAGTGAAACCTGTGTGTGTCAGTGTGTGTGTGTGTGTGTGTGTGTGTGTGTGTGTGTGTAATGAACATGTATGTCCTTCTTTGCATGTACTCATGTGCCCCTGCATACATTTATCCACATTACAACAAAGACGAGTGTTCAAGGAGCCGTGAAGCAGGAAGGGGGGAGGTGGGGACCGTGTTCCCTCAGTGGTAGTCTAATGAGGGGCTCATCAGTCCCAAAATGAGATGAACATGCCAGTGACAAGGAGGTACAGGGCATGTCGGTGTGCTGTACTGCTGTGTGTGACTGGCCCACTGGGAGAAGACACTCACACCGCGGTGACACTAATGGATAGGCACGGACGGGCCATTGGTCCCCAGAGATTCAGCCTCATCACAGCTGAGCAGCACAGCGCTTCAATTCTCAGTGGCTTCTACTCAGGACGAGCACACATGTCTGAGGAACACAATCATTCAGTCAATCAGCTGTGATGATATCTCTGCCACTCTCCAAAACAAATTACTTCAGAACTTCAAAAAAAAAAAGGAAAATGAGAGTAGACTCCATGATTTGTAATTTTGGTCCTGACCTCCGACCAGTAGTGATACACTATGGAGTACTAAATTTAATGAGAGACTGAGATTGAGACTCAGTTCATGGCATCAATCAATGACATGCAGATTGACACAAAGATGGATTTTAAACAAGCTGCAAACGTACTGTATTAGCAAGAGAAAATACAAGCATTCCTTGATATATTGACATAACTGTGAGTTGTAAACATCCATCACGATTCAGAGACCAGCACAATAGTTCAACCTTGACCTAAATACTGTAGTTCATCACACAGTTTACCACCAAATTGTGGCAAGTTAACTGCAGGTTTAACCTTAAACAGAGTGGATTAGATAAACTCACTAAACAGTTTGATTTTTTATATAAACCAATCCACTGCTGAAACTAACAATAATGCTTTCATTATTGATGAACATGTTGACAGGTTTTCAGTGTATCAATGAATCTTTTTGTCCAAATGTCAAAAATGGTGAAAATGTACTGTTAAAAATTGCCCAGAGCTTTTGGTGACAGAAGTTCCTTGATTCATTGAACCATACAAAAAAAAAAAAAACCTTCATATATTCTTATATACAGTATATTCAGTTAATAATTTCAACTTTCTATAATTCAACTAATCAAATGATTAGTCAAATGAATTGATTTAAGTGTAGGATAAGACGCTTTAGTTCCATGAGTTCAAACCAGTTTGGGTCATAGAGATGCCAGTTGAAACAACCCAAAGTAAATTAAGCTGTAATTTACCAAAATAAAAACTCAGCCTGTCTGCTTTAAAAGTCCCCTTCTTTGGCCTGACCTGCCAAATGTTCCCATCTATGACTACATTAAATGTCATTGGTGAAAACGAATCACAATACTCAGCCTCTCAGGTTCAAAAGGGCTCCTCTGAGAAATGATGTCATCAACATCAGCACAAGTGACACACAACAACCTTGTCTGTCCATGAGACACTCTGTCCCATCCTGTGGTTGGCGGAGTTCACAAAGCCACAGACGGCAGCTCACAGAGGAGCGTTGATCCATTCTTCACAGAATAGTCTACGTGTTTCTGCGGCCCACGGGGTGAAATAAGTGGCATTTTCCCTCCAACACCCAAGCTTTTCCCATAGCCCCCTCAGCCTGGAGATGCCCGCCACCGGTTGGTTTTAGGTCAGCGGTGTGTGTGTGTGTGTGTGTGTGTGTGACTGACTGGTGCTCGCACAATAACTCCAGCCAACGTGTGTCATGATAATCCCTTAGTTATGCAAATCTCTCCCTGCCTTGTGCCGATTGTGCTGAGGGTGAAAGTAAAGATGGCAGCACAATGTAGGTCACTATCTTGTCCCTGATTTCTCCACGTTGGTCAAATGAGCCTGAAATGTCCTGGCAGCAGACATCTCCGGTTGCTCAGGCTACTTACTGACTTAGCAAGATGACTGAGAAGACGGGGCACAAAAAAATAGTCCAGGAAATGCATACGTGAATTGTTGTCACACATTTTGCCGCCTATTTCTGTATCAATGCAAACTAGCCATAAGGCAGGGATTGGGGGACATTGTTATCTTCTTACACAGATTAACAATAGTCTGCCCGGAGAGAATAAACATTACTAGAAAGTGTGTCAGCCCTTTCATTGAGTAGTAAGAGCAGACAATAAAGCATAGGGGTCATTAGCATTGTATTAATTTGGCTATGTGAGCAAGCAGGGAAAGTGTGCAGCCCCTGCATGTTTGTATGAGAGAGAGTGTCTGCAGATGAGAAAGGAGGGGTGGGGGGGGGGTTGTTGTGTTGTTGCATGATGGTGAGTTCCCCCCTTGACCGAGGCTTTGACCAAGACAGAGGGAGGAGGAGGAGGAGGAGGAGGGGGGGGGGGTATAAGTAGAGGATTTGGGTGGGAATGTGTTGTTTTCTCTTCTTCTTTTTTCCAGTGTAGCACTTGTTTTGGCTTGTATAATCAATGGCATGGGATGTAAGCGGTGAGTCTCAGAGGGGCTATCACCATCAGATTGAGTGTGGTGATAAAAGGGGAAATGAGACTAAACAAACTGAGCGGTCAGACAAAACGAGACAGAGATGTCATGCAAATATGGGGGGAATTAAAACATGTGGGGAGCAAATCAGCTTAGGGCATGAGGGATTTTGTGGAAGAGGGCAGCAATTTCATCAACAGAGGGAAAAAAACAACAAAACACAACCTCTATGTCTCTGTATCCGCCTATCTATCAGTTATTATACTTCCAGCTTGAAATGTGAAGCAACGGACAGATCATATCACAGGTTCAGAATGAAGACAAGTGACAGTGATTTCTCCCAGCATCCTTAGAGACACGCGCTATACTCAAGCCTTGATTTGACAAGTCACATGCACCTGCTAGTTCTGCAGACTACCACGTAAATATGCATTAGTCGTTAAAGAGAATCTTTGAAAACAACCGCTTGTCTCTGCGTAAAAAGCTGTCGGCTAAAGAAAACAGTTCCCCCCGTCAGCCTCACAGCTCCTCTCTTCCCCAAACTCCTGACAGAGAAACTGCAAAGCTACACCGCACGTGTTATTGAGGATCGGTATCATTCCGCTCACCTGATCTCCTCCCTCAGCGGAGCAAATCACGAAGCCTCTTCTGTATCTTAAGTCCCCTGCGATGGAGCAACGCCGTGTTTATTTACGTGGAGTCCTTCTTCATCAGCGCCGAGCCTCCCGCACTTGTCTTCTCAGCTACAGTCACTGGTCCTCCTCTCTCCTCTCCCACCAGTTCACACAAACACACACACACACACACACATACACACACACATACACACACACGCATGCGGGGGCGCGCAGCATCACTCCGGGGCGTGCGCACGCCCACTGCGCGAGCTGCAGCGCCGCTGCCGATGTATGGCGGCCTCGAGGCGCAAAACAATTCCAGCAAATTGTTATCCAAATAGACACGGTAATAGTGCTTTAGCTTTCGAAAGGCTCAAAACCACAGATGGACAACAGCTGGTGGGTTTTTTTTTTTGGGATAAAAAAAAAAGAAGCTAAAAGTTGTCTTTTAATGCACACCAATGCTTCTGTCCTGCTATTTATCAGCAGGGAGAAGCTTTTAAATTTGTCTTAGTATTATTATTGTTAAATCTAATCATCATGAAAATCCATCTAGCGAAAATAATGTTTAATTCTGCAATAATTCCAACACTAAAGGTTTAATAATCCCACTTTTTCATTCATCGAACTTGCAAGATGAAACAGTGCAACAAAACCTAAATAGAAATCCAACCAAAAACAAAATCAAATCAAGGCTGCAATTAGTCTAATGTGAGCGTTGTCACCTTTAAACAGGGAACGTCATCCAAGCTATTAGAGCCATTTGCATGCCCTGCTACATAATTCATCCTGAGAGCAGGATTGCACTAACATCATGTGGGATCAAGCAAGACTCTGCTGGATAGAGGCCATGCGACTTAAAAAAGTGACATTTCCCCTCACTAATATCTGCTGCTTGCCATGCTCTGCTCTCTCTGTGCATGTTACAGTCATGCATTATCTCAGGCTTAGCAGTGGTAGCCATCTGCAGCCATAGAATCAAACACTGAGAGCAAGGGACGCAGTTATTAGTCTGATAAGCCTGGTTTGGCAAAAAGACAAGGTTTCTGGTTTGAGTTGCCATCCACAGGCTGGTTGGCTGAGATTAGCTAAAATTAGGCTGTGGCACAGATTTGAAGGAAGATGATTAACAGTGCTGTGGATTATATTTTTATGGAAATCAGCCAAAGTGCAGTTAATCAAACAAAGTCGAAAAGAATCACCTTTTTAAAGGGTAAATCCTTAACTCCCCTCCACAAAACTCATTCCCTTCTCTTCTTCGTTCACTTTAAGTCTTCTTTAGTCATTTTTTAAAAACATTTCTGGGATTTCTCTGCCTCCCATGACGGTGAAACATGACAGTTGACATGCAGTCAAGGTCATTTTAGGAGGTAATCCCCTAGTGTTAAAAGCACCAGTTTCCCCTCATCATCGTCTGAAGGGGTCTAGGGGATTCTAACCCTCGTCTGCCAATAGTACCACACAGGGAAGTATCATAATTGTCCTCGCCTTTCATTTCAGACCGCCTCCAGATATGTCTGCGTACCTCTTGAATCTCATTAAAATGTTCTTTTAATTTCCCTCATGCATACTATTGGTAAAATACTCTGAGGGATTTCCAGAAGTTCAAGGATACAGCACAGCGGAGACAGAGTGAAGCACTTGCAAAGTTGCAGAAGTGAATTATGTGGGTTCTTTGTGTTGAAATGTAAAATGCAGAGCAGACGTCTTCTCTTTCTCACTGCTGGTAACTCCAATTATCACGCCTGTTACTGGAGAGGTTCCTTGAAGTCCTCTGCTCGCCGGAATGCAAAACTTCACACATTGTGTGGCGATTGCTCAGAAAAGACAGAGTCATCACTTGACCTGTTTTCTTCTTCTTGTATCACTGTTATTGAAAACCAGTAACAGAATGATAACAGATGCAACAGCAGCAAGCACACCATGAAATGATCCGACTCCCAGCAGACGTGATGATAAAGGCACACAGATCAGCAGGCTCATAGTCAGAACATAGCAGTCAAAAAACAATATCCCAAACATGATGTTTTCATGTCTTTGAATGAGAAAGGGAAGTCAGAGCGTTGTGTATAATTTATGAAGAAAAACAACTGTATCGAAATTGTTGTGCCTGTTTTTTTCTCTCTCACTGACTGTCTATAACTTTTATTATTGCTTTTTTCCCCATCTTTGTCGCAGTGACATTTTGAAATTAAAACTCTTCATATGCTATCTCAATATCTGCAGCTCACTCCAAAACTAATTAAGTGCTAATGAGCTGGGTTTATCTGCTACAGCTAACTGTGAGGTGTAATTGAGTAGCTGCCACCCAAAGGATAAACAGCAGCACAACAGTACAGAACAGAACACAGAGAACCTGTAAAAAAAAAAAAAAAAAAATGAAAACCTTCTCAAGATCTGTTCCCGGTACCCAGATTGGATGGAGAGACGTGTTTATATTCAGAGTCTGGAGGTCTGGCCTGTAGGTGCAAAAGAAATCACATTAGTGATTTGATTACTGCTGGGGGACGAGTTCATGAATCAGATCAGATGTGTTTACATCAGGGGAGGATGCATTTCCTCTCTGTGTGCTGCTGTGTAATTACATTATGACTTTTCTTTATTGAGTGGAGGCAGCCTTTGCTGGCTGTCTAACCCTGTTTTCACACAGGGAGCACATACATGACATGAATCCAGTCAACACAGCACAGGGACCAGACATGGAACACCTGTGTTTCAGAAGGTAATATAGTAATTTTCCATGTTATCTGGAGCTCATTTTTTGTGTATGTTCAACATTTTCAACAACAGACACATATTGTCATCAAAAGGTGAGTCTAGAAACCAATTCCAAAGCCTTTTGTACAGGTTATGGCCTCATTAAACAGCAGAGTATGTTGGATCAACTGCCAATTAAAAATACGTTTTTTTGTCCGTTGACAGGTACAACCATGGTCACTCACTGGTACAGCAGTGTGTTGAATGTCTGGAGCTCCTGATGCATGACTCAGAACATGAATTTACTCTGTAAGAAACTATCAGACCAAATGTTCAGGGAGTACACACGTCAGGCGAGTGGGGCAAGCTGAGGCAAAATATTAGGTTTATTGGCTATAAAGAAAGAAGGTGGATAATGTGCTTGGTGTAAGTGGATAACAATATTGTGTCTGAACCACAGAGGATGTGAAATGTGCACACTTAATAAAATGTTTCTTAATCTTAAAATATATATATATATATTAAGCCCTTCTCTCAGAAAAGGGAAACTCCTTGTTACAAACATGTTCTTCCTTTTTAAAGTACAATGCAAGATACATACCTACAGTGGAAGATACAAGTTAGTAGGTGTTACCTGCAATAAGCGGATCAAAGACTTTTGGCTATTAAAGCTCCTGATTAGGAAACAGACAAAAATGATAGTTACAATTGATCTACTTAATCCAAATCCAATCTATCAGATCGATCTCAGTTTGTACATGTTAATGATAAGTCCTCTATGCATACCAAAGTTAACCATGGAGTGCCACAAGGTTCAGTGCTTGGACCAATTCTCTTTACATTATGCTTCCTCTATGCCTCTATGACCAACACAAGTGAACAGGACCATCTCTGATGGTTAAGACTGACGATCGCTACAAAGCTGTTTCTAATGCCTGTAAGCACTGCCACCAGGTTGATGTCAGTCAATCCTGAATCTCCCAGAAAACCTTACAGCCCAAAACAAATCTACAATGTTCATAAAACACTCAGAGGTGTATTGTTGCCACAATATGAGGAATAAGCTGGGCAGATCTTGAAACAAAAAACATTTGCCGACATTTGTTTTCAACACAGGACTCACTGTATGAAGTAAACTTGATAATTAATGGACAATGCTGAAGATATAAAATAATCTGTGCTCATCTGACCCTAGCTGGGTACAGCATGAAGAGGGGAACAGAGATTTCTTGTTTACGTTTTAGCCTGCCGATAGATGAGGTGCTGCCACATGGGTAAATGATCGAATTCCCTGAACATTTCCCTGTTGATAAATGTTATCATTTGTGATATATATGTTATCTCATTTTTAACTTGCTATTATAAAGAGTAGAAGTTTACACTTCCTCAGATGAATCAGCACCAAATCTTAAAGCAGCAGCAATCTCTTCTTGTGTGAGGCATCTCTTTTTCTGGTTTCCTGGTAAACACACAGCAGTTCAAGGTGTTTCTATATCCAGTTAAACTTTACTAACTTCCTTTTTTCCCCTCTGTAAAGCTGTTAAATTCCAGCTAAAATGGCCACCTTCTGCCTCCTCCTTAGCCCCCACTTGATGCTGTTTGTTTTGTCCTCTGTCGTCTGTGACCAGCTCGGTGTTTTCATGCGTGTAAGCAGTTGGTGGAGAGCTGTGTCAGAGCACCGTGTTTATGCTGCAGGGAAATGCGATCCATCACTGGACAGGGCTGTTACCCAGGTGTCTGAGCATAGCCTTGCACAGTCATCTCATCTCACCTTCCACTCTTTTATGACAGGCAGCTCAGGGACGACCCTTCCAATTACCTCCTCCCTGAAAATACAGCCAATACGTTAGCACACCTACAAACCAAGACATATTGCAGTGGAGAGGCAAACATCCACTAGCAGCAGTAGGTCATTTTATTCATCAGAATTTGCAGCTAATCAAATGAAAGCGCCTTGTAAATTAAACCAAGAAATCAGGATGCATATCAGTCCAGATCTATGTTGACATAATCAGGCAAGTGTGAGTACAAATTACAGACTTATTATCGTCAGGTCCCTTCTTCCTGAGATGATCCACAGCAGCTTTTCTCAGATTACAATCACCTCATCTTCATATAATTAGGAGGCAAGAAGCAGCCAGGTTCGGTGATGGGTTTTAATTACATGCATACTCAAACAGTCTTTACACAGGACCAACAGGAGAACAGAGGAATTACATTAATCTGTGGTTATTTTACCTCAGGCCCTCTGGGAGTGACCGACACGTTGTTGTATCAGCTAAACAGTACTTGACCACGTTTGGCATGGAAGTTAATGTATGCAGTGCAGTTTGTAGCAGTATGGTACTGTATATCAATCATTTTTAGCCATTACAAATCAGTATGCAGTGATCCGCTTTAAACCAGTCCTTCTGCTAACAGCTGCAGTGTTTTTTTACAGATGTTATAGTACAGCAGAGCGGGGAACAAAACACAGCACTTCAAGGTAGACAGAGTGGAGGAGGCTGTTGAGAAGAGGCATCAAAGGGGAAGGAGGGCACAGTGAAGACCGAGCAGAAAATGTGCATATAGCCTGTGGGAAATCCATAAAACCAAACAATCGAGCATACAACCATGAACGCGTTTGAAACAAGTGAACCTAAAATACTTCGATACATTAAAAGGTGTCTCTTTATGACAGCGAGGCTCCATTTGGACAGTTAAATATCTGCTATTCTTTCTTAATCAACATGATTAATTATTATGGATAATTTAGAATAAAATAGGAAAGTAAATCACTCTTATTCCTTTATAAGATCCCAACTATTGTTTCTGAGTAAAATCTTAGACATAACATGCATCATATGCATTCCTAAAATGGGCCCCCATATACTATATTATTGTATCTAATAAACATTTATACAGTGAACCATTAGCTGCATCATTAAATGTGCACGTTTTCATCATTACAACTGAGATATGTCCCTTACATTAGGTGTCTTATTAGACTGTTTTTTTTTGTTTTTTTAAAGTACAGTACAGTGTTAGACAGATTGTCTGCTTAGCTTAACATATACTATACTATAACACATTATATTGACAAGTGTTTTTGTGTGAAAGTACAAACCGATTTTTGAGGATACATTCGATCCCATGTGGTTAAATAAGTGCTCACTTGATAGAAGGTCTGTAGAACTGTAACTGGCTACAGTAAAACTTTACAGTATTCTGCTTCTTTTGTCGCAAAAGTTTGTCATTGAAGAAATAAACCACTCACATCTGAATGTTCAAACGCATGCAGCCAGTTAGCCTAGCTTATCACAAAGTCTTTAGCTACCTTTGGACAGTGCCAGGCTAGCAACTGCTCATGCGGGATCTTAAAATCTTAATGCTAAGCTAAGCTAGCAGCCGTAGCCAGTAGGTCATATTTTTCATTCTGACATGTACATGTATGTGATATCGAGCTTGTTGTCTGACTTATGGCAAGAACGCAAAAAGGCATGTTTTCCAAACTTCAAGCATTCCTTTGTGTGTACAAGAGTAAATGAAGATTTGAGGAGTTCTGTCCTTTGACACATCTATTTAGAATACAGTAGAGCGAAAACACAAGTGCTTCCAAACACAATGGGTACCACATGTATGAGTGAGGAGGAAAGTAGTGTTTGGCGTGTCTGATATATTTCCTACTTGTGCGTTTCCACAATGTTTCTTCAGACCTACAGCTCAGCAAGACAACAACTATGACACCAATCATGGTAACATGAAATATTTGAGGTAATTTAGAATAAAGGAAGAGCTTCCGTGTGAGGTAAAGGTGGCTCATCATGTTGGACCTAGAATTTGGAGGAGTAAAATGATGCACTGTTGTACATGTCCGCTCTGAGCTTGGCCCACTCAGTCATCCTCTGAACGGAGCTTTTCTCTCGGTTTAGGATGCGAGCGACCTTCTTCAGCTTCTCCTCATTCCTCTCCAGATACCGATCGCCCTCAGCCTGCAGCATGTTGAGCTTCTCCTGCCGGTTCTCGTCCATGGCGATGTCATCGCTCATGTACGGGTTGAAGCGGAAATAAGTGTTGGGAGGGAGGAAGGCGTCAAGCATTGCGTGAACCTCTGGAGGGAAGAAGAGAGGTGAGAGTGAGGCCACACACACACAAAAAAAACAACCAAACATGACATTTTACATGCGCCAAAATCACAAATGAACAATTAAATGGCTAATAGGAGCAATATGTAAAAACATGAAGAGTGAGAAGGGCGTGTGAAGTCGGATCCTTTCTGTCAGAGTGAGGCAGACAGTTTACAGAGTAAGCACTCAGGGCTGAGGGGTTGAGGTGATACAGAGTGAAAATGTCTGGCCTGTCTGTCACGGTTGTTTTCAAATGCTACATCTGAGAGGTTCAAAATCAACAACATGGAAATGCAAACAAACAAGACGCGGTTAGCAATCACAGGGTAAACATGCCTGAAGGATCCAAAACAGCAGTGTTGGTTATTTCTAACCGAGTTCACACACTGGTTTAACAGTCCAGACATGGATCCTGTTATACTTGGACGCCTTGGAGGCTGTTGAGCGAAAACTCCACAAGGAGTTATTCATCTGAAAATTAATTGGACTTTCTTTTTCTCTTTTCTTTTTATAACCGCGCAATGTGCTGCACTGTGTTATCGCTCTTTGAGAAGTTATATGTAAGGAAGAGTAAAGGGAAGATAAGTGATATTACAAAATTCCTCAGATTCAACAAGCTTGCATGTTGAATAGATAATACATTATTAATTTTAGAGAGTAAATTTGTTTTCCTGCTCCTATCAGCTCCCAGCATGCGGCTCCAGACTTATCAGAGTAATAAGTTTAACGGTTATAAACTCTGTGTAAACAGACCCCCTCCCCCTCCCTCACTCCACTCATCTCTGCTTTTGGATTGTATTAAAAAGTATCAAACGGTCTTTGAACTATTTCATGCAGCTTTCCAAAATCCTCACATTACAGACTCAGCTTTAGATGTTTACCAGTTAGCCTTGGGGATATATATTGGTATCAATATTGTCTAAGTAACTCATCTACTAGCTTTCTTTAAAAATGCAAGCTATCAAAATAATCACACAAATACTTCAGAATGATTGTTCTTCAGAGAAAACCATTGTTCAATCAATCAAATCCAGGCTGCAGCACGTTAACAGCATGAACGTGAATCTGTGCCTAAAGCACTGCAATGTGGCTGTGTGGTGGTTTACAGTGCACACATAAGGCTTTCACAACAGGTCAACATATTGTGGAGTTTATGAGTAAATCTTAGCATCCTAGCATTTAAGGTATCATGTTAAATGCACAGTAACCTGTTCTACAGTAACAGATGTGTAACCATTCTAAGCAAGAGTTGTGAAACCCAGTCACAGACTTATTTTCAAAGAGGTTTAGGATGCACAGCCGTATCATGGGACTGTACCAAATGTGTTGGACGAAAAACTAACTTTCTAAAATGCTTTATTGGCATGTACACTGAATTATCAGTTAGAAAATCATATCACTACTACTTATCAATCTAAAACTGTAATTTTCCCAATAACTCTTCTTTACTCTTAGGAAGGATAAGTAATTAAAATGATTTTAACAGCTAGGCTACTCGTCACCCCAGATATATAACAAATGTGATCATTAACAGGCTGTCTAAATGTTCTATTATTCAATACTTTTAGACACTCAGTGATTTAAAGTGATAGAATTATTGTGTATTTTAATTATCTGTAGTATCTATAAGTACTGAAGCTTTAAAAGAACACATCATCAGACATCATTTTAACCCAAAGCTATCACAAGAGAAAGAGAGAGAGGCTGGAATCCATCCAAATTCACAGGTTGGCACATCATTATAATATTAATAATATTATAACATTTTACTTATATAGTGCTTTTATGAATACTCAAAGACGCTTAACAAAGAACAACAAACCAAAGAAATACTGACGCCTCTGAAGTCATTTTAGCCTCCTATAAAGATGCTAAAGTTGTATTTATGTGTTTTTAAAAGACGGTGAGCAGAGGAAGTGACAGCAGAGGGGACACTGTCGCAACTACACAAATACTTTGGCAACATTTTGCTTGCATTTTGTTAAAAACAAGAAATTTCATTTTTTTTTGGTGCAGATGACTTCTATTTTTGTTGCCTTAGTATTGAAACAGGTCTCAATATCATTTAACTTTTGACTCATTAAAGTTTAAAATTCTGGTATCGTGACAACACAACTTGCAACAGTGATTTCAATAGAAATAACTGATGGTTGCATACAGTAACTGTGCAGAAATATTTTTAACAAATATTTCATCCAGGACTAGCCTACAAGAAACTGGAACAAAATACTTGAACAAGCTATTATTTTCCTTGACTGTAGGTGAGGAAATTAAAACTGCATCAACATGTCTAAACTGAAGCTCCACTTTATGGAAAAGATTATTTTATTGTCTGTTGTGCTAACCAAAACTACAAGTTTGTGAGCCAGTACATCCCAGCTCCATGAGGAGTTTTGTTTACATCTAAATCCCACCAGACCAGCGTTATCTGTCCACAACAACAAACCCTGCTCCACTGATACACCTAAGACAAAGTCGTAGGGGTGTGAGCGCAGGGAGCGGAAGGAAGTTGTTTTTTTTTTTTTTCAGAAAAATAGGAAATCAGTGATAAACACTGTAACTAATCTCCTGTTTCTAAACAACAAAGCCTGCTTGAGAGCTGGGGAAAGCTTAATCCCAAAAAACAGGAGGAACCAGTGCAGAGAGGCATCTGGGTCACATACTGCACCACAGCAGCAGCAACAGGGAGGGGACAGAGCCAAATTTAGGCACAGCGGAGGTGTCCATGTCCAGAGGTGATAAGGAGATGGAAGAGGTGGCATCTACAGAGGGCCACGATGGGATGTACGAGAACAAAGTAAACCTGCAGTGCAGAATTTTCGACACTGGTGACATCAATACCTCATTCCTTCCCTCAGAGATTAAACAGTAAAAGAGCAAATAATCCATTCAAGTCTTTGAACTTTCTGGTTATAAAGAGTATTAGTTCAATCTCCAGTCATGATAAATTAACACAAAAGGCTTTACTGCAATGCAAACAATGCCAATGCAACATAAGGTTGAATTATCATCTATTTCCATTTGACATTTTCTGCATTTGGCATGTGATGTGATGCAATCAGTTTTAGGACTTGCATATCAAGTAGTGTTTCAGTAAATTGGACCAATTTAAAAAACAACAACAAATCTGACGTTTTTGACACTGAGCCAGTGGTCTTGTGTTGCTGTGAAAGCTCTCCAACAAAATGCTGAGCGCCCGATCCTTTATAGTTAATCATATCTAATCAAATCAACCATATGTAACCCATTTTGGCAGATTTATAACTGTGGGAGTTCCAGATATTTAGACTGCATATCTAGACTTTATAGAGGCACTTTATAAAACAATCTTTAAAATGAAAGCAGCAGGGGCTGAGATTTCCCGACTTCCAGTCTATGATATATGTCAAACTCTGAAAACTGATTTAGCCTTACATTTCCTATAATCTACCCAAGAGCATATTTTATTAAACACCAACACCTTCAGCTTCCAAACTCCATCTTGTAGCTCAGGGTTTTTTCTTATGGATTTTCGATCTGTTGTACCAATCTAAGATAGCCCTGAGGATATCTTGAGGCTAAATTGCTTTCAGAGCCAAAGAAGACATTATACATCTCCATGTAGTGTGCCTTCATGTTACATTGAATTTCTTATTTTGCTATATAGTTTAAAACAGATTCACTGCCGCTAAATCCCAGTGCAGAGTTTCAGGGAAAAGAAGGAAGTGTTTAAGTAGTGTGTGTAGTTGGTGTGTCCCTGTAACAAATGTTGTTATTGAAAGGATGAATCTCATTATATTAAAGGACCAATATGTAAGATAGCTACTGAATTAAATCTTAAAATGAACTTACTACATCATCAGGCATTTAGGAAACATGCTATGTTGAAGGGCTGGCTTCTCTGAAAACAATACAGCAGCCAGTATGTCCTCCTTCTAAGTATTGATTTGAGCCATGAATGGTCGGTTTTTGTTTTGACCAGAGAAGGTAGGCGGTTTAAAGCACCCCCATACGGTCATTTTGGAAGCACCTCAGTTTGCCAGGAAAACGACAAACCAGCAGGTGTTGCAGTGATGGACTCAGGCAAGCAAACTGGTTTAGATATAACTCATTGTAGCTGACTTAAAAAGCCTCAGTATTTTTCTAATAAGCTTCACGACCAGAAACGTAGTAAAACTAGGAAACATATTGAAAATGCTTTTTTGAAAATTGAGAGAGATTAAAACGTAAATTTTTTTCAAGAACGATGCAGAGCTGGCTAAACACGGAAGCTACAGTGTCTGCAACATGGCAACACATCGAGGACGAGGGGGCGGGGGGATACAGCTCTCTAATGTTTTGAATTTGGACTGCAGTACCAATTTCAAACGCTACGTGTCAGAGTAACATATTGCTCCTATAAAGACTGTGATTGAAAATAACTTTCTAAATAGAAGGGCAGTTCAGGGTTATCTAACTGCTTGTGTAGAAAAGGCCCCAAAGTTACATGTTAAGGTTTTTTTATGTTAAAATAGTGTTTGATTCCTGTTCTGTTTAATGTGATGATATTGTGCTCAATAGGGGGGAGTTGTCGCCTGCTGGTCATATAGCGAATTACATCATGTAGTAATGAGCAGTGTGCATCAGTCGATGACAGATGAGCCATCAGTGTGCAGAGTAATCACTTCATAAGTTGGTTAAAAGAGTGAGTACTTACCTGAAGTCTTATATGTGATATTGTGTGTTCTTTAATGTTGAGGCCAAGTTGTTAACTCCCACGGAGCCGGAGTTTAGAGCTGAGATGTTCAGCGTATTCTAGATTTGATAATCAACCGACGTCACGGCCCCGACATACTTGCTAACTGTCCCCCGGCTTAGTTGGAGCCACACAGTTGTTGAATAAGAGTCATGTCGAATTCATTACATTTGTGCCTACCCTACATAGTGCTAATTCTTGCCCGTGTTAATATTAGTGTTATTTTAGTAGCCTGTCAGTTACAAGGTTTGCTAACTGTGTTGCTCTCTGCACGAGGAGGAAAGTTTGATGTCTGTGCTTCACAATAAAAGCATCGTAGTATTTTTATAGGGGAATGATTGTATGACTGTTAAGCCTACGATAGCCTTTCTGTGTTTAATACTTTAGGTTAAAGAGACATGTAGCTTACCTTTATTTATTTACATATTATAACCTATTTCATTACTGTATAGTGTTTTGTACGTTATTATAGAGGTAAGATGAAGCATTCAGATTTGTGTTCTTTAAGTATATATTCTGCTATTCTTTTTCTTTTAGAAAACCACAACAACACCCAATACTCTGTCAAATTGCATGGCCACTGAGATGCCTGTATTTTGTTTCACTACAAGAGAAGAAGTCAACAGCCCTTCAACCAATTCTGCACTTTCTTTATTCATATTCTGGAATAAGGCCTGAAGTGGTGTTCTGGCCGACACACCTGAGTGAATCCAGTGAAAAGCAACAGACTAGTGTCCCAACTGAGCTTAGTTTTATTATCTTCATTACAACTTGTATTATTATTATTGGAATAATAGCAACGTTTATATCCTCTATGGTGAAGGAAATTAAGGATGTGATACAAAATAATGAGATTTGTGGAGACGCAGTTGTAGTGCGGGTGTAATGCACAGTTTGAGTAAAGGCTAGCTGAGATAGTGAGATTTGTGATCCGTTGCACTGCCACTACTTCTGAGATTATTTTGGTTTCATTGCCCTCTTTTGATAGCAAAAGCTGAAAAGAGAGGGGATGACATGCAGCAAAGGGGAGGTGCAGTCATGGAAGCGGGGTCCCTGAGATGACGACTGGGCCTTATTGTTACGCCCTCTAAAAAGTGAGTTACACTAGCACCCCCCCTTTAAAACAAACATGCAGTTATATACGCAAAGGAACGATAAAGAATCAACCAATAATGAAAACACATCAAATACATTCACTGTTGGACAAATTTAAAAAAAAAAAAACTCAGCCTTGAGACTCAACTCTAAATCACATTGTGTATCATTATTTTCACAGTGATTTTTGCATACCCTCAGTGTCTGTGGCGCTGCTGATGACATTGTTGATTTTGTTTTTAAGGCTTGTGTAGGCGACGCTGTTCCTCCCAGGAGTTTCAAATCGGCCCGTACCAAGCGAAACCACACACTCCAATGGCGTGTTGGGCCACAAACACTTGCTCTCGTGGACTGCCAGAGCTGTGGGGTTGTTTATCAGCAGACCACCATCCTGTGCAGAAAACAGAAGATGTTACAGACTTTATTTTACAGGCTTTTAAGGTTGCTTTCTTTTTCTTTTTTTTTAATATCAGCATGACCAAATTATTTGCTTTTGAAACATCAAACCATTCTTTGGGTTTCAACAGACAAAAGATGGAATTTTTAAGAAGGGGCTTATGAAAAAAAAAAAAAAAAAAAATCAATGCGCAGTTCTAGAGCTGGCTTTAAGTCTACAAAGCAAAGAGCTAAATTGTTTTTGTTGTTTTTTTTTCTTCCCTACAGTTTCAGTCAGACGGCTTTGATATTGAACAACTGCCCAGGAGTGCTTTGCTTTGGATCCATAGTCAACCCGAGGCAATGGGGGAGTTACTGGAGAGGCAGAGGGGATCGTTGAATAGGCATGAGGCTGAGGGGCCGCGGGGCTGGCAGAAGGATCAAACACACAGGGGCCAGTCCTCATTAAAGAGGCCGAGCTGGGGGGGGGCATGGGGCCCCAAATGTCTTGGGACACATTGGGGGAAGGGAGCTTGTTTATGCGACTGTGTGTACGTACATGTTTGATCGAAAGCTCATGCCTACTTAAAGTCAATGCATACAATAAAGTGTGTGCATGCTCCTGACAGCATATGTCACATGGTATCACACACACTGATCCTTTGGGGAGTGGATGGGAGGGAACAGCCAATCTTTTTCAGCACACTTCAGCCATGTCGCAGCCTAACAACAGTTCTGTACAACAGTTCTGTACAAATCTGAGGGGACACATGGAGTGCTTGGGTATATGAGGGCTTCCTACCAAAGCATTGGTCTGAACACCATCCAGGGAGCTGCACTGAGAAATTGTGTCATCAATCCAAAGAGCATGAAAATAGACTTGCAGAGAAAATTGGCTATTGTATTTAGACTGGGGGCACTACATCAAGTAATAGTTCCCATGGCATTCGATGATTCATGAATGACTTGTTGTGGCTTCTAATGTTTAGGTCCGCAATGAAAATGTTGATCGACATTGATAACATACAGGGTATGCAGCACAGCAGGATATTAAGGGAAACAAAAAATAAACATTAGATAATGGCTCAGTGGCAGAGTCGATCGTCTCTCAACTGGAAGGTTGAGAGTTTGATTTCTAACTCCTGCACATGTCAAAGTGTTTCTGGGCACGACACTGAAGCCCAAAATGTTCGAAGTGAATGTGGTGTGAATGGGTGAATGTTACATGTAGCGTAAAGCCCTTTGAGTAGTCAGAAAAAATAGAAAGTGCTGTCTCGAGTCAAATTTACCATTTACCGAAAGTGTAACAATAATTATCCAAAAGCACATTAATGGCTCTATTGAGATCAAATAAGGCATATAGAAGTTTTAGCTAGATGCTAAAGTAAGCATGCCAATATGCCAATAATGACAGTGCTAATGATTTAGATTATGATATAATGGTAGCCATCTTCCTCATCCTATAATGAGCACAGTCGAAGCAAAGTCAAGGCTAATGCATCGACTTAGTTTGCAGGAATGTGCTAATAAACTAAAGTATTGGACTAGAAAGCAACAATTATTCAATCGAACAATCAGCTGATAGAGAAACTTTATGTGCTATCAAAGAATTAATCTGTTATGGTAAGTACATTATGAATCATTAAACCTTAAACTTAGTTATGAAAGGAATCTCCGTTGAGAGCCAGAGCCTCAGAGAGGACCCATCTCACTGAAGTCACACAAAGAGGGTTTCACTGCCACAAAGTGTGAGAACTGCTGAGGCAGCCATTTGTCCAAAGCACGTCATTATGCACCAGTGGGGTGGCTGGCAGACCAAGAAATGAATCACAGAAAGGAGAGAAAGTGCCTGAACTGGAGTTTCTCCTTAATGTATACTTACAGGGACTGGCTCAGTGGTGGGCACCAGACGATCCCAGCTGGAAACAAAACAACTTAGCAGTTTTCTTATCACTCACACCACAGTGAGAGGCTCCGTTTTCTCAACTCAGAGGCAATTACGGCAACAGTCTGGGTCCGGTCATGGCTTCTTTGTGCTAAAGGCTGGGGGGCAAATTTCCAAAGCACAGTGGCCAGTCTTGAACATAGCGCAAAGCATGTAACATTAGAGGCCAATAGCACAATGCTCGTGTGAGCGAGGAGTTGAATGCTGTCCCACAGAATGCTGTCTCCATTTGAGTGCACCTGCTTCTGCAATTCAGAGCATCTGGACAACATAGTTGAGGTCTTGGAAGGAAAGACTGTTTTATTGGCAGTGGTTTGGGGGTGCTGAGAGCTTTTTAGACAAGCAATGATGTTCAAGATTATTTGCGCCCATCATTTTCTTTTCATAGCCATCATGACAAACAAGCTAACTTGTAGAAGACAGTAGCAGGCACCAGCATCAGTTTGACAGATGCTAAAGCTTCAGTGGAAAAGCCGGGGCTCTTTAAAGCCACTTTCAGTGAAATACCCAAGCTTGGCCAACTGCCACATTCTTAAACACAGGTTTCTTGAGGCCAGGGCATATTTGGATAAAGAGTTAGAAACAATGATGTACTTAGGATAAACTGCGAAAGAGCTTTGCATACAAAATAGCCGAACTGAAGTTAGCTGTCAAACACGCAGCGGGATGCAAGGCAAAGGTCACTTCCATTTATGAGGATTTAGAGCAGTAATAGTGCACAGACTTACAATGACTCAATCTCACTGAGAGAAAAATGCCATGTGTCGACAGATAAATGTCCTCAGAGGGCACATCCTGTCAGTAAGACCATCTGATAGAAGCTTTACCTCCGAGTCAGAACGGAAACTGAATTTCTGAAATGGTGTGTTTGAATCCTGCCTTCCTGAAATGCTTAATGTTTTCTTGATTCCGGTGGAGCCTGTTTTGTTGATACTCCGGAGGATCGCAGCTCCTGTGGCCCTCACCATTTGCCCTTCAGGGTCTAATGATTGATTCACAAATCAGCTCCTCCTTTTCCTGTAGCAGGATTAAAGTGACTTTCCAACTAATTAGAGCACCAACACCTTCGGGAGCATGTTTCAGTTCTTCAGATGGCCATCAAACTAAATTATGGATTGAGAAAGAATGTGTTCTTACGGCATATTCTGAAATAAAACTGATGCAAGTGGCTATAAAAACAAAACAAAATTAATTTGTGCACAATTTATAGGTCCCTTGCATTGCTGTTTGAAAATCCTCCGCTGCCATTAACTTTTAGGAGCTTATCTCCATTGCGCCAGTTCGAGCTGTCTTGAGGGGAAAGCTGAATAGGAAAGAGGTGCTATCTTCAGGATCAGTAAAAGTCATTTCACGCGCCAGTGTGTGTCAGCTCCCATTAGCTGGGACAGCAAACTTCATCCTCTTCATTCAGCCTGTGTATGCCTCTCTCTCTCTCTCTCCATCTCTCTAACCAAAGCAGGCTTTAACGCTGGTTTGTGCAGGGGTTCATTATGAGCGGTCACAACACATAAAAAAAGAACAAAGCGCCGGGTTAAATCTAAATGATGTGAGGCTTGGAAATACAAGGAGTTAAATTAACCTCACAGTGGCTTTAGCCATTAAAAAAATCTTGTTTTGCTTCTTTGACAGAGCTGCACTGAGGGGCGCTGAGCTCTGTCATGATTTATTATGAGGCCTCTTCTCTCAACTGATTAATTAGGGTAGCATTACATAAGACTTGGACATCTGATTATGCCTTTCACAATAACAACACTGTCTTCCAGAGATGGTCATTCAATTGATTGAGTAGATAATTAGTTGACCAGAAAAAACGGTTCTTGTCTACTCTCAAAACGTCTCAATCTTCTAAATTATCCATGCAGTTCGCGGAAAAATATATCTTCATATGTAATCGGAAAAGTACATCTTCTTATTGAGTACAATTAATTGCCTGAATGGCATCCAATCCAGATAAAGGCCAGCATTGTTATCACAGAGGATGAGAATGACAACAGAGTCAGTGTGGTGAGTACCACTCTTCAGTTACGGTCAGGCCAAGTCAGAGGTCTTCATGCTGTATTACTCAATTACACCAAGCACTTCTTCTTTTTGCCCTCATGCCTTATAGGCCCCAAAGGTCACATTGAGGTTCTAGTCATCTTCCCAAGCTGTCAACAGAGGAGGGACTGGTCTAGTTGGGTGCCAACTTGGCCCCAGGCAGGCAGAGAAATTAAGATTTACCGTTTGCAGCTACCTTTTCCCACACATTCAGGGGAAACATGACCACACATGTACACATGAGTTTTCAAACAATGAATCATACCTGCCAGCTGCACCCATGCAGATTAAACGATGCCAGTTTCTTCAGTGATATAAATGAGTGCAGAACCCCCTCGCTCATATTTACTCAGCCTAGATTCCCTTTAGACATCATGTTCATGTTTGACAACTCCATATTGGAAAGCATAATTTTTCTGTCCATCATAATAACTCCTCTACTGGGCAATTTAAAGCTAATTTCCCTGCTGTACACAGGAGAGCTGGTTGAAAACACACTCTCTCATATCAATGCATTGTGATGCAAGGTGTGATTTACTTCTGGAGCTGCAGCAGTGAGAAGCCTGCAAAGTGTGGTGCACTATGATGAAGCAATGGAATGTAAGAGACAGAGGAATTTGTAGGAAGGCTTTTTCCATAGAACTCAAGTCAAAACTAGAACCCCACTTACGAGGGATTTAGGCCGAGTTGATTTAAAACTACTAAGAGTAACTCTCATTTTCTGTCAATCTTGGCAATCCCTGTGGACAGAGCATCCTCAAAATCTTAAATCTTGTCCTGAACTTCTCCTGTAAATGTGCAAGATGTGATTCTCTGTTTTTTAACAGTCAAGTGTATCAATTACTGGGAATCTAGACATGGAAAAGTAAAAAAAAAAAGCTGTTTAGACATCATGCTGTTTAATACCTTGTCTGAAACTGATCCACTGGCAGTGGTTACAGGCAAGGAAAAACAAATATATGGAAAAGGCAAATCTCTCTGGTGGTCTTGTTACATTTATAGCTCATATAGAGGGACCAGTTTACCATAACTAGCTACAAACTCCTCATAGGAGCTTTAAGATTAGAAAAGTTCAACAATAGCCAATCTGGCACCAATATGCTTAAATATACCTAGAAGACTCTTTGCAATTGCAAATAACCTTTTTGTGGGGAATTTAAAATGAACATATGTCAACAAAGAGAACAGAATGCTCAGCTTTGACACTCTGCTACATTTGCTGCCAAGCTCCATTTCGTGTATCGGTACATATTGGAAAACCTGTACGGCCAATATCACTTTGTATAAGAGATATTTCATGGGCCAAAAGTGTCCCAATAATATCGGCCAACATATATACCGGTCAGGCTCGAACACAGTTAGTCAACAAACCTCAGCACCAAAAGTGTTTGAAATAAGTGGATACATAAGCTTACTACAGAACAAAAGGGCAGACAGTGGGGGGGAAACAGAGGAAAAATGACAACCAAAAGATCAATATGAGCTTGATGTACTCAAGGGACAGACATCCTGAGTCTGTCTGGGAGGAGGAAGCTGTCTGCAGTAGGGCTCAATAGTCTGAGCTCCATCCTCCGACAGCCTGCAAGCCAAGCTCCAGGGTTTAACACAGGGAGGAGAGGGCTGGGATAAGAAAGTGGATAAAGCAGAGATTTATACCCCCCCCCCCTCGATCCAGCCCTTCTCCTCCTCTCTGCTTTATAAGAGAAGCACTGCGGTGCTGCTGAGCATGTAATTTATGACCGATAACTTCACCTCCAGTGGCCTTTAAGGGTAAAAAAAAAAAACAGAAGTGAAAAAGGTGATCCAAAAGGTTATGATTTCTCGAGCTGCACTTTGGGAATGGCACTTCATTATATAAGACCCTTTGCCTCTTTCTCCTCCTCGCTCTCTCAGCACCACACTGCCCGAGTTCTTTAGCCAAAGCTGCCACATTTAATGACTTCTTAGGCTCATTTATGCCTCATTCCCTCCACTACAAAAAGTACGGGTGTGCTAATGTGATCCGCCTCGTTTCAAACAGTGTGAAGTCCCTCTGCTGAGCACTGTGCCATGTTGGGTTTCTCAAGAGCTCTGTCTGGGGGTGGTTGAACACTGATGCCATGCCTCCCATCAAATGCTGGCAGAGCTGGGCACAAAAAAACATGCTCCCATTCCTCCCCTTCACCTCAGGAGACACCATGGTAACTAGGTGGAAAAAATTGGGCCCTCCTCGCCATTCCATGCGTGACCTGGCATCCATTGTGGGACTTCTGAAGTCTTCTTCTTCTGTGTTCTTTAGAGCAGAGATAACTCCAAGAGCTTTAAATGTGGAACCTCCCTCCCTTCATCATGTCTATTTTTCCCTCTCTTTTCGCCTTGTTCCCCCTCACTAAAGCATCTTTTACATGGCTGTGGTGGCAAGTGTGAGGCACTGATAAAACCATGCTGCCCTGCTTCAAAGGTCTTGCTCCAAGTTACAATTTCCCCTGTGCAACCAGTCTGAATCTGAACTTCTTGCTCCGTCGAATTCCCGCTTGAAGAATCACAGAAACATCACCAAACGATCACAACTTTTCTTGATTAATGATGCTTGAGAATTCCGGCATTCGTTCAGCACATGGCGTGGCGACTCTCCTGCACTTACTGAACAAAAGGATGATTGTTTGGGGTTTGAATTACGTGGAAAACTCTGTGGGCGTTGGTGGAAAAGGGCGAAATGCCTCACTCTCCGGGGAATCCTTACATCACACAGACGGCATGTTATGCTCACGGTTGGTTTCAGTGGCACAAGAAGACGGCAGATAAAGTCATCAGAGTGGGTGGCACTTTGTAACTGGCACGATTAGCATGATTAACATGATAGCATTATCACATTTTTTTTTGACTGGTTCATAGCAGTTTTAGAAAACTGGCATTTTTTTAACCACACAAAACTGAAACAAGTCTAACATAAGTGGTATCAGCATCAACATCCCTCATTATAAGGACACAATGATTCTTTTTGTAAGCTTTGCTACACTGTAATCAAATCTGGCAGATTTTTGTCTATCTTTCCTTTGACATCTCTATGAATTGCTCTCTCCATGGATTTGATATGGTTGAATATACATTTTTACTGATAAAAAATCATGAAAATCAATCTGTTTACTGGACACAATGTTTTTAAAATGTATATAGTTAACAATAGGGCCTTGAACACAGTTGGCTGAAAGTACAAATTTGGTGCCTCTCCCTGCCTCCTTTATTCTGCTGTTTGAAACAAATGTAATAATAAATATAATAATAATCTGATCTCCAAATGTCCTTAAGAGCATAACATCTACACTTAAATAGCTTGAGTCTTTGTAAACTGTTGCAGAATGACATGAAACTCTTGGAGCTGGTGTCTTTAAATGCTTTGAAGCAGAGGTTACGGGATGTAACCTTTTGAACATGACTGCTTGAACTACTGACTCCCAGACTTGACTCATAGATGGCTCTCTTTTAATGCAAATGTGTGGGTTTTGTAAATTGTACTTTGTCTCCCTTTGTGTCTCTGTCTGTAACTTTTTTATGCCGCAGACTGTCTCGGGCCAGATCTCCCTTGGAAAAGAAGTTCTTAATCTCAATAGGGCCAACATGGTTAAATAAAAAAAGGGCTGAAAACTCTTCCAAAATAAAAATGGATAGAGAGCGGAACAAATCAGCTCAAATCACGCAGGAGATGCACATCAAAGCAAAAACACCTCACTAAAATATTCTCTACAGATTACAAAATCTGAGCTGGGTAAAAAAGGAGTTGTAGCTTTCTCTCGTATTCATTCAGACTTTCATCTAAAAGCTTCTTTTGACAGAAATTCAATGAAAGCAAAATATAAATTTAACCGATTTGTCGTTAGATGTGATGAATTATATCAAACTTTCGATGCCGTCTCATCCTCACACAGTATGAAGTTTCCTGCTAGTAGCTAACAGGTTTCTGAAAAGCAGCTCCATAATTAGACTGTCTGTCTTTTTCATTCTAACGAGGCTGATGTAGCAGTCAAACAGTTGTGTGTGTGTGTGTGTGTGTGTGTGTGTGTGTGTGTGTGTGTGTGTGTGTGTGTGTGTGTGTGTGTGTGTGTGTGTTGAAGGAAACATTCTCTGCATTGGGCTAATTTATGCATCTCAGAGATGGGTGAGACCTGCTAGACAGCATGCTGGGGAACTCTTCTACCACAGGTGGGTTTTCATCAACCAGTCTCTTTCATTCTTTCCCTCCCTGAACTTCCTACCTCACCTCCACAGCTAACCTAGCTTCCAATTAAAATGTTGTAGCGTGTCAACACGGGATATTGCCTTTGATGTAAACACATGCTCATTCTTGTGTGCTGGGGCTACACTGAAGTAGTCAACCTCGACAAAACATCTGTACTTGAACGTCAATCGGAGAAGATGTTGACATCTGGATACGTGGGTCAAAAGCAGGGTACATGAACTGAAAACTCAGAAAAGTGGAGCAGGATGACTTCAATCAGCTTCTCTCCATCTGTTCCATATCTCCTGTATCTCCTGGAAGCTTTTGTTTTGAACAAAATAAAATGCACATACATTTTCTAAGCTTCTTCTTTACCCCGATGTTGTGTAGTTTTTTTTATTTCTACTCTGCTCTTTCCTGAAAAGGTAAAGCCGGATGAAGTAGCCTTAAGTATTGATCAGTAAAACGGTTGAGTGGGCTTGTGGTTTGTTATGTTACTGATGGTTAATGCATACCTGTTTACTGGAGATGGATTTAAGTGTGTCTCACTGTGACTCTACCCCTCACTCTGCCGTCAAAATGTAACTGACTGGAAATAAACACTGACAGCTCGGAAATGGAGTTCCTCCCTCCCGCCCGCTCCTTGCGCAGAGGATTTTTCTCATTAGGCTTCTTCAAATCCTTCAAACGCTGCACCGTCAACACTGACTGTACACAGCGTTTAAATCCAGCATTCTCACAATAAGCCCCCAGTATTACTGTAGCTGCAGCAGAGGACTGCAGTGAAACTCTCACTAGGTGTGTAAATAAAGGGTGTGGATGCAGCATGCTGTGATGGATGGCACGGGGATAAAATAAGCTTCTAAAAAGGGACACTGAACATTCAATATGTCGATATTTCACAAGCTAAGCAAAAGCTTTTCAAGCTTTGAACACTTGCTGGGAAACATGGTTTGATGGTGTTTTGCCTGAATACATCATGTTGCCTTTATGTAACAGATTTCACGACTGAAGTCTTTATTTCAATGTTGGATCAGTTTGTGGCTTTGACTAAGAAAGCCTTCATTTTTTGATGTTGTAAGTTGAGTTTTAGTGGGATTTTAAACGAGTTGACTTGTCCTCTTGTATGGACACCAGGAAAAAACTGATGTCTCTGCGGGTATTAATGAATCAATTAACCAACATAGGCAGATAGCATTGCAGAGCTAATTGTATGATTTAATCAAGTTCCCCATGACTGCTGTGTGTAACTGGTTGTGAGTTGCACTGACCTGGTGGAGATCGTTTCCCAATGTGAACTCCTGGAAATACCCAGGAGCTGCTGACGTTGCACGGATGGCCTGCCACAGCTGGTGCTGGCAGCCCCCCAGGTAGTGAGAGCGGATCCCGGGCAGCAGGTTGTAGTTCCTGAAGACAAAGGCCTTCAGAGGGCTGCCCCGGTTCACAAGAGTGCTCACTGCTGCCACCTACAGGGAGGGGAAATTACATACAGACATAATGTTTTATTAAGAATGAGGTGACATTTTAAAAAGGATATCAAATGCAGGCATAGAATGTATGCTGACATTCTGATATATCCATTCAATATCTTCTCTGTTCTGTGAGCCACAGCACAGTCTGCTGACATATGCAATCTTATATACTGCTTTATCCACCCTGCTTTATATGGCTTTGGAGTATATTTTCATCCATGTGCCACACTGCTGTTTGCAAAAATCAGATAGCGTAAAGAGCTTTGTTAGTAATTTCCCAGTAAACAAAATTAAGCAAAGGCTGGGTGGTCGGAGCCAGAACAGAACGAGCGGACAGAGTGAGTCAGAGCGTCTCTTACAGCTTACCTTAGGGCATTCTGGGTTTCTTGAAGTTTCCACCAGGAGGTGAGAGCCCATTTTCTCTCTGCAGAGGGGAAGATAGGATGATGTTATTTTCTGGCTGACTTAATTTTAGATTCTAGTTTGACTTGCTTCAGATGTATTTCAGTGGGATTCAAATAAATCCTCCTGGATGCCAGCTTATGGAGATAAATAATTGTATGGCCGGCATAATTGTTTTCAAAGGACCATTGTACTGTCCTAAAGGTTTTAGGCCGTGTATAACAATCTATGTATACTTAATAAGACTGCTTTCTGAATTTCAGCATGTACCTGTGGTTTTATGTCTTAATACTAAGTTACAATTCTCCGATCAGCCACTAGTTGACAGTGTTGGTTGTCAATGTAACAATAATGAACTTTACACATTCTGCTAAACTTAAACGTTGGCTTGATTTTGTTCATGATAGTGAACATCATGTCTGTTTTTATGGTTACCCAAGAGACTATATTGTTGCATGGTTTACATGCTCTGAGATACTACAAAAGAGCATGCATGCTGTTCCCTCTGAACATTTTTCTGATTTTTCTGAAAAATAATCATTAAAATATAGGCTTTCCATCACCACCAATAATTGACAATCAATGCCATTACTGACTTGAGGATGTTCTCCCAGGCTTCGCTGTCGTAAAAAGCGTGACTCCAGCCCATCTTCACAGTGCCGACAATGACATTCTGCTTAAATACATCTGAACCCAACTTCTTGTATAGATCATCACACTCGTTCAGCGGGATCTGGAACACACCCAGCATGAATCCGAGGATAGCACCTAAGAAAAAAGACACACACACACACACACACACACACACACACACACACACACACACACACACACACACACACACACACACACACACACACACACACACACACACACACACACACACACACACACACACACACACACACACACACACACACACACACACACACACACACACACACACACACACACACACACACACACACACACACACACACACACACACACACACACACACACACACACACACACACACACACACAGCCCACAGAAGTATAACAGCTTCACTCACTCCTTTGGGAACACAATAAGGTAATCTTGGTAATAAAAGAGCAAACAGGTGTGTGGAGATGATGCGGGTCTAACTGGCTGAGTGTTTAACAATTCACAGGAAATGAGTGGGATTAACATGGCATTTACACTATAAACAAATACCTCTCTACTCCTTTTTCTCGAAGATTAAGGATCCCTGACAGGATTAAACAGCAACAACAATGCTGAGAGCACAGTGAAGAGGCATTTCTGAATGACGCAGGTGATCAAACTTAACAGATGTGGCCCAGATGGGTTTTATTTGTGTGACCATCATTCAATCAAGCATGCTATGATTATATTATCTTTTGACAACATTCACTAAGTGTGAAAATGAAGCACCTCCGACGTGTGGAGATTAAGACCGAGAGAACTGATGGGAAACTGAGGACAAATAGAAACTTCTGCTAGTGATTAAAGACCAAATTGCTCTGCGGTAAATGCAGTTTATCAATCGGGCTGTGAAATGAGAAAAACAAAGCAGCAGTTGAAGGAGAGTTTTAGGGTGTCACAGTGCCCCCTTCTGATGATTTTGCATACAGGGGAAAAAAGTAAAAACACCAAATGAGGCTACATCATTTTGTGAAAAAATCCTATTTTATTATCTTTTAGAAATCTGAACCATTGAAAAAGTTTCCCTCAGGCTTTACTTGAGTGCAAACTAGCATGGACATTAGAGTGGTATTGGGTCTTAAAATTGAGGTCAAACAACAGCAGAGCAACAAATGGGTCAGTGTGCGATCAGTGCAGCCAGTCCAGCCCCTGAATGCTGCACACTGCTCTCATAATCCCGACACATTTAATCTCACACATGCAGAATGAGGGCAGGAGGACAACGTACCTGTGCTGACACCACAGATATAATCAAACAGTTTGTAAATGGGTTTCCCGGTCAGGGCTTCCAGCTTGTGCAACGTCTGAAGTGCAAGAAGTCCTCTGAAAGCACAAAGACAGATGTAGAAATACACAATGAGCCATAAATAAATGAATATACAGTTCAAAACAGGGGGGGACAAAGAGAGAAGGTTGTTTGATTTCACTATACAGGAACAATAAAGACAAATAAGAAATAATGTTAATTAGTTCCAATTTGAAGAAAAAAAGTGAATCAGTTACTCATATCTTTCAATACAGATTAGATTAAGGAAGAGTTGAGCTTGTACCGTAACCCTCCTCCATCTATGGACAGGATCCGTATGCCTCGGCCTTTGACAGGTGAATGGTAGCCCACCAGAGCGAGGGCTTCTCTCACTGCTGCTCTCAGGCTTGGGTCATTGGCCTGTTTTAGCCGCAGTAGGCAAGGGATAGCCTTCTCCTGATGAATACATCAACATAATGTGACAGTCAGAAGTGGAATATACAAAACATTGTGTGTCTACAATGATCTGGTCTGACCAAACTAGCTGAGGTATATTTACGAGCAGCATGTGAAAAACAGAGGCAGACTCGGACAGGTCAGGACAGGTGCTGTAGTTGAATATCCTGCTTTGTCTTCTATGAAGGTTTTAAGAGAAATGAGCCGGAAGATTCTAGGAAGAATAATACGTTTTGTACTACTCTAAATGCGAAGGAGAGGTACTTCAATGCTTCTTTTATCTTACAGTATATCTTTTATACTGGGCCCTCCTTTTTGAATGAGAGAAACATAATGAAAATAAACAGCAAAAGATGATTTAACAGTCAGTTCAAACAATCATATCAGTTGTATTTCATGAGTGCTCAACCATTCACAATGCCACCATTTTGTTGAACTATTCTGATAATAGCCAAGATTCATTTCTTATAGCTTGGATAAGGAGTTCTGAGCTGGTTGTGACCTTCAAAAAGCAAACAAGACCACCAGCAACACCATTTCAAAAAACTGTCGCCTGGACGTTGTCAGATGAAGTGAGTTACAGCCCACTGACATTTTCCACAGCAAAGATTGTCATTGAAAAATAAATAAATAATAAATAAAAACACTACTTTCACATCAACAGGGCAAAATCAGAAAACGTGATAAGCCATTCTGCTTTGTCAACAGGGGGCGCCAAAATGGATGCAAACTAAGCTTTAAGAACAACCTCTGTTTGAAAAACTGTAGAGAATAAGACAATGGATGTAATTCATTTGAACTATTTTGTCCATAGCCTTGATCCAAGCAAGAAGTAACTTCCTGGAGCTACTGCAGCTTGTTAAAAAATCATACATCTGACATTGTGCTGGCTCATCCCATGATCCTTGTATTCCTTCTCACTACCTGTGCTGCTTTGTTTTCTTTCTTCTTCCAAAACAGTTATTCAAACAAGCACAAAAACAATCAATACTTCCCAAACGGGGAATTGATCAGACTGTCTGTCTCACGCTGGATGAAAATTGACATGTTTAGCCAATTTTCACAAGTCACTGTTGAATCAGAATAAACTCAGCGGACAAAAAAACACGTTTGGATAGTTTGCAACAGAGAATCGATGCACATCTAACCCTGACTAAAATGAAACCAGAGCCAAGATTCAGGAGACTTTGGCTGACCAAACTTTGGTTGCAGATAAAACAAAATACATTAAAGCTGCCCACCATCCATGCCTCTGGAGGTCTCTCTAATGAGGTCTCATGAGACGGTCATTTACAAAAACTAAATGATTAAATTGGGATAAATGTTTGCAAGGAGCCAGAGGACCTTTTATTCACTGCATCAGGTTTGCATAAAGAGCAAAATTAGGTCAGTCAAACACCTCAAGGTCAGCCCCAAGGTTTCTTTTTTTTTTCTTCTTGTTGCCATTTGTAAAAGCTATAATAAATATTCTTCAAATAATAATGTTGATCTTAAGAATAGTCTCTCACTTCCTTACTTAGTAAAAGTATCCTTAGTTTAAAAAAGGTTTGCAGTGGATAAGCTCCTGTCACTTCCACAGATAAGACGCAATAAATGCAGCAGTATGTAGTCTGCATGTAGCTGACGGTCTGTGACATTTAGTCTGGCATTGGAAAATTCATAAACACAAGCAGAAGGTCATTATCTACAGTATTTACATACAACAGCCGCTAACAACACATGCCTGATATAGCATAGCATGATTATGGATGCTGAAATCTATGCTGCTGTAAATACTGTCTCAACACCCAGAGCTGGTGCCAAACATGAGAGGTGACGCTTTAGACACGTAAAGCAGCATCAGATACTTTGACAGCGCCTCAGCATGAGAGCATGCTGGGTGAAGAAAAGAAGAATGTAGCCTTTACAGATTTCTCACCTTGACTGCAACCCCAGCGGTCTCTGGAAACTCCAGGAGATGATAGCTGAGGTCCTCCACCCTGTTGATGTACACCCTCACATCTGATGCTCTGCGCAGACCCTGAACCAGAGCCCGGGTTCGATTATGCACACTCACCCTGGCAATGATCTAGAAGACAAGGCACATGATTCAAAACGCTAGGTCTAGATATTAGCCAATAGGGATACAGGTTAAAATCTTACACAATCTGTTGCTTATCTAAAAAAAAATATGCATGACACAGTAACTAATATATTCTGTTTGTGCTTTCTCTTGAGGACTCCTAGACCTGGTGAGAAGCAATCAGTAAGAAACATCAATAAATATGTAATACACGCAAAACAGAGTGGCAGTCAGCGAAACTAAAAATCACCAAAATATATATTTCCATGGGCCAGACACCAAGATTTAACTCTCAAGCACCACTCAAAAATGTAAAAATCCAGGGCGCTGGTGGCGCAGTGGTTAGTGCGCACGCCCCATGTACGGAGGCTGTAGCCCTTCAAGCGGGCGGCCCAGGTCCAAATCCCCTCTGTGGATCCTTTACTGCATGTCGTTCCCCACTCTCTCTCCCTGATGTCCGACTCTATCCACTGTCCTATCTCTCCAATAAAGTAACCCCCCAAAAATATATATATATATTTTTTTTTAATATAAAAATCCAATGAAATGTTTGAAATGCTTTATTTTGAAATAATTGTTTTGTTTTTTCTTTGCTACGCGTCTTTGAGTATTCAGAAAAGCGCTATATAAGACTAATGTATTATTATTATTATAATAATTATGTATTTTCATAGCAATTGTTTGTGTATGAGGATGTTATATTTTCATCAACACAACAATGCATAAAACATCTGTGAGTAGAATTGAGTTACTAAAGTTTATTAACAAAGGTTCTCAACTTCACTCGATATGTGAAGAAGCCTCTTACATCTGACTTCTTTTTTATCAAAGCTGATATTCAGTAACTGTTGTCATGGTCAACAGTCATACTGCATGCACTTTAAATTACAGTATGTACCTTGATGAATTACATCTCACAACACAAGTGAGACCAAAAACCTACATGCATATCAAATCAATCTTCTGTATTTATCACACACTGAAAGCAGCAGCAATATTATGTGCTTTTTTTAATGACTCCAAAAAAAGTCCCTTTTTAAAAGGACTAAATTCAGCCATCCCATAAAATGAATGTCAATCGTGTTTATGACCTCAAGAAGAAACACTGGCTTGGACTCAATGGTGCGCACATTATGTGGCCCCCCCTAAGTCCACAACGGGGTTATTTTTAAAAATAGATTCCTAGAACTCAGGCAGCATGTCAGAAATACTACACTACCATTAGACATATAGAGTAACAAGAGCTTTAGTCAACATGAGGACAGCAGGAAACCAGCAATTATTTACCAGACACTCAGCAAATGTGCCTGAACTACAACATCCTCAAATAAACCTGAAGACATTTGGCTTCCCATACATGTTAAAAAAAGGATTGAGTTTTTATTCCAACATATGATGAACTTATACATGAAACATTGCTTGTTCAAAGACCTACCTTCTCTCTTTGAGGTAGCAGTTTCTTGGCTTTCTCCTCGGCAGCCGTCGGCTCCTTATTTATTGTGGCCTCAACCTGTTTGACTGGTGATTCCTCAGATTTCTCCTCCACTGTTGCACTTTTGGACTCTGCTGCCCTAAACCTGGGGACCAGAGGAGCAATGTAGCTTCCCACAAAGGCTTGTACAGTTGGAGCCGAGTAGGACAGGTAATGCCCAAAACCCTTCTTGGATGAAGGTGGGGGAGTTCCAGCAACAGCATCCGCTTTATTCGACACCGACCCGGAGTGACTAGTTTGTTGACCCTGAGACGATGCAGAGGAAAAGCCAAAACTGTCGTCTTTCTTGTCCTGAGTCTTTGTACCAAAGTAGGAGTTTATGTGATTGGCAAGGTAGCTGTATGTATCGTCAAGGTTTGCTGAGAAGGTGCTGGGGTGGAAAAGTGCTGTGGTTTGTTTTGGATTTGTGCTCTTGCTCTCGGAATCTCTCACTGAACGTACATGCTCATCTTGCTTCTTGGCAACACTGGCTTTGACAGCAGGAGCAATACGTCTCAGCCTTTTCTCCTTGACTTCACGTGCAGCCAGAACTGCGGCCGGGATAGTCGCTTGGGCAGAATTGGGTGGACGAGAAGAGGTAGTGGCACTTGCATTAAATGTAGCAGCAGATGTAGGAATCGAAGGACCAGCAGACGATTCATTACACACAGGTGTGGTTGTAGTAGATGTAGATGGGGCGGCAGCATCAATAGGAGTAGAAGAAGGCGTCTCCTCTGCTTTAAGCGTCGACTCGACACTCGTCTCAGCCTCTTTCTTAGCCTTTAATGCATTAGGCTTGAGTCTAGCAATTTTGGAGAAAAGCTCTGACTGTGTCCCACTCACAGCTTTAGAAACTGTGTCCAGTGTGTTCCTGACCCGCGACATGTGTTGGCTCAGGCCAGCAGACCAACGTGAAGCTGAAGTGCTCAAATACGGGGAGCTGGTGTGGAGCCCAAGCCTCTGTCGAACCTGGTTTCCTTTACAGAGCCATCCTTTGCGCCTAGTGTTCCTCAGGTAGTGGACGTGCCTCCAGCTGATGTAGCAATACGTGTGTTGCACATGAACCCTGCAGTGAGAGGTGCCAGACGAGGGTAGAGATGCTGCTGCTTGCCACAGATGAAACCCTCTGTTTACTCTCACCCATGTCTTGGGAGCACATATATAGCTCATTTTTGTCCAGGTCACAAGCGTGTGTGCCATCCAAATGAATACTATATCTGTGTTATCCCCCTTTTTTTTTTGTTTTTTTTTGTTAACCTGGTGATAAAGAACAGAAAGTGATTGTTACAATGAAAGAAAGACAACAATGATGAGAACTAAATACAACACTGCTCCTATCTGCTCCTCTGTGTTCATTACCGTCATAAATAAGTTATGTCACATTATAATACTGCTTTAAATACTATAAACAACATAGACAGATAATGTAAATAGCCACTTTCAACATCAGCAACTAGCTGTTAGCTTCTCTTCGGCACTAGCTAACTCATCGGCATACAAGACCCCACAAACCATAAAACAAACCGTACCAGTCATATGTCGTGGTGACACGGAAGCCATGAATCCTTCATTATTCTCAATAAGTCGCAATCTTTTTATAAAGTTAACACAGAACTATTAAAATGTACTCTTCCCTAACAGTCATTCGACCTGACACTATTTCCATAATGACGTCACGACGTCAGTCAAGAGAAAAACAATGATCACGTGAGACTCGGTCTGCTCTGTAATTGGCTGTCTATCGCTCGGCCCCTCGAATGGGGTTTGTTGATTGGATGGGAAAATTCTCCACATAGGGTTTGTTTGACTGTGAGCGCAGAGTCAGCTCTTGTTATTCACCGGCGTGTCCCGAACTTCTGTCGGGTAGGCGGAGTCGGCACAATGTTCATAATATGACGCCCACCACAAATTACGCGGGATTCAACCAAAATCTAATGCTCAGCAGACACACAAACAAGTTATGAGTAGGCTACTTTCCGTTGTTTCGAATATGATACAATACTCCAAGACCCCAGTTTATACAAGCGGTGAAGATATTGCGAAATGTTGTTATGTTATAGAGCAGGGGTGGGCAACTGGCGGCCCGGGGGCCACATGCGGCCCCCATCAACCTTTAATGTGGCCCTCAGTTCAATTTTGACATATCAAATAATTATTATTAATAATAATAATGATAATAATAATAACTTTATTTATATAGCACCTTTTAAAAACACAGGTTTACAAAGAGCTTTGACAAACAGCAAAAACAAGAACAAAGCAAACTAAACCAAACACAGAAGAACATTAACAACAGCAAGAATATAACAGATGCAAAATACTAAAAAAATAATAATAAATACAATTAAACAGAAAAGAAACCGAAAAGTGCACGATACCCAACAGACATATATAACCCGACCATCACAAGAACCATTATGAGAACCCAGGCAACACAAGAACCCAACAACAAGAGCTGAGACCAATTGGAATCATGAAGAAAAGATGACAAAGATCTGCCATGAAATCATGAAAACCAGAAGTATGTCCATAATAATATTTGATCACTGGCAAATGTTGAGTTAAATTTGAGACATAATTGATTTCAATCGTTTTTGGACACTATAATTTGGCCCCCTGGCAGTGAGAGTTAAATGAATGTGGCCCTTGATGTGACCAAAGTTGCCCATCCCTGAGTCACAACATGAGGGTTACTTTCGGACGGTTTCGGATGGCACTTCTTTGGCCGACAGAGGGCAGAAATGCAACATCCTACATCTATTCTCCATGAAACTGACAAGGGTCGAAGAAGACCGAAATGATGCTTTTATGTTACCACTGCAAGACGATAACAACACACATTACCTAGATCCCTTACTATACTGTTTCGCATGGGGTGAACAGATACCAAGCAGGACTGCAGTTCAACAGCCGGGCGGTAATTCTGTCTCCGAAAAGGTAAGTGTGGACTCAAAGGAAAGAAGCATGCATGGGCAATGTTAGCCGACGTCAGCTAACGTGGCCTTTCAAGATACACACACACGAGATCAGATCTAATGTTAATATCTTTACATGGATGAGAGAATGATTATCTTAAAATAAAATAAAACTGCTGCTTTGCTCACTTTTGTGTTCTCATTGTAGGGGATATCCGAGCAATGGCAACTGCGCAGTCTGCTGTAACATTTGCAGTGTGCATCCTCATGATAACAGAGCTGATACTTGCCAAAAGGGACTACTACGACATACTAGGAGTGCCGAAAGATGCTTCTGAACGACAGATAAAAAAGGCTTTCCACAAGCTCGCAATGAAATATCACCCAGACAAGAACAAGAGCCCGGACGCTGAGCTGAAGTTCAGAGAAATTGCTGAAGGTACAGTTGATTCTTTCATTTGTGATTGTTTTGATTTGTGAAAACACTTTTTTTTTTTCTTTAAACATGAATGTTATTCCTATTTCTTCTGTAACCTTCTGTCTAGGGTAGGTGTAATATTAGTATTGTTTTGCATGTCTCAGTTCACTTGAAGGAATCTGGAGTAAGTATTTGTTATGAAAGCCATGCCTTCTAAAGATGATAATAAGTTACAGCACAAAACTTCCCCAGCCTTGATTCATCCTTGCCCTTCTTTTTGCAGCTTATGAAACTTTATCAGACGAAACCAGAAGAAGAAGATATGACCACATGGGTGAAAACTCTGCATACTTCACTGGGGAGTCGCAAAGCAGACACAGACAAGGTGCCCAGCAACCTTTCACCTTCAACTTTGATGACATTTTTAAGGATTTTGACATCCACAGTCACAACAGGCATGCCCGTCATCGAAGACACTTTGATGAGGACCCCAGGTCCCACAAGGACCCCCACAGCCGTCATCGGAGACACTTTCAAGGAAACTTTGGTGCGGGAATCTTTGAGGACTTGTTTGACGACGCAGATAAAATGTTTACCTTTGAAAGGCACACCAAACAAACTGAAAACAGGTTTCATGGTGCATCGAAACAACACTGTAGAACAGTGACACAGCGCAGAGGAAACATGGTAACCACTTACACAGACTGCACTGCATCTTAGCATGGAATATATAATGATTTCTGAAAGAAAGAAGATTGCCTTAAGGGGATACAGCACGTTTAATTGCTTGGGAAATGGAAAGCCACTTGGTTCAAATGCTGTGAAATTGGAACCGTGACATTCAGATCAGAAAATTCAGGCAGCAAACAGTCAATGCTGTGCTTAACTTAGCCTAGGTTTAAAATCTTAATAAGCTATGTTTGTTCAAGCTATTCCCTATATACGTGTTCATTGATTTATTTTAGAGATGCACCGATTGAGAAAATCAGGGTCCATACCAATGTTTAAAATCACAATTCAGCCGATACTAATGTTTTTACATTACTTCTTTTGGCGTAAGACTCCCACAGTGCCGACATTTTCTCTCACGTTTGACCATGAAAAACAATGAGTGTTTGCCAACAGGTGGCTTCCTCTGCCTAATTAGAGAAACCTCTTCTAAGAATCAGTTGTCAGCTGTATCAGATTCCAGCTTTATTGGTACGCCACATCGGTTCATGCAACATTATTTGCTGATGGGCCGATGTCTGTCAACAGGGCTGATATCGAACGATACTAATGTGAAATGGTGCATCTTAAACATGATTGTAGTACCTCTTCACTTACTATTGATGTAAGCTAACAGAAATAATTTAGTAAGTATTGTTTAGCACCTTATGAGATTGTGGAGTTTATAATGTAACCTGTTAAGTGAAACATGGAGTACCCTTATGTCAGTTCATCTCCAGTTCAGTAATTCCATTTTGTTCTCCTGTACAGATTTGACTTCCTTTTGTATTAGCTTTGCCATTGTGGTTCTCAAAACACAGCTGGTGGTAGGAACAATGGCAGCCAGTGGTATTTTGGGTAGCAATTTCCACTGAAGTCTGTGACCCTCGACATTTTGGAATTTTAAACACATGTTTGTACCAAATATTTTTCAAATAGTACTGAATCTGCCAGTAAATTCTTTTGAAACTCAAAGACTTAACCATATGTGAGTAAATCAGAACCGTCTTAATTAGAGAATCTGTTCAAATCTATAAAGTATTAAATATAAGCTGGAAAACATTCAAAATAGAAATGTTTTTGACTCAGAATTGTGTGATAGTAAGTAACCTACAGGTATGTGCTGAACACAGTTGAAAGAGTCATCAATTAAGTTTGCAATAATGTCCTGTTATTCTTGGGCTGACTGTTATATAGTGAACCTCATAGCTAACTCTTGCATTAGGTCGTCTTAAATCTGTCACCACCATCTCTCAGTGCTGACGAGCTACTTAGTTTGGTACACGTATACGCTTACTTTTTAGTTTTAGGTTTTAATGAACAAACACGGTACGTGTATACAATCAATGATTAAACCCTCAACCATACTGTTTTCTTAACATCATCATCTTTAAACTAGCCACAGTTACACACTCAGTTGTCTATTGTGAAATATTTATGTTTTGTATTGATACTTTTGTAAATATTGAACGGCACTTTCAGTTTTGTGTACAAACAAACTGTGTTTTGAGAAATAAAAACTACATACCAAACTGAGCTTCCTATGTTTTTATTATAATGTCGCTGTTTAGAATATTGCATTTTGTCTTGGTGGGTTTGTAAAATATATTCTTAATGCATTTCATTAAATCATTTTGCTTGAAACACAACTCTTTGGTAATGCTAAATATAGGCCTACTGAGCAAAAGTACTTAGCTTACTATATAGAATATTTTCGTTTAACAGATGACTGAACACAGTGTGAAGCAAGGTTCAGTTCCAGTAAATGTCCAGAAGTACTTTTATCTGATATTCGTCATAGTCTAACCAACCTAACCACCTCCATATCCTCAGTCCCTATAAGAACACGCCTTACTACTGGTTTTACTGGTTTTATTTATACAGTCTATGGTTTCACGCAGCAGAAGCATGCATCCATCATTCACGGGTTTCCCTCAAAATATTATGGTTTCCACCTTAGTAACCGTTGCTTAGAGGTAAAATAATTATCTTTCCTTTCATTGGTTCAACGCGAGTGCGATGCCATTTGTAGGAAATGTAGTTCAATCAAAGTCAAACCCAAACCTCCGAGCGTTTGAGCGAGATTATATAGAACCCCAACTCCCATGATGCAACTCTGAGGAACCGTGTGCGCAGTTGTTTGCAGCTTCTTCGAAGAGACGCCAGTAGCTCGTAGCCGAGGGACATTGAATGACTTTGTGCTCGAGTGCGGCAGCAGGGTTAAGAAAGTTGACTTATTTGACAGGTTGGGATAAGTACCGGAGCTCATGGAGGCCCTCATACCTGTCATAAACAAACTGCAAGATGTTTTTAACACGGTTGGCGCAGACATTATTCAACTGCCGCAGATAGTTGTTGTGGGAACTCAGGTGAGAAACGTCACTTTGCTTTGGGCTAGCAAGTTAGTTAGCCTGCGACAACTCAATTTTGTTTTGGCTACTTTTGATACCAGTTTTCCTTTCAGTTTCACCCGGGTCAAAAAGAGCGAAATAGACTGACTATAAGTGAACTCTGCCTTTAAATCTAAATGACATTGAAGTGATGTAGCTACTAAGTTAGCAGTAGCTACATGTGATCTCGTTTTAAATTCAAATTAGCAATGTGTGGATGTCGAACAAACTAAGAGCTACTTACCATTCTGATGACTATTCAAAATACAATTATTATTTTTCTTGAAATGTATTATATTTAGAGTAATGACAGAACCATTATTCCCCTTCTTATAATAACTATCAGTGTTATTGGAAAACTTCTGTTAGCTACACCTAGCCAAAGCTAATACAAGTTGCTGTAGTTGGTTCAACTCTCTTTAAATTGATATGTACATTTTTAAATAGTGTTTAAAAAGAATAATTTAAAATACTTAAATTAGGTTAGAATAAATTAAAAAAATTGCAGAAAGTCTGTATCAGGCAAGAAGGACTAAGTTTTGAGAGGTTTTTCCTTTTTATTGTCAAGATTAAATTCATATCTTGTTATTGTGAGATTTTAATACATTACTTTTTATAGGTAGTCTGTTGTAGTTACTATTAAAAGGGTGGAAATGTACCTGTCAGTAAAGCTCAATACATTTTCTGCAACATTTAAAAACTACTAATGATCATTAACTTGAATCAGCACCTTTCTACTCTTAAGTTTCACCCTGTCTACCTTACTACCATGAGTACTTGTTAGAGGCTAATTGGTTTAAAGCGGCAGGTTATGTCTAACACATTTACTTTTATTGGTCAGCTAATAGGATGTGACTGTCTCAGGACTCTGTGGGTGTTACAGTGAGACGGGGCAAGCCAGGGGATGTTTTGAATGCCTGATTTGTTGTATGTTTGTTCCTGCCTGCATCGACCTTTGTTTAAGGACAATTGTAACTTACACCCAAGTATTAATAACTGGCTATTCCTGTTCAGTCTCTAACCTTAATCAGCTAAAGTAACATTAGGTTAACTGATACAAAGCAATTAACATTTTTAGCTCATCAACTGCTAAATCTGTATCAGTCCATGAAGGAGGAATCTGCCTGCCAAGTAAGCTAAGTGAGTTATTTCAGTTCACTTAATCTCATTAGCGATTTATCTTTCACACATGTCAATAAACACAAGAAATATCCTCCAGGGGAAACCCGTTGCTCGTTTACATGAGTACGATACACAAGTTAAAGCAGCAACAAAGTTTGTTTGACCACTGAGAGACTTACAGCCCTGCCAGTCCTGCCCCTTTTGGGGTATTCAAATTATATTCAACCCAGTAGCCTCTGTTTTTAAATTCAATTTAGAGTTCAAGGGATTCTGTAAATGTTCATCTGGAATTAAAAAAGACCTGATATGAATAAGCTCTAGAGAAGTTGTCAAATACAGGTAACCACAGTGCAGTGGTTCTTGTTTTTCAGCAAGATGGGAGAACTGGTTTATTTGGTCCCCATGAATCTCACATACATCTGTTACTCAGCTTATGTTGTTGTTGTTTTCTTACAGAGCAGTGGGAAGAGTTCTGTCTTAGAGAGTCTGGTTGGCAGGGACATCCTGCCACGTGGTACTGGCATCGTCACACGCCGGCCCCTCATCCTACAACTGGTGCACATAGACACAGAGGACCGAAGGAAAACCAATGAAGAGAATGGTAACTTTACCGACATCTCTGTTACTTCTAGATAGGTGGAGTTGTCACAATTAACTCGTACAAACTAACAGAATATATATTTAGTTTTTAAATATACACTAATAGTAAGTGTATATGTATTGTACATATTCAGACTGTTACTTGACAGTTGAGGCAGATACTGATTGAGAAAGTTTCGAGTTAAGTAAAAAGATAAACTGGCTCATAGTATGTTTTGAAAAGCAAAATAATGTTCCCCTTGATCCTTCAGATTTATTTATCTTTTCAAAACATGATTAAAACATACAAAGTGGGACAAGTTATGGTTGAAAAAAAAAGGTTTTCTCTACTAAAAAAACACATTTGGTAAAACGGTTTTAAAACCAACAGATCCCGACAAAAGCCGCACTAAAATCAGCATTCAAAGGAAAGAGTCGAGAAGAGTCGAGAGTGACAGCAGGGCATGACGAAAACAGAATGGAAAAAAGTTTCAGCCACAGTGACAGACAGCTGGAGCTGGAAGGAACATGTTAAAATTAAAGACTAGACCCTGGTAAAGACAAAAGTTATTCACAAAGCTTCTTAGCCCTTAAGAGAGCTCCTAAAGTAAAGATCTAAGGATGAAGAGTTTCTCACAGAGAAGAAAGGAGAGAAAGGTGATAACAATTCACCATCATAACAATTCCAGCTCTATCACAGCCTCATATTAATATCAATCAGATTAAGTAGACTCTTACAGTTACCAGCGTGGTGAATAAACATGAGCACATAAATATTAGAAAAATACACAATATTTTTATAATTAGAGCTCAATTAATTAAATAAAAGTTGTAATTTATTGGTGACTGTTATTTTTCGAATCAAAAGTAATGTTCCTGGGCCAGTGATTACAATGGTCGGGCCAGTGATCTTTTTTTTTAAATATATATGTGTGTGTATATATATATATATATATATATATATATATACAGTGGAGATTCAGTTTAATAGGCTACATTTATAGACTTTAATACAATAAATTATCGAGTCATATCGACATTAGGAAACAAAATATTGTGATATCAAATTTAGGCCAAATCGCCCAGCACTAATTACATTATGATGTCATGAGATTTTTATAAATATGATTATTTTTCTTTCTTCTTAAATAAAGAACTTTGTTATATTAGGAAAGGAGTATAACTTAGAGCCAGCACAGTTCCCAGTGTCTTTAAAAAAAGAAAGGGGTATGAAAGAGGTCAAGATGCTGCGGAAAATCAGTGCTGTCCTTTGGGAACGGCCTCAGTGCAGACTGCCGTGCAGGAGATACAGATAGCCAGGCTAACCCTTTTGTCTCCTGTCATCTCTCCATTACCACAGAATCCAAGAGAAATGGACGACTTTACAGAGGTCTCCTTTTCTGTTTTCTTTACCCTATTGTGCTTTTATATTACACAAGTCCCCCCCCCCTCCCCTCGCCCCGTCTTCTTTGCCCATTCTGCTGCATCCTGGCTTGTATTTATGTAGCTTTTCCAAAGATGCCAAACCATGTGGCTTCACTTTATTCAGCTCCCACCCTCCCCTTCATTTAGGCTGGTCTCTGTCTGTTAAGGGGAATGAGCAGCAGATTTTTGTTATAATTAATCAGTTCCTGATTATTTTAATTCATTTGTTCTGTAATTCCAACTTCCTAAAAGCTCACCTATGATATCCTCAAACACCAGACGACTAACAGACTCCACCCTAGTAAATATTGTTCTCTTGTTTTGTTGTATAGATGATTATCGCTGCAGAAGCATCAACTTTTTTTCATTTTTCATGAACGGATCTGCTTCCCAGATTTTTTATTTTTTGCTTCAGGCTTTCATTTTCTCCCATGACTGTTGTGTGAAAAACAACAGTTGTTCCTCTGTGTGTTTGTTTTTTAAAAACTCTTCAGCTGTCGATCGTTGCTCTGAGGAGTTTTTCCATCCCATATTGCCCACATAAACAATCCTCCCATGAGACATTTAACATAGCGATAGTAAAAATAGTAACTCTGATCTTGAAACCACATCTGTCACATCAGTAACTGATCTGCCTCTGACCTTTGATTTCTGCAGGCATCGATGGAGAAGAATGGGGCAAATTCTTACACACAAAAAACAAGGTAGAGTTGTCTAAAAAAGAAAGTTCTCAATTAAGTTTTCTTCTGCTGCCTTACTGTAATTATTTGATAAGCTACAAAATAACTTTGGGGACTTTATACGACATGCTCGTCTATAATCACACAGACTCACACACTCACACACCATCTCAGTAGCTAAAAATATTTCAGTGGCTGTGGGGTAAAAGTCCTCCAAGTTTGAACTGTGACTCTTCAGCTCAACATCGTATAAAGAACCATTATGCTGTGCTGATAAAACTATCTTTTGCCCTAGGTTTTTTCACTCTTTTAATGATGTTTGTAAATACAAATAAATCAACAGCTACTACTTGCATTCATATTTCCAACATTGATGTCTTTTACCTTTGATGGTTAACTTGTTCTTTCAGATCTACACAGACTTTGAGCAGATCAGGCAGGAGATTGAGGCCGAAACAGAAAGACTTTCTGGCAATAACAAGGTATGCTAATTACACTTGCTAAGAGGGAACGCCAACACTTGCCAAACAAGAAATTACATCCATGCAGAAATTGGATGATCTTTAAATGTCTGTATCTGTCAGTCTCTATAGCGCTATCAGCTTGAATGAGCAAATGAAGAAATGTTTCTTCTTGTGTTTCCCTCCTAGGGTATAAGTGATGATCCCATTCACCTGAAAGTCTTCTCACCACATGTAGTGAACCTCACCTTGGTGGACCTTCCTGGCCTTACAAAGGTGAGATTTGTTTGTTTTTTTGCTATTCTTTGTTAAGCGTCTTTGATTCCTCTAGCGCTATGAAAGTCTAATGTATTATTGTTATTATTATTATTATTATTATTATAGCTCCCCCTTTGCTCACGTGTTTTTAACTCTGTCAACTATGAGCTCAAAATAATCCTGCAGCTTAATGTTATGGTTCGATCAATGTTAAAATAATATCTCTAAACAGGTACCAGTGGGAGATCAGCCAAAAGACATAGAGCTCCAGATCAGAGATCTGATCGTCAAGTACATCTCAAACCCCAACTCCATCATCCTGGCTGTGACGGCTGCTAATACAGACATGGCGACTTCAGAGGCTCTTAAAGTGGCTCGAGAGGTTGACCCTGATGGTGAAAAGCCTTCTTGTTTATTCTTTACCCACTTCTTATTGTTTATCTCTTCTGTGTCAGATATCTATGGGCCTTTTTTTTTTTTTACATCCTTTATCATGTGAGCTTTGTATTTGCAGCGTCAGTTGTTGTTTTTTGTAACCAGGTGTGTATGTTTATGTCTTCAGGCAGGAGGACGTTAGCTGTGGTAACCAAGTTGGATCTGATGGATGCTGGCACAGATGCAATGGATGTGTTGATGGGCCGGGTCATTCCTGTCAAACTGGGTATTATTGGAGTAGTAAACAGGTAACATTACACTTCTGTTGCTTGATTAGTAGTTAGAAAGCTAGTACTGTATTGGTCCCAACATAAAACGAGCCAGATTATAGGATGATCCCCCCTTTTCATGACTCATTTTTGGAAAAAGGCTGCCGACAAAGAATAACTTAAAATACTTAAATTAGGTTAGAATAAATTAAAAATTGCAGAAAGTCTGATCAAAACAGACTTTGCATTCAATATCAGGCAAGAAGGACTAGGTTTTGAGAAGTTTTTATTTTTTATTGTCAAAATTAAATTCATATTTCTCACCTGGCTGCCTCCTGGACAACAATATTGTTATATATTTTTTAAATCATCTTCATGTGAGAGTTTGTATCATTAATGGTAAATTGTTGTCACATGGTGAATGGTGGCGAACCTTGGGACCCTAAAACCCATGTCTAATGCCGACTCATCTCCATGAGTATTGTTTGTTTTTTTAATGTGATTTCTCAGGAGTCAGTTGGATATCAATCAAAAGAAGCTGGTGGCAGATTCCATCCGTGATGAATATGCCTTCCTCCAGAGGAAGTATCCGTCTCTCGCAAACCGAAATGGAACCAAGTATCTTGCCAGAACACTAAACAGGTATGGAGTTGTTATTTCTGTAAGAAGACCTTTTACCTTCAAGGTCTTCTCCCTCTCTGACAAGTGAAGAATATAAAATCTCCCATGTTTACACACTGTTGAATTCCTTAGAAAGGCAGTTTCTCTCTCTCTTTCTAGTCAAATTGTAATTGTGTCTTTAATCTCATCAAAGGCTGCTCATGCACCACATCAGAGACTGTCTTCCTGAGCTGAAGACGAGGATCAACGTGCTGGCAGCACAGTACCAGTCTTTACTCAACAGTTATGGCGAACCAGTCGATGACAAGAGTTCCACCCTGCTGCAGCTCATCACAAAGTTTGCTGCAGAGTACTGCCACACCATAGAGGGCACAGCCAAGTACATCGAGACAACTGAACTGTGAGTAACACAACTCCCTGAACTGCATATACCCTCATACACCACCAAGGGGAGCTAGCATCCATACTCTTATGAGAGGGCAGCTTAAACCAAGTGCGTCCTGTATCTTCAGTTAAGTTTGCTTTCCTGTTTTCCCCTTAGATGTGGTGGAGCGAGAATCTGTTATATATTTCATGAGACATTCGGTCGCACATTGGAGTCAGTCGATCCTCTGGGTGGACTGACGACCATTGATGTTCTCACAGCAATAAGAAATGCAACGGTGAGGTTTTTTTTTGCTGCTTTTTCAGCATGTTATCTTCATTTTAAACAACACGTTTTCTGAAGACTTGTATTGTTATTACAGGGCCCCAGGCCTGCTCTATTTGTGCCTGAAGTTTCCTTTGAGTTGCTGGTGAAGCGGCAGGTGAAGCGTCTGGAGGATCCCAGTCTGCGCTGTGTGGAGCTGGTTCACGAGGAGATGCAGAGGATCATCCAGCACTGCAGTAACTACAGCACACAGGTGATAAACGTGCTTTCACATTCCAATCAGAGAGGTACAGTGTTAAGTAGTAGTATACAAACCATCCTATGATTTCTGCTTTTCTCTGCAGGAGTTGCTGAGGTTTCCAAAGCTCCATGATGCCATAGTAGAAGTGGTCACCTCGTTACTAAGAAAAAGACTCCCCGTCACCAATGAAATGGTCAGGATCTCCTTAAAACTTGATACCAACAAGAATCTTTAAATGGTTTTCTTTGCACTGCAGTCTTAATTAATCCATTTTCTAAATCCTGTTCAGGTTCACAACCTGGTTGCCATTGAGCTCGCCTATATCAACACAAAGCATCCCGACTTTGCAGATGCCTGCGGCCTCATGAACAACAACATAGAAGTAAGAGATAAGCATCTTTCTGAAAAATTGAAAAAAAAACAGTTTTTTATTTTTTTATTTTTTTTTTTTTATATACTGTTTCTGGAGTTTACTTGGTAGGTTACATATATCAAACCTTTTGTTTTTATAGGAGCAGAGACGCAACAGAATGAGAGATCTCCCCTCTGCTGTCCCCAGAGACAAGGTACAGTCAGCATCCACAAACTGTTTAAAACACAACAGCCTTTTTTTCTGTTATAAATCTTCACAAGTCTGCCTGTAGCTCCTCTCAGTTTTCTGTCCACTCTCTTCTTCCTGATCTTGCCTTTCTCTAGTCCCTTAAAGGCCCCGGTGGGCAGTCCCTCTCCCCCACTGATCTTCCTGCCCCCGAGGGCGAGTTCGCCAAGGTGTGCCTCCTTCAGTCGCTGCCTGCCCACGTCTGACCCCTGCCCAACACCTAGCCTTAACTTTTACTGTATTTCTCTAAATCTTAGCAGATGCTGTAGCCTTCAGTGGGTTCAAGGGGGATTTTTTTTACTCCTCATAAACTCACTGACCATCAGACCTCCTGCTTGTAGTGTACATCAAATCATTTGTTTTAACTGCATGCTGCTTGTTATAACAAAAATAAACCACAACAACTCCAAACTTAGAGGCATGTTTGTTTAGAAATAAAGAAAAACTTTACTAGTTTTGGTACTGGTGGGTGATATGGACAAAATCTTCTGTAGTGTCTGACGCTTCGTAAAATGACAATTCCTATCACAGTGAATTTTATGAAATTGTGTGAATCTCATTTTGAGCTGCACAGTTTCATACCATTGTCCCCAACAGACTTATACCATCAGAAAAATCAGCACCATCATTGATCCTTTAAAGCACAAGTTTAGAATCTCTCTCTTATTGTCATGTTTCCAAAGCCTACACCTTAGAGGTTTATCTTGTGCATACTGGTTGTCAGCATTTTCCAGCTCACCCTTTTTGGATCCATTTCTTTGGATTGAATTCAAAGAAGACCTGAAGCATGATATGCATTTTGATGGTGTAATATACTAAGTTTGTTTTTTGCATACGGTATTACTAACCTTCTTAATTTATACTCTTCTATGTTCTGATACGCACATGACAAGTTTCCAGCTTGAGCATTTATTGTTGATACCAGACACATCCTCAGTACTTCTCTCCTCTCCCTGCAGGCAGCATCCAGTGGCCCTCAGGGCGGCTCTGTCAGCGACCAGTCAGATGGTGGGACAGGAAACTGGAGGGGCATGTTGAAGAAGGGAGAGGAGAATGTAGATAGGAGCGGAGGTGCCCACACCCTCCCTGCAAGCCCGCAGAAGGGCCACGCTGTCAACCTGCTAGATGTGGTGTGTACCCTGCATCTATAGACATAAAGAATAGGCAGGGTGGGAAAGAGAACAAGAATATTGTACTCAAGTAAACATACAGTTACTTTGATGACATTTTACTGAAGTAGAAGTAAAATTACTGGTCTATGGATCTCCTCAAGTAAAAGTCAAAGTAATTTGTTCAGATTTTACTTAAAGTACTGAGCACCTATTTTATTCCTGAAGGGGTGGAGGTGTTAAGTAAAATAAATGTGGTCTCTCATTTCCGTGCAGTGCATAAACCGCAACAAAAATTTCCTTGGCTACTGCTCATTCTATCAAGTAAGCGATAGGTGTAAAGCAAACGCTGTAATCATACATGTTAGTTCTCCTTTACACAGAACAGTATTATTCTTACTTAATAGTATAATATGCGTCTGCCAGGTTGCATTGTAGTTCATGAAGATATATTAACAATCACATCTGATGCGTCTTTATTGCCAGCCTGTGCCAGTATCCAGGAAGTTGTCTGCTCGGGAGCAGAGGGACTGTGAGGTCATCGAGAGACTCATCAAGTCATACTTTCTTATCGTCCGCAAAAACATCCAGGACAGGTACACATACTCCTTACCCATCTCAGTATTGTTTTTGACATGGTCTGTCCCTTTTTTTTTTTTTAAATGTGATATGTTACTGTATATTTCCTCTTTCCTCAGTGTGCCAAAGGCAGTGATGCACTTCCTGGTGAACCATGTGAAGGACTGCCTGCAGAGTGAGCTGGTGGGTCAGTTATACAAGACGGCTCTTCTGGAAGACCTGCTGACAGAGTCTGAGGACATGGCTCAAAGGCGCAATGAGGCTGCTGACATGCTCAAGGTAACTCTTTAATGAAGTGACGCTTTAGAGTGTAAAAACAAGATCAAGTGTCAGCCCTTACAGTGCTCAAAAACACAGAGAAACAACAGTTTGGTCATACTTTACCTTTCAAGTCTGGTTTGTAATAGAGTTACATTTATTTTAATGTTTTTTTTAGTCCGGTTTAGTCTCCGGGTGTCAAGGGTGTCAAGGGTTAAATTCCTTCTCCCTCAGACTCTAGTGTTCCCTCATAGTAAACTTATTAGATACATAACAGCATTTCTTTAGTTCAGTTTGTTTGGTGTGTTTTAAAGTGCTTTACAGATAAAGTCTGATCGATTTAATAGTTGATTTTTACATTTAATAAAAGACATTCTCTTCTTTTTTTCTATCAATATAAACTAAATGAATGACACAGAAAAGTGCATCCTTATCATTTCAAACCATTTAAATTACAAGAAGTGGAGACAAAGAGGGACTTTAAATCTATAACAGTTTAAATGAGCTACAACTCAAATTAAAGGCAGAAGTCTCAAATATTATACATTTATTATTTAAGAACTGGTTTATGTGGAAACGGTATGCTCCAATATGTACCCAAAGAAAAGTTGTGCTCAGGGTACAAACATAACAGAGTTGAATCCTCAGTTTCCTCTATTTTTGCCATTTGTGTCCAGGCGTTGCAGAAAGCCAGCCAGGTGATAGCAGAGATCAGAGAAACCCACCTGTGGTGAAAGCTGCCTCCCTCCAGCACACATGGACCCTTGGGCCCTCCCAGACCCGCAAACCCCTGCTGAGAGTTTTCGGCACTTCAGACGGCAAAGACGAACAACTTTAAAATGCACTGCTGCTGATCTGTGTATATGCAAACATAGATTTTAAAAGACCCCAAGTACAAACGAGACCTTCACCGCCAGCATCACATAGGCTCCTGTACCTAGATTATTCTATATTTTTCATAAATATTTAAAACATCTAGATAACATTATGCATCACCACGATGTGGAGCCTTGCTGAGGAATGTCTGCTCTTATGTACATTTGAATTAAAGCTAAAATTGACAAACACACGGTGAAACATGTAGACACTCTCTTTATCATATCAAGTCTTTTATTAGATGCCGACAAAATAATGTGTCTACTGGTTATTCCCAGGAAATACACAGAACTTGGATTTTTTTTTAATTGTACAATGTTTTTACAGTCTTCAGTTTCATGGTAATAGAGGCATTACTTTTATGGAGACATGTAAGTTTTGTACATCAGACCCACAGATGTATTTTGTTTTTCCTTATCGAACAATAACTCTTGAACTGTTGAATTATCTATTGAACAAACTTTGAAAGGTTTTGATACATCCGGTAAGCTGTTCCATGGTGATTCTGGCTGGTTGAGTTTGTATTCATATGTAATGTTCTGTCTTTTGGACTCAAGAGCACAGAAACAGACAATCTGCAGGGTGATTGTAATAACTTATTTATTGTTTTGCTATCATGATAATTGACATGTAACCCAACACAACAGAACACAACTATGAATTCACACGCTTAGTGGAGTTGTTGGCCAATCACTGGGGTCGAAACTTTGCTTGTCCCTGTCAGACTGCTCCTTTACCTTAGGCGGCCGCCCATCTTGCCCTTGCCGCGACCTTTGGCACTGAAAATTTGACAAAGTGGATGGATGTTATTCTTCTGCAGCACTTCACAAATCACTCCCAAAATACAGTAAATAGATTGTATGTATGGTTTGTACAGAATTCATGGTAAAGGCATCACTCGTGTCCACAGGAGGTGTTTTAATCCTGATGACAAGATCAGAAAATAATAAAGTATACAACATATGAACATGTGAAGATCTTTACTGAAGACCTAAGGCTTCTTTCAGCAGTGTGATGTTTCATTCAATTAGTTTCTTATTAGAATTATTATACCTAAGGAAAATCATAATGGAACTCTATAGATTGAGATAACAAACTGGCCATTATAAGTTTGACTTCCTATGTCTTAATATACCTGAAATGAACTCTGATCTATCCATGTCTTAACAACAGGAGAAGGTGAAAGGGTATTTATTATTTAGTATGAATTGTTATTGAAGGGAATGAGTTAAGTGCAGTGAAGAGAATATAGAAAATAATCTGAGTGTAAATAAAAAAATAGAAATGCCTAGGTTGTTCTAATTCTAAAAGGTAGGCCTGTATCCACCCAGGGCAATGATGGCAGGAGGGGATGGACAAGTCTCAAATCTCCCCTGTCCTGAATGATGTGAAAATAAAAATATTTATGGAATAAAACCTGCAAAAAAAATAAATATGAATACATTGATGGTTCTTGTTTTTATACCCATAATCATTGTGGTTAACGTTTGCATTTACATAAGTAGTGAGGATGACATTGACTGTTACTGCTTGAGCGAATATTAGGTTTGTATCATCCCAGTCTGATTGGATATTTAAATCGACAAAAGCACACCTTTGTTTTACAGTTAGGCTATATATAGGAGTTACACTATACGGTGTGGAACATATTTAATGAAGTACAACAACTTCATCTTGTTACCTGAGCTGATATGTACTTAATGGATAATGGAGAGTAGATGTCAGGAGCGACACCACCGACTGAGGACAACTGGAGATGTTGCCACATTTGGAGGATAACACAAATGGTGAAGAAGACTGTTTTACTGCTGCAAGTCTAACCTGTAAGTAAGCTACTATATTACTTTTATTGTTATGTGCTGTGTGCCTCGGGCTAACATTTGCTATACTAGCTGGCAGCTGTATATCTGCAGTAATAGTGGAAGAATCGGCTTTACCTTAAAGTGTTTTTTTAATCATCAAGTAGTGCTCCACTTGTTTAAGCTCACAGCTGACTGAATTTGTAAATTGACTGTTGCTTTTATGGTGTCATTAATCTGGATCCTGATTGTTCTTTTTTTTTTTCTCCACTTATTTTGTTTAAAAATAAATAATTACCCCAGACTAATGGGGTAATTGAGCCACATTATTCTGTTGAATTTTATTTATTATAGATTGTTTTCTAAGACACATAAAAACCTGCTACACAAAATACAGCCCCCCCAAAACTCCCCCAGTCACAATTCCCTGGTGCCAGTAGACCTACTGACCCAGGAGGTTGTGAACTTACCTCTGGTGGTCCTGAACTCGGGCAAGAAGCTGGTTAATCTGCAAAAATTAAAACAAATGCTTAACAAAACATAGATAGGATACCTGAAATGTCCAGCAGGGGGAGGTAATAGGGCATAAACATAATTTATGTCTCTCAGGTTCTGTTTTTTGTTTATTTTGTATCTTGATGATGGAGATCTTCCCCTTGTTTTGCCGTTACGGCATCACTATACAGGAATAACTTACATCATACTTCTGTCTTTTAAGTTTCTCGCTGAGATCGAACTTCTCAGCCTCCAGCCCCATCAGCCACTGCCACATCTCGTTGGCCTTCTCCCTGAACACAAGAGTTCAGTATGTGAGTGACAATCCTTAAAATAATCTCTTATCATGAGCCAACAGCATATGTGAGTGCAGTCTTTTGATTTAAAAAAAGAAGACATTTAAACATGTGAGTCTCTGTCATACTTCAGTTTGTCCTCATTTAGGTGATCAACAGTGAGAGGCTTCTTGCGGTCAGCCAGAATCTTCTTCTTCTTCTCCCTCTCAGTTTGTTTCTTGCCTCCTCTTTTTGTCTCACTCTGCAGTGGTCAGAAAAGAAAAGAACACATACTGTATCAGGTACAAACACATTCATAGTCCTGACATTTGATGCTTTTTACTCAAGTAAATTTGGACAAGCAGGGTTATTAAAGTAGCTCAGAGTAAGACTAACTGTGAGACACAAACAGGAATATACCACTTTATGAATAGTAAGTGGAGAGTAACTTAAGTACTCAAGTACTGCACTGAAGCACACTTAAGAGTTACTTGAATTTCACGTGAGTATTCCCATTTTCAGCGTCGGAAATTCAGAAGAAAATATACTTTTTTAATTCAATTAATTTATTAAAAAACTTACGTAAAATAATAACTCTTAGGGTCACAAAAACAGCCATCAAATGAATGCCTATATTCACAAACTATAGTTAATCCATAAATGTTATTATAGAAATAAGACTATTTTCATCTCCACTATTTTATTCATAATATAAAATAATATGTTATTTTACAAGTTTTATCGTCATCATTGTTACGTGCCGTAGTGTTGTGTTTTTAAAAAGAAGCTTTTCCTTTGTTGTTTAGTTTTGTGATTTTGTAAATAAATGATTGTTAAATTTGCTTATACTAAGTTCCTCCTTCTTTTCCCTCGGTTTTATTTTATTATTGCTCCCCTCATACCCTAGCCATCTCGGGGAACGTAACAATCATATTTTGATGATAATACTTTTAATACTTTTAATTTGACTTTTAACTGCGGTATTTTTTAACTGCGGTATTGGTAATCACTTTTTTAGAGTTATATATCTTTTTAGAGATGCACCGATCCAATTTTTTAAAATTCAGATCCGATTCCGATACATATGTACTGATATTTTTATATCATAACTAATAGTGTTATTGTTGTTGTTGGTATTATGTGTAAAGCTACACAAACCTGTCGTAAACCCATCATTGCATTGTGCTGGCTTCACATACAAAACAGGAAGCAGCAACAGCTGTCAGGTGTTTCAATTTAAATCTTTTGAAATGGAAGTGTAAGAATTGCACTTTTGATCATAAAGAGGGAGCTGTTCCATCTCGTCTGAACGTCTTCATGGAGACAATTTGTGGGCACCTCTTACAGTTCAGTCTGAACGTCTTCAGTCTTCAAGTGAGACTGTGTGAGCTGAAAATGTTTAAAGTGCCCAACCATATTTCAGTGACGTGGATCGGCACCGTCAGTTCAGTATCTGATACATTAATTACTTCAATATCGGGCCGGAAACCGATCTTATTATCTTTTTCCCCTGCTACTGAATTCATACTTTAATGGATAGAATTATAAAGGTCTGTTGATTGTTGATGAAAAATACTATTTTTTCGTACCTTGTCAAGTCAAGCAACAGTGATTCTACTTGAAGAACTTTTCCCATTCCTGTAGCTACATTATGATTCATTTTTAAATACTGAAACCAGTGAGAAGTGAAATGACCTTTTGTCCAGCACTGAACTGCTGGGTCATGTTGGTGAGAGCCTTCTTCTTCTTAGCGTCGTCATTCATCTTCTTCTGCTGCTCCTCCAGCTCCTTCCTCTCCTTCTCCTCCTTTATGCAGAACAGTTCAATCATGTCGATGAGAAACTGTATGATTGCACTGTCTGTGTGAAAATGTGAGATCATCTACACTGAGCCTGTACCGCCTGTCTGGCCTGCCTCTCCTTCTCTCTCTCTGTTCGGACCCTTTGCTGCTCCGCTCTCTCAGCTCGACGTTTCTCCTGCACGAGAAAATGAAAATAGTTACAGTGATTTAAAGCAAACAAAAATCACTGTATCTCCTCATTGAATGACACACTCACAATTCTGTTAACGAGGGCGATGAGCTCCTCCTCCTCCTTCTTCCTCTGGACGAAGTGAGCCTCGATCAGAGACTGCAGCTCAGACAGATCCTTCTCCTGACGCTTCCTGTGGATGTCCTACCACCACAAAACAAAAATAACGAAATCAGACGCCAGCACATCATTAGAATTTACTGGGATAATACTTTGTTTCTTCACATTTATGTCAACTTACATCAAAGTCCACTTTCTCACCATCAGGGATCTTCGGGGCAGCAATATTGGTCATAAACCTGTAAAAGTGAACCGTTAGATATTTTGAACTCAGCAGTCATAGATTGTGTTTTAAAGATAAAGAAAAGCTGAGGCACTGACTTTGGCTTTGGCTTGGAGTCATCTGAAACAAGGCGAAAGAAAAAATTAATGATATTACATCATTTAAAAAGCCAAGTGCGGAAGTGTGTCTTTCAAGGAAAAAGGTGGAAACATTCAAGGGCAGGTTTCTCACCTGCCGCTTCCTCCTCTTCGGCTGATAATCAGAAACTGAAATATGTTCAATCTTTCTAAATCAAATAATGTGTGAAAAGAAATGGGTAGATTCAAATTGCTTACCTTCTTCCTCCCTAAAGATGAACATGAAAAAAAGTTGAAAAAACTTAATATTTTTGTATCACAACATAATGTAATCGATAAGAGTATAAGAATGAGTACATACTGAGCTTCCTCCTCCACGACTTCCTCTGTTTCAGACATTTTGTTATGGATGATCTCTGCCAAAAAAAGACCCCTTTCAGATTATTTTTAGACCGTCAAATGTATCTGATCAGTAAACAGCATAGCAGAGCACGAGGTGGCAACAGTTCAAACACTTTACAATGGTGTCAGTGCTGACACAAATATCTCCTCTAATAAAACGGTGTGGTCCAAATGGAAAAGTACTCGGAGCTTTAACTGTAGCATACATCAGCTATATAATGAAATACTGTTTTACCACTCAAAGTGCTGTATTCAATCAACTGAATTAAAATAGATTGTGAGTATGACTGGCAGAATGAACTTGATCAAAATCTAAGTTGCTGAGACGTAAAGGTCTTCCTTTGGAGCGTGTATTTGTACACTTTGTAACACTTTGTAACACTTTGTAAATGCTGTAGCAGGCAGGTTACTTAATGGGGACAACGTGTAGGATGTCCCTATAGAACATAATAAATGAAAGAAACACAACATCAAAACACTTGTAGTCTCATTCTGTTAATGTTCTCAATTCTTCCAACACAGGTTAAAACTCTATAATGAAAAAAACTCAATAAGACACCTTAAAGCGTGTACTTTAAGTAGGCCTTTGTTGTTGGAGTAAATTGATTTATCTACTCGTCCATTAAAGGTTACAAGTCCATGTAAGGTAATTACTGTCTCTGGCTACACAATGAATGAAGTTTCTCTGTGTGAGAGCAGGATATGTTTACTTTATGTCATTTAATATATTCTATACTCTCTATATATGCTATATTTGTTGTAGTGTCTTATATATTAACAGCACCACCACTGTTAAGCAAGTATTCTTAACTTTGTGTTAAAGGACATGGATGCATCTAAAAAAAAAAAAAAGACTGAAACATAGATGAAGACGTCGATGTTTAATGTTTGTCCTGAGAAGAATTAAAACAATTATATTTCCCTTTTTTTTTTTTATCAACAATTAAGAATGCTGGACATTTTTTTAGACTGAAATTAATTTGATAGTCATGACTAAATATTGCTTTTATGATCAATTCAGACAATAAGACAGTCCTTACCTGTGAGCCAGACAGAGGGAGCTCAGAGACGAACCACAGACTTCAGCTTCTTGACAAATAGGTTGAGCATCAAGGATACATAGTCCGACCCTTCTTACTCATGTGACTGCAGCACCCTATGGCTGGTCAGTCTATTGTTAGACAGCTGGACACTAGCGCTCTGCCACACAGGCTCACACACTTTAATAAGCAGGTGTATTCCTGCCTCGGTAAGATGTCCATATATCTTCTCAAGCTTTCACCAAACACTCAGGTTTCAACACTTCATATTTCACAAGTAGTTAGGAAGGACACATCATGACATTTCCTCCCGATAGCTACAATCACAACAACCGAACAATAACACTTTTTTGTATTTCTTTATTGCTCAAGCAAGTACAAACAGTAATTTCAAATGTTTAAAAATTAGCCATTCACCACAACAATATCGTAAGACTACAAATACATTTTGGCAGGATTCAACTTATGTGCCCTGCTGACAGACGGGAGCACCAGGGTACAGCTTGAAGTAGATTACAGGCATTGTTAAAACAGAGTGCATATTGCTAATGTCTTCTTAAACTTTATTCCTGCTGCAGTGCAATTAAACTGCAAAATGAGTGAGCTGATGTTTGTTAAGACTGTCTGTTGAATAGCGTTGCATTTGGTCACTGACTAGTTTCACAGTGGATACTTTAACACATATGTAGACTGTTTTGGTGCTGTATAAAGTAAAAAAAATGTGATTTTTAATCTGAGGCAAGCAAAAAAGGTAACAAACCCATATACCTGTAGTTATGGGCTAAAATGTACGACTGGTTTTATCTGCTCCTGTGAGGTCAACGGTACCTCTTTATGATAAGGCAACCTGTGGTTTTCATAAACATTGCTTACTAACAAACCTTTTTTTCTAATAAGACATAAAGTCTTCTGTTATGAATTCAAATAAATGATAATTAAATGAGTTGTTGAAGCTACAACAACCCCAGCTTTCAGTTGTACACTTAAAATAAATTGCTGGTAAGTGAAATTAGGTCCAGATGTCCTACAAAGTTCCCTAGGAGGTTAGAGCTAACAAACAGTGAGTCTACAGCTCTGCCAGTCACTCTGTGAGGCCTTAGCTAAATGCTAATGTCAGCTTTCTAAGTTGTTTAAAATAACAAATAATAAGCTGGTGTATTGCTGACCATGGTTGTCCTCTTCAGTTTCTCTAACCAGCATTTAGCAAAAACATTTAATAATTAATCAGCAATGAATCTAACATATGGAAGATAATGGGAATGTTAATTTTAGTAAATATTTGGTCAACAGCTTGTGATTTGACCTGACGATGGCACTAAACAGCATGACAGCACACTTGAAAAACATAATAAGGGAACATTTTGACGATTGTGTGTCCAAAATATCATAGCAATCAACTCAATAACTGATGAGACGTCTCACTCAAACCAGATGAAAAGTCGCATGATGACCAAAGGAAGCAGGGCATAAGCGCTTTGAGGATCATGAAAGTCCATCAAGTAGATTTTGATCAGCATTGGTTATTACATGCAGTCAAAATAGTAACTACCATTCAAATAAAACAGTGGCAGTGAAGGACAATAAAGCTTAAATTCTTACGATTGCACGTAAGCTGTATAACAACTAGAAGAGCAAAACCAGCAGCTTGGCTTCAAAACAATATAATATTGATGCATCCAGCCATTTGAAAAGAGTCACTTTGATTAAACAGATATGAAATACACAATCCATTATCTATTAAGCATTTAACATGTGGTACTTTGTCCTGGAGACCCTTACTAGGTATTGCATATTTGGGAAATGGGGAACAACATAGATGCTGGAGTTCTTAAGTGTAGTTGATGCTGGTCCCTTGTCTTGTCCTCAGTCTGGTATGAACTTCATCAAAAGTACAGGAACTAAGGTTGAGGGGAAATTGATACAAACACAGAGCAGAGCCTTGTGTTGGGGGGGGGGGGGGGGGGTAAGGCTTTATTTTGAAGGTGATGTCAGTAGCTAGGGTCTCACACCTGCTAAAAAAAAGAGATAAACATAAAAGATCTATAAGTCAATGCATCCATCTTTAAACATCATAACTCATCGTGTTGTTTATTAGGTGTTAAAGTACATTCATCTCAGGGCTGTTAATCAAAGCTTTGGCATATGTATTTACTGTTTGTGTTGTTTAAACATAGGAGAAAGTTCTAATCACTAATACCCTACAGTCAAATCCAGGACACTTGTTATGTGATTGAAAGCTTTCACTTTGTCCTTTGCCCTGACTTCATTCTTCAGCCGTCTATTTCTGATGAAGAAGTGGGGAGGTTACAAACAAGGATTGCTATTTAGGTTCAGACCTGACACTCGACAAACACTTTTCCACTCCGATTGTTCACACTTCTGCTCAAAGCTCAGAGTTCTCCATGTCAAAGGAAACGTGATCACTGAAGGGGTGAAGGGTGAACGTCTTTATTCATGATTACACATGTAAACTGTCTCTACGGCCTGCTGGATGGATTTGAACTCTTTATCATCAGCACTGAGTGAATAAGCCGTATGATCGGGACAGATTTGCTTCCTAAACTGTTAGTAATCCCCCCAAGCAGTCGGTTGTAATGTGAAAATCAAGCAGCTGCACTCTGGTATGCTTGACAGCGAGCCGACACCCTGCATGGCATTGGACAGCCAAGGTGGCAGTGGGTGAACAGTGCACTGCAAAGACACGACAGCCATCCCATGAGTCTGGAGGGTTCTTTATACTGGGAAACAAGGTCAGGGTGAGGGTTTTTTTTAAACATAGACCACAGTGCCTTCAGAGCTGAGCCGTGCCAAAAAATCTCCAGCAGCAGAGTTGATTTACAGGGAGCAGATAGTCTGGCACAAAGGCAGGTTGGCAGGTTGCGGTCGTTATGAGTCTAAAGGGGGCAATAAATCAGTCATGGCCTTTTCCCCTTGTCCACAAAATGTTTTGAAGGGCAAACACACCTCATCTAAACTCTGCTTACCCCAGGATTGATCAAGACAAATCCTGGTTTAACATACAGTATTTGCACATTTAAGAGTCAGTATTCAGCTACTTAAATCATGTGAGATGTAGAAATAACCCAACCCAAAGACAATTCACTATCAGTAAAACTCCTACATATAAAGTTTGTAGTTATAAGGATTAGAGGGATGTACACGATTACACACTAAATGATTAAACTAATCCTAAATATTTATATTATAGCAGGTCCGCAATGCCAGTTAAACGATGCGTCAAAGCCATAACGCAGCCACCAGCAACTAGATGGGGCTGTAGCTCCAGGTAAATGGGCATACTTTCCCCACTGTGATGCCCAGTTGTTAATCAGAACTGTGGATGGATGGCATCTTGTGGAAGAAGTGCAAGTTAACCAGAGCAGTGCAACCACATTTTGAACAGACAAGTGGATGTTAACCTGCAATGAGGGTAGGGAGGCTGGTGGTGGTAGCCTATGCTAATGCTAGCCACACTCTGCAAACCAATTTGACATTGTTTACCTGCAGGGTGAAAGTCAATTGGAGCCACTTGAGCCATTTGGCCTAGTTTAATGTCTGTGAGCTTTAGTTTGAATCTCCATTGGGTTGCCAAGCATTTAGCAAAGGGTCACTAATAGTTAAAGAGCGAATGTGATTTTCTTTTAATATTAGCTGTGTTTTAGAAGTAGATTAAATCACAGACAGAGCCCAGCGAGATGTTTTCAGCCTATAGTCAAAGCTACGCTACTTAACTGTTCAGGGTTGCTTATTGTTTAGCATTTCTTGCTTTTTAGATTTCCTGGATTTGAAACTTTTCTGTCTATTTAAATGTACTTATGCAGCAGAATGTTGAAGCATGATTTCATTTATCATGGATAATTATTCCTGATGCAACATAGGCAGCATTGTAATGCCGAGCTTGTCAAGGTTCACATTGCAGTTTATCATATATCACTATTTGCTTATATTTGCATTGAAAAGTGTATCAATTTATGCTGATAAATAATGAAGTGAAAGTATAATGTAGACTAAAATGGAAAGTCAAGATTTTGAATACATTCAACTCTTATTTGCAGTCAATGAAGTTACTTACCATTTGTGGTAAACTTGCTCTTGACTCCAGCTGCCAACTGTATTTTAGATAGAATGAAGGAAATAGAGAGAAAAGCAACAAATAAGAAATTATTAATACGTTAATTATTATACTGCAGGGAATGCGAAAAAATGTAAAAGACACTCCCCTCATCTGCCTCTTATTTAAAAAAAGATAGTAACACTCCCCCAAATATTTTCAAACAGTCCCTCGATGAAAAATAGTTTATACATATTTTAATATAATTTCACTACATGCTTACCTTTTAAAATGAGCAAATGAATAAAACAAACAACCAAACAGTCAGTGGATTGTCAAAAACTGGAGCCTAATCTCAATAATATCAATACTGTTTAAGACAAATGAAACATGCTTTAGAGCTATAACTCTGAATATGAATAATTGAATTAACTCTGATTTGATTAATTGAAATAAATCAAGCCCAAACAGTACAAAAGTATCTCAATTTATCAAAAGAAAATGTGTCCCAAATAAGTGGAAACTTGCCAATCTGGCAGCACCAAACACACGTGTTGTAATAACATTAAACAGTGTCAACACCACAAATATCAGTCACTCTGTGCCAGTGGGCGTGCATTAAGTGTTGTAACCACAAATTACCTCTGACACCCGTTTATCTGGTAAACTGAATGAAACAAAAAAAAACAGGAACATGTCACTACTTTAAAGCTTGAAAATCTCCCCTCCATCACAGAAGAAAGTTCCAAGTGTGTGCATGTCCGTGTGTGTGCGTTACCTTGCCAGGTGCAGAGCCCTTCTTGGTTTCCCACATGCCACGCTTGTTACCGATGTCACCTGGTTTCCCATCCTGTGTGATGAGTGAGACCAGCCATAATCATATGAGTACCATACAATGGAGGAAGTATAGTATTCTGATCTTTTATGAAAAACCTACAAATCATTGTAGAAATAATCTTCCACACTTAAAAGTTACAAAGTATAAAGATGGTATAGAAAAAATAAACATCTATTGTTAAGTACAAGTACCCTAAAGTTGAAGTTGTAAGTACTTAACTTACAGTAAAAATAAAGACGAGAGACAGAAATATAGAGACATTAGACTGTTGTACAGCTTCATCCCATTAGGGGGAGGTGTTGCCGTATAAGTAAGGGTAAGGTTATAAGTGTTCCTCTGGCCAAGACGTTTGACCCCAAAGATATCTCACGCATAAATTTCAAGCTAGAACAATGTCACACGTCATCTTGGAGAGTGCAATGTCTCCACTTGAAGAGCTGGTGGGAACAGCAGCTGGTGTCCTTCTTTGAGAAGAGGACACAATGTCGACCAAGTACCAAGTTACAAGTAGCCTGTCTTAGTCTGACTCATATAAACTAAGAAAAATCCAAATTAATCATTCAGTGACCTTTTTTTAAATGTCAGTTTCGTATAACAGGAAAAAGTGTTTCTATAATGAATGTCCCTAAGTAAATGGCCATCCCAATATACCTAAATTACACATGAACATTGTTGGCATTAAGTAAGAAAAAGACAACAAACAATCTTTAAAAGTACTTCATTCTTGAGGTGTACTGTAATATAATCTTAAAATACCAGCATAGTGATTGATGTGTTTACAGAGTGGTGTAGAAACGGCTGTGCAGGGAACCATTTTGGCATTCAGCCTCTTGACACATAACTGCTGCTCTGTGCTTTGGGAGTGGACTACACAAGGGGGAATAATATTCTTCTTCCAGCCAATGATTTTCCACTTGTATGCTTAAATACATGTATATAAAATCTCTCACATCTTCTAAAAACTAGTATGCAGTAGCGTTGTTGAGTAAGCTGCCCATGTGGTGTCACTGCAGTCCAGGCAGCGACTCGGTCGACACCAAGAGGTCTGAGAATTGCTGCAGCCAACAACGTGGGATGTTGATGTGCAAATGATCAGGTTAACATGTCCAGAATATCAACGGATTACTCTATTCATGTAGCACTGGTGTCTCATTTATAATAGCGTGTGTGTGTGGTTAAGAGAGGGATTTATTAGGCCTTACTGCAGGCTTTGCTGGTGGTGATGCCACTGCCGGTGCCGCTACAGGTGCAGGTGCAGGTGCGGGTGAAGGTGTTGCTATCTTCTCCGTGTCTGCAGGCTTTGCCATCCAGCTGTTAACACGTCCAGTCACGCCTCCTTTGATAACAGCCACATCCTGGGAAAAGAGACATCACAGTTACTAAAGCATGTGTCAGTGAATCTCTGTTCGTGCCTCTTTCCTTCCTCTCTCTCACCTTGTTAGCAGGGGGTGGACTTTCAGAGGAGCTGCTGACGTTGCCCTTCTCCCACATGCTCTTGATGCTCCGTGTGCCTCCTGTAGTAATATCTGCCATTGGTGACTTTGGAGATTTCGCTTCTTTGTTTCCCTGTCGTTGAAAGGACGGATTTAACTTTTGCATTGGATATAACATCGCTGTGTCGACTTAGGATCAGTAACGGAAAGCAACTAAGTAATTTTAATCAAGTTTTAAGTATTTCTACTTCAATTTGATGTTGCTTTTGACTGCGTGTCATGGGCACTTCTTTATTAAAAAGCTTTATAAACTATCTATTTTCCAGATTTAAAATTAACATTTATATCTTAGCAACTTATACCTCAAACTACCCTATATAAAAGAAACGTCTGTTCTTTGACTTAAGAAGGACTTATAAGAATTTGACACATTATGGACAATTTTTATATTGCTGTGTTGCTACTTTCCTTGAAGTGTCTGATTCCTCTGCTTCTGGCTTATGCTACTGAATAGTGTTCTCTCACCTGGATGGCAGAAGTGTACTGATCCAATCTGTTTCCTATCTTGGACATGATCGGAGTGTGAGACACTCTGGGTGTGCTGCTGTGTGGATGAACAACACATTGGACATTAGTAGGGTGACCAAATATAGGAGTGTCTTTATTTTACTCTAAAATACCTTGTATGGCTCACCTCTTCTGGGCTGATTTGTTCAAGAATTCTGCCTTTTCTCCAATCTGTACAAACCAGCATAGTTTAAAATGATAAAAACAGCCTTTCATTGTAATGCACAAATGCTTTCTAACATGTTCAAACTGCCCTGACTTTCTACTTGTTTCCAAGACAACCTCAGTGGAAGACAGAACAGCCTATGCTTGAAAAGTTCTCTGAGCACTGACTTGGTTGGTGCCCCAGAGACCAAACTGGAGAGTTTGGTTGTCTGGCAGCAAGGATACACATGCAGAAAAACACACACACACACACACACACACACACACACACACTGCTCACACACACACACACACACACACACACACACACACTGCTCACACACACAAAAGTGCAAACACTCATACTCACACATTCCTGTTTGCATGAATTCAAAGGACATTGCATTGACGTATGTTTATTGTCTCTAATCTTTACCTTACCACAACTTTTCCACTCTTCAACCCTAAGTTATATTCAAATGTAACCTAAACCTGTCACCACACTGAAACGTATTGATTTGCATTTTGTACTCAATAGGAAGGCGGGTCCCCATAATGTGATTTTGTTTTAAAGTCCCCACAACATCAGTAAAACATGGCCACTCACACAATTTTCAGCATTCCTCCAAAAATACTCCAACAACAAAATTACCCAGACAGGGTCCTTTTTTTTTACAACCATATTTGATTACAGCACAGGCGCCAGCTCACATCTTTTTTCATATTCTTGACAGCTGACTTATCAGGAAATTACATTGCTGAACTATTTCTTGGAACATTTGACTTCCATGAGTCTCAAGTTTGCTGGTTAAAGACTATAGGATCTAGAGAAAAACTGCAAAACAAAATTTGCTTTACATAAATTTGACCTATCATCTTGCAGACAGAATTAAAGACAATTACTGTATTTTCTTACTGGAAAACAATTTGTCTGTATCGGAACATTTTTTTCTCAAACAAAATACCTTTGATGATCCTTTGGGACTGATAGCAAAGGAGGGTTTAGTAGACACCACCTCTTCCATGATTTTCTTCTTCTCTGCAGCCTCTGCCCTCCTTTTCTCAATCTCCTCTTTCATTCTCTTCCTCTCCTCCTGTTAAGAACAAAAAAACAAAAATTAAAATCACACTTTTTTCATTGGAACAACAAACAAATTCCTCTTCAGGGGCTTAAAAATGGCCTCTTGAACAAAATCGTACTTTTTAACAAAGTCACGCTAACATTTCCAAATTGGCAATATTTCATTTGCGTACTTAGTTCCTGAAAGTGAAGCACCACCCTCACCTGTTCTTTGGCTTTCTTCTCCTCCATCTCCTGTTTCTTCTGCCTCTCCTCCTCCTCCATGATCTTCCTCCTCTCTTCTCTCTTCTTCTTCAGCCCTTCCAGCTCGGCCTCTGCGTCCTGCTGCTTCTGCTTCATCTTTTCCATCTCCTCGCTTTCTGCGTTGTTTCGTCGGCGCTTCAGCTCCTGCAGCTTACGCTCGGCCTCCTGTCGCTCTGCGTCATCGGCCTTGGTGGAGGGAACACTGTCACACAACACTCATGATTATTAAATGATCATTTAATATATGAAATTAACCGAATGACACTAAAATCTCAATCTAAATTTTCAAATTTAAGTCAAATTTCAGAGCAAACATAATGTTGATTTAGGAACCAAGTTGGACTTATGATGCTCTCATTCAGAAACTCAGGCTTTTTTTAACATTGCCATTTTATACATACTGCTCAAGAATGGTATGCCTGATATGATGATGAAAATATGAAAACATGTAGGGTACACTTAAACTAAATGCGTTTCTTCATGCCTTTATTAAGTGTCTCTTATGACCCCGTCCACAACAGTTCATAGCTTAGCTTCCATATAGAAACTCATGCCTATTTCTCCTAACAGGGACAGAGCTGACTGTCGTCTACTATATGTATCACTTATAATCGACAAGTATCTTATACATCCTAATTCAAACAAACCAAACTATTACTATAAGCCTTCTATCATATCACTGTCATATTCTGTCTTTCCAACTTTACCTTGATGTCTTCTCTGTTTTCTTAAGTCTGTTCTCAAAAAGGGATCCGTTCAGTTTGGCTGGTTCCTTTTTTGAGGAGAAAACAAGGGGACAAGTCAATTTGACTACTTCCACTTTAGCTTCCTTATCTCAGAAACATGCATTTCGTAAACTGAATGACAAATAGTTTTTGGTTTACCTTTTCCTTAAAACCAAATCTCTTTGGCTTCTCCTCCTTTTAAAACAAGACATAATATTATTAAAACTACTAAAAACAGAGGCCAAATGGAAACACTCGTTAAACATACAACCACCAAACAAGGATGCAATATGAGGCCGGGCAGTGAAGTAGACACCGATGTAAACTGAACACTAATTACAATTTGACACCTCGCTACATATTTTATCCATGTGGCAAACAAAACATTGGTTAACAGAAAACATATCGTAGAGTAAATAACTGCTGAGCTAAAACAGAACCTGGATAGTTCAAATATGTCATCTGATTTTATAGATTAAGGGCTTGTGTTACATTAGAGTGGATTCTGTTACTTTTCAGATTAATAAGAGCATATTCATTTGAGGCTTCCAGGTTTCTAAGGAGATAGTTTGTGAACCAAGTCAGTACCTCTTTCTTTTTCTCCTCCATCTCTCTCCTGATGCGTTTCTCCTCTTCCTCTTTTTTCTTCTTTATTTCAGCCTCCTTTTTCCGCTTTTCCTCCTCCAAGTTCTTTTTTGCTTCCATCTCCTTTTTCCGTCTCTCCTCCTCCTCTTTCTTCTTCTTCTCCTCTAGCTCTTTCTTCTTCATCTTTTCTTCCTCCTCTTTCTTCTTCTTGTCTTCCATTTCTTTTCTCCGTTTATCTTCCGCTTCTTTTTTCTTCTTTTCTTCCATCTCTTTTTTTTGTTTATCTTCCTCTTTCTTTTGTCTCTCTTCCATCTCCCTTTTCTGTCTTTCCTCTTCTTCTCGCTTCAGTTTTTCCGCCATCTCCATCTCCTGTTTCTGTTTTTCTTCCTCCTCTTTTCTTAGCCTCTCTTCCATTTCCTTCTGTTGGCTTTCCTCCTCTTCCCTCCTCTGCCTTTCCTCCTCCTCCTTCAGCTGTCTCTCCTCCTCCTCTTTCTTTAGCTTTTCTTCAGTTTCCCTTGTTTGCCTTTCCTCTTCTTCTGTCCTCAGCTTTTCTTCCTGTTCTTTTCTCTCCTCTTCTGCTCTCCTATTTCTTTCTTTTTCTTCCTCGTCTTCTTCCACAGATTTCTCTTCAGCATCTTTCTGCTCCATCTCCTCTTCAGCTGCTGCAGCCACCTCCTCAGTCTCCTCCTATAAAATAAGTGAGATTTGTGTCAATGTTCATGCAGATATAGCCACAAAATGAAGCAAAGTCTACAATTAAAGACCTTACCTCATCTCTTGTGCTTGTTGTTCTTGATTCCTCAACAGATTCCTGTCAGAAAAAGACAGAGACATTAGCTAAAACTAATAAATTCACTTAAAACATCATCTCACAAATCTGAACACATTTTACATTATAACCTTCTCATCCTCGTTCTTGTCCTCATCCTCCTTCTTCCAGGAGTTTGTATCCGTTTCTGCCACCTCCTCTTGGGCTGGTTCCTCCTTCTTCTCCTCCTCTTCCTCCTCTTCCTCCTCCTCCTCCTCCTCTGTATGTTCCCGTCTGCTGCTGCTGACTGAGGATTCCTCTTCGGGTGTGCTGTCCGTACCATTGGTGGTGCTGATGGTGGGGTCAAGATCCTTCTGTCTCTCCATGGCCTCCTTCATCCTCCTCTGCCTGCGCTCCTCCCTCTTAGCGAGCCGGTCCAGCAGAGCCTGGTCATCATCTGTACCTCCGGTGGTGGAATCGGTCTCCATCACACTGTAAGAAAATTAGATTCACTTGTTCATGAGAACAGCCAAGCCTGAAATCCATGCTGAATCAAAGAATGATCTCAAAATCCCTTTTGGAACTGGATATTTTTATCCAATCAAAATTGATAAACACATTTAGGCAATTTAGCCTTCATGTGTAGGACATCTGAAGAGAGAAAAGAAATGTTGAGAGGAGAAAGTGAGGGATGACATGCAACAAAGGGCTGAGGTCGGATTTGAACGTCCACTGCGGTGAAGACTACAGCTTCGGTACATAGGGCGCGAGTTCTGAATCTCTTTCTCCTCTTGTTTTCCTGGTTTGTCCCATTACACTGTGTTATACGCTCTAGTCTCTACCCAGAAAGATTGTTTTCACCGTACCTAGTGTTAATCACATCGGTGGATCCAGACTCCTCCGAGTCCCTCATCTTCTTTCTCTCCTCCCTCGCACGACGCCGTCGCTCTCGAGCTTCCTCCTCATCATCGTCATTGGTGAAACCAACACTGAGAAATGACACATAAAGAAATCATTTTCATATAATCATGAAAGAAGAAGAATTAATAATGTGACATAAGTTTTATGTAAGAATATTAAACCCTTCATGCTTCTTATTACTGTATTATCACTGTAACTTACAAAGCAACAGGCACTGACTTATAGTTGTGTTTTAAAAGGCGTACTAATATTTATAATAGTACTATATCTATCCACTAATGTATATACATTTTCTAAAATGTATTGTGAAAAGATTGCATTTTTTTCTACCAGCAAACTTGCCTCAACTGTATTTGAGCACATAAAAAAACCTTCGTGAGGTGACGTAAATAACTTGAACTACCCGGCTTCACAAGCTGTTTGATGAGTAAATCATTTAAAGGATGTTATTCCAAACATGAGCTTTAAGTTTTCAGTGTTTTAAAGTTTTCAGACAACCAGAAGGGCATTTGAAGAGGAAGACCTCAGCCAGCCAATAGTTGAGTCTTCTATGATATACAAATTGGTAACCACTGATAACCATAAATTGCTTCTCTCAAGTGTTTGATCCACTATTTCTGATTGAGACAATTGATTGATTTGAGTATAATCTGGTCCTGTAATTTTTTCAGTAACTCTACAAACATACAGACCGAAATGAACTACGCCAAGAAACAGCCGGCACTGAAATGCAACCTTGGTAAAGGTAAAGATCTCTAATATGAACATTATTTTGTGTAATGGTGGTACCTTATAACCCCTCATTATATTGATATGAAACAATGATGTCAGTGACACTATTTAAAGCTAACTTTGTAAGCCATGGCGGTTGATGGGAGACACTACAACAAAGGGAAAACGTAATATTCCGCATGTGTCGGAAACCTAAATGTTACATTGAAGAAATGAAGGGTATTCAAATAGATCAGAATGACCCCAATGGCTACCTTAAGCAAGGCAAAAGCTGTAATGTCAAAATGTTGCAGTTAAATTTACAACAAAAAAAACGTAAGAAGCGTTAAGTGATTATAATGAGAACCTCTCATGATGTGGGAGAAATCAGGGAGATGAAGGATAAAACAACCAAATCAATCAAGCAGAATCCAAAGTGTTTCAGAGAAAGCTATCTTGAGCTAGAATAAAAATGGCAGGCAAAACATTCCAGCGTGCTGATGGGCGGAAAAGGCAAGGCAGGCTGTGTTGGTACTGCTGGCAGGGCTGCCAGAAGGACTGTGAGAAAAATAGTCAGGAACGCCTATTTTTCCACTGGGACACTGATCAGACATCGGATATGACAGCCAATGTCTTATGAGCTGGGACAAAGTAAAGTGTTGAGATTAAATTATTGTTAACATCTCTGTTATTAAGTCGCTATACAATCTTTGCAGTTAAGAAAAAAAAAATGTATCCAATGAAAGAACAAAAACAAACAATATGCACCTTCATCTGCCAATATCTCTGAAACCTGTCTGTGTTGGCCTCAAAGGCCATTTGATCCAAATGTGTACGTAAAAAAAAGAATGAATTTACATCCATTTAATAAGGTTTATTATTTGTGCAAAAGCAGGTCATTATTTTTTGTCAATAAGAGCCTATTAGGTTAAGTTTTATTCAATGAGTGAAAAGGAGACATTAATCAGGTCTACTGTAATTATTGCTCAAATTCCCAATCCCCAAAACCAGCATTTAGTTTAGAAGATTTCATGAATTTGGACCCACATATAGTATTCACAAAGGTGTTTTTTCTTATGTCTAAATCTTTTATTTGTCTTGAGCAAGTAATTTAACTTCTAAATGTCAACAATAACTCTTACTGGTATTTTTCTGTTTATCTAAGCACAGAGAGACAGGGAGGGAGGCAACAGAGAGCAGGAGACAAATCCAAACAGCAGCACAGCAGACTGACTCCCCGATGAGTGAAAAAAGGCAGCAGAGATCATTAAACCGTCATCGCCTGAACACCATCCAAGTCCTGTCTGCTCTGCACAGGACGGACACATTCACAAATACACTTGATATAGTTTGTGCTGCATCCATTTGAATTAAACACCCGTGCACATCTTAAAAGGGACTTCCCTGTCAGCAGCTGTTTGGTAATAACTTTGGAAACAACCTCACATGAAGTTTAGAAAAGTTAAAGGCGGGGAATGTGAGCTCCTTATGACCAAAAGGTAAACTTAAGCTAAAAATGTTTTGTGTTTTTTTGTGAGTCTTGAGCTAAAGAACCAAATAATCAACGTAATGAAGCTGTAACTCACAATGTTATAGAGTAGATATACTTTCAACCCATTTGTACAATTGACTCCATGAATTCAGTTTTATTTTACTGAATTTAGTGCGTGTTAAAACTTTAACATTGACAAATGCTGATATATTCCCAGAGGTTTTGCCCACCTGTTCTCCTCAAGGCGCATCTGCTCCCTCCTCTGCCTCCTCAGCTCCATGCGGCGGTCGAAGTCATCCTCCATGATGCCCAAAAGATTCTCCTAAATTTTTCACTGCAAGACACATATTTATATCAGATCATTTTGTGCTACATTTAGTCTCTCATGAATTTGGTTTATACTTGATCAGCAACGTTTCATCAGGAGAAAAAAAACATGTTCTGATTGCTGCTCTACTGTGGCACTTTTTCATACAGTTGTATCTTACAATCCTGGAGTTTATGTCATTTCATCATAATGTTTATTTCACTACTTTCTCAGGTTTAATACAAAGTCAAAGCATCACTTAGACAATAAACATGCTCAAGTCAATTGTAATCCGTAAATTATTCAGAACCCCATCAAACTAAAGGTAAACCCCCCCCCAACACAGCATCATGACACAGATAGTAACATAAGGATCTACATGACATCTGTTGGTTTATAATACCTTAACAGTAGCTGAAGTTTAGTCCATGAAAAGCAGCGTCTCCCCTCTCTGCATACATCAACTTCTACAGTCTGGTTTTTATCTCAGCCCTTCTGCTACATGAAGAATTCCTGCTTGTTCTTTCAGCCACTTTAACTACCAGAAAAGGCAAAGCCTGCCTCTGTGCTCTCCTCTGTTTCTCCTTCAGCCTCCCTCCTCCTCCTCCTCCTCCTCCTCCTCAACCTTACTCCTGCTCTCTCCCTCTGTCTCACTGTTACTCCCTGATCTCTGAATACAGACTCTTCCAAATGGTTTCCCTTGGTTTGTCTTGTTTTATTCTCCACAACATGCCTGACATCCAATAATAGTTGAATAGTCCATATAACTACTTCAATAGGACTGTCAACACCTTTGATTGCCATTTCCAAACTACTGCTGATAAAATCCAATATAAAATAATACTTTTTTTAAACACTTTCAAAAAACTTAAAATCTTTTAACCACCCTGTTTATAAAAAAAAAGTCTGCCAGCAACTCCAGCCACCAAAAGCAGTGTAATGCAGTAAAGTTAGGAAGTCTGTCCCACTCATTGGATGATGGAAGAATTAAACTAATAAAGATTTCTAGATGGTTCAGTAAATCTCATGATGTGCAAACCCTCATCATTTTCTGTGCAATCTTTCTAAATGATCACAAATAAAAGAGAGGATATATCAAACATACGCTTTGGAAGGAGTCTGTAAGACAACTTGCCTAGATACAACTGTGTGTGACAAACCAATGATTGATTAGTATTGTTCAATAACTGGATGTCTTCTGGATAACTTTCCAAAGATCATTAACTAAACAACATTTGATACACACATTACTGTACAGCCATTATTGTTATAAATATAAATATTTCAGTTATATTTGAACTATTACAGAAACATTTACAACTCAAGAACTCACTGTTGAGATAAGAACACATGTGAAATCTATTTTGTGAGAAAGACAAGTAAGGTTGATCTGGACCTTAAACATTTAATGAATATGAAATGAGTTCAGTGGAGCTGGACACAGGCCTCCAATCAACCTGTATAAGTCAAATGTCAAACATTTGTGCAAGAATTTTGTTCCACACATACTCGTACACATTTAATTTCAACCATTTGACATTAGAGCACATGATGAAAAAAAATGATATGTGGAACGTTTCTGGCCTGACACCATGAAGAAATCTTCCTCTACAAAAAAGTGTTTGGTTTGTTTTGATGATCTGAGTGCACACAGACACTTTTTTCCTTCTTTATTTGATTGTACCCCATAAAAATGCTGCGTAAATCCTCCTCAATAGGACTTACATGCAACATATTTTCGTCCAAAGTCGTCAAGCTGCCAGTATCAGTCTCGATCATTTGAGGTTCAAAAGAAGGGCAACTGCTTTATCATAACTCTATGTAGAGATCCTCAACTTTAGAATTTAAGAGGAGCCCACCAACAGTGAACGGCCAGTCAAAGTGGGACACAGAGATAAAACAGTTAGTTTTTACAGACTGTATATGGCCAATGCCATAGGAATTCAAACTGAATGGGTCAAATAAGGTTTGTTTCCAAAACACTCACACAGGAAACGAGACATTTGAGAGCTTTCCTGGAAAAGCAAAATACTATTTTACACGTACTTCCCTGGAAAACAGGTAAGTGAGTATTTAAAACCCAATTGATGTTACATAGACAAAAGGTTTGGAGAACTTTTTGTTGCTTATTTAAAACACGGAAAAATATATGAAAAAAACAAAGAAATATGGCACGTTGAGCTACTCCAGTGACGTTGCTCTCACTATGTCGGCCAGTTGGTCAGTCCACTGCCTTGGTAAAGACATTCATCTGGCCAAGAGGATAAATTCAAACAATGGTGGAAATCCCCCAGAAAATGTGCACACATTTAAAGTCTCTTAACATGATTAATGTATTTTTTTTTACCCTCAGTCTTGACCCTGTCAGTATGTAGTGTCCTTTTTTATCCATTGCCATGACATTTAAATGACAATGTGTCCAAAATGTTCATTTATTGCCAATGCAAGCAAAGTGATTATACGCCTATCATGGCTAAGCTCTGGTAATTTTATACATACAAGTCAGTCTCAGGTTCAACTTCTTGTTCACCATGGTCAATTCTGGCTTTAAAAAAGAGTTGGCGACATACAAAAGACCAAATGTGAGGCTTCAGAATGTCCCTTGAACATAGCATAGTCCATTTTTCTGAGACAGGAGCTGGATCATTATGGAATCTGTAGATCAGCACACAGAGACCCAATGACCTGCAGTCTAACAGCTCGCAGACATGTCAGTGAGCTATTGAGTGAGCCGCTGCAGTCCTGCATTTCACCTGACTGGTGATTTGTATGAATAGTAAGTGTGCTGTTTGTGTTGAATTATTCATCTTACACTAAAATAATCCAAATTTCATTCGTCCAATTCAGATAAAGAACTGATGGATTTGGCATTTTAGGTATATACAAATGTAACTGACATGGAAACAGCCCAGGAAAGCTCCAAACTTTGATATTACAATGGATTTCCCTTGTTTATGTCTGACATTTTTTTTTTACAATGCTCTCCCCTCTTGTGGCCTGCTCACAGTTTAAAAAGCTAGTGCAGCACCTCTCTCTCTCTACCTCTACATGCTCACTGTCAATCACTATTCTAACAACTCCTAGGCCTTAGAGCTAGAAGGTGTTTGCCTATGAGCTAATTTCCAAAGACGTTTACATTATCATTCATGCCCAATTTCTGGCATTAAAATGGTTAACTGTTATGTCACAGTACTGTCTCTCCAGACTATGTTGCTATCTTTATCACTCCAATATTTAAACATTGAATCATGATGTAGAGCAAATCAAACGTGAATACCAATCGAGAACATGCTGGCAGAAGATACTCTGAGACAGCAAGGAAATCAGATTTTCTAAGCCTGACAACCTAAAAGTGTTTGCCTTAAAGTGCTTAAATAGTGAAGGAAACAAATAAGACAGTTTTTTTACTACCACTTTAGATCCTCATCATCATTTGCCCTGAAATACATATTATCCTAAATACAAACTATATGTGTTTAATTCTCAGATAATTCTACATCCTAAAATCCGACACAGTCCTTGTTAAAAGGTAAAGAAAGTGCTTACACACCCTGATAGAATAAACTGTTGCCTCAGAGGCGTTTGCAATCAATCAAGAAGAAACAGCCGCTTACTCCACATGACCAAAAATGGTCACATATGAAAAAGTCTCTGACCAGGGAACAAATTCCACACGGTGCACAAACCACAACATACTGTAATAATGACCTTTTCTTCTGCTCTAATAAACTGTTTAAGTATGGTATAATTAAAAGAGGATGTTTCTTGTTTTATGGCTGGTAACCATCCTCTGGTAAACTGTAGGTTTGAAAGCATCATATCCTCTTTATGCAGCATGCTCAGTGGGAGCCCCCCCCCCCCCCCCCCCCGCGCTCTGCAGCTCAGCTTTGTTTTGAGAAGCAAAAGGACAGAAGTAGTCCATCATTTACTGGCAGGTGTAAACTAAAAAAGTATAAACTTCTGCCTACTTGCTTTATTTTTTCAATGACTGCAACTAGAGATAAGAAGAGACTAATTCAATCTGACTCTAAGGTGTAGTTTTAGTTTCCTCCTTGCCTGGCCACTTAAAGGAAATAGATGCAGTACGTACACTCCCTGTTCTGCATCCCGTCAGCTGAGATGGTGAACTAGGCCTCCTTTTAAGGAAGCACACAGGCAGTGTTAGTTGTAGTGTCCCTGCTTGGCAGAGTTTAGGGCCATGGTCAGTTAGCATGGTTTACACTAGGAAATACCTGCTGCTGTACAAAGTGACAATCTAAGAATAACCGATTTCCACTGTGATGATGATTTACATAATGCTGCTGGGAGGCAGAGAGTGCAGCTAAAAGGCTGATTGTCATTGATACTAAGATTTTTAGAATTTTTAGAAGTTTAAACAAATAAATCCTAAATTATTCTGGTGGTCATTAAAAAAATATTTCTCTTTACATCTTATTAGACTTGATGGTGGACTGATTACCTATGAATGACTCTGTCACTATTGGAATACTTCAAAAGTCCTCTCTTCTTTTGGTCAACTGTATTTTACACAGTCTCTCTGTTGATGGTGGTTTTTGGATTGGGCTAATTTAATATAGCTTTTTTCACAGTATAACATATTTTTAAGTCTTTGTTACAAAGTAATCCTGATTTCAGTAATCTGGAAGAGGAGAGGATGGTCTCTTAACACACAAACACATTTCCAGTCTCCAGAGAGGGAAGTGTCATACACACACACTCCGACCATGTGTGGTTGTAGCCTTTATCTTCAATACCATCTAAGGAATAGGAGTCTGAGTTGTTAAACACGGCAAACAACTTTTCCACTGCCAGACTTCTGCTCAATGTTTTAAAAACGCATGTAAAGTTATGGCATTTACTAAGTGCAACAGAGCAGATTCAAGTGCTTTAGTATCAAGGAACCAGGGGAGAAGGGAATGAGACATGTTGTCAAATCTTTCACAATCACTTGAGATGCTGTGTTTTTCGATTCCTATCCCAATTTAGAAACATATTTCATATTTTCAACCTTCAAAATCATTTTGCATGGAGATATTTACAGTCGATGACCTTTCACTGAAATGACCTTTCTATTGCAAGTTCAGTCATATTTGATGAAGAATACAATGCTTTTGTTAAAACAGAAAATGTGTTGTACTATCAAATGTCCCTCTTGGCTATTTGTATTGTTCAGTTTTCTGTTCTGCTCTGACTTTGTTTCAAGATAAAAATCAGTTTCTTTGAAAGTGAACGTCAGCCCTTAAGGATGTGTCCTCATTTACGACAAAGACAGGAGACATTTCATCACCCTCTCTAGTCCTTTTAAGAGGAGCGGAGAGAAAACAGTTGTAGTAATTTATTAAGAGCATCTGTTCCAATCTGAACAAGGTGGTTTGAGATTGAGTCTTGACATCAAATGATGTATGAAGGCTAGCAAAACTTCACCGGTGTAAGTGGCTCGTATTTATCTGGTAAACATACAAATCATAAAATAAAACTCACAACCCAAAAATTGACATCCCCCTCTATCTGCATTAGGTTATAAAAAAAAAAACATCACAAATGATCATCATCAAACTTACCTGGCAGAGTGACCAAAGTGACTTCTTGCTTGAAAACATCAGTGGAAGAGCAACCAGAGGTTTATAAGCACAGTGTGCAGAGTTCAGCTCCGCCTGCTCAGAGTGATACTCTGTGATATTCACACAGGGCTGATGTGTATTTAAATTGTAGTGCATTTGAATCCTGTAATTTATAAACAGTAGTTTTTTAATTAAATCATATTTGGTAGTAACAGTCTGTTGTATTATGAAATGGTCTTTTTAAAAACAGTATTTAAAGTACGTTTGTAAGGGTTCTTTCTTTTCTACTTTAATTCACACCTTTTTAAAGTTATTTTCTTTTTTAAATATTGTCCTGAAATATCATATTTAGGGCATTTTCACAACAAGCTGAAAATGTTTTTCACCTGCTTCTTGCCTGTGAGAATAAAAGTTGTGATGGAAAATCTCAAATGAAAGAGCTGACACTGTACATGCTGTGTACATTCAGCACATACACATATCTGTGTATAAACATTCAATTGTATTATATCTTTAACAGTTTGTATTTTAAACAACGTACAGTAAAACAACCGACCTATGTAGACCTTTTCATTTACGTTGGCCATCGTTATTATTATTTCTTTCCCTTTTATTCGTGAAATAACAAAACAAGTGTAACAGTGACACAAAGGACAAAACGGGGAGGACAATTTTACAGGCATATAGAGAGTCAATTGCCAGAGCAATGGACAACCTTGAGAACTTGAGAGATCGGTCTTTAGAAGACTCAGAATGAAAGCAAAAGAAGAGTAACATTACAAGTAAACACACGAATACATAGCCTAATGACACATAACAAGTTAAACATCCAGCTATCCAGCTATCCACACACCCACAAACACACACACATGCACACACACTCTCAATGCACAGGGATCATACCCCAGGGCAAAATCTAAAAGATAATGAGACACAGATGCAATAATCACCAGTCCATTCGGACGTACTGTACACACCATTATAAGGCAAAAGTACAGTTGCCACCTACAACTTAGGCCACAGAATGCCACCATGAAGAAAACAATATTATTATTATTTCTCCCCCCCAAACTCTTATACCATACTGCACAGCAATCATACAACAAATGTGCTATAATAATCAACTGCAACCAAAAAGTTACAATGCCACACCATCCACCATGAGCCTTCACAGCAATGAAGTGCTGGGCCAGAGAAAGCCATCAGAGAGGCACCAACTAGGCCCCCACCAAGCCGCCCCCAGCAGCACAACCATAGGCCATTGTTATTTTTATATCTGTTTACGCTGTGTGAATTTACATTCATTTTCTTATACGTGCTTGTACACAGAGTGCTGACTAAAGAATACCTTTAGTTCAGCTTTAGATTTATTTCAGTGTATTCATATTTAGAGCCATAAAACTCCTTCAGTGTTATAGATCAATAAAACGGATTCTGTAGTACAGCAGTCTGATTGAATGACATACCAGGATGATGGTCCTTTGAAATACATGATTAGTTTGCTGGTCCAGACATGTTGTTAGCACATGTGATCCATACAGTAGCATGTGTACCAAGATACACAGAACCACTGCTGCCAAATACATGCTGTTCATTGTGTCCTTTTAAGAGCAATTGCATCCAATTAGAGGGTTTCTCTCTGGCTCAGCCTCACTGGTTTGGCAAAGTTACAGAGATGGTTGAGAAAAGAAGGGCCACTCCTCTGCATCCATCTGTGTCAGTGTGTTCCAGTGGGCTGAAGGTGACCAGAATCTAAATTGCAGGCATGTCTGTACTGCCAAACCATTTTTTTTTTGTTTGTTTTTCTAATTGTTCTGCATTGCCCCATGACAATATTTGTATCGACATTATTGCCAGCGAGATATCTGACATGTCTTCTCGCAAAATGATAAATTATCAGATAAAGAAAAAGCTTCAAATTGACACATTAGACAGCAATGAAAGATTTGTCCCTTTTATTTAATCATGGAGACGCTTGGATTGTGAAGTGTGAACAGCAGGGAAGACATTAAATATATCAGTTATGACTCTTTAGTATTTACAAATGCATGTTTTTGCCTGTTTTCCAGTTGACCTAACAGAATAGTGAACAAAATAACAGCGGCAGAGAAACACAACAAAAAGGACAAGGTAATCAGGACACCAACATGAGACACGTTATACCATACAACACAGTGAAGTAGCTCTTGCCACACACAGTAGAATCTTAACACAGTGCTTGTATGAGGCTAAATTTGCCAGCTCAAGTGTGAGTCGTAACATTTCCAGCTTGCGATAAACATTACAGAAGCAATACAAATTGCACGTCTGATAAAATTTGAGAATTGGAAATAAAAACCAAAACATCGCTTGTTTTTTTTTTTTTTCAGACTGAACTTTTAAAGCGCATACAAAAGCCATGGCATTTACCATTCACAGTAGTTCAATTTCATTTAAAGGGGAAGTCATATAAAATATATACTCGTAATATTCTGTGTGTCAAACACAAAGCAGCTATCATACCAGAGAGCCATGGGTGTTTGCAAGTAAAAGTTAATTTGCTATGTAAACCTTTAAAAAAAACTAATAAAAAAAAACAAAAACTCCAGCAATCCAACTCACTCATATTGAACAGGCCAAAGTAACAAATGCTTGGGAAAGCAGAGGGTATCTCAAAATTACAGCACTTTAGTGGCTCACATTTTCTTGCTCTTGGAATGAACAGCCTGGTTATCAATGTCTATGAGGTAAGATTTCTGAACAGAGTGTTTTCACTCTAATATTAACACCCTAAAGAGCTTTTGAAGCTCTACTGAAAATAAAATGATTTAAAAAAAAAAAAAAAGAAAAGATAAACACCATGTTCATACCGAAGGCACACACGCAAGGTAATACTCCTAAAGCTTTTCACTGTAACAGAAGAGCTTCAAATATTAAGATAGTTCAGTTCCACCACAATACTTTTGATAAGCAAGGTAGTTAACTAGTAAATAAATAAATAACCACGTTAGGGTCACAGTACAGGCATAAGTTGGGACAGTTAGCATACAAATCAGCCACAACCAAACTCCTCCTCAGTGCTTACACATAACACAGCTCAACACAGTGCATGAACATTTACAGTACATCTCTGAACTTTCTCCTGCCCCTGTCACACCAGTCTGACCAGTGACACACAAGCTCTGTATCCAGGCCAGACCAATATTACACCTACAGCAACTACACTGTAAGACTTTCTTTACAAAACATCCTTTACGTAGAAGCAACAACTTGTTGTTCCTATCTGGTGTTATTAAATTTGTTATTTCTGGGTCTTTAAGAGGTGTTACCGTACCTAATAAAAGTGTGCACAAGGAAGTCGAGCTATTTGAAGTCTTACAGGCAGTTAAGTGCATTCAGGTTGATGGTTTGGCTTTTCCCTGGTCCTCCACCTTTTTAATTGCCGCCTGAATCTTTGCCTGGTCTCCCAAGAGCTGCCGAGGTTTCACAGGTTTCAGGTTTTCATCCAGTTCAAGCAGAACAGGTATCCCTGTAGGTAAAGTCACACTGGCGATATCCGCATCTGATATACCTGTTGAAAAAAAGGGGAGACAAGTTAGGATCACACAGGGCATGACATTAACCATAAGCAGGCTTAATGGAAGTCTTTTATTTTTCATTAGTACTAAATACCACAATTCTGTTACAGGACCATGATAGTTTATTATCAAAAATGTAGTCTGCATGTATATATCCTGTGCTGCAGCCTGCATCATTTTATGAAACATTTGAGTTGTTGGGTGTCCTATGGCAGGAGGAGCCTCCTAAGCTTATGAGTGTGATGAAAGGTCATCCAAATGTAACATAAACTCTCTGGCCTTTTTGCACAAGTTCAACCTGCCATTTCTGGAGCTGGAATATGTCCTTCCAATTCAATGACTCTGATGACTAGAAACAGCTGAATTCAACTATCTGCATTTGTCACAAAAAGACAAAGCTGTGTGAGGGAGACTATTGTTTATAATAGCTTTGGGTCAATTCAGTAGCATACCTTCCAGGTGTTTCAGCAGAGCCCTGCAGCTGTTTCCATGCGCAGAAATGAGCACAGTCCTGCCTTTCCTTATCTCTGGCACCACAGTGCTGCCCCAGTATGGAAGCAGCCGGTCCAGCACCTCCTTCAGGCTCTCTGCCCGGGGTAGGTTCTCCTTGGCTACGTCACATGTGCTGTATCTACGGTCATTGTAGATTTCCAGGAAGTAAGGGTGGGATTCATCAATTGGAGGTGGCGTGATGTCATAACTCCGTCTCCACCGCTTTACCTTTTCCTCTCCATGCTGTAGAGCCATCTCCGCCCGGTTCAGGCCAATCAGAGAACCATAATGGCGCTCGTTCAGTCTCCAAGACTTCACAACAGGGACCCACTCCTGACCCATGGCCTCCAGAACCAGCCATGCTGTCTGGATGGAACGGCTGAGTATGGAGGTGAATACTAAATCAAACTTGTAGCCCTGCTCCTTCAGGAGTCTTCCACAGTCCTGGGCCTCCTTTACCCCATCCTCGCTCAGCTTCTGGTCAACCCAGCTACAGAAACGGTTCTCCTTGTTCCAGTTCCCCTCCCCATGCCTCAGCAGAAACAGTTTGTACTTGGACATCAGAAACACAAGCCTGCACACATTCAACAGATATTAGGGGGGAAAAAAAAGTTTCTCAAGTTAGTGATAATACACAAATTCAAACAGATTGCCAATGTAAAGTCACAGTCTGCATTTGATCTGAGTTCAGGGGCAAGTACTTGTTGAAGGCAGGGCCAGCAAAAGGTTAAAGGTTGTCTTAAAAGGGTGACAGGCTAAAGGCAGATCCGCAGTTATCCTTATTAGCTGGCCACATCGTGAGGTTAGATTCAAAACAATATTAGAAACGTACGCGAATGCAACAACAACAAAAAAAATACTGGATGCTTCTTTAGTTTTTAGCTTTTTGGCAAGCCCAAAAGGATGAATGGACGTGTTGCTATGCAAATGACTATAATACGGTTTATATCAGAGGGCGCTGAGATCGCATCAATCGATCAACGTACAGAAAACAGAACTCCGGGCATCTGGCAACCTTGTCCTAAAATAATAACATTGTGAAATGCCGTCTTACCCTTTCTCGGCTTCCAATCCGGCTTAAATGTAGCTCGTACAGCTGTAATTGTTGACAGTATTTGGGAGGCCATGTACAACAGCGGTGTCCTGGGTGCGCTGAAGATTGACGTCCGCTGCTCCAATCGGAATGGCGGCTATCACAAGTGGGCGGTGCTTTGTGGGTAAATGTTATGCCCATATTAGGGGTGGTAGTAACGGAGAAGGAGGAGGGAAGAGAGCGGGGAGTGACCGTGGTCTCTCATGCCTGATGTGTTGAAGAGGTACAGTCGGGCTCTTTGGTTTGTTGTATGGGCGTCGAGGTTCACAGTTTGGGGAAGGTTTATGGTGTTTGTAAAGCATTTCAGGCCAACTGAGTTTATAGGCACATGACTGCAAGAGTTTGTTAAAACAGAGGGGGGGGGATGTTAATATGTCCAAATCAAGCCTAAACAAACATAAAGAGCTAAACAGTTCAATACTGCTGCTATATTTTTCTTGACTTTAATTAATTTTAGAAAATGTTATGTGTAGATACTTCTGTTTTTTTGTTTTTTTTTTTGTTTTTTTTTAAATCTTTTAAAACTTCATTGCTACAATCATTGGAGCATCATTTTCCAGACTTACCTTAGCTTTTTAGAGTCAGATTCAGATTGATTTAACCTCAATGTCCTTAGGGTTTAACCACATTTACTTACTTTTACATAATATAAAAACCTATTCCGAACAAGTCGACCTAGTCTAATGGTTTAAGTGCAGGGGAAGGCAGGTAATATGGTCAGTGATATATCAACTTGTGTTTTTTTATTGCACTTTATTGATATTGTGATTCATGTTACTCATTCTAAATGAACATTTATTAAGAATGAGTAAAGGCACCAGGCAGGTGGGATGATTCTGTTTTTAACAACACTGGTAAAGAGACGTAAAAACCTATTCACTTACTAGAATATGCTAAATCAAAGACCAGTTGGAAATCTCCAAATACTGGATATATGAGGCTTTATTTTCCAATGATAAGGTGACACACTAAAGACTTAAAGGTCACATATTATGCAAAATACACTTTACCATGTTTTTATAACACTAACATGTGTCCCTAGTCTATCTCCAAACCCCCCAGTTATGAGAAAAGTCCATCCTCTCTGTCTTTGGCCTGCTCCACTTTTCAGAAAACATGTGCTCAAACAGGCTGTTTGGAGATTTTCTCTTCATGACATCACAAAGGGCTGTAACCCCTCCCCCAGGTGGGTGACTCTCCGACAGCTAGGTGTTTGTTCTTCCATCTGAGTCTGAGTAAACAACAGGGCATAGTAGGGATGTAACGATTCCCTCAACTTGCGATACGGTTCTCTCACGATTTATTTAGGATTCCTTTAGGGGCTGCAAACCCACTTGTCAGTCTGGTTTGGCCTTTTAATGTTTTTTTCCTCGCAGCAAGGGGAGGTGATTGGAGCTTCTCATTGTGGTGTTGATTAAACGTGCGTCATGCTGGTTGTGCTATTTGTGTAGTTCCCTGTCTTCTTGCAATATTTGCAGACAGTTTTTGTCTGTTATCTTCTCACCTCTTTAATTTTATGTCTTGGGGAAGACAAAATGCTTCCTCTCCTCCGATTTTAAAGACGGTGGTGCGTCCTCAATTTCAAAATCTTGCTCTTCACCTGCCAACCACCTCTGCTCTATGCACGATGTTAATGCGATTCCTTTTTCAGAGTACCGATGTGAATCTTGACTGCTGCTGTGTGAATCACTGCTAAAAGGAGAGCTATAATGCTCCAGTATAACACAAAAAGGACTATTATACTTTGAGCACATCGCTTTTATTTTATTATTTGAAACACCATTCACAGCGTTTGCTCTTAAATAACTTAGTGGAATTATACACTCATTAGTTTTCAGGGATGTTCAACTTGACTCCATGAACAGTTAACATCAATTAGCTGCCCCTGGAATGTGTATTCAGTATTCACTCTCTTTATGAGACAGGCACATTTTTTAACCTGGAAATCCCATGAATACCAAAGATGCTTTTGAAGAAAAGGATTTTACAGAACGATTCGGATCAAATTCAGAAACAATTAGGACAAATATTCCAATTTAGTTTCCTTTCCCTGTTTATTGTTGTCCATAGCAGAAGTCAAAAAAGTGAGGCCGTTATATTACTGCATGTTATCTGGACAGCCAATAGTGGGGTGTTAATGAAATCATCTTTATACTAAAAACTGCAAAAGCATTACAGAGCTTTGGTTTATTAAATAGATATGTTTTCCATAATACCTCATACATTATGTATAGAATATATGTATTGTGTGAATTATCATTAAGTTGAACATGTTCACTATTGACATTTACACAACCGTGACACATCAACTGTGCAAGACAACTGCTTGTTATCCTAGTGTTCATGTTCACTGTTGTAATAAAGTGAACTTATTATTCCCTGGTTCCACCTGTTTAGAGCACCAAACACATTCACAATGACATTCAGCGATTCTATTGGCCAGCATTAAACAGCTTCTTTCTGCCCTCCATACCGGACATGGACTCCACGTTCTTACGCCAGTCAGTCACTTCCTCTTTCTGTTGAGGCAAAAGATGATTCAGGTCAGATCATTCTCCGTAACAATTGAAGCCATTTGTACCAAACATATAAGTTTACAATGTTGGGGAATATGGATATTAAGGTTTTTTTGGTTTGCACAACAGACACAGTATTGATATGCTCTGCATGTAACACATGAAATCATTCTCAGGATGTATCTTTTACTTTCTAGTAACCTAAAAAGCATTTCAGCTCTACTGGTTTTGAATCAGGTTATGGTAAAGATATAATCTAAAAATACACAAAGTGATTATCTCATAGCTGTATATTTCATACTTTTGAGCTTTGGCATTTGTGCTAACAACCTTCATGCTTCTGCATGTTAGGTCCTCCGAAATAGAAATCTGATAAAACCCAGAGCACGTGGTGCCCATGTTTTATGTAGCAACTGAACCATTTATGGCAACCGCTTTGTCATGATGAAGAATATGTTGTTTATTAGAGTCTCATTAAAAAAAGTAAAGTGACAGATATATCATAGATATATCCACTAAACTAACAGTGACTTGATTTTAAACTGAAACAATATGGCATGCTGCATTAAACTGTATTAAAACACGCGTTTACCTTCTCCTCCTCCTTCTTCACAGTCTTGAGGTTGGCCTTGAAGTCCACAGACTCTTTGACCTTACTGCCCAGCAGAGCTCCCAGCATGGCGTCAGCAGACACCCTCACCCTTCTCAGGTTTGGTCTCTTCATTTTGCCCTTCAACTCAAAGATCTTCTGAGACAAGTCCCGTATCTGTTTTCAACAAAAATGACAAACCTGCCATCAATATATTACCTTCTAATTCCCGATGAGTAACGGTTACATACAGTGTGTATCGTCTACATTTGTAATTCTAATCAAGTTATATAACTCTACAGTTATTCACAGATATGACTTACCTCCTTATCATTTATCGTCACTTTAGCATTAATGTCATATCGGTCTTCATCAACCACATCAATTTTCTGGTGAAGCTCTTTGCAAAGATTCTGTGGACAAAAACCGTGAGCGCATTAGACTTGTGTGATGGAGCAGTTTCATGTTTGTCAACAGTGATGACTTATTTTGCAGGTGGAGCCCAACTGGTGGAAGAAAGTTAGCTAGCAGTGTTGATTTAACTGGTGATGCTGGCAGAAGCAGCTTTTGAGGACCTTTGTTTACTATCAAAAATAATGTTAAACATCCTACACCGCCGCTCGCATCAGATTATAAGAGTTCATCAGTGCCTTTAGATACAAAGTTTGTGGAGTCACAAAGTACATTTAAAGAGACTTTGCAGATGCTTGTTCAAAACAATGTAAATTGAGTTGACTTGTTTTTTTTACAAATATTTTAACCCGTATTGTCGTTGTTATAAATCTTATGGATTGGGGAATGCCTGTACTAACACTCAGTCTAAAATAGACGCATACAGTCTGAGAGATGTGTTAAAACCATATACTGTAAAAATGACACAGTAGAAAGTACAGTGGAGAGACGTGTTCACTCGCTCGCTATGTTAACTTGAGACACAGTCTGTAGTTGCTCATGTTTGATTAAAGGCAACAGTTTATACACATGCAGTGAACATTACATCACTTTTCTGCCTCCACAATGCACACGCAACTGCTGTGACATAATCCTGACTTCTGGTCCAAATTGGTCTTTTAGTTTGGTAAAGTCCCTTCAGAGCAGAGTCAAAAAAAAAGTGCTTTACAGTGCTTTATAAGAGAAAGAACAAGAAACAAAAGAAAAGCAAAAAGCATAAAAAATTAGACTTTACACCCAACTTTACAAAATTACAAAATGTGTTCAAAAGCCTGTTTGAATGAATGAGCTTTAAGCAGCTTTGAGAAACACAATCTTTAAATAATCAAATTTGCATTTGATTCAAGCTTGCTTCAGCTAGATACCAGTAGGGATTTGTGGAAAAATGTTTTTTTTGTTCAAAGAAACCCTGGTTTTACTTTCTTTAAATCCCCAAACCTAAAACAAACTTTGTATGTTGCTGCAGATAAATACTGTATACCTGTAGTTCCTGCTGGGACAGGCCTGACATTTGGAGTCCTGGGAGTCTCTCAGAGAGAATCCTCTCTCGTTCATCTTTTTTAAATTGCTTGTCCTTCTCCAGCATGGTCATGGCCTTCTTTAGCAGTTTGGTCTGGTGCATTTACAAAGTAACACATCGGTTAACCAGAAAAAAATGTTTTAAAGCAGATTAAGGCTGTGATGTCTTGAATGAGTTATTACAGCATCACTTTCCAAGACAAACACACAGTAACACACATGTTACCTTTAAGAACAGTCTGCGAGATGCAGAGATTTTAGGCTTCGGTTTCTGGAAGGAGAAGAAGCACACATGTAGAATTTGTAATATGCTTATTAAAAATACAGCAAGAAATTCATTTTCAGTGTTCATATTGCTGTCTGTGCAGCATTTGTAATTCATCAAACACAAATGTGGTATCATATAATGTGCTGACTTAACCCTGATAACAATTAATGTGTTGACAAGGCACTTTTGTATAGTTTTGAATTACAAGTTTGAAGTATATAGACCAGTAGTCCTTAACTACTGTAGTTAACTAAACATTAATTCAAGACGTTTTCTATTTTTCACAGTTGAATCAACTCACCGCAGCTCTATCCAGAGAGGAAGGTGGTGTCCATAGTTCAAGAAGAGAGGAAGAAAAGGTTGAATTTTGTTTTATTTTTTCTTGTTTCACATTGTGAAAAGTTCATTTATTCTCTGATGATAGTAAAGTAGACATTTGTACTTACGCTTCAGACATGTTTGCAGATCTGTGTTTTCCCTTATCAAATCTATGAACATTAAAAACATGACATCATTAATGACGCGACAGATGAGCTCGTTTACGGTGCACAGGGAAAAGTAACGTTAAGTCAGTTGTCAGCACTTCTGTTTGAGGAAATTCTTCATAGCTTTAGGTTTCAGTTCTGTAGCGAGTGACACAAACAGTGAATGACATTGTCTGAAGGTCACACTGCTGGACAATGTCATGTGAAATATTCTCTTTAAAAAAGACACAAATTAGCATAATTTCCTGATCATGTATTGCAAAAGAGACACAAGGCAGGCTTCCTGTTTTTATTACAATTGCAAAATCAAATGTTATTTTAATAAGCCAAAAATAGTCAGTTTTAGACAATTGTATCAAAATAACAAAAACTTGATGATTAAACTTGATGGTATTGGTTGCTAAAAAATAATAAATAAGAAAACAGTAATCAAATCCACACCTTTATTTGTTACTTATAACTTTGAGTCATTTCAACATAAGAGGAAGCCAGCTTTAGTCAAACCTAAACAAAGTCATTCCTCCCCTTCTCACATGTTAAGAGATTTCTGATAAGGCAAAAAAAACAAAACACTGTTGTTCAATGTAAAAATATTAGAAAATAAACATAATGCTGCTCCAGGAGAAAAGTCCAACAATGTTCTTGTTGTTCTAACCCTAACCCATCATGTCATAATGATGAAATAGGAGCAGCTTTCTCGACTCCTAACAACAGCATGGTCATAAAAAAAAAATCTTCCACTGGGATGCTATTCCCTTACCTTCTGTAATCGTTTAAAATCAAACTCCTTACCTTATACAGGAGGTGACAAATACCCGCAGACGTCTTTTTCTGAGACGAGAAGGGCAGAAAGAAGGTAGATATATAGATTCCAGCGCCCATGTGAGTGGCCCACTAAAATAGCCCCTCTTTCCTCACTGCGTCTCTCACATCCCATATGTATGAGGTGTGAAAGTTCTCACTGGGACTGTCCACCTTTGATTCTTTCTTAGTATCACTGTATCCATGTTAAGAAACAAGGGGGCTTATTTGAAGAAGCTTTAAGTCTGTTAATATAAGCATTACATTAATGTTGATACCACACACAGTTCAAGATGATAATTAGATTACACAGTGGTGGAAAAACAGAAGGCAGGATTGTTTGTTTCTTTATTGAGAGAACATCAAAAGTTTCATGTGTGTATCAGACAAACTAACCAAAGATCAAGATAACACATGAGCACTGCAATTATTTAAGATAGATTTTCTTTAATAACTTTTTATCATAATATTTTTTAAGATATCTGACAAGCTTGAGATTAATTCATCACAGCAGATAACAAAGTAGCAGAGGTGAGTTAACAGCAACAAACAATATTTCTTCAATAGTCAACACACTTGTGTGTCTGAGTACCCTGAGACGGTTTAAAGAGTTATGCTGCCATCACAAGGCTGCAGAGGAGAACTGCAGCAAACAGTCACCACATGACCAAAACAAAGCGTTTAGTGACAGAAAGGTGTTCTTGTTCCCTGTTGGTTCCACCTTTTCAGAGCACCAAACACCTTCACGTTGATGTTCTGCGATTCTACTGGCCAGCATTAAACAGCTTCTTCCTGCCCTCCATACCGGACATGGACTCCACGTTCTTACGCCAGTCAGTGACTTCCTCTTTCTGTTGGAAGAACAGAAAAACGTGAACATTTAAAAGAGTTGACTGTAAACTATTTTAAGGAATTTCAGAGCCCCTTTGAGAAAAAGTCAGACAAACCTTTTCCTCTTCCTTCTTGACAGTTTTGAGGTTGGCCTTGAAGTCGATGGTTTCTTTGTGTTTGGAGCCCAGCAGAACGCTCAGCATGGCTTCAGCTGAGATCTTCACTCTCTTCAGGGTCGGCTTCTTGAACTTACTCTGAATCTCAATGATCTTCAGATTCATGTTGTCCATCTGCCGAGGGGAACATGTGATAGGAAGGATTGTGCAGGTTGGCAATTATTATTACTCTCAGTGCTGTTTGATTATTTATTTGCACATAGTGTATAGGGAAGCTAGACAATATATTTTGCCCACTAGTTAGTTCACTTCACATTCATATGTGTACCTAACCCTCCTTCCATACAGAAATCAATTGTTTCTAGTGGATGCCTCACAGTTTGTACACTGAGAAATACTCCAGTGAAAAGGGAATGAGATTGTTTTTGTACCTTTTTTTCTTCTCTTTTTTTTTTACTTTTTTTGAACTGCGAGAAGTGAAAAAATAGAACTAAGATGAATGTTATTTTTTCCAAACAAGCAGCACAGTGCTAAGCTTGTTCCCTGACACTTTGAGTATGTCAGACATCTTCACGAGGCAAAACGGACTATTTCTGATTCTGATTCTCACTCTCACTACCATGAATGTATGATTCTCCTACACACTTTAAAGGAGAGGGTGAGAGGAAAGACTCTAAAGTTGTCACAATCTTCAGCCTTACAGCTACCTGCAACTAAATACTTAACTAAGGGACACAAATACTGTTTGATTAAACTATGAATGAATAGTTTATATATTTAAGCGACAATAACTGTACTCTTTATTGTACCTTTATGGAATATTTAGGTAAAGAGATCAAGTGAAGATACACATTTATCCAAATGAATCTGAGTTTAGAGGCTCTTCAAGGCAGGGGGAAATAATACAAGATACAATGCAATTCAGATTTGGTTTACAAAACAATTCAAAAATATGTATTTTAACCAATCATGCATTAAATATGCAAATAAATACTTTTGAATTGCTTCTATTACAGATGATGGATTTTTATGGTTAGTATATCTGTTTTAAAAGCACAATACCTCATTGTGGAGATAAAACCGTACATTTGATTAAAGGTTAATATTTTACTAGTTAATTATTGGTCCAACTCCAAATATGAATATTAATCCTGCTGTTATGCAATTTAAAAAAAAACTGAATTTTTTAAAAATCTTGGTTTAGGCAAATTGATCAATGTGACTGTGGACTTAAATTTGGAGAAATATTTAAAACACCTCAAACATTAACAGAGCAAATAAGTATGTCCATATCCTAATCACATATCTCCTGTTTCCTCCCACCTTGCTTTGAATGATTACAAACATATTGTGAACTATTTGGGTCCATAATTTGGTGCTATAACTAATGTCTATATGATTCTGTTATGACTTGTTATTCTCAATTCTGCCACTTGGGGGCAGTGTTTGTTCATTATACTATCGCTAACGCTGTGTCTGTCTCCATAATATAGACATTAGTAACAATTACACATGCGTCATTTCATTTCCTTAAAGATTCTTGAGCAGCTTACCTCAAAGTCATTTTTAGACACCTTCAGGCCAATATCATACCGCTCGTCATCCACCACATCAATCTTGTGATACAAATCTTTGCAAAGATCCTGTAAAAGAAGAAGACACCCTCTTGTGGTATTAGAATATAATATGAATCAGAATGTGGAGGACTGTGACAAGTGGAAAAACTCACATTTTTAAAAGGTTACAACAGACTGACATACCAGCAGTTCCTGCACTGACAGACCAGACATACTTAACAGAGGAACTCTGTCGGCCAGAGCAGCTTCTCTCTCCTGAATCTTCTGCTCCTTCTCCTCCTGCAGCATCTGAGCAGCCACTGCCAATAGTCTTATCTAAGAAAACAAAATAAGTAGATATAGAACCTTGTCTAAAACTAAACGTAAATCTGGTAAACATAAAAACATTTAAATCACTTCATATGATAAAACTTAAAATAAAGCAGCCATAACCTTATATTTTCATCCATCCTTTTGAATACCAGAAATGTTAACTATTTGTGTCATATAACACAAATGACAAACCAGATCAAATAAAAGCTTTAGCTAATCTTTTAAATATCATACGTAGTCTTAAAATGATATTAAACAAAAAAAAAGTCTCTGATGAGATTGAAAAAGCGTACCTTCAACCCCAGCCTTCGAGAGGATGAGATTTTTGATTTCCTCTAGAAGTCACAAATAAAAACAGTCATTACAATCTGCACTCTATTAAGGATCACATTAGCTTTCATGATACTATGGCCTCAACAGTCAAAAGAAAGATTTTAAAAATGTTAAATAATGATGATGTAAGATGGGAGATACTCACGGGTCTGTTGAAGCATTTACAGGAGACACAAAACACACGTTGACATATTAACGTAAAGACAACGGATGAGACCAGTAAACAGTTTAACAGTATGCTTTGAAGCTGCCAATAAACACAGGGAAATAAACCGACAGTGATAATACTCACGGTTCAGCCATCGTTTTGTTCAATTCCCGTGCTAAAATTGTAAAAGTAAAATAACATGAAAAGTCTCTTCCAGGAAAAAAAAAGGTGACTTTTATGAAATGTAACACATCATGTTTTAAATTAAAAACAGAGTCAATTCCCTGAAGCTCAAACACCTCTTCAATTCAGCCTCACCCGGGCGTTTAATGATGTCTTTAACCTCTCTGTTCAAAGTATTTCAAACACTCAACATATCCATCGACTCATTACAGCTTGGTGCACTCAGTTATTTATTGCTCACTCAGTTGTTTTACCAGTGAAATGTAAAGCACAGTTGAAAACTTCTATGAACCAGACAATTGATTCTGTGTGATAACACTGGGCTTTACATTGCTCATTACATTGAATTGTCTTTACTTGATTGGTATCATGAAGAGATTTATGCATTGATGTGGATTAATAAAAAAAAATAAAAAAATGTTCTCGTTCATTTTGGATTGCAATTCAAATTGTTGTGAATTTAATGGCGTGCACTTGAACAATTTTAATGTATAAAACAAAACAAGTTCACTTTAGAAGTATGTGTGTCAAACGTCAAAGAACTGTCTGTGCATGTATTAAAATATCTCACAAGAGTCTCAGCATAGGTGACAGAAAAGGTGAATGGCCAGATAATCCACAGGCATGCAGGATGACAATGTTCAATTTGCGGTTTATGTTAATCACAACAAAATAGAAATAAAACAACAAAGAAAGACAAAACACAGCTCTGGAAAAAAAACAGATTCTTCATATTTTACCAAATGTTTTAGACCTATCGCATGCTGAAAAGTCCCTCTTTGTTAACAGAACGCATCACTAATGCACCACACGGTATACTCCAAATCACAAGATATTGAATATGAGCAGGTCTGTACCTTTTTAAACGCTGAACGGCTCCTTGAGCTGCAACTCAAAACTGAAGCAAAGCGTGTGTAAGTTAGGCAGCAATCAGCCGTCTTTCTGAGAGACGATGGAGAATAATCAGATTTATAGTATGGGTGCCAAATGTGAATGGCTCACTGAAATAGACTCCTGTGTGTGCTACGTCCACTGTGCCTGCCAGCAGTGACATTTACTGTTGCACATAGCATCACCGCAATATTTAGACAGGAAAAGGGGGCAATAAAACTTCATTTATGGGCTCAAACATTTGGGTATCTTGTGTAGTTTCCACAACACCTGTTGGGGGAAGTGACAGTAAGCATTTAAAGAGGTGACCACATTAATGTTGGGTCAATGCCACACATTCACATTTGACCAGGGCCAGATCGTTGGAGCTCAGATAAAGTTGTCAAGGAGGCAAACAGTAGGAAGAAATCAGCACAGAGTGTCGGTATTAACGTGTTCTGCACCTTTATTTATAGAACAAACAACACAGCCTGAATGTGAGTGTGGACCATCTTAAGATGTCCATCTATAGTCATCTTATGGTGTCCAAAGGTGAGACTGACGAGGACCTAATATCCATTTCAATAGCTGTGTTTCAAAGTTGGTTTTTAATTGAGTCAACAGTTTACAAATTCACCCTAAATTTAATTTTTGGTATCAAAATAGAAATGTAAAGACTAAAAATTAATAAACAACACTTTTTTTTTTAGCAAATATGAATGTGCATGATGATGATGATGTTGCATTTAGAGGTCAGCTCTGAAGCTTTGTAAATTGTTTTCATTTTATTTATCTCCTTGCATCACTTTAAAAAAATATATGAAGTTTGATTTTCAGTGCAGTTTTCTTTTCACTGTCAAAAAGTATGTTTTATAAAAGTATGTATTTCTACTTATGCACATCGACCATCCATACCACTTTTTTATCCTGGCTATGTATTGTGGGCTCATGTTTTTTGTATGGTGGGATATGTATGTATGTGTTGTGTTGTGTGTTTGTATGTGTGCTGGCTGCTGGAACACCTACATTTCCCTGCTGGGATGAATAAAGTATATCTTATCTTATCTTATCTTAAAAGATACATACCGGTTATTAAACTATTCCATTTGAGTACTGAAAGACTTTTCTAACCTGAGAAGACATTACTCGACCACCTTGGTGGTGAGAACAAAGCCTGAAGTTGTTCTGGTTTAATTTAGGCGTGTGGAGGAAAAAGGAACAGGTGCTGTTCAGGGCTTGATGGTTTGTAAACTGAGATCCAGCGCTCAATCGGCGTCAACGTTGCAACATTAAGTCGAACGTTCAGTCCCTCAAAGGACCGAGACTCATGCCCTCACATAAAGATAGTTAGGCAGCAGATGAATAAACGAGAATAGTACCGGGCAAACCTGGGGTCAAACACTATTTTAAGATCACTACTAGTCGTTGTTTTAAGGGTTAAGAGATGTTGTATTTCACCTCCATGAAGTAAGTATACTCGCAGGAGGTGTATAAGAAAAAAGGGGCAAACATTTTAGATTTTCTTCATACGAGTAAGGCTGCGAGAATACTGGATTCTACGATTCCTATTATGCATGTGGTGTGAAAACATCAAGATAAATTAGTTAAAATATTTTGTACACAACTTGCCAACATTGTCATATTATGCATAAACATGGCAGCAAAATGTAAATGTCGAGTGTTTTAAAGATCTTGAGCACTTATTATTATTAATTTTTTTTTATTAACCTTTATTTAACCAGATAAAGAACCCATTGAGATCAGGAGCTCTTTCACAAGGGTGACCTGGCCAAGAGGTCAGCAGCACATGTCATAAAATGACATGTTTTGACATCTTTATGCATGGCACTTACAGTTGTTGTTAAATGTGTTATTATAAAAGTAATTTATTAGCATTCATATTGCAATGCGTTGTTGATAAAGCCACAAGTCAAGAACAAAAACAAATCGTATTGTGCACAAAATAACAAGCAAACGATTCGAACACCATGTCGTTCTTTTTGAAGAGTTAATGCAGTTGCTGACAGAAATCAAGAAGTTGAAAGCTAACTTTAGACTTTGAACACTTACAGCATGATTCTACGACACCGCTAAGCTTCAAACTTTTCAAACTATTTGTGTGGCGTGATGACCTTTAATATCCCCAACTACCTTTAAAGTTTGTGTTAGCCACAGACCTTGATTGCAGGCATCCAACTAGAATATAACTCACACTGACTTTGAGACAAGTGAATTAAAAACGCAAAAAATGTTTACTATGATTTTGAACACATCAGAAGATTCCTGCCGGGTTACATTACCAGATTTCTCAAACCTCAAAGTTCTAGCTTGACACAAAGACTTCAGAAATTCTTTGTCACCTAACCTAAGCTATGACTCCGTCAACGGTTGTCTTCTCACACGTAACAAAACTTCTGTCTTGTCTTTGTTAAAAAAGGCACATTTCCAATCAGTGGTCAAATAAATTTGAATGTGAAAATCAGTCGTAGCTGTGATGTGAAGATTTGAGAGAGTTATCGATACCTTTGGTAGAGAACTGTACGGGTATCAATGGATTCATTGATGGTTTACACAGGCTTAGAAGTTTGACACTGTGCAAGAATAATGAAGACGTGGTTTGTATTATAACTAACACAGCAACAATTTCAAATGTAATTTGATCCTTTTTTTGCTCATTAGTTAAAGATTCAGCGAATATATGATTACAGTGAGAATCATATATTTCCCAGGCCATCGATGTCTTTACGTTGCATATTTTGAATTTATCAACAATCAAAGATATTTTGTTTTGTTTAATATGTAAATGTGGAACTTTAGCAAACATAAGAAAAAGTTCAAAACAATGTATGGATGTTGTTGCAGATTTATTTTCTTTATCAGTAATGTTAACTAACTGAGCGCTTTATTTCAGCCTTGAACATGTGATCCTCCTATTTACGTAAGTTTTATAGTTCTTAATGTATCGTGTCCCCATTCCACAAGTATCAGAGCACCAGTTTGAAAAACATGTTCGTATTTAGAAGAAAATTGCAGCATCAGTTTTGTTTGTTGATCAGAAGAATTTATTATCTCAACAGAAAAAAACAGTTCTTTTCAAAACTTTTTCAAAATTAAGACACCAAAACGTTAGCTGCATGCTTATGTTACGAACATGAAGACATTTAAGATAATTAAGTTTACTTTATGTGATTTTAAATTTAAGTTTTGTGCCAACACTAGAAAACGACACAAGGTATAACCCGTTTAAACGCAAAATGCACACAACATCCATCTATTGAATTAACATCTTTTTGCATGTTGTAAAAGACTTTACACAACCATAAAATCACTGCAGATGATCTATTATGAGAAAATATATTAACTTTACTTTCCTCTCTATTTTTGTCAAGTGTTCAACAGCATTCATATTTAAATGTTTATGAATATAAAGTCTACTGTCCGGCATCGAAGAGCTTCTTTCTGCCCTCCATGCCAGACATGGCCTCCACGTTTTTACGCCAGTCAGTCACCTCCTCTTTCTGTTCATAAGAAGAAGAAAAAAAACTTAAATAACATGACTATTACCTCGTTATGTGAACGTATATCGAACCTAATCTGATTTTAAAACCATGGGGTCAAACCGGCGTGACTTAATCTTGATAAATATGAAGGTTTACATAATTAATCTGGAAAGCTGTGACAGTAACAACACCTACCTTCTCCTCCTCCTTCTTCACAGTCTTGAGGTTGGCCTTGAAGTCCACAGACTCTTTGACTTTAGTGCCAAACAGAGCTCCCAGCATGGCGTCAGCGGAGATCTTCACCCTCTTGAGAGCAGGTCGCTTCATCTTACCCTTCAGCTCAATGATCTTCTGGGACAGGTTGGCTATCTGCAGGACATAATTCAAGGTATTAATAAAAGGATTTCCGTTGTGCACAGCCAGTTTGAAACAAATCTCAATCCCTACTTAATGAAAATGAAAAAAATAGTTTACCTCTGCGTTATTTTTGGACACTTTTGAATCAATGTCGTAGCGTTCTTCATCTACAACATCGATCTTATGGTGCAGATCTTTGCACAGAGCCTGCAAACAGACAGAGCATCATATTATGTAATTTTCCCAAAATAAATAACAAACAGTTATAAGAGAGTATTGAATTTGTGAAATAGTGAAATATTTTCCTTTAATTATAGTGTCGGCTAGAAGCCCAAAGTATAAAGTGTAGACAACGCTGAACCTTCTGTATATGAACATGCTGTAAGAAAGGCATCTTCTGTATTTATGTCACAGGGATTCTTACTAGTAGAGAATCTCAGGGATGTTGTTGCATTGTAGTGTGACGGATGGTTAATGCAGTGACCTGCACATACCTGAAGGTCCTGAAGGGATAAACCAGACAGCTGAAGCTGAGGGAGTCTCTCATTCAGAGTAGTTTCTCTTTCCCGCTTTTTCTCTTCTAGCTCCTTCTCATACATCACAGCTGCCATTTTCAGCATCTTGGTCTTAAAAAAAGGAAATAATGGTTTACTTTGTGGCACAGATTCACTTTTCATTGTGAACTTGTGGACAGTTGCATGCAGGTTTATTTGTGACAACATTTTGAATAAAGACAGTAAAGACAATACCTTGAGGGCCAGTCTGCGAGATGCAGAGATCTTTGACTTTTTCTGTAAAATAAGTACAAAACAAAAATAAGTTATCATCAGGTGTCAGACAAGAATACATCCCAAAGCTTTTTCTTTTGATGAACAATATCAACGTGTGAATGACTCACCCCTCTGTGGTGGGAATGATGATATGTAAAGGAAAATGTTTAGAAATGTAACATCAACATGATAAAGATTTCAATAATTCAGATTTTACTGACACTAAATAGCATTATGAATACAAATCATAACTTACCCCTCAGACATGGTTGGTCTCTGTCTGTAAAAATTACATCATTTATATGTAAATCAGATGCGTGAGATAGTATACACAGAATTAGTTGCAGTAGCAGCAGTACAGTCGTGCAGGCACTTATGGTAGTTTATTTTTTAAAATTGTTAAACATTAGTAAACTCAGCTTTTATGTAAAAATAAAATTAAAAAAACAGCCCCACAAATATTGAATGATTCTATGATTCATGCACCAGTTAAGTCCTTCACTTATTGTTGAGTTATAGTAATTGACAGTGCATTACGATAACATACCAATATTAAGCCTTTGAAATAAACACTGTGTATGCCGGAGTGCTGCAGATAGTTTCAATGATAAAAATCCAAATGAACTTTTTTTTTAACAAAGATTGAGTCAAACATATGAAGGATGTAAATAAGCGAAACATCTCTTAAATACAATATAAATATAATTGTCCTTTTTACATCTTATATTTTGTCAAACTGTATTCAAAAATACATTTAGGATTTCCCATGCTTATGTTTTTACATCACCCTCCTGCTGTGCTTAAATATTTCTCGGTAAATTCCACAGGTGAAACGATCAGATATATTCTACAGCTAAAGTATCACCATGAGAAAACTCAACATACCTTTTTAATGTCTCAGAAGAAAACCTGTAGAGGTGAGCAGCGGCTGTCTTGAAATGACAGGTAGAAAACTCAAGTCAAACTTAATGGCTCCTCTTGCCTTCTGTGAGTGGCCAACTAAAATAGCCCCCTGTGTCCTGAGCCAGCATACTGTATATCACTACACTTCTACAAGGCTCCCACAACACCAGGTTTACCAGTTTACAGCTGTTATTAAACACTGGGAGTACTGGATGCAGCCTTGCCCCTCTGATGATGAACATCTTTTAGTTTTTTTGCTTGTAGATTGATAACATTGTTCTGATTGAAAACATTTGAAATTAATATCAAATCTGGGGATCTGTACAAACTGGAGAACTCAAACAGAAAAGTTGTCTTGGTTGTTTAATCAGCATCACGTGTGGTACAGAAAGTGTGACAGCGCCATCATCTGTATAATGCTAATACTGCACTTTAAAACAAAGACTCCAAAAGCAAACGAGTCGTTTCTGCACTTAATAAATACTGAATGGGTACTACAAACTCAACAATGTATGTCAATACCTTTATGTTGACAGTGATATTTTCTTTAAAGAAAGTTAACATGAAATCAAGATGACTAAAAAGTGTTTTCATACAGATTTTTTTTAAAGGATGAATTCTTTTTGATCTTTTCAAAGTGCCTGTTGTTGACATCAGTCCATACAAAAGCAGTTTTATTCCATCCGGTGATGGAAATCTTCTTGAATTCTGAAAGTGAGATGAACAAAGGGGTTTCACTGAAAGAAACGTTTGCAACATCGCGAATGGGAAAGTGCTTTCAACTGAACTAGTTTGGTCCGGTTAAAATAAACTCAAATTCTACTCAGGATGGTATGAAAGCTGCAAATCCATATGGGATGCAGCCTGTTTGGGGAGTGAAAGCATATTAACAAAGAACAGGGCTTATATTATTACAGACATTCGATTTTAGCCCAATTTAAAAAGCTACACTGCTAATAAAGCTGCTGATCATGAAATCTGTTCTCTGATTATGATGGATCTGTATGAGGACATGCATATATTTCTTATTTATGAAAGTATTTCTCACTTTCGAAAGCAAATGAACCTGTAAGTCATGTCTCATAACTTGCAGTCTATATGCACGCACAGATACTGATAATAGGGGTGAACATCTGAATGGTCTGTGCTGATATCACAAAGTCAGCCTGGATACAAATCTGATTAGATTCTGCTGAAGGGCTTGGGTTTTAAATCATTTTCTTTTAAAGAATGATTAACATTTGTTGGACAAAATAATCAACCAAACACCACCCTGTTGTCATAACCCGGCTCGTGGATGATGGCAAAAGACGGGAGGAGTCTGAAATTTACCAAAGAAAATGAATAAAAGATAACTTCAATAAACACAAATGTAGATCAGGCTGGTGTAACTTTTTGTAACCTCTTACTCTGAACTTGTGGATATTCCTGCTTCTTGTGTTTCCTTTTTTTACTTATGTAATTTAGTCAATGTCATTTTTTTCCTACAGTTTGTTTAAAATAGAAGTATGTGTGTAACAAAGTATATCCCCTTGCAGTAGTACCGCATGATTTGCTTATCGTTATGATGATTATTATATTCTAACCTCCACGTCTTGATTACTATTTAATTGCTAGAGTTTTGTCATTGTGAAGCCCTACTCTGTCTGCATTCAAAGAATTGTCCCACAGGTGTGAGACAAGTGTTACATGTTAATAAAAAGTGATTTGTTGCCTTGTTTCCCATAAGCACCTTCTTATTGTCCAGCATTAAACAGCTTCTTCCTTCCCTCCATACCAGACATGGCCTCCACGTTCTTACGCCAGTCAGTCACCTCTTCCCTCTACAAAAGAGAGATTAGATTTGAATCTTCTCTTTAAATCTGTTTCTTAAAGTTCAGGACAGATATCTCTGTTAACAACTTTACCTTTTCGTCCTCCTTCTTCACTGTCTTTAGGTTGGCCTTGAAATCAGACTTCCTGAGTTTGGAGGTGTCCGTGCACGCGCCCAGCATGTCCTCTGTAGTTTTCTTCACCCTCTTCAAGTTGGGCCTCTTTGTCCCCTTCAGCTCAGTGATCTTCTGACTCAGTGTCTGGATCTGTGCCACAATCATCATATCAGCTGCAACACCATGTGAGGTAAGTCAATGTTTTAATAAGTTTTGGTACCGGAGTTTTACCGTACCTCTTTTTCATTTCTTCCTACTTTAATCTCCATATCGTAACGCGCTTCATCCGCGACATCGATCTTCTGATGAAGCTCTCTGCAAAGATCCTGTCGAGAAAGACGAAACCATCAAACCATGAAAGACTGTACCATCATGATTTAGTGTTTCAGTACCTGGAGCTCCTGGGCCGAGAGGCCTGACAGCTTAAGTGGAGGGTTAGATTCATTTATGACTCTTTCTTTCTCCTGTTTCTTCTCTTCACACTCAGCAACCAGCAAAGAAGCTGCTTTCTTCAGCAGTTTGGACTGTAAGATAGTGAGGTGCTAATTAGCATGGATACAAAAAAAGCTAAAGCTACCTTGGATCAAGCAGCATTCTGTTGAATGCTATTCATAAGACAATACCGACCTTCAGATGAAGCCGGCGTGTTGCTGAATATTTCTGCTTCTTCTGTCAGAAGGATGAGATACTTTTTATATCAAATAGTCATTAGTAAAGTGGTTAGGTGACATTTTAAGGCTTGAAATCATTATTCTGACTCAATATTGATTAATGAATGACTTAAAATAATTTTGACTCACCGGTCTTCATGATTTGACAAGGAAACCAGACAAAGAGATTCATATTGTTATTGTTTTATATCTTTAAAGTGTGCTTAATATGTCTCTTATTAGAGGCAGGTACTTACCCCTCAGACATATCTGCAGCTTACAGTCCCTGTTGAGCAGAAAAATAAACTCATTTTAGCTGTGTTACAAGCATTTTATTCACCCATTATGTATAATGTGTGAGTGGAAATCTGTCATTTTCAATACTAAAAATACTCGAGTAATCCAACAAGTTAACAGTTGAGTGGATGTATGTGGTGTAATTGTCGTCATGGGGCTTTCAGACACATTTTATTATCCTTCTAGGACCAGAGTGTTATAAAAGGCAGATCAGGAGCCTCTTTCACGGTTATATTTAGTCACATTGCGTTCATGCTCGGCTCTGTCCAAGCAGCTGCTGTGAGCTCGATGATGCCAGAGAACACCAAACCTTAGATTTGGCAGCCAAGAGAAGAACAACACCAAACCTGTGGACATTGTGACAGTTCATAAAAAAAGAAAATGTCTCTTTAACGTCTGTTCTTCAAGATCCACTACACTCCTTATTTTCTGTTTTGTTTTTTTAAGTCATTAAATGCATTTATTTAAACTTCAAGGCTTTAGTTCCACATTATGGACAAAGTGAAAAACAACAACATCTCTCTCATCTTTTCTCCGCCATTTTCTTTTTATCATATTTTCTTTGGCATTTTCTTTTTTCCTTCGTTTTCTTTTTAGTATTCGCTTTCGATCGACATTATTTCCCCTTTGTATGTCTTTCATGGTGCGTTTCTACTGAATGAATAGTTGTAGCTATTAGAGACTTATTTAAACATGTCAATGCTTCTGACACATCACTGTAATACATCCAATTTAAAATAAGCCAGCCTGACAGGGTGCGAAAATCAAGCTACACAAGTAAAGCAGCGAGACAATTTTAGGAAGCCTGCAGTCTTGCCCCTGAACCCAGGAGGTTGCCACTTCATACGAGAGAGCAATCATCACTTATCACACCAGATTTTTGTCTACATCGATGGGTCGAGCGTGCTGTTACCCGGCACCAAGACAGTGGCAGGCTGTTTAATCCTCAGGTTACATTTCCTCACTTAGAGGATCAAGAGATCATCAAGAAGTCAACCACGGAGAGCCACGTTCGAGGAGCTACTTGAAGACCTTGACAAAAGTAACGGCATAGCAGAGATTCCCTCACATAAATACCAGCCGTGTCAGGGGCATGCTGATATGCACTCTTCAATACCTGCTACAATAAAACCGGACTGAACTTAATCAGGACAAACATTTAACCGTACAGACGGGCACTTAGATACCAGGACTGCTCTCTCAGTCTTCTGCCTCGTCAGGTTAAAGAGCCACCTCTGTTGCCCATAATAAATCTGATTGACTTTTATTTGGCTGTGATAAATAGCACAGGTTGATAATTTGATATGAATCTTACCTTGTAGGCGAGAGAAAATCAGTGAAGGCAGAAACAGCAGGGAGTCGGTGAGAAAAGAAAAAGCACTATATGGTTATTAGTGAAAGATTTATGTATTCAAAGTCTGAACTGTGAATGGCTAACTAAAATAGACCCCTTGTCCCACCTGACAATTCCAGCATCACAATGCAACCCGTTTTGATTTGCCCTCAACCCATGACCCATTTGTTTCATGTGATAGCATTGCACAAGAGGACACTTCACTCATACCTCACCTAAGTGACAGCTGATTGTTCCTCTCTGCAGATATCAGCTGCCCAAAGGCGCTTTGCTTTTTAGCTTCAGGTCATGGGTTGCACTGGCAAAAAAAAAAGGCTCTCATCGAACACCAGTTGTTTTAAGTTTTAAAGTTGCTTTTTTTTTTACGAGTTTAAATAGAGTTGATAGGTTGAAGTGCACAGTTTATTTTCTAAGACTAGTTTTAGGCTAAATGCTAAATTCTGCATGCTAGAATCACAAAGTTTTGATACTAGCACTAAACACAAAGCACAGCCGAGGCTAATGGGACTGTTATTATTTCTTTAATACATGCATAATGATGGTGCTAAATAAAATAAGTATGTAGTATCCATCTTTTAAGGGCCATGGATGTGTGTATTATGTCACAGAAAATGCAAGTAATACTTGTTTAGATATTTCATTCTGTGGACAAACAGGCTGATATTTATCCCCAAAGACGTGAACATAGCGTGACTAAGAATGAACAGTGTGACTCTAAAGCTTTAATGTCAGGCACTATTGAAAATCTGATACAAAGCTATTTTTAATTTCACTTCTTAACATATATAAGAACCATAGAAACACTGTGAAATGTATTATAAAAACATGACATACTATAAAGTAGTAAGAAGCAAGCACAGACCATTTTTATTACCTGTTTATACAATATAATACCAAACAGGAATAAACACATGAAAATGTTCTTAAAGAGTGTTGTACATTCACAAACCGTGTTTCAATGTATTTACTTTTCTGAAGTAATTTACACGCCATAAAGACCGTTGATTATATTCGATTGAGCCTCCGGAGACGTGGTCACAGGCATTTTTATTTTCAAACCCTGTTTGAAAATAAAAAAACCTGTTGACACTGTCTCTCATCAACTCTCCTTTCTTTTCTTTTCCTTTCTTGCATGCCACTTAGACTCAAGGTTGAACTGATTAGATCTATGATGATGAGAGGTCAAAGGTCACTGTAAGGGCACAACTTAAGCATAATATAACAAATTGTCTGAGTTAGACCTGCTGTTTTAGTAAAGTTTCTCAGGATAACACTTGTTTTAGATAGATAGATAGATAGATAGATAGATGTATTTATAATATTTAGGGCTAAATGCCAAAGAGCCGAGCATGAACGCAATGTGACTAAATATAACCGTGAAAGAGGCTCCTGATCTGCCTTTTATAACACTCTGGTCCTAGAAGGATAATAAAATGTGTCTGAAAGCCCCATGACGACAATTACACCACATACATCCACTCAACTGTTAACTTGTTGGATTACTCGAGTATTTTTAGTATTGAAAATGACAGCTTTCCACTCACACATTATACATAATGTGTAAATAAAATGTCCTGTCCTGTCTTGTTTTGTCCATCCTTTCCTGTCCTATTTGTATTGTAACTTATCGTATAAAAACAAAGGCTTAATTGTACTTACATCATTTATTCATCACACGCAACACATATTCAGTAAAATCCATTGGAAATTAATCAATACATTTTTCATTTGCGGTCTTTAGGCAGGTTGATATTAAACCTTAAAATGAACAAAAAACAAACAAGTAAAAAATAAATGCAAACAGAATCAATGACAAAAAAACGTAACTTCTGTTATCAGCTATGTTCTTCATAGGAGGTATCTTATCAAAGCTGCATTATACTGTTGTATCATTTATAATCATCTGTCTATTACTTAAGTTTGTATCTGCTGCTTATAAATGCTTAATTCTGTTGACCAAATCCTGAACACAGCAGTTGAAAATGAAGGCCACCGTAGCAAGAATATTTGTCAGCCATTCTCATACAGTGGAGAGATCAAACACAACCTCGACAGTCTATTCTGGTCTGCTTTCTGTGGCACATGACTGTCTGTGTTTCTCTCTTAGTGTTATGTAAAGTGATACGGCTGAGCTCGACGTCCAGTAGGAGGAGACACAGTAAAGCTGAGACAAAGTGACAGGAATTAACACATAGTAACAGCCAGATTGTTGTCCTATAGTATTTAATCCCCGGTAAACAAGTCTGTTTAATGGTCATAATCCTGAGGCTGTGAGTTGGCTTCATGTGATGATCCTGTGAGATGTGTGTACCTGTGGGTTTAGTTTCCTGGGTGCTTTGTAAGGTCAGGCTGGGTGTTGATTTAAGTGAAGTCCTCCTGGTGACCTCTGGAGGTGTTAGTCTTAGAAAACGCTGTAACTTGTATAGAAAATACAGCCTTTGTTAATATGCAGGGGATCCTATAACATTTCTAACTTCTATTATTTCCTGTCTACTTAATTTTCCTTAAAAAAAACAGTTTAATCATAGTACCAAAATTAGTTTTTTGTTCGTTTAGCTACTTCATTCTTTGTATGTGACAGAGTTTTTGTACAGCAATTAACTGTGACCCTTTTCTCAGACTCTAACATGCAGTATAAACTGTTCATAGCAGACATTTGATCCTTTAAGCTTGGCCACTGCTGCCCTCTAGTGACTGGTGTTTCAATGTTTTACAATTGGCATCAATCTAATGTGCATTTACACAAAAAACTAACTTTCTTGATACACACCTACTTCTTAAAAATGCAGTTTGAACGTGCAGTATTTGTCTTGTCTGTGCAGAGACAAAGGAAACTACCAACCACATGAGATTAAAAAAAAAAGCATCCTTCCTTTGTAGTCAGATTTTAGAACCTGATAAACATACAACAACTAACAATGGCTGAAATGAGATCAGAGTGAGACTTCTTTGTGTTGTCGTAGCAAAAGACCCGACACACTTCCCACATTGAGTTAACTATTTTTGTTGAATCTTGAGTTTTTAAAGCTTGTCCTTCTGTGTTGCGGAGTCACAGCAGCTCCACCAAAATGAACCATGTTTTTTTTTTCCTCTGTTGTGTGACTGCGGGACTAGCGGACTGGTCTTCTCTCAGGACTCTAGACAAGCGTCTGGACTGCCGTCAACCAGTGAGTACTCACTCAGTTGTGGAAAATTAGTACGTGAGCAATTTTGAAAAAGTTAAAATGAAAGAAACTCTCTTCTTTTTTTTTCAGGGTCTGAAGAAATGTGAAATTGGTAAGTTGGTTATCTTTCAATTCAGTAAAGTAAAGTCCAACTATTATATTGCATTAGCATTTTGTTTGACATAACTTTTGCAGTTGACTGGGTTTCTTCCAAACATCACAGGGTTGTTATTGTTAGCTTGCTGTTGTAATTTCTTGCTGGGAAAAGACAATTATTTGATTTGGCTTCCATCATATATAATAAAACAGTCATGTAATACATTAACAACATTATACTTTATACACATTGTTCCCTTAATTTTAGAAAACTGCTCAGAGAGCCACATGATGGTACCGAGAAAAGAAGCTCCCACCGGCCCGGATTGGGATTCTGATCATGTGGGAATCTGGATGGACGATGATGAGCCTCATTCTGTCGTTAATGTGACGTGGAAGCCATTGCTAAATGGTAAATGATGATCATCTCTGCTGTTCTGATACCACAAAATATGACTATCTAACTAGTGGAATCTTTCATGTCAAATGATACATTCTTTCTTTCCCAGGAGGTATACGCAAACTTCGTGGATCAGTGATAAGGATTCAGGATGATACTACAAATCAAAGTATGTGTGTGCAGTATTCTTTCGGGATCTACAAAGTGTTCAATCCAAGGGAAGAGAGGGTGAGATTGTATTTGTTTAATATTATTATCTTATCATAAAAGTTAATAACAAGACAACTAAGACTTCTTCTTTCTCTTAAGTGGATTTTTTCTTTGGATGGCGTTGTGGTTGAACCAGGTAGGACGTACACAGTGTCCGTTTTTAATTTACCAGAACCTGAAATTGGAGACTACAGGATTGAAAAGCAAATTGCCATCCCAGGTGAGCAATAAACAATATGTAATGATTATATGTTGTGTTCAGGTATCTCTACAGGTTGTTTCTTTTTGACAGAAATGTTGAATGTATCATTACAACAATATGAATCAACAACATCTTTTGGATGTGTAAAATTGCTTTGTTTTGCATCCAAGAGTGTCTTAAAGTGTCTCGTGAGTGTTCAGGCATGTTTCACTTTTCACTAACTTCTTCTGTATATAACAGATATCTTAATCTATATCTCTGTCATAAGCAGGATGTAGTGACAGGAGGATCCAAAAGTCTCTACCGTGTCTGCAAAATGGTAAAGATAACAATCTTTAAATCTCATACGTTTTGTTGTGAGACTTCTAGGGGAATAAAATCTGCATTTCTGATTATTTCAGGTAGTCTCTGGGATCCTCACATGAGGTCTAATCTGTCTGTTGATAGGGAGCATAAAAAGTTATCTCTTGTTTTGGGATTTGAGGCGGCACAGTACTCAGAGATGTACAAAGTCTCTGTGATCCAGAGTCATAGTTTGCTTCGCTCAGAGAATATCTCAAAGGTATGTTATACTCTATCTGTCTCTAACAGTTTTAAATCATCGATTACAACAATGCAGACTGCTTTGTTAGCATTAACACACAAGGAGTTGTTTCTCACTGTCATTTCCTCCCTTGTAAAGGAAAACAGAACCTATCTGAATGTGCCATTTGAGTTTGATTTGTGGGAGCTCTCTCAGTGTGACATGTTGATAACGGTAAGTTCAGTTCTCAGTCTAGTTTAATGTCCCATACATAAAGGTTGGTAATGTTATTATTCTTGTAAATTTCACAATATACTCTGCTTCTTCTTCAGATTCATCCATTTTTCATTCGATGCAAGAATGACTGTTTGATTTGGGAGAATACACTGAATTACTGCCAATGTAAGTACCTTTTTTCTTTTTTTTTTTACCAATTTAGACAGTTAGCTAGAGTTATACAGTAATGTATGCAGAGTAGCTAGGAACCTCGAAGTACAAATAAGATTTGAAGGGTTGTTATCAATGGGACTAGACCAAATTACTACTGGATGCTTCAAACAAGCAGAGCAATGAAAAGTGTGACATTGCTGTAGTCTGTTTGGCTATGCAGCTTCGTAGTTCTAACATACAACTCAAACAACATTGAAGTGAAGATAGCACTCAGACATTTGGCATGACAGGATTCAATAGCCAACTCATAACCTTTTGTAACCAATGAGAACTGCCTCACAGTTTGTTTGATACTCCTTTGATGACCGCTTCAAGACAAAACTGTTGAAGAAAAGTCCTGAAACAGTTCTTGAACATGTTTCTCAGTCAGTCATGAGATGTTTTTTGGCCTGACCTGAATCCAGATGGATTAAAATCTGTCTGAAGGGGACCGTTCCCATCCGTATGCGCAAATACAGACAATCATTCAATCACTTGTTCATAATCCTTAAAGACTGGATATGCAACATTGTACACATAAATGTAACAGAAATCAAGTAAATCCTCTGAAAATCACTGTGTGAGTCATGACTGTCTACAATGAGTGTGACACCGGAGTCCCGCTGTCTGTGATGTTGTGTGAGCCGTATCTAAAGCGTGTTTACATGGACGGGACGGCCAACCGGCTCATCCCCTTGCGTATAAAAGTAAGCTTTTTTAGATCTTGGTCATTTTGTGTAAATTGACATGCAGTGTCAAGCTACAAGCAAATTAAAGAGCGCTAGCATTAGCATACTAACACAACAATGCAGCTCGAGTTGTTTTGGTTTCATGCTGGTGCTCAAGGATCTACTGGATCAAAAAGTTGCATATTCCTTTAAGGCTTGTTTATTGTATCAGAACATTAGTTTATTGTGCTTGTATTTCAACAAGCCGTTAATTACCTTTCAATTGTCTCTGATTAATGAAAGACCGTCTGGATTGATCTAAACCGCCAGGTTGTAAATCACTTTTAATCACTTTCTTTTTCTTTCTGGTCGTTTCAGATTATCCACCACGGACCTTGTTTATAAAGACTGCTGTTGGGCTGTTTGTCATTGGTGTTTTTCTTGCATTTTTAGTGTGGAGCGCATCTCATGAAGGTCTGCATTCTGATTATTTCTCTTTGTTGAACAAAAAATTGCAGCTTGAATGAATTATTAATCAATGAAATGTCTCTTCTCTCAGAGCCTGTGATCATATCCTCATGCGCTGATGAAGAACAGCCAGAACGTTTCAAAGTGCAGGAGAGAAAAAGAGTTCTCATCATTTACTCCCTGGACCATCCTTTATACAAAAACATTGTTCTCAAGCTCTGTGCCTTCCTGGTGACCAAATGTGGCACTGAAGTGGTCCTGGATCTGCTGGACTCTACTAGACTGGGAGTGATGGGAAGAATCCAGTGGTTAGACTGGCACAGACGAGAAATAGAAAGGTCTTCAGATAAGATACTCTTCCTGTGCTCAAAAGGAGTTCAAGCCAAATGGCGAGCCATGTGTGGAGACAGACAGGTGTTTCTGCGAGAGGATGCACGCTCACTTGTAGGTGACATGCTCAGTCCGGCCCTCAGCCTCATGGTCCCACATTTCATCCGATCTGCATCATTTGAAAAGTACATCGTGGCTTACTTTGATGACGTCTGTTCTGAGGAAGACGTGCCTTCACCTTTCCACATTACTGTACGATACAAGCTGATGAAACAGTTTGAAGAGCTCTTTTTCAGGATCCTAGACACCGAAAAGCACAAGCCAGGCAGTGTGAACCACATCGAAGGTCTATCAGAGGGCGAGTACCACCACTGTCCCTCAGGCAGAGACCTGCAGGATGCCATAGAGGCTTTTCAAGTGTACCAGCTGGAGCATCCACAGTGGTTTGAAGAAGAGCTACTGGAGAGTTCAGAGCTGGAAGTCGAGGAGAGCTCAGCTCAGATCTGTCAGGAAGCAAAAATAACTACAACCTTCAATACAGGTTGTGAACCTGGCTCTGCAGGTTGTATCAGTCCTGTAGAGACACAGGAAAGTGGTTTTACTATAAATGTACTGAATTTGAGTGAAGAGTGTCACATGCACATCACAGCTGAATACAAGCCTCTTTTAATCTAAAACCTCCAGACAGTTGAGACATTTAACAGTTTGATAAATACACGCAAAGCAAGTGTTCCTTTTATTGCTTTTTTTCTGGTTTTATGATGTAAACTATTTTTCTTCTTTCCCTTTCCCCCCTTTAAATCTCATATAACCTTATGGAGTGCCAACATCATCAATAATGGTACAGCAGTTCATTACAACAATCTACAAAGATCTCCTTCAATAGAGAATGAAGCTAATGAGCTATTTAAATATTCTCCAATGAATGACAATATCATACAAGCAAGAAAAGAGAGAGAAGTCAGCAGTGTAAATGTAAACATGTAATGTACTCATACGACTTGAACAAATAAATGAGAGTCTTGTCAAACGTTAGTCTCCCTGTGGGTTTAAAAAAAGAAATGAAAAATGTGGAGACAGGTTCAAGGTATCTTTATTATCCCCGAGGGGCAATTTGGTGTACAGCCAGCAGTAAAAGAGGCACAGCCAACAAACAATAAATAAAACAACAAGAAGACAAAAAAACAAATCACAATTACATGTGGTCGTTGACCAGACTGATCGCAGCAGGCATGAAGGATTTTTTAAGTCTGTTCATTCTGCAAAATGGCAGCTTGTATCTGCGCCCTGATGGCAGCAACATGAACTCACAGTTCAAGGGATGGGATAATAAGACGGGCTTTTTTCAATGACCTGACTTTACACAGGTCATGAAGATTGTTCAGTTCAGTAAAAGCAATCTTGCTGCACACTTTAACGATTCCCTGCAGCCAATTTTTCTGTTTCAAGGAAAGTGCGCCGTGCCAGCAGATAAAACCAAAGGTGTGGACAGATTCAATAAAACAAGAATAAAGCATTTTCATAAAAGTAGTGTCGATAAAACTACATACGCTGGTGAGCTTCAACATGGGGCTCAAAGCATAGTTTGCTGTTGATCACAGTACCAAGATATTTATACTGCTGCACCACTTCAACAGGCTGATCATTCATTATCAGGATTATTCACAATCAGGATTACTTTAGTGGTTTAGTTTTTTTAATGTGTCTGCTTGGTTTATATCAGTCCAAAAGTATTCTTGTTTTGACGTTTACTATCACATACTTTTACTCTGGAGGTAACACCAGTTTAGTTAAGACCCCAGGGATCTGTGTTTGATGAGTTTGGGCTGTGTAAACAATGTCGGGGTCAAAGTTCGGACCCCCGGGCAAAGTTTACAGCATTTTTGTTGCAGTTAAGAAGGTAAGCACCAAACCCTGTTGTAAAGTGATTTATCAGTAATATCGTGACTGAATGTATGTTCTGTGTACTTTTAAATGATGTTTAATAAATAGTCTATACTTCTTCAGGAGTACAGAGCATGCTTTTAGAAATAAGGTCATTATAACATTTGTTTAAAAGGCACTTTCACAGATGGCTTCATTTATCTCTTATGCACTCAGAGTCATTGATGAGGTGAAAGACAAAGCGGGCAATACTCGGCAAAGCATCTGCAGTCTAGAATTGATTGACACTTTTCATTTTTTACTTTTAACTTTGTGTCTCAGGTGAGTCACTCCCAGTGTGATCCATGTTAACTAGCTGAGCTGAGTGCTTACATTCAGTGAGAAAAAAAAAAGACAACAATCAGCTCAGGAATGTGGATGTCAGTTTCTGAGAGTGGCCCCAAAAAAGGGGGGAGGGTGGTGGGAACAAAGTGGAGAACTGGAGCAAAGAAAATCCTCACCATGGCTGAGCTGGACGTGTGCCTTGTAGTGACAAAAAACACTCTGTAGGGTGCGATTCAAGCGGAAAGCTGCTTCGATTTTAACCTAAAGAAGCAGAGGTATGTTGTTTATTGTTTAGATTTTGACAAGGAAGTCACTGTGTTCAATATATTTCCTTCATATCAGTTGAGCTCAGATTTTTAGAATGTGTTGGATACATCATGAAAAGATCTCTGTAAAATGAAGGAGGTTTAAAAAGTACATTTAGGAGTAGACTTTGTTATTAAAGCTGTAGTTTTTGAATGTCCACTGTAAATGGGGAATGGTTTTCTATACCCAGTCTCTTTTTGAAGTCTAAAACTTTCTTGGACCTTTTAAATCTTCAAAACTGTTCAACAAACATTCAAATCATTGCTAAATCCCAGTTTTTTGTTTGTACCTGTCTATAAGCAGGAGGAGCACTGGAGTGGAGAAGTAGCCTCTGTTAAATCCGCCTGAAAGCAGTGAAAGAGCTTTGACTTTGATGTATCAGTTGACTACACAGAATTTTATTTTATTTTTTTATGCTTTCAGGATTTTCCTAAAGTCTGAACAGAATGAGACTCCTGAAGAGAGCGTCTGCACTCATCCTACGGAGTGGCATCAGAACGTATCAGAGCAGATTGTCCCAAAATGGTAAATAATAATATATGTCTTTTTTACATTTCATCTCAAATGATACACACAATTCAAGACAAATTGATCATTGAAATAAGATTGATTTTGAACCCTCCTCTCGTAGACGGCCTCTTCAGAGTTCATACGCCTGTATCACAGGCTCTGGCAGAAAACAAACCTGTGGTCGCACTCGAGAGCACAATCATCACACATGGGATGCCTTATCCACACAACCTGAGGTACACCTTTTAAAGGCTCATCAATCTGTTGTACTTGCAGCACAAACTGGTTTTTAATCTTTGATGGTGAATCAACACAGAACAGCCAAGGAGGTGGAGGCCATTGTGAGAGCTGAAGGAGCCACTCCGGCCACAGTCGCAGTGATTGATGGTGAGGTCCATATCGGTCTGTCCTCGGAGGAGCTCGACCACCTCGCCCGATGTGAGAGCTCCCTGAAGGTGTCCCGACGTGATCTGCCCTACGTCATCAGCAAGGTGAGACACCAACACACTCAGCGCCAGCTTTGGAAGAAGTATTAAGGTCCTCTAGTAAAAGAATCACAATCTCGATTTAACTACTTCAAATATAGGGCTGAAAGTAATTTTTTTCCGAACCAATAATATATTTGATTTGACTTTTTTGATTTATGTTTTTGCAATTCTGCATGAAATTGATGATTACTAAAACAGCTGCCCATTCTTTTCTGTCAATCATCTCATTAATAAATCTGCTTGTCTTAACAGCTGTACTTGTGTATATATATATATATATATATATATATACTGATGAATACTTGAATTTGAACAAACTCAATATTTTTGAGCACAAAGTCTGCTTTTTATGAAAGTAAATATTTAAAAGTATCTAAAGCTATGAAAGTGTTTCTGTAAACTGAAAGGAGATGATTTCTCTTCTGACTTGTTGAGGAGTAGAACTGAAAAGTGAAATGAAAAGCAGGACAAAATAGAGAAGAGATATGATTGTTTAATTTGTACTTTGATAAAAAAAAAAAAAGGTCATGCATATTTACTGACTTTTTTATTTACGTAGGTGTCTGGAATGTTTTCCTCTTTGTTTTTTCTCAGGGTCTCTCTGGAGGAACTACCGTGTCAGCCACTATGATCGCAGCACATCAAGCTGGCATCCCTGTCTTTGTCACAGGGGGCATCGGAGGGGTTCACAGAGACGGAGAGAACAGTAAAGAGAGAGTTTTGTTTTTCATTCTTTTAAATACTAATAACGACTTGCTTTTCCCTTACTTTTCAAACCACGGACACAAACAAAGTGGTTAATTTGTTGGTGGCCTGACAAAGAGTAACAAAGAGTAACGTTTCCTCTCTGTGTCTATTTGATGACAAAGACATTTGACAGAGATGAGGATGCAAATATGATCCAGATTAGGTCATATTTAAAGCTATTATTTCATTATGAGGAATGAAGGACACCCTGAAAACTGTCAGAGCAGTTAATTTGTGTCTTTGTTATGTTGGAAAGCATACTTCCATGTATGTTATTTGAAGACTATTACAAAGTGTATCGTGTGCAAAGGCTTTAAATGATTCACTACAGTTATTGGTTATTTCTGCAGGTCTGGACATCAGCGCAGATCTCACAGAGCTTGGCAGGACTCCCATTGCAGTGGTCTCCGCTGGAGTCAAATCTATTCTGGACATCGGTCGCACCCTGGAGTTCCTTGTAAGAATCTTAAAAAAATAATAAAATAATGTCATCAAAGGGCACCTCTCTCTCAGTCAAACATGGTAAAGATATCTCCATGTTTTTATATTGGCTTTTAGTAGCTTAGTTCAATTTTGTTTACCAAAAACGATTTTTGTTCTTTTTTATTTGTGGAGCCTCAATAACAAAACATGATAGACAGGGTTTTTTAGAACATGCATACATACAATAGGACAACCCTTAAGTCCTAAAGATAAGGAAAAAGGCGAAAGTGGAATGTGTGACGAATATGACGCAGGAAGATTCTACATGATGTTTTCTCTTTGTATAAGTCTATGCTACATTTTAATTTAGAGAATTGAAAAAAAGACAGATGTTGAGCAAAGGGTTGTTGAAGGGGAGCAGGTGGACTTATATTTATCTGCTTTTATTTTGCATCTTCTCTTAGGAGACACAGGGTGTCTGCGTAGCCACTTACGGGGCATCAAAGAATTTCCCAGCCTTCTTCTCTCCACAAAGTGGATTCACTTCTCCGTACCAAGTTTGGGACCCCGAGGAGGCTGCAAAACTCATTTGTATGTCACCTTTTTTAAATCCTCAACATTGATTTCTACTTTGACCTTAAAGGTGTGGAGGTTATACAGATAAACTTTAAAGGGAGCTGCATTAAATGGTAAAATAAGACAATGCTTAAAATCATCATAAATCTGAAAGAAAAAGGTGAGAGGATGGCTTTAAAAATAAGCTTGAAGAAGTGACCTAACAGATGAAAGTACATTTAGACCCCAAACTCTGTGAAAGCAAAATAACAAAAATGTTTTCATGGATGTTGATGTGTGTGTTTTGCAGTGAGCACTCTGTCTCTGGGTCTGCAGAGCGGCGTCCTGATCGCCGTGCCGATCCCAGAGGAGCATGCAGCAGCCGGCCAGCAGATAGAGGAAGCCATACAGACGGCAGTGACAGAGGCGAGGTGCAGAGAGTATCTGTGAGCTGTGATCTGCTGTGAATCAAACAAAGTGTTGATATCAGCTGAAAAAAGTTATCTTTGACTGTCTATCTATTTTTGACTCAGAGCTAGAGGTATAACAGGAAGAGATGTGACGCCGTTCATTCTTCAAAAGGTCAACGAGATGACGAAAGGAAAGTCCCTCCAGGCCAGTATCCTTCTGAGAATCTGAATCATTGACACAGAGTTAAAGAACATTGATTGTATTTAAATAATGTGAGTACAAAAAAAGGCACAAAGAAGATTGTTGTCTTGGCCAGCAGGTGTATGTTGCAGTGCAGCGGCTTCTGATGTTTTATAAAACCTGAAATGTCCTTATCCTGTCATGCTCCCAGACATTGCTCTCATTCATAACAATGCAAAAGTTGGAAGTCAGATAGCCTGCGCACTGTCAAAACAAACCAGTGAGAGACTGACAAGAGGCGAGACTCATCGTTATGGAAAGCACTCGTCTGACTCAGAATCAGAAATTGTAAGTGCAAACACAACGGAGGAGTGGTTTCTATTTTTATATTATCAATATTTATGTAAATATTGTGTTTTCCCAGGTTGTCATAGGAGGGATAAATGTAGATTTTATTGCGAAAGGAAAAAACGAATCACTGATTGTAAGTTTCATTTATAGCACATACAGTATGAATACTCAACACTGCATTTCCATGTTAGACTGTTTAATAATGGTTATGAAACGTTTTGCCTCTTTCAGTTTGGACAGACAAACCTAGGAAGTGTGTGTCAGTCATTTGGCGGTGTAGGAAGGAACATTGCAGGTTTGTTTTTTATCTGATTATCTTCATGCACGTCAAATCTGATTGTCTCACCTACGTCTTTGCTTCTTTCCTTTCAAGACTCCCTGAGTCGACTAGGCTGCAGACCTCTGCTCATCTCAGCTACTGGAGCTGATTCACACAGTGATGCAGTGTTTAACTACTGTAAACACATGGTATGTAACATCAGCAACTGATGAGTCCTAAACAGGATTACAATCCCCTTTACATAAAACTGTAATTTCTCTTTTTTTCCTCTAAGAACATAAGTGGTGTGGCGAGGCTAGAAGATCAAAGCACAGCCACGTACTGTGTTGTTATCGGTGAGAGTGGAGAAATGAGTCTCGGATTGGGAGATATGGACATACACGAGCAAATCACCGAGCAGTTTGTAAGTTTTAACTACATATTTATTATGTTTTATGCAAGGTTAAGGCTAGACCAAGCTTTTTGATACTGCACATTTATACCCATTCATTATTGAAATATATAATCTGCAAGGTTTTTATCACACCATACCCATATTTAGATTCATATTAGACTAACTACTTATTGACTCATACAGACCTTGTGCTTAATAAGAAGTTACCAAAATCATCTGATTTGCATCTTGAAGCCGTATTTAAGACTTTTGAACTTCCATTCTGTCTAATGGCCACTAGGAGGCAACTCTAACTCTTCACACTGTGTACAGGACAGGGCTCAATTTGTAACTGATTTATTGACTCAGTGCTTAGTTAACCCTATGAGACCCAAACGTAAAAAAAAGTTGAGATATTTTTCCCCCTTATGGATGTTGAAGGAATCCTCTGATGTTGGAATTGGAAAGTTTTTACATCTTCTTTTTTGTGAGTTTTTAAGCTAAATTTGTGTTGTTATAATATCGGGCCTCACTGGGAGCCGAATTACCTGGACTCACATCATCCAAACATTACACAGAACAGTTAATGTGCTGGGTTGTTAGCTTAACAACCAGTTAACCCGTTTTCAAATGTATTAATAAACACTCACTAGTCATGTTTGTTTTTATACATAATCGAAAAATATGTAATATGCATTTTTTAAACAGTTTTCAGCCTGTGGTTGACTTGTCAGATATTTCTTTAGGTCAGCTAAAGTTGATACTGAATATTTCAGCTATGGTTCTCTGAGGTTAACAGTGTTCTTCAAAGCAGCCGGACTTTCATTAATTACATCATGGACCCATTGAGAAAAACTGACAATTAAGCAGTGTCTTCCAAGAGAAGATACAAAAAGGCAGACAACAAGTAATTGATTGAATATTGAATTAACATAATGACATTAACATAACATAATTTGTATCCCACTGTCAGTATTTTACAATTCCTCAAATGTCTTGTTGTCCCCAGGAATGAACCTCTTGTTTTAAACATTAGCACCTTAATTTCATCATTCTATTCATATTTATATCTTTTACAGGTGTCTCGGTTTGAGAAGCAGATTTCTTCAGCCACTCTTGTTTGCCTGGATGGAAACATTCCTGTCACCACCATCAACTACATTTGCTCAGTCGCTGCTAAACACAACATCAATAGTAAGCAAACAGTGACGGATGCTAAATGATCCTAATGATGAACAAAAGCTTGCATTGATTGTAACACAATGTACTGGGTTTGTGTCACAGTTTGGTATGAGCCCACTGATTCAGAAAAGGCCTGCAAGCCTTTCCTCTCAGACGCCTGGAAGTCTCTGTCGTATTCATCCCCAAACCTGGCAGAGCTGTTCACCATGAACACAACCCTGGGCCTCCCAACACCTGAAGGTGAATTGTATTTATTTATAATTATCTAACGCTTAAGCTGTGGACTTCTTTTACTCACTCGTGCGCAGGGGAAGTTTTAACAGGCTGAGTTCTTGTGAAAATATAGAAAGAGTTCGACTGAAACTGAGGATGTGCTTTTGTCTTGTGGGGGTGCAGTGCTTCCGAGCTCTCCTGACAAGGTGCTGAGTGCAGCTGTTGCTCTCTCACGCCCCCTCCTGGAGCATCTGCACTGTCTCGTGGTGACTCTTGGGGCAAATGGAGTGCTGGTGTGTGGAGAACATGAAGCAGGCTCGGTCAACATGCAGCCAAGAAAACAGAAGAGGGTAAGAAAAATATTTGTTTTAAATGATGACGGTGTTCATTTCCATGGAAGTGAATGTGATGACCTTGTGTTTACAGAGGAGGCAGCTCTGTGCTCTTCACTTTCCAGCGGTGACTGTGACAGCAGAGGAGACGGTGAATGTGTCAGGAGCAGGAGACAGGTGCTGAAAATTTGCCATACCTTCTTCCTTTTGGCTATTCCTTCTATTTCCTTTACTAACTCGCCCTGAATCACTTTCACAAACTTGTAACTTCCCATGACCTATTTCTCTCCCTATTCCTGTCACACATATCCATCAGTCAAAAAGTCAAAGAGAAAAACCCTCTCAGCTAAAGTTGCCCTCTCTCTCTCTGTTTTCAGCCTTGCAGGAGCGTTAATGGCTGGGATCCTCCAGCAGCGTGACACAGACAGCTGTGTTCGGATGGGACTCCTTGCTGCAAGGCTCTCCCTGATATCCTCGCACCCGATCGCCCCCACACTCACTTCACACTCAGTGGATCCCAACAAAGTTCAGACTCCTTCTTGGCCAAAACCCAGCTTCATGTGGATAGATTAAAAATGTTTTAGTTTTGAAACTTTACTATATACACTTTTGAAGGTTGGATGTGTTGTGCATATTGAGTTCACTTTATTTCTATTTTTGGACCTTTATGGACATTTCTCCGAATGCAACATAGTGACTGAGCAATTTAACGTCATTTTAAGGATTATTTTTGGGGCTTTTGCCTTTTTTTGGACAAGAGAGCTAAAGATAGACAGGAACTGAGTTGAGAGAGATGGAGGGGGGGGGGGGTAAACCTGTGACGCTGTGCAATGAGGACTGTTACATCTATTGATGGGGTGCCTGCTCTACCAACTGACTTCAAACCAGCAGCCCATGAAAAACATTTTAAAACAAAAGTGAAGTGAATAAAAAGCCAATTTGACTAATATAATGCGAACAAAGAAATGTAATTGTTGTGGTTTTTGGTTGTCTCAACTCTGCTTGACTTCATGAAAACAAATTCTTGCAAATAAATTTTTAAACATAAATACAAGGTTTGTATTTTTCTCATGTTACATTTTAACAACAGCGGTGGACGAAGCAGTCAGGCCAAATTCTTAAGCTAAATTGTGTTGTTTTTTTTTAAGTTGTGGATTCTAATTGTCCTTCAGTAAAGAAAAAAAATAAAGGCACTTTTGCGCCAAATGTACCATTTCAGAGTGCTTCAGGCTAAAGTTTTGATATATTATCAGGCGGGGATGTTACTTTTCTGCTGATTGAGGTCGAGGTCATTGAACTACTTCAGATACTGCGGGGACATTTTTTTGTGTGTGAAACAAACATAGTTACGAGCTGACACTGTTTTGCATTAAAATGAATTCTTAAAGTTAAAGAATAAAAAAAATCTTAGTAAAAATCCATTTGTAGAAACACGTTTTTTTTTTAATCCTATTGAAATGAAATAAATTTTAATTGCATTTTATTGTTACTGTTTGTTTTCAACTTCAGTATAGCACAAATACTCCAAAATGTTTTTTTTTATTTCGCAACATTTTTCGCAGTCTGCCTTTATTAACCTCCTAGTACGTGTCCCTCCACCTCAGCCTGCGATTAAACCGCTGAAAAACTTCACTTCCCACAAAGCACCTCGCCATCTTGCGCAGACTCAATGGAATTCAACACTTGCCCCATTCCCTCCTCCCTACTTTAATGCTAGCTAAGATGGTGGTTAGAGCGTAAATTGTCTCTACAATACCAAGAAAAGAAAGGGGCAAAACATCTCTACAGCCTTTTAATTACAACAGAACATCACATCCACGGTTATATTACATGACCGTGTATAGAATTTTTGACATTTCAGACATATTGGCTCGCAGTCCCCGCCCAATTTTGGTGTGACTCCCTCGGAGTGGAATCCTAAGCTAAATACGGACAGGGTAAGTAACGCTAACGAGAGAGGCTACACAGGTTAGCCAGCCTTCACTGTCCCGCATTAAATAAAGGACAGATCGCTCTGTAACGTGTCAACAACTCATATTGGCGCATCCTCTTGCTCATCAGATCAACCCCCAGGTAATCCCACTGTCATGCGGACAATGTCAGGTGTTTATAGTGTCTAAAACTCGCCTCCGGTGCAGCGTTAGCTCGCGTAGGCCGCGTCGTAAGCCTCCGTGCGTTATGATGATAATGTAGCATGCTAGCTACGCCGAAGCTAGCGGTGAGAGCAAGAAAAAAAAAAAAAAAAAAAAGCCCAAGCTGTCAGTTTAATAAGCAGGCGAAAATGTTGTATTCGTTTTAATACATTATCACACTGTCGATATCACGTTGTTATTCCTCACTGCAAGTTGCGGTTCTGTGATAAAACTTTGATTTGCTTCTGTTGGTCTTGTTAATAGTTACACCGGCTTCTTCTTCTTCTTCTTCTTCTTCTTCTTCTCCTTCTTTTTTAACCAATTCGCGGCTAATGTTAGCTTAGCCTAATGTTAGTCAAATAACATCTGTCATAATGTACAGTCCCAGAAGCTGAAGTTACAACCTGGCTAAGTATTATGTCCTTCTACACGATTGTAAGCAAATCAGCTGATATCTGCAAGCTAAAGGCTTAAACGTGATGTTCACGTACGTGGGGTTAATTATTAGACACATTTTGCTGCCTGGTGTCTGTGATGTTGGCGTTTTGCTTGATCAGGGGGGTTTTTGTCTTTGACTTCGTCTGCTGGCATCAGTGTTGTCACTGTTAAAACAGTACAATATAATATCAAGACGTTTTCGTTTTGTTATAACGCAGTTTTGTTCTCAGACATCTCTCATGACGTGTGGTCCCTGTCAACACACCTGGAAGAGACCACAACATCCGCATTACCACATTAAAATCATCACTGCTCCTTTTTTTATATGCTCGTTTCCTGATAAACACAGCCAAGTGTGGCCTTCAATTAAACACGACAAGCTTAAAAACAAATGTTGTCTAAAATTAAGTCCTCAAGCCTTCGTGGGAGGTTTGTAATCTTTGCTTGGCGATATTAAAGGGATGCTTTTAAGACAGTCTGTTATTCTAAGATGTTTGGTTTGACTTTTTAAAACACTAATGAGTCCCATTTTAACCCGTTGAAACAAATCAAATGATGACACTTCTTTTTTTCTTTTCTTCAAATAACCAAAGCGATGATATATCCATCAAAACTCATGTCAATTAAATCACGTGGATTGAGTTGTGCTTTTTTTGTGTAATTTACTGAGAGTGTTTTCTGATTTTTGATAAAACTTCAATCAGAAAACATTAGAAATGTGTCTGCAATGCTGCATTTTACAACACCGGCCTCCAAAAGTACAGCACAATTAAATCAACTCTTCATGATAGAGCTTTACAAATAAGCAAAAAAAAAAACAGTGTCCATCAAGACAGATTGGTTACATAAGACTGCAGCAGGTAAGCTACGTGGACTTAATAAACTTTAGTGGGATCATTTTTCTGCTGCCAAAGAGGAAAATCTGCGTGAAAGGAAGTGTGACCATGGTGGTCATAAAGTCAGCTTCAGATGTTACACTAAACCGTCCCACTGTCCAAAAATCTAGTTAATAGAAAGAGTAGGTTCAGCTGATGTTATTTTCAGTCATTGTTATGGAGCTCTTATACTTAGACTATGTATGTTCTCTTAGCCCTGTGCTCTGTGACCAGCTTCAAAACTCACCCTCACTGCGCCATAGGATGTCCCACAGCCCTGAAATGAAGGACGACCCCATGGAGTGCCCTCTGTGCATGGAGCCACTGGAGATTGATGACGTCAATTTCTTCCCCTGCACCTGCGGCTATCAGATTTGCCGCTTCTGTTGGCATCGCATCCGGACAGACGAGAATGGCCTCTGCCCCGCCTGCAGAAAGGTGAGGAAATAAAGAAGATCACAGAAAAACTTGTCAGAAGTCTGAAAAGAGGGCGTGTGTTTAAGAAATTAGAAATGTTAGTGATAATGGTCCTGATGTTGATAAAGGCCTTACATAAACTTTTGATCCTGCTCCTAATGTAGCTGTTTGTTATAAAGGGTACCGGCTTTCTAACATCCGTTACAACGCCCTTTAATTTAAACCAGGAGAATATTTTATTCACATGGCGGAAAACTCCGATTTAAGTGTTTGTGTTTCTGCGTAGCCGTACCCAGAGGACCCTGCTGTGTACAAGCCGCTGTCACAGGAGGAGATCCAGAGGATAAAAAACGAGAAGAAGCAGAAACAGAATGAGAAGAAGCAGAAAGTGACAGAAAACCGCAAGCATCTGGCCAGTGTCAGAGTGGTCCAGAGAAACCTGGTGTTCGTGGTGGGACTTTCGCAGCGACTCGCCGACCCTGAGGTGAGTTCTTAAAAACTCAGGGACTTTAGCTACCTGTGTGCTGGTATTTTAGCTGGATGGGGGAAAAAAGACTGTAAATACTGGTACCAGCTCCTTCATTTATGTTGAAGGTTTCTGATATGAGCAGATCCAGTGAAAATACTTCAAAGGTGAATGATGTCAATGCACATTTAAAGGTCTGTTAGCCAAAACTCCCACAGAAGCTTAAAGTGTAAGCCTGAGTATGAAAGAGTTTAAAAGACACCCACAACTATGATAAGCAATATTTAGACATATCTCTTTTTTTCTTTTTGCATGTGTGTGCCTACAGGTCCTAAAACGACCTGAGTATTTTGGCAGGTTTGGAAAAATCCATAAAGTGGTGATAAACAATAGCACATCTTACGCCGGTTCACAGGTAAGAGGGTGAATAGAATAAACGAGCTGTGCTAACAAATGATGCGTTTACAGTATTGACAGAATGTTAGAAAATCTTAATTTAATAATAGAAGAACCATTTGACTTCTACAGATTATCTGATTTGTTGTTGTTATTTTTACTTGCATACCTAAAGATATTATTAAAGAATATTCCAGTTACTTGATCAAAGACGAGTAGTCAGTAATTGAGCTGTTCATAACAGTGATGGAAAGCCATTGTAAACAGACTTATAAAGCCACAGTAGATCTGTTTGACTTGTATGTTTATTTTAACTTTTCTATGTCCTTAGGGGCCCAGTGCCAGCGCTTATGTCACTTATATCCGCTCTGAAGATGCCCTCAGAGCAATACAGTGTGTGAACAATGTAGTTGTTGATGGCAGAACACTCAAGGTAAGGAGTTAACCCCAAATATTTAGCTCCACATTGTTTTCTTATTTTTGTGTCTATGTGATTTTTCTTGTATTAAACAACCTTCATTTTAAAAATAGTACAACTTAGCAATCCCATGAAGCAAAGTCCTGAAGTCAGAGTTTGTCTTTCTGTCTGTCTGTGCAGGCTTCCTTAGGCACAACAAAATACTGCAGTTACTTTCTTAAAAGTATGCAGTGTCCCAAACCTGATTGTATGTATCTACACGAGCTGGGGGATGAAGCAGCTAGCTTTACTAAAGAGGAGATGCAGGTAAGTGGTGGTCTAACATTGATGAACGTGTGTTGATTGTGGTTCATTCTCTGTTTGTTAATAAAATGGTCAATGTTGACTCGTGTTGTGTTTTCTTCAGGCGGGGAAACATCAAGAGTATGAGCAGAAACTCCTTCAAGACCTCTATAAAATTAACCCTAGCTTTCTACAACCTCCAGCATGTGGAACAGACAAGTCAAAGAGTAAACCCAACTCCACACAGAGGTTGGTTCATCTTCTGGTCCAGACTTCCAACAGTGTAACTTGATTATTCCCCTAATCTTGATCTTTCTCTCCCGCTTTGTACCAGATCCAACAGTAGCAATGGTAAAGATGGTTGGCCGACGCTGTCAGGACACAATAAACTGGCCAACGGCCTTTCAGAAGACCGCAAGTCTCCTCCGTTGTTAGACTATCTAGACCAAGAAGTACTTGCTTCAGAAGGGCTAGAATCAGAGCTGGGTCCTGGTCAGTGTACCGCCCTGTCTCCCTTCTCCTCTAACTGTGACAGTAACAGGTAATAAAGACCACTTGTCAACAAAAGCACCTTTCAGACTTTAGTTGTCAACCTGTTTTTGATTATCTAAGTGTGTCTCTCTGCAGTCCCAGTGACAAACCTCCAGAGTCAATCGGAATGGTGAATGGCGAGACTTTACAACAGGTACAAAAACCTCAACTTAATGATACATAAATGAAGGTGTATCAGGTCTGACAAAGACAATCTCAAGCTTCTGCCCTCCTCTCTTCTTTCAGGTACCAACCAGTGAATCCCCCTCTCCTCCCCCTGGTCTAACCAAGCCCAGCCTGGTGGTGCCTATCAGCGTGTCAGACCTCACAGCCCGGTCACCCTTTGAAGGCGCGGCAGCAGAGTCCCAGTCGCTCTTTTCAGACAACAGTAACTTCAGACATCCTAACCCACTCCCTGCTGGCCTGCCCCCCTTCCCTAGCTCCCCTCGCGGCAGTTCAGACTGGCCCATGACCCCTGAACCACAGAGCCTCTTCACATCAGGTAATCACCAAAGTTTTAACGTTTTTGATTGATTATGCCTTTTTCTCTCATTCATTTTGTGTTTTCTTTGTTGCATATATTATACAATGTATCATAATGCTTCAGATGTTAATGTTGTTTAATCAACACCCAAATATTAGCTGGGACTGAGTCAAAACAGTTTTTTATGTTCAATGAGTCATCGGTCCTGACTGGATGACGTATTTCTGTCATTTAAGTAGAGGAGAAACATCTGTGTGAGTAAGCTTTAGATTCTGAAAGAAGAACAATAAAATCAGAGGGGTGGAGTGTTTATGTAAATCAATAATATTATCAACTTTATGTATCTGCCTTCTAAGGGCCTAAGGTGTTAGAAACATAAATAAATAAAGATGTAAACAAACTATGTTGTTGTGAAAAAATAACACCATTGTTTAACAGTCAAAACGAGACAGAATGAGTTGTTTGAATGTAAATTATAAACCATTAGAAACGTATGAAATGAATGATGCTACATAAAACAGCATTTAAGAAGGCATTCAGATATCCTCTCCTGGAGTTGACAAAATTCCTCAAAACACAACTCTGTTAATCAAGAGGCATTGTTGAAAGTATTTTCCCATATTATAATCCTGGCATACCCTGAAAGGCCTCAGGTGTGAGTCTGTCCCTTCGTTTGAATTTATTACACAGGACCATTTATTTAAAAATCGATCCCCCTCTCATTCTGCACCACCACTATTAATAAACATAATGACATTGAGATATGAGTTTTCATCTGGACTTCATTATCAAACAGATTATTCTGAGTTCCTAGCGTTAAATCAGCCTTCGGCCTGAACAGCACGATCTGGCAAGTGAAAGGGAAACTTCTCTTCTGATGCTCCTTGTTTCTGTCGAAAGACCTCGCTTCATGATGATATTTTTTTTATAATTTTAAACAGTGAAGCTCGAAACCATGCTGGTCTTAATGTGTATTATAGAGATTGTCTTTGGTGCACTGAAGTTTCAGAGTGAAAATGCTCAGCCAGCGTGACGGTTGTCTCCTGAAATGTCTTGTTGCACATTAAACATCACATACACATGTTGAAAATGTGAAAAATAACTTGATTGTTATTTTCCTGTTAAAACCTTGATTTTAAATGGAGGGACATGTATGAACAGAATGTTGATTCACATAACGAAATCAAAGAAATTCTGTGATTTGTCCATGAAGACGTTGAGCATTTAGCACCAATCCAGTAACCCGTCTCTGGTCTTCTCTCTCAGACACGATACCAGTGTCTTCTTCCACAGACTGGCAGGCAGCTTTTGGCTTTGGCTCGTCCAGCAAACAACAGGACGATGATCTGGGCTTCGATCCCTTCGACGTCACCCGCAAAGCCTTGGCCGACCTGATAGAGAAGGAGCTGTCGGTGCAGGATCAGAGCCCCTTGTCCCCAGGGCCCTTCTCTCAGGGGACTAACCACGGTCCTGGCCTGCCACTCAACAATCCCAGCACCTCCCACCACTTCCCCAGTGGCCTACCACGCCTCCCCCAGCTCCACCACAGAGCCATCTACAGCTCCTTCAGTTTCCCCGGCAGTCAGAACAGTCAGGCCAGTCAGCAGCAGTCAGCCGCCAGACACCCCTGGATGGGCGTCCCAACAAGAAATAACCTCACACACTTGAACCACTCAGCCAGTGCTGCCTCACACAGTAATTTCCTGGACCTGAATCTGCCCCCTCAGCACAGCACAGGGCTGGGAGGGATCCCCATCTCAGGTACCAGACACTCGGGTCACTGTGGCACCATTCTTAGTCCTCAGGGAGCACTGCATGTTAAAAAAAAAAAAGATCAGATGTGTTACATTATCATGTCATTTAATACTACAACATGTGTACAATGTATAGTAGCATTGTGATTCCTGTTTCAATAATTGTTTATTGACCCTATAGAGGACGTGCTGGCAAATGCAGTTCTTTATCTGACCACTAGTCTGTGCTCACGGTGAACTGACATTTGTGTTTTCTCTCCTGCAGAAAACAGCGGCTCTATAGACGGCTTAAATGTGAAAGAGTGGCAGGACGGCCTGAGAGCCCTCCTGCCAAACATCAACATCAACTTCGGGGGCCTCCCAAACTCCTCTTCCTCTTCATCCTCCTCATCTTCCAACAGCGTTAACCACATCGGTGGGCCGGTTGGGCCAGCAGGTATCTCACACAGCCTGAGCTGGGACGGCACAGCCAGTTGGATGGACCCTGCCATCATCACAGGTAGAGAATGACTGAAGTTAATATTTAACTGGTGCAATGAGGGACAGGACAGTCGAATTTAAATTCAGTTTATCATTTGTATCAGGAAGGACTGATGAGGCTTGACAAATTAGGGCTGCTAACAATTGTCTCTTCCATCCATCTAAAACTTATTGTTTCCTGTAAAAACTTAGTTTATAAAGACTAAAGTAAACCCAGCCAATAGGTTAAATATTAATGCTTTGTATAACATGAAACAAGAATGTTGTGATGTCAGAAAGACAAATGTACATTTTTCATAAAAGTAAGTTAGATTGACCATCTCAGTGTCAGCTTTACTTTTGATTAAAGACTTAATCAGACAAAAAAAATGTTTCCAAAAAGATAATTCTGAAGGAAATGACCAGCTGAAGAATCACAGTGTCAAACTGTTGTTGGTTGCCGTCTCGATGACATGACAAAGCGAAGCGTCTTTCATGGAGGAGAGTTTTAGGAGGGTAATGGAGGTTTCTAGCAATTTTGGACAAAATTCTGAAAACAAAATTTTACCATGGAAGAGAATGTCAAATATTCTATTTGCCTCTCTTAAGTATTGGTATTTTAATAATACGAAAGCAGAACATTTCAGATCTCTGAGCTGAAACCAGTAATTGTTTTAATTGTGGTACAAATGTCACAGATTATCTACAATCCTTAAAAAAAGCGTTTCACAATATTTTTTGTTTTACTCAAATAGTTTGTGTTAAAAAGTGTCCCCTCCGTATTTCTCTGATCACTCATCTATTCTGTGAACTGTCCCTGGTCACGCCCCCCTCAGGTATACCAGCCACGGCAGGAAACAGTTTAGACTGTCTCCAGGACGACAACCCACCACACTGGCTCAAGTCCCTGCAGGCGCTCACAGAGATGGACGGCCCGGCCGGCTCAGCTGTGCCCACTCCCCAGCCCCTCCACAGCGGCCTCCTCGACGCCCACATCCCCCTCCATCACAGAGCCGCCGGCGGCTGGGCTCCCTACCTGCCCCCTCCCACAGCCAACCCCGCCAGCCAGTTCCACTCCCCTCCCCCCGGCTTCCAGACGGCCTTCAGACCCCCAGGACAGCCTGCCACAGAGCTGCTACAGAGTGCCGCTGTGGACCGCCACTGAACACAGACTACAGCAGACACCCACCCATTCCCCCACTACCGCTTTATACCCACTCATCCTGTACCCCCCCCCCCCCCTCCCCCCAATGCAATACACACCAATCTGCAGAGTATGAAAAATGATTAACAAAGTAACAAACATGCTTTCTTTTTTTCTCTTCCTCCTTCCTTTTTGTCTACTCTGAAGGCCTGTTTGTTTTTTTTTGTTTGTGGCACACAAGTTCTCATCGTTATCACCCCTTGTCTGCTACCATCACCACTCCTCACATCTAGTTCTTGGCACAACAAGGGGATTAATCATGTAGCTCGCTGTCAACAGAAGAGCATGGTAAAGCACCGAGCGCCCAGTGGTGACACAAGAGTAAACTCCACAAACTGGTGAAGAAACAAATTAGGCGGAAGTGAGGTCTTTTTTAAATGTAACTAATGATTAAGCATGAACAACATTTGTGGGTTTTTTTTGAAAGTTGAAGTCACGACGAGTTTTTCAGAGGAATGAAGCAAGCTGTGAATCTGCTCTTGAAGCTTTGTCCCAAAGACCCTCATTCTCCCCGCTTTAACAGGAGACTGTGAAACGGTTAACCCTTAAAGTTAAGTTATGAATCAGGCGAGGTGAGAAAGAGGAAAAACGGGTTGGCACGTCGCTTTTCATTTCTGAGAGTGTTTTTTAAATAAGAGTTGACAAAAAGAAGCTGAGATGTGGTTAGCGGAGAGAGAATGCAGATGACACATTGGGGAGTTGAGGGCACAGGCTATGCATGGGCTCCCTGTTAGGTAGGGACACAGATGGCCTGCTTGAGAGGCCACTTGGCCCAAATTCCCTTTAGCGGAGGGCTTCGTCCTGCTGGAGGGAAGATTTTGCTGAACCTCTGTATCAGAGGATAGAGCACTGCCTAACTGCAGGGAGCCAGGGCTTTGGGAGATCGTGGCACACATCCTGAGCACTAGGGTTAGACTCAAAGTGCCACTATGTGGTACCTAAAGTAGCTAGCCCCATGATGGACAGCCACCAAGGAGATAAGCTGACTAGCTGGATGAGGAAATACTAAAGAGGGTAGCAACAGGGTTAACAGGTCCCTTTGTTCGACCCACGAGGGCTTAAACGAGGCCTTAAAACGGACAGACGAGAGAAAGGAACTCGAGTGATTGGAGGAGTCTAGTGTAGATGATTGCTGATAAATATGCAATAATGTATGTGACTTCGGCAACCACATTTGAATATGTGTCACAAGGGAAGGTGCTGCAAGACAAAACCAAGTGCTGTAGTTGTGAATTACAGAGCTCTCAGCCTTCAAGGATTTGAGATCGACCTCTCCAACCACCGCCTTTTTTTCTTTTTTGAAGTCTTAATTCTGATCTGTGTTCTCTCGCTCTCTCTTTCTCCCTCTCTTAGCACCCATTCTCCCTACACAACCCAACCCACCCACCTCCTGCTGTTCCCTATTTAACAGTATTCACAAAAATGAACAAACTCATCCAGGAGACACCAACACAGAGTCATTCAATGGGTTTTAACGTGATGTTGCGAGAAAAAAAACAAAAAAACAAAATTGAGGCGCTTAAAAGGAAGTGAACTGTCCTCTGCAGGTCTGGAAAAATGAACCTTAAATAAAACTGAAAACTTAGAGCTGCTCTATGTCTGCTGTTGTGATTCAAGTGTGCATATATAAAATAAATAAATATATAATATAAATATTTGTACCTTTATAGTACTCACCACCATACTGTCCAGAACTTCTGCTCTGGGAAGGTCACTTTATTTACTTCACTCATTGCTGTCATTCCAATGTCTTCCACTAGAGGGCAGATCTCTCTGTCAGTGATGAGGCTCTGCAGTCAAACTTCAGTCGAGCACACACACACACAAGGTTACACAGGAACACTATTCCACTTACTCAGACCCGTTCTAGTTAGTCTCACTGACAAGAAACCTTTAACAGCTCGTAGTGTCTGGTAGGTTAATGGATTTAATTCAACCATAAGTCAGATAATAATCAGATCTCATTGTGACACGTTTGCTTTTTTAGTGTTGTTTCACGTCACACTCATTGTAGAGCTCTGCACTCTCCTGTCCAATGCAGCAGTATTTACCTGCAGTAGAGACTTATTTTTGTCCTGTAGGACTTCTGACAGACATGAGGAGGAGCACAGTCCAGAACTAGAAAAAGGCTTTACATTATTTCTTCACATAGATATCAGAACCAGGTGCCACTTATAACAGACACATACACTGATATTTGATGTTTTGCTCCTGTAGGACCAAAGAAAGCAGTCTGAAGTCCTTCCTGGTTTGGGCTCATCAGTTCATTGTTTACTGGTACTTGTGAAGTTTAGGGGTTTTCAAAGTCAGCGGTCTTTGAGGGGTTGTGAAAAGAAAGGATAATGATCTGGTGCCATGGTGTCAGTTGGTAAGCTATGAACTAAACTGAAAGTCAAGCCCTGTTAACTGTTTTAGCCTGTATATGTTGTATTTGTTTACATATTTGCTAAATCTGCACAATTTAAGCTTTCAGACTTACTTTTTAGCTTTCCAAATCCACAGACACTCACTACTGGATACATTTAAGGAAAACTTCAAGATGATTTTTCATTTATGAAATCAAAGCTTAGGGGCCTCATATTAAATCAACACTTGAGATACAAACAAAAAGCTTCCATTAGAAGAGTACAAATATTTAATGTATTGTTTATAACACATTGCTATGTAATTATAAGTAGATATAAGACATTTAGAAGTTTTAATGCACAGTAATTACCAACAGTTATAACCTGTGATGAAGAGATAATGTATCTTTACAACCTGGTTTTACCTGTATTTTCTTTGATGGATGTACTTGTGAAGGTGAGAAAGCTTTTTTATATAAATAAATAAATGAAAAAAACTTTTTTCATACATAATGTGTGATACACGAAAAAAATCTAAATTAATAAATTAGGAGCTTTAGGTAGAAAAAAAAAAAGTCAAAGACCTCTCCAGAGCTCTCAAAAAGGAGAATCAGTGACTCTGGCTGAAGAGAAAGAACATCCACCTGGGCCCTCAGGTGAGAAGATGGCATCTAGGGAGTGAGCTCGGTATGCTGGGATTCACTGGTGAACCCTCTGGTGTCGTGGGCTTATCAGCAAAACACTGAGGAAGGAGGGCGCCCACTTGATAACCCACAGGATGCCATCTCTCACTTGAGTTTCCCACAGAGTCTTTGCAGAGTGTCTCAAGTGTGCATGTAAGGGATATTAACACCTTGTCCCGATCACCGATTTGGGAAACAGCTGCCATTCTTTTTTTTCTCGACACTTTTTTAGCATGTGATTGGTGACTTGCTAGGGACTCATCTTCCCCTTTGTTTTCAAATACAAACAGTTGTAGACATTGTTACACAGTAATGCAGAAAACCGTCAATACAAGTGATTTAATCATAACACCTTTCATTAAAAGTTTATCTTTGCCCATAAATCCATGAAAATATTCCTAAGTTGCTGTTCAAAATGTTTCAAACATCTTTATGCTGTGCAGACTGGATGAGATCAAATTAAAGGAGCAAAAGCAACACTGTCAAAATGGTTTTGTGAACTTGTTTGTACATGATTCAAAGAGTCATTCTACTATTGATTGATCTACTTTAACATACTTTCCACTGCCAACATGTTCATATCCTCCAGTGACCGAGAAGACTATGTCATTAATTTTTTTGTTGTTGGACGGACTAACAAATTCAGCGTTAATAATTTCAATCCTGGTCAAACTGGACATTTAGGAGAAACAGACACCCGGGGTGGCTGCAGCTGCCCTCTCTGGTTTCAGGCTCCAGGTGCTGAGGAGGCAACTCACAGAGGAAGGTGAGTGTGTGAATAACGCAGGCAGGCAGCAGATTCAGGGGCAGTGACAATGAGTCAGCAGCAGCACAGAGGGAGGGAGCTCTGCTGAGTGTTCCCACACCAACACACACTGAGTCAGACGCTGCACCGAAACATAATGGACAGCTCTTTGTGATGTTGCATACTTGAGAATAGCATCTGCTTATTTTCTGCAGCTACAGACAATAATTTGAGTGTTTGGAGCTCTAGTGTAAAAACACTGGTACAGAATGTATTTAAAGGCAGACAGGGTTTAATCATGAGATGCTCATTACAGACAGTAATGCCTTAAACAAATGATTAGTATATTGATTAGCCTGCTAAGCTAAAGCTGCACAGTAAACCTCATCATTATAACAGGAAGGTGAGGACTGACAGGGTGAAGATGATTGATAAAGCAAAAGAGGAATCTCAAAGCGTTGAGGGATCTTTAGCTTATGATAGAGAAGAGAGTGTAGAATACATTTTCCTGTTCAGGTTTGGAGTAATAATTCTGAGATGTATTTTTTACAGAATGTGGATGATTTCTTTGCCTCCAAAGAACCATAGGTGTGCTGAGTGTTGGCAAATAAATGTTGACAAACAGTTTTCAGTATGGTCAGGTGTTCCATCAGGACAAGCAGAAAAAAAAGCCTGATTTTTCACTCTCTCTTTTCCACAGCGCGGTTCCTCTGCGGGGGCTCAATCTGTTAAACTGCTGAAATCTTGCTTTCCTTCAGGACTGCAGATATGAGGGCATGTGGAAAGGGCACAGCAGCTGCAGTGGCTGCCGTTAAGAGGAAGCTGCCTACACACAGAGGTACAGACGGATTATGAGACCATAAACAGAAACATAGGAGCAAGAACACCCGACTGAAAGAGACAAAAAAAATACGAGTACAAGCGATGTGTTGGTTTTGTGTGTCTGTCAAAGACATTTTGCAGGTAAAGCAGAGCTATCACCCAAACATCACTCCTCTGTTTAAGAAGCTCTCCTTAAGGTTCCTTCACACACAGATAGTATTTTTGAAATACTGCAGCATGCTATCAAACCATGAAGATGCAGTTCATATTTTCACAAGGGACTGTATGAAAATGATCCGCTTAGGGAGGGGGTGTGAAAAAAGCAAGAATTAGCTAAACTTTCTTTGGACTTCCCCCCCTTCATTCAAAGCAACAATGTTTAAATATCCACCCTTCAAATAGTATCTTCAAAGGTAGATTTAATAGCAAAATCTCTTTCAACAGGGAGAATGGCATCTCTCCCATATCCACAGTGCAGCCCATCACCTGTTTACTGCAGTGTGTAACTTTGACAGCAGACCAAGGTCATCTCATGACTAGGTGCAATCTGCTTTTCGGCACTGGTTCACACACAAGCCTTCATTTTTAAAATGAAAGCCAGCAACCCCGCCTTGATGCGATTTATCATTGTAATTGTTGCCTCGTGTTTAGCAGCTTTACCACGTGCAGAAAGTCATCTAATTCAAGTTAAGTCTCAGGTTTGCATACAAATAAATAAATAAATCCAACTTAGGCCAAAAAAAAACCTTACAATCTCAACTAGCATAGTAAATTACCCTCTCCATTTAGTCACAGCTGAATACATACACATACTCCTCATGCAAACAGTTTGCAAACAACGGGCTGAAGACGCTTGCAATCATAGTTCAAATCCCGTGATTTGACTGTACCTTGTCAGTGGACATGGTTGTTTAGCTTCTTGCAAAGTCTTTGCCAGTTTCACACCATCTGATAGTAAACAAATGCATGTTGTCTAGGGGTTGGAGTAATAGCACATGTGTGTCTTACGACAGAACAGTTGCACTCAGAGACCGTTCATGGGCACCAAAGCGCACAAGACCAAATTCCTACATATTGTTGCTTTATGAATAACCTTTCAGGCAGCAGTGTCAGTATCAATCTAAATTCATCTTAGATCAGAGATCGTTTTTGTTATCTCCTTTGAAGAAAAGAAGTAATTGCAAAACTATTTATTTGAGACACCATGCACAGACTGAAAAAACTATATCAAACTACAGCCCATGATAGCTCCTCCAAACCTGTGTATAATTATGATTAAATCATAAAACTATTTTGATTGACTCTGTTGAAACTGCAGTTCCTGGATCAAATAGCAAAAATTCCTGTAGAGCCCCGTATTGAAATGTCCAATACATGTTGAAACACAGTAATTGTTAAGCTTATTTGACAGATAATGAATCCGCCTTGAGACAAATCTCATACCAGTATGACTATGTCATCAACACAAAGGAAACAACCATAAAGGATTTGTCCACTTCTGTTTTGAACAGTCTATACTCAAGAGCTACTGTGCTAGTATGTTTAAACTGTGATTTGCACATCACAACTTTTAACTGGACTCTGTGACTTCACAATAAGAAATGTCTCTAGTCACTTCATTTCAAGGGACAGGTGTAAGAATCCCCGACCTCTTGGCCCCTAAGCCTGTCCCTGATAGTTTTGTTTAGAAATAAAAGATGGACAATAAGTTCAGCTTTTTTTAATTTTATTTCCCCAAAATGGCAGAAGGTTTTTGTGTGTGCAACTGAGTAAGACACACTGAACTTGTACTTTGAGGTAATGTGGTTTTAATAGGACATGGTAATGATGGTCAGTCATAGATTTACACACACAAACATATCCAGGTCCTGGTCCAGCTGCCTGCATGGGAAAGCTGCCGGGCCGGCTCTCAGCAGAAAGCACTCTCTCCATTTGTCAGCTTTGACAGCCTCTCCCACTAGAAGAGCTGCCTGCACTGCAAAAAAAACACCAATTGTATTATTTATAAAACTACAGCTTTAAGAATTAGTAAATGAATTAATGCAGAGGTTATTCAATATTTTTTGGTGATTGCAGGAGTTATTTTCCCTGTGGAAACTGCTTGTATTCTATTCCTCTGCTTCCACATATGAACACTTGCTGAGTCTGCATCCTTGTAAATTTTTTTTTAAATATATTTAAGTCTTTAACTGTTATGGAAATGTGCTAGTTGAGCTAGTTGTAGCGAGTTGTAATTAAACAAAAATCGAACTATAAAAAAAGGCCAGTAGGACACAAAGAATGTACTTCTCAACAAGAAATTTTCTTAAGAAAATTGGCAATACATAGAGGAATTTATCAATTTAAATTCATTGACACAGAAAACATAGAAACATTTTTCTACCTCGTAGGTACTTTATTCTTGACTTTTTAATATTTAGAGAGACCGAGTAAGGACTTATGACTTAATAAGGTAGATATTTTTTATAGTGTGCACAACTCTGGACCGACCCACACGAGCTGTTACTGTAAATTCCACCAGCAGCCGGTTAATGTGTCCCAGGCAGGAAAACTGACATGCTGCTCCATTATTGTATTATATGTAATGGGTTTACTGTATGGAGACCCTACGTAGAACAAAGTAGACATTGTTTTATTTTACTCTTGTGAAAAAATTACTCCAGTGTATTAATCTTCCAATACTAAACTTACATCAAAATGTGATGAAACAGAGAATATAAGTTGCACAGAGCTGCATGACAGCACATCTGGATGGAACACCATCTACGCCATCCTATGCTTGTCAACAAGACATGCAGGAGTTCTTATTTTGTGGATAGTAAGTTAATAAACTGTTATCAAGCTATACCTGTTTCATAAACTGTATATATTTGTACATGTCTGACAAAAAAATGCTTTTAATCCCTTACCCATTTATTGCATCATCATGTTATCTTGTCCCCCATTTAGCTAACTGTTAGCCTAGGTAGCATGAAGACACCTTCAAGAACATAAACTTAAGATTCTGTCACTTTTTCCAATCACAATTTACTGCTGAGTGCAACAAATCTATGCTTATTTTGTACACAACCCTCAAAGACTGGAAACAAAGGGAAGCAGCTACCCTGGCTTTGTCCAAAGGGATCAGAATCCGCCTACCAGGACCTCTTAAGCTGCAGTGTATAACAGAGTTGTGGTTTTATGCAGGTCGTGTTCATAAACCTTGAACTATTTCCTTTTATACTTTTGCTACCAATTAACTTGAAGATAATGTATTACACAGGTTTTTTTTTTTACAGTGGCCTAGCATTCAAGAACTGATGTTCAGGTTTTGTTTGTCTCGTCATTGCCCTGCTGCGTCATGGTGATACCCTTATGTGGTCTTGTATTGGCTTGCCTCCTTGAGCGCTGTGCAGTGATGAAACTGAAGAGGAAAGGTCACAGCGGCGGTTCTGTTGATGTAAAGTTTTGAATTTTCTCCCCAAGACAAGCATGCTGACACTGCACACTGGGCAGAAGTGGCATGAAAACTGAGATCCACATCACCTGATAGCGCAAGGACACATCCAGACTGGAGCAACGATGACAGATTGTACCACAGAAGGATAGATGGTTGGAAAGAAGAAGCTCATATTAAAAAATAAATAAGTTGCATACATATTTATTAAAACATAATTTTATATTTGTTTCATGTGGATAATTCATCAATTATTTGATATGAATTATGTTGAATTTTGTACAGACATCCTTGGTCCCTAAAGGATGGACCCTATTGCCTCTGTTGATGCCCTTAATCATCTTCTAGCCACATTAAATGGTAGGTATTTGGGTGTTTAATTTTAGAGAGGTTTCTCAACCACTTTTGTATGAACTGCCATGAACCCAAAATCAATGACTGGACGCCAAAACAAAAAAACTGTCAATCAATCTATCAATCGATCAATCAATCATTATTTTTATAGCGCCAATTCATAACAACTGTGTCTCGAGACGCTTTACAAAAGAGCATATGGCATAATATGCAGGAATGATTTCTCCTCTGTATTCCTTGTGTTCCTGAGATGGACTAAAAAGTAGAATAATAAGAACATGTTACCTTGTAAAATGTATTGCCAATTCCGAAACCTAGCCTTGAGTACAGACAAATACCCTGTACCTCGCTGATTCTGCTATGATAAAACATATATGCATATTATTATTTTTATCAAACAGTTGAAGGGCATGGATGAGATATGATTGCCATCTTAGATGTACATCCTGGCTCAGTAAACTGAAGGAAAACAAGCTTAGCTAGAATTAGCATTAGCTCAGCCCGCAGCCTCTCCTGTCGTCCTGTGTTCACTAAAGAACATCAGAGATACCCCGATGGTGAACATGAACAAAAGATTTACTATTGTCATTTTTTTTTTATAATTGTATTTAAATATCTTCTCCTCAAAATTGGATTGGAAAACTGACTGTTGACATTTGCTAGCTTTACACGATGGTAAACTCTCCAGTAGCAGTGCACTGTTCTTTTAAAACAGTTGCTAGCTGCAGCCAAAATATGCAAAGCCATACTCGTTTAAAGAAGATTTTTTTTTTAGGGCTTATATACTTCTGTATCAGATTGGTACATTCACAGTGGTACATGCAGTTACCATATACTGCATTTTAGGCAGTGTCATTTCTGATTCTGGTACCAGCATCATGGGACCAACTCTAGCGTTAGCAATGGCTTGTTAGAATTTAAGGTGGTGGACAAACATACTGATGCGTGTTTGCAGTCAATCTACTCTGTCCTGCATTATTCCCAGAAAAGAGTGATGGTAGTCATTACTCCACGAAATGTGTGAGTGTGTCTATGTCAATGTAAATTGGATAAGCTGATAAAAAGATCAGTGGATAATTCATGATGGACTCATTCCTGCTCATCCTTCCAGGACAACCTCCACATGATTGTTTCATTTCTTCCATATCACTACAATGATGTAGGGCTGTCAGTGGCCTGAGGTAAAGAGGTACATTTAACTGGCCTGAGTTTCACAGAGACCATTTGTGGACTTCCACAAGGACGAGGAAATTATGGACGTGCCCTTAATTATTAAACAAGTGTGTCAGCAGCCTGGACTGATGGAGGTAATGCAAAGAGGAAGTGGGCCAGAGAGAGGGCCTAGGGGATCGGGGGAGAGGAGAGACTGGTGGGCTTGGACCTGGGGGTGGGGTGGTGATAGGCCCAAGGGCTTTGGCTCAAGCATGGGAGATCCAATAATGCTGTCCAAGCTTTTTTTGCACATTGTTAACATTGAGGACCTACTGTAGAGGAGGTTGTTAGGGGATGACTACTGTGCACAGACCTCTCAGAGATTTGGTTTTACACAGCGATAAAACCAACACCAGAGGACACTTGTGATCCGATATAGAGAGAAACATATGATATTGTGCATGCACAGCTGAATGGGCCACAATGAAAAGGCCCTTGAGAAACTTTTCAGATGTCAACAACAGGACTGGCATGGCATTTTTGTACAAGGGATATGGGATGAGTGTCCGTCTTCAAAGAAATCGATCGGGGAATATCAAGTGAGCTAGAGGCCTGACTCAGGCAAATCAGCTATCCTTTGTGTGTGTCTGTTTGTGTATGTGAAAAACAGACTGGAAGACAGAGGCAGTGAGACATTGAGCACCTCCAGCCACAGCACATTTAAATGCAGGCATTGCTTTAAGAACCCATTCCTTGATAGGAACACATTTAGCAGCTTATGGGCAATTTTTGCATTCAAGGGGATGTGTACAGGCAGTTGTAAGATTGTGGCGGGTGGAAGGGGGGGTTAAACTCATTGAAAGCCTATGGCATCACTAACTGACAGCACCTCAATTTGTACAACATGCTGATCAGGGATTAGCGAGACAGCAGCTTACGCCACAGTTTCAATTAAATACTTCTCATTTGCAAGTGGAAGCTGACTCCTGTGCACATATGATGACCTGAAACGTCAAAGTGCACCACGTTAAAATTCAACATCTTTGTTATTGTTTAAAAATCCATAAAAATCAACCAGGAGTCAATAATATTCAATCTCCATATCACCATTATCATCATATTACATTAAAATTGGCACAATAGTGTGTTATGAGTCAGTCCTGCATGAACCTCCTGGCATCATCAGATCAACGTTATTTAGTCTGGTACATATATATATATATATATATATATATATATATATATATATATATATATATATATATATTTTTTTTTTTACAAGAATTGTTCAGGGGTGGAAAAATATTATACTCAAGTAAAATTATAGTTACTTTTATGAAATATTACTCAACCACAAGTTAAATAACCTGTCTATGAACCTACTCAAGTAAAAGTAAAAAGTACGTAATTTAAAAATTACCCTTGAGTACTCCTTTTTAACTTGAGGGGGGTAGGGGGATGGGAATAACGACAAAGATATGATCTCTCCTTTCTGGTTAGTTAAAAAAGACAAGAGGGTATGAAATTCAAACTTGGTTGATGAATTAAATTTAGACCTGTGTTGCATTAAAATACATTCATTATCAAATGTTGGATATAATGAAGAGGCATATATCTGGCTTTAAAGAACGTAAACTGAAAAATATTCTGCAGTGCATTTTTGGAAGTGCATTTTCACTCTGGACTTGTTGTAAAGTTTGAGTAGCATAATTGAATTTAAGGCCAAACTGGTCACTTCATTTCTTTGAATTCATGTTCAACTTTACCGGCTAGTTCTTCATTTTGGTATGATTCATCCTCTTCCATCTTTCTTGTTTTGATAGGAGTACAAAAACGCTTGTTCTGCTCCTCTGTTACATGTCCATTCATCGGACAGTCTTTTTTTTTGCCCAGTAACAGATGCAATGTAAAATAAAAATACTTTCCACAAAAATGACTCAACTATAAGTAACATTACTGATTTTACGACTCAAAAAAGGACTATTACACAAAAAAAACCTACTCAATAACATGAACTTGGATAAGTGTTATTCCTTGGAAGTGTTACATCGACTGACTTAACTTTGAATCCCAAAACCAATTAGGACAATCATATCTTTGATGGAGAAGTAAGATGCCAGCCTATAGGCAGCTACTTCCATAATCCAGTTCATATATTTTAAGTTTAATACGAAAATGTTTTGCATGAAGTGATTTAGTAGCCAACACCATAACTCTATAAACTGTTTTATAAACTGTTCGGATTACTTGTTTTAAATTGTTAAGCCTTGTTTAGCATGTAGACAGCTAAAGAGTCAAACACATTAATGCAATACTGAATACCATTGGTGGTCATGACAGCGGTGTAGCCTTGTGTCTTTAAACTGCTTTTTGATGTCTATTCTCAACTTAAACTCCATTCTGGTTTCTCAAGTTGCTAGTCAGACTGACACAATAGCAATACAAAAAAATAAGTCTTGGCCAGAAGATCTTATTGCTAAAAGCCGAAAAGTTAGCCAGACATCTATATTGCTGTCAGTGAGTACTTGGCAGGTAATGAATAAATTAATGAATATAATAGCATTTTTTAAACCAAACCAAAACAGCTGCTGCAGCTTTACAATACATTACATTACATTTTGCAAAACAATGAGCTGAAAGAGGCTAAAATGCTACTGAGAGTTTGGGAAAACTGCCTCACATTACATTACACATGGGGATATATAATGTTACTATTGACACAATGTAGCGTTAAGAACCACATCACCACTACAGATGATTATGGAGGAGATTGAAAAAGATACCACAAGATAAATAACAACAAAAGAGAGAGAGAGAGAAAACTATAAAAAGCAGGTGTGATGTCTTGTTCTAAGACTGTGCTCCTTTCTGCACGGTGCTCCATGCTATTACAGTCCAGTGGAGCTTTAGAGCACTCAGGAGAGGGAGAGAGAGGGGGAGAGACAAAGACAGACAGAAAAAGAGAGAGAGAGTATGTGTGAGCAAGAAGAGTGGGACCGGCGCCAGCTCACCCCACCCTTACTGCTGCCTGCAGAGTGAGGAGTGCTGCATTTCCTGAGGGCAATGCAGAGGACAAGGAAGAGGAGGCTTACTACTGTTGAGGTCACCATACAGCAAACATGGAGCAGGGCTGCAGACACAGAGAGCCTGCATCGGACATAGATACTGAGAGGGACAGAGACACACAGAGATAGTTAGATGGACAGATGGAGAGAGAAAGATCAAGAGACAGATGAGCTGCAGCATTCAGCGTGAGGCTACTGCGGTCCAATGTTCTCAACAAATCCTCAGCTTCACACCGTCAGAGGACAGATGTGGGAATGAATCATTTTCCCACCCAAAACAAGCAGCGCCCACTCATTTCAGTTAAAATGTCTTCCATGACTTGTAACCAAGCTATGATTGGATGTGTTTGGTTGTTGTTGGGTTACTGCCATTGACAGCTTCACTTGGTTCATTATATAAAAAAATACCCCTTCATGATGAGGTTGTATTTCTTTAGAGTACGATTAAAAAAGGATATTTTGTTGATATTTGGATTGTTAAACCTTAACTTGACTTACTATCTCATATCTGGTCTTGGCAGATTGCTGTTCATCATTCAGTCTGTTTTTGCCCTAGTTTTTCTACCTGTTAAAATGCTTTACACATTTTTCCTGACCACTGATTTCAAGTGCTTCCTCCTGGTGGATTAATCTTAAGTCTGTTTAAATAAAAGAACAAAATTGAAGGCCTACAACTGCTCTCTGTGAAAAAAGACAGGATGGATAAAGCACTATATTAAAAAAATTGATTGATTTGTTTTCTTCATATTAAAATAAAATAAATGTTAAGAGATAACTGACAAACAATAAGTTGAGCAAGAAAAAATGTTGTCAACTGTTTGATTCATTTTCAGAATTTTTCCAGAATTAGAGTCAGCTCAATTGGTTAGGTACTGTGGACACAAAGAGTCAGAATCAGGTTAACTTTGCTTTCTATGTACAAGTATTAAGAATAAAAAATGAACACCGTATAAACAAGCCTGAATGGGGTAATAGTGCAGTGGTGAGGTTTGTAAATTATTATAAATTATGTTATTTTGTAAAAAGCAAAAATATCAACTTGTCCATGTCAATTTGAAAGTAAAAGTGAGCCAAATGTCTTTAGGTTTTAGAATATTCGTTGGAAAAAAACAAAACAATTTGAAGGCAACTCTGAAAATCGTGATAGCATTTTTCCAGAGTTTTTGAAGATAATATACAATTTCATCCAAAATAGTCCACACCTAGCAAATGTAATACCTCACAAACGATACCTCAAAGTGTTTTAGTCATGTGTCCGCGTGAATAGGAGGGAGAAAGAGTGAGAACATTTTAGAAGAGCTCTTCAGGCCCTTAAGGTGTGGAACAATGTGCTGGGAATGACAGAGGTAAGCGGGGCTCTCCTGGGACAAGAGGATTAGTGTGGAACCATTACCTTCGCCCCGTGAATCACCGCTAATGGCCTCAGTGAGAGGGTGTTGAGGTACAGACGTAAGGACACATTTTGATTGAGACCTCGAACTCTGTAACAACGCATACTGCAGCATATTTCTCCTGTTTAGTGCAGTGCAGAAAGCGCTGTGACAACTTTGCATACGAAATGTTTTTTTTGTGTGTAGGTTTTCATGCAGAAATACACTCCCATCCTGAGGCGAAATGAGCAAACACCAGCAGATCCTTAAAAATTTATTGAAGTTAATGTAAGGTGAAATCATAAGTGATAAGAAAAAAATTAATAACCCTTGCATAGATCACAGACCATGCCTTTGTCATCCTCTGACAAACTGAAAACATTGTAGCATAATCCTTGGTGAACACAACATGACAATGACAGCTGGATAAGGTAACACAATCAGAGTTTGGTTTGCTTTTTGGATGAAAAGAAGAGCAGACGAGTTCAACAGTCCTTTTGCATTTTTGCTCCAAAATCTTCCCTACTAGCATTCAAACGTGCATTCTTGAGAGAAAAGACAAACTTGTAGACAATGCACTCCTAAAACAATCAAGATTTTCTCATCTTTGGCGAGGAGGTACACAACTTCCCGACCTTTCATCCTGTTCAGTGCCTCCTCAGCAGGCAGAAAGCAGTCCAACACCAAGACCTCTAGCAGACTAGAATGCCTTAAAACTGATGTTGTACAAAGGAGGGTGTGTGGCACAGGCCCTGCTTCGACATGATGGGCATGTTTCCAACAACGCAGTATCACTACAGTCTAGACTGAGATAAGAACAGACAAAAAGTCACTTGAAAGAGTGTTTCAGTCCTAGAATAGAGATAAAGTTTGAGAAACTAGCCCTTATTGTCCTTGCTCACACTCAGAGACTAGTAGGAACAACCTTGATCACCCAACGCAGTCTTCGGGATGAGGTCAGCGCTAAGGTGCTTTTAAGAAATCCAGCAGAGGACCAGTTTCATCCCTACTTCTGAACAGGGCCTTACAGGAAGCCTTGGTGCAGATGAAAGCAAGGGTTTCTTTTTAAAAATGATGCAACCGTTTTATAGTTGATCCGCAGTTTGAAAGGCAAAACTCATGCAGTCGTCCATCGACCATGCAGTTTTTTGCGATTAGTAGGTTTCTGTAGAGATACATTATAGCAATAAGGTTCAGCAGTGGTGAAATGTGAACATGGTGTTTGAATGAATCTTGTTTTTTTGTTTCTTGAAACCAAAGAGACAAACAATATGTTTGTGTATTTTAAATAGTACACGTCTTGTTCATATCATTTAGTGTGTAGCAATTGATCAGTATACATTAGTTTCATTATCATGGCTTGCCAGAGAAATATATTGTCTTTGACATTCCAGTATATGGCATGTTCTTCCTAAGTGTGCCACAAAAAATTAAAAAGAAAACAAAGACACACAGTAAAATAGTTTCATAGGTATTTGCAGTATATAGTGGTTACGTTTCTCTACCTTATTGTAGCTAAATTGCATTTTGTTTTCATGATATCTCATGGTTTTTTTTTTTATTGTTTAATCAGGTTAATGTTGTAATTTTTTTAAGATCTTCTTTCTCATGTTTGCTTGCAGAAGCCTAATAACTAACAGTAAGCTAAACAAATAAATATGTAAAACATTTTAGGCACCTTCTCTGACTTGCTCTCACACAGCTGATCAGTCCAGTGGACTGAAGATAGATCCTCTCTAAGTGCATTATGGGCTTTTCCTTTGGGACTGCCTTATAGGTTTGACTGAACTCTTTGCAGCCTTTGTTCCTGACTGCAAAACAACTCTGGCCTTACCTGCGTGTTTAATGGGGACTGAAGCTATTACAAAGCCTATATTTGAACTTTTCACGGTTTCTCTCGATACAATATCAGCCTCTACATTCGACCATACAACACCCAGCACAGAGGATCACAAACAGCCCTGTTGTGAGTTTTCCGTCAAGTGATTGCAGTTTCTTTGACATTCAAAATAGATTTGTTTTCCTATTTTATTTTCTTATTACAAAAAAGCATCTAAGAAACAGGTTATCTGTTATTCTATTGCTGTTAAGAATGCATGTCTCTTTTGGGTAATGGAATGCATAGCACCATCCATAAATGTCCCCACAGCAAGACTAGCAACAGCACTGCTAACATGAAGGGCATCATTCATATTTTCTACATCTCACTGTTGTTGTGTTGATGTTGCCAACATCTATTTTCAAGCATCAGTTTTTTTAGAAACTTGTGATAAAAGCTAACTTTTTTCCTGATAGCTGCATTTAAGAGACTACTATAATTTCCTTCTTTCATCCTATAATATAATGTGTTGTATGGGGAAATATTGGTGTCCACCTCGATGAGAAACGCTATACAAATTGAAAATCCCTGACACAAATATGTATCTTTTTTTGCGCTCATGATAAGTTACTAACATCCAACAAGGCTCCATTATATTTTCACCTCGCCAGAGTCAGACACTCTTCAGCAGTACAGTACAAAGATCAGTTTCAAATAATAACAGAACCCTAAACTAACCAACCAGCCACCAATAACAAAACAGTAACAAGAATTAAAGAATGGAAAAAGGCTCGTTCAAAACAATTAAAGGCTTGCTTTAGCTAATGCTTCAAATAACATGTGATGGGGACACAACAACAGTAGTCCTGTACTAGCATCACAAAGGATAGCCGTTGCACCAACAGAAAAGACTATGAAATTCAAGTAGCACTGCAGTGAAGCTTATGTTTTAAACAAGATCTTGTCAGACGAGTGATATATAAAAAAAGAGTGTACAGTACAGTATAGTACAAAGTCTTCCTATTATTGTGTTGCATGTTGATGGATGTACAGTAGCTTTGAGATTTTCAAATAGCCACTACAATTTGTCCCAATCTATCTGCAGTAAGCCTCTCTGGAACAATATGCTCAGAAACAATGCACTATTGTGAAAAAAATTAATCTCACAAGCAGAAAAAAAAAAAAAGAATTTCAAGCAACAGAAAAAAATGATTGTGCAAAAAGACGGGCGGCACTTAGCTGTGCATCATAATGCCCACGGGTTTCAAGATGACATGATTTAAAACTCTAACATCTCTACTGTCTTATACACATGGACATGTGTTTGTTGAGACACATTCAGGTGTGTTTCTGTGACACAACAGTTACTTAAATACCATTGTGTCAAAGAAACAAACATATAAAACAGTCAATCTCATCCTGTCAGGAGAGTCAAACAATCTGTACAATGAATGTTCTGATTGTGCGTAGCTTTAAGTGAAAGAAAGGAGCGGGATTGTGATATTCTATATGCCCTAAGTGCTTGTGTAAAGGCTATGCTTTGGGACTCTCACATTCAATGTTGCATGACTGCAGTTTACACTTAAGGTTCCATTTTGCATTATGGTATAGGAAGCCCTGCATTGAAGCTTGCAGCTCTGCAGCAAGTTTGCAATGACCTCACTGAGGTAGAGACCCTGAAAGGATGCGTGGTGCATGAACAAAAAAAAACAACATAAGTAAATTATATTTCAAACCTATGGATATTCCCTTTTAAATTGGATTGGTAAACATGCAGAGTACAATACATTGCTGCTTAAGGGCATAATTAAGTGCGTGACGGCATGAAAACTGGGTTGTGCATAACAGCCATGGATCATCTTATTTTTTAACTTTTTTTTTTTTTACCCATTCACCTACTGTTTCAACCTTGCTCACCTGGCATCATTAACATCAAAACCAACAGTGTATCAACACGAGAACAGAAGGTAAACCAGCTCTTCTCAACCTCACAAATCCCACTGTACACAGAGGCACTTTCACTGGTCCTGTTGGTGAAAGGGATAAAGGCACTAGCAACTAATGTCACAATAATTCTCTATAATATTAAGTGAAATTTGGTATTGATCCATTTTTTTGTGTGGATCCTAAACCAATACGTACTCAATTTTGTTGGGGGAAATGGAAGCATGACTAATGATGTGTTAACTTTTCCTGTTCAAAGAAGGTCCATGCACTGCTTCTATTGACTTAGTACTGTAATTTCTGCTTATTATGATTATATGCATTTTTGATAATATTTATTCAGTTTCTTCGACTACTCTTAAATTAGAAACTCTGCATCCTCAAGTTGGGTTTGGATATATTTTTCATCGCAATTCAGAAACATCCAGAATTTGATTTCCTTAGTTTCCCTGACAATAGGACACAGCAGAGTGCCTGAATTGCAACAAGCTGTATAATCATGTCATGCATTAAATAGACCAGGATACAAAAGTACCTTAGTCGATAGACCATAATGCAGGATACTTTTTTCATGCTATGATCTCATTTATGTACTGTTCCCTTAAGATTTAACATTCAATTTCTATACTTCTAAATGATTAGCATTTCAAATTAAAAACGCATCCAGTGCACTCAGAATGAAAACTGATGAGAAAGGGGGGATGGAGGCAGGTATCTAAAACAACATCCTTTCCATTGTGTGAGATATGTCTCATGCATGCTGATATCAAAATGGAAAGTCTCTAATCATGCTCGTGTGAAGCTCACTTTATCATTGTGCTGTGTTGCGTCTAAAGGGCATGGCATTGAATCACTTGGTGATATCACAATTACAGCATCTGCTGGAAAACAGCAGCATTGCGGATGTCTGTGAAGCGTGTAGATCACCATCTGTTTACATCCAAACAAGAGAGATCAGTCTTCCTCCTATAAGGTGCTTTGCTGAATAGTAGATCCTTCATAGGGAGCCAGGAGAGCGATGGGGGGGGGGAGCAGGGGTCACCTAACTTCTTGGCGCTTACCACTTGGCTGCAGATGCTTGCATGTCTCTGCAGACTTTAATGGTGCAATGTGCAACTTGCTGAAATGTTATCTGTACTCCATGCATAAGATTTTAATTATCACACCCTCTTCTGATAAGACAGTGCATACTCTGTGTCCTCCAGGGAGTATATATGCGTAATAATTAATGTTCTCTTTTTGACGTAGCTATATATTTGTAGGATCATAAGAATTAATTATTCTATCTACCTGTCATATACTCTAAGAGCTTAGCTTTTCTGATTCCTTCCTATGTAGCTGAGCATAGTTGTAGGCCTAATGCCATAGAGTGCTTTGGAGAGGTAAATGAAGCATTCCTAACTGATGGTCTACTCCACGTATGACAGTTCCAATGAGATCCCAAAGTTTCTAACTAGTTTCTAAACATCTGTTAGCAGCTTGCTTTTATTTACACAGTTCTGGTTGGCTATAGTGCAATTTCCAGTTCTGAGGTTTGCCTCCCTAAAGTTGTCGATGCTATTGTTTATGTCTCCATCAATCTCCATGTACTCTGATTTGCTGACGGTGGATGAACTACGGCGGCTGGAGTTGGTTTCAGATGGGATGTTGGGGTTGCTGACGTTGAGGAGCTGGGCCTGCTCTTCTCCCTCTGTCTCCCTGTGGTAGAAGTAGTTGAAGTTGGACACAATAACAGGCACTGGGAGTGCAATTGTCAACACTCCAGCAATGGCGCACAAAGATCCTACAATCTTGCCTCCTATAGTGATCGGTACCATGTCCCCATAGCCCACAGTTGTCATAGACACCACAGCCCACCAAAATGCATCTGGGATGCTGCCAAAGTAGGAGTCTGGCTCCTCTGCCTCGGCAAAGAAGACAGCGCTGCTGAACAAGATGACTCCAATAAACAGAAAGAAGATCAGCAATCCAAGCTCTCGCATGCTGGCCTTGAGGGTCTGTCCCAAAATCTGCAGTCCTTTGGAGTGTCGTGACAACTTGAAGATCCTGAACACCCTGACCAGACGGATCACCCTGAGAATGGCCAGAGATGTTGCCTGCTCACCCACTCCCTCTTTTTCTGGGTCTTCAGCCAGCTCAGTGCCAAGTGTTATGAAGTATGGGATGATAGCCACTATGTCGATCATGTTCATCATGTTCTTGAAGAAGGCTGGCTTGCTTGGGCATGCAAGAAAGCGAACAATCAACTCAAAAGAGAACCAGATTATACAGAGTGTCTCAATGACGAAGAAGGGGTCAGTGAGGATATTTGGCTTGTAATAAACAGTAGTATTTCCAACTGTCACCATGCGGCCCATTGGGTCCTCTTTTAGTTGAGGTAAAGTCTCTAAACAAAATATGACTATTGAAATCAGGATCACCATCACAGACACTATGGCAACCCCTCTCGCAGTGCTTGAGCTCTCTGGATGCTCAAAGAGCAGCCAAATCTGACGCTGAAACTCTTTCTCAGGTAGAGGACGCTCTTCCTCCCTGATGAAACCCTCATCTTCACGAAACTTCTCCATGGCGTCCACTCCCAGCTCATAAAATTTGATTTCTTCTGAGAACATATCCAAAGGGACATTAACTGGTCTTCTCAGCCGCCCCCCAGACTGGTAGTAGTAGAGAATGGCATCGAAACTGGGACGGTTTCTGTCAAAGAAGTACTCGTTTCTCAGGGGGTCAAAGTACCTCATCCGTTTTTTAGGGTTGCCCAGCAACGTTTCTGGGAACTGGGAGAGAGTTTTCAACTGTGTCTCAAACCGGAGACCAGCTATGTTGATGACCACCCTTTCACAACATTCATGGTCATTGTTGTCTGGGGGGTAGGTGTCCTGAGGGTGGCCAGGGACAGCCGAGGCCTCATCCATGTTATCTCCTGCTACCACTGTCATTTTGGAAGGAGGAGGAGGAGGAGGAGGAGGTGGTGGTGGAAGAGGAAGAGGAAGAGGATCTTTGTTGGGATGTTGATAAGTCTGACTAAGCAGGCATTCAGGTTGAGGGAAATTTTCCTCTCCTCAGCTTCCCACACCCCTTAAATTGTTGGAGACGTCCCCAGATTTGAGGGGGGCTGGCTGGCTGCTTTGCCTCAGTGCGGCTCCACTGCAGTTCTCGCTGACTTGACCATTGCTGCTCTCCGATGCATCTGCTGTTGTTACTGCTGCCTCTGTCACCCAGAGAGGGAGAGGAGGAGAAAGAGAGAGAGAGAGAGAGAGAGACAGAGAGGAGGAAATAATGGGATCAAACAGCCAAGAAATGTGATGGCTCAGCATTTTCTGCAGATTATTTATTTATTTACTTCCCTCAGCCGTCAATTAGTGCTGTTTTCCAGCAGTGAATGTTAAAACCAACATCCCAATTGGGTATTTCTGCAACGTTTCTTTGAAATAAGAATAAACAACCATTCTGTAGTGCCAAATAGTAAGTGTATGATGATCTTCTGATACTACATGGGCTTACCACACTAACATCCTAAAGTGATTTCCCTGTATCTCTATAACACTCCTGATGTTTCTGTGCAGATGTTTACCTCCCATTAAACATAAATGTGTGGTTCTGTGTCTTAAAGGTGCATGGCAGTGGTCCATCCTATGGCACTCCAGCCTGAGTTATGATATGACGCATAGCATTTGATACTGATACCAAATCATGTTTCTACATGCACACAGTCTATTGGCCCACTGCATGGCAAAAGATAATACATACATCTGCGAAATAGAGGAGTAATGCAGTAATTGTCCACAGCTGCTTTTTAAACGAATGACCGATATGCATTGCATATTGCATAAGTCAGCGTCTTCGAGGCTTACCGTGAGTTACTCTTGCAGGTCTTGAATGCGTCTTATCCTTGAGTGAAATCATCCAACAGCAGGGCACCAGTGGGTGTCATGAGGCAACTTTACATTGCAGTAAAAAACACAGAAATCCCTAGCCTTACTGTGCTCATCGCCATTCTAACTGAAGTGTCCTCAGATCTAAACATCTTCACGCAAGATGAGATAAAACAGGACCAAAAACATGAGAGTGTAATGTGGAAGCCTGAGCTGGAAAAGCTTCAGCTCCGGGACTTCCTCACGCGGCAGCACGTTGGTGTGAGCAGCTTACAGTATACTGCAGGAGAAATCTTGCGCTGCAATTCAGGAGGGGGAGATACAGTACGGGGCAATAAGCGAGCTCCTGGCATTTCAAGACATCACTGCATCAGCAGGAATCTGCCGCTTTCTGTGAGTAGACAAGATGACGCGCAGAATGTGTTTTAGCGTGACTCGGAAAGCGGAATAAAAAACAAAAGCTATTTCAGAGACATTCGAGTGCAGCAGCGTGGTCCAAATGTTTTCCCCACAACGTCAAGCAAGTTTTGCTGTGTATTTTACACGCAAGTGCAGCGAAGGTATGGGAATGAGAATGGGAGGGGGGTGGGGGATGGGGCGGAGGAGGAGGAGGAGTTGGAGGGTTTCGACGCAATGCAGACCGGCTCTACTAAAGCACACCGCCAGAAGTTCTCCATACACCACAAAAACAAGAGCGCTCGTGTGCCAGCACTGGCGCAATCACACTGCAAAGAAGGACAGTGGGTAACAAGAACCTTAAATTCACCATTTAGGACATTCGAGACATCTGTATGCAGAAAACGAGCCTATCAAAAATATGAAAGACTTAATCACACTTTCGTCCCATACAGGATTAAGGAGTGTTAAACAAGCGTTAGTTGGAAGTGACAAACAGAACACAATCTCTACATCACTTAAGACCAGATTTGATTTATTATCTGAAGCATCTTTGATAGTGTGAAATCAGAATGATCATCTCCCCTCGGCTGTGAAAGATCACATCATGGGAAGCTTGTATTCCCACATCCAATTTATAATGCTTTATTCTGACAAAGTTATAATATTTTTGGTCTACACTTATTGCTTGATATGGCTGCAGGAGCCAACATACAATTGCAGGAATTTTTGGCATTAAAAAGGCTCTGCAGATGGAGGATCAAATTCAGCACCAAGGACAGCGCAGGTGATTGATTTACCTCATAAAAACTACAGAACAAACATCGAAAGTAATCCACCCATTGATATAAAGTAATGTTAGAAATTAGCAAATAAAAAATAACACTATTGCTCATTTGCGTACCATAAGTGCCTGTATGTATGTGGTTGTGTGCGTCTCAGGGCCCAAAAACAGACATGGGGCAGAACTGTAAGGACTCAAAATGACTATTTCTACAACTTTCTCAAACACACACAATCAACACAAAGTCAGGTCATCAGTATTCTTTCTAATTTGTTAAAACGAGCAACACATACAAAACATCCCATTTCATTTATCACCGTGGCATTTTATTAAGTTAATTGGGTCCACGGCAGGACAGCCCAATGTCTGCTTCTGCGCCTTTTTCAATCATTCAGCACCAAAAGTGATAGAGTGGATTGAGTTAATGAATGAGCAGGGATTTTAAGTTCTTACACAAATGATTAACATTGTTTGCTTTCTGTGAGTCTGATCTAAGTGAAAACCAGTGAGTGGTATGTTTACTAATTCATAATTTATTTATAAAAATATTTAAGTTCACATACATGTTTAAATTAGAAAAATAAATATTTTATTACATTAATTCACAATAAATCCTTGTCATGCAGACATTGCATAATGTTCAAAGCTATATTACAGCAAGCTGCAAATAAAAGACACATGAAGTTGCCATTCCCACTTCACATAATAAGCTGCATAAGAAAAGAGAAACGTCAGATTAACCATAACTCAGTATACACAAGGCTTTTATACAAAGAAAGTGTGGTCATCATAAAGCCTGCATATAAGAATGTTGTTTGATTTTCTACTCATGACACACACAATGTCCACCAAGGCAACTTTCACATTCCTTAAGTCTCTGTAAGCTACAACGCTGGCAGTGCATATATGTTAGAAAATGATCAAATATTTTGTCGAAAAAAGTCAATCCCACACTTGTATTTTGTCGCAAAAAAAGGAACAAGCTTGCCTTAATCTTCTGCCTCCTGCAAGTTAGCAGAAAACAAAACTCACTTTATTAACATTAAGGGGTCAGAGAAAGTAGCCAGGCTGCTGCTGAGCTTATTGATAACAATCACAAGCATCCGGATCAGTCAGAGACCCTGATCACTGGGGATACTGTGATCAAACTGTCTAAACCAGTCATGGCAGCTGTAAAAAGTGCATAGTATCAAGTTTAAGTATTAATGTGAGCAGTTTTCTGCAGGGTAATATATTATCCACAGGGGGGCGCTCAGGCCTCACTTGTTCTGACTACTATGATCAGGTAGATGATGGAGGATGCAGAGTCATTTTACATAGGATAATGTTTTCTTTGCTTTGTGCTTTACCGGCCCAATGACTCTAGGATGACAGCGACCAGTGTCCACAGTGCAACGAGCAAGAAAGACACACAGACAGGCCAGGGCATGTGCAAACCCTTTGACTCTTGTGAGACACAGAGATTAATATCTTGGTTTATGTGTCTCGTTAATGTCTTCGGCTGGACCTCATTGTGTGCGCTTTGACGCAAGGCTTACCTGTCCTCTGATTTAACTCAAAGCTTTGGTACTATGAGAATAGGCAACACGGATTATGCTGATTATTTTAAGACTCTAATTTATCTCTTTTTTTTTTTTTTACTTACTTTAGTTGTTTTGATTTCCATCAACAAATTAAACAGTTGGATGTCATACGACTCAAGTATAGGCCTACAGATTATGGTGTGCCAAATGCTCCTTGTGTTTGAACAAATGTTTAAACTGTAAGGACTCCCTTGTATGATGCTTAAAGTCGCAGTTCCCCACCTATTTACTTTTGTTTGTTTTTTTACATAAAGCCCCTACATGAGAGAGTAAACGTTTCTTTTGTTTTGTTTTTGTTTTTACAAAGGAATGTCTTTTCTCCTAAAATTGCAGGCCAGGGGATCAAACGTGGTCACTGGAGGAGCCTGACTTGTATGTCCACAAAGTATCCAAATGGCTGAATTCATACATCAGTTAGTTTCCCTGTGTATTTTTCCGCTTGGTTTACGTTTGGATTTGTCAAAGTTTCCAAGTCGTCGCTTCCCTGGTACGACTCAGTTTTGGAGAGCGACTGGCTACTTTGGTTTGAATCACGCTCACCAAAGGTGATCTGAAGCTGCTGCTGCACCTGCTCCTGTGGCTGTCCGCAGGTCACGTGCACGTACTGTACATTTTCATCCTGCTCATTCTCTCTGTGGTAGAAATAATTGAAATTTGAAACAATAACAGGGACAGGTAGAGCTATGGTAAGCACTCCGGCAATAGCGCACAAAGATCCAACGAATTTGCCTCCTATGGTGGAGGGACACATGTCTCCATATCCAACAGTGGTCATCGTCACCACAGCCCACCAAAACGCATCAGGAATACTTGAAAATCCAGACTCGGGGTCATCTGCCTCCGCGAAATAAACTGAACTGGAGAATAAAACGACTCCAATAATCAGGAAGAATATTAACAGTCCCAACTCCCTGAGGCTCGCGTGAAGTGTTTGGCCGAGAATCTGGAGACCCTTGGAGTGTCTGGAAAGTTTAAATATCCTGAAAACTCGGACCAGGCGGATGACCCTCAGGATGGCCAAAGACGCCGCTTGCTGACTGCTGCCCTGATGCTCAGCAAGATCAAGGCCCAGGGTGATAAAATAGGGAGCTATGGCCACAACATCGATCAGGTTCATGATGTTTTTAAAGAAAGCTGCTTTACTGGGACATGAGAGAAACCTCATGGTGAATTCAAAAGAGAACCACACAATGCAAAGTGTCTCCACCATGAAAAACGGGTCTGTGAACGGACTGGGCTCTTTGCCGTGCACACTCCCATTGGAGAGATTGTCTTGTACTGCAGGGACGTCTCTAAACTCTGGTAAGGTCTCCAAGCAGAATATGATAATTGATATTAAGATGACCATAACAGAGACAATGGCTATTATCCGTGCTGGTCCTGAGCTCTCAGGATACTCGAACAGGAGCCAAAACTGGCGCTGAAACTCGTTATTGGGCAGCGGGCGGTCATCTTCCTTCGTCAGGCCCTCGTCATCTCGGAACAGCTCAATGACCCCTTCCTCAAGTTCGTAAAATTTGATTTCCTCCAGGAAAATATCCACAGGAACACTAACGGGCCGCCGTAGCCGCCCTCCCGACTGGTAATAATAGAGGATGGCGTCAAAGCTCGGCCTGTTCCTGTCAAAGAAGTATTCATTTCTCAGCGGGTCAAAGAAACGAATCCTTTTACGCGGATCCCCCAAAAGCGTAGTCGGGAACCTGGAAAGGGTCTTTAATTGCGTCTCAAAACGCAGCCCCGATATGTTGATGACCACCCTCTCGCTGCACTCCTGGTCCGCTGGTTCCAGGTCAATAGCTTCTTGCAACAAAGGAGTAATGACCACTGTCTCATCGTGGTTCTCTTGGGACACCACAGTCATCTTTTTACCCCTAGGAGGGTAAAACTGTCACTCACCCCCTCGGTGCCTTCCTCTTGCCCTTTTGTCTGTAAGTCCTCCCAACTCCTTTCTCATGCAGCCGTCCAAGACAAGAAAAGTCCCCGTTTGATTTGTTGTTATCCTGAATCCGTCTCCTGTTGTTGATTTACAGCGTCCTTTTTCAGAGTAGAGCCTCTGAACTGTCAACTTTCAATGGTGTAGACAGATCCCCACTTGCATGCACTATACCGATGGCTATGGCTATCATATTCACACCATTTTAAACTCCAAAGCCCTCCCCAAGTTGGAAGACCAGATGACACTTGCTGTTGCTGCTGCTGTCCCTCTCACATTCACTCTACACTTCAGCAGTGCAGGGATTTCAGAATAAATATGCAGCCCTACATATGTCATTGTTTTAATCTTAATCCCTTTTGTAACTAACTCACATCAGAGTCCTCAGGCTTGTTTTGTTGGGAGCAAGGTCCGACAAGTTTTCCAGATCAAAAGTCAGCTTAGAAATGGAGTCTCTCCTGCAGGTCCCTCATTCATGAAATCATGGGGCTATTCTTGTCACAAGGGAAACCTCCAGGACCCAGCCCCGTGTCTACTTCTGGTCACAGCCCACAGTTTAAGAAATAGGGAGTAGAAACACAGGTGAAAAATAGACCGAAGTTTGTTAAGTTTATTGTGACTTTATTTTTTTCTGCAGCTACATTTTAAATTGGTCTTGAAATAAATAAGGGGAAATATCCTGGATGTCTGTGGCACTGAGTCTTGTATAACCATGGGACCATCCTGGACCAAGCCAGTGGAAACTGCTGTCTTGACTGACATTTGAGTAGCCAGAGTGTCTTCAGGGAGCAACAGCCAAAATAACAGTCACCGTTCAGAGCACTAAAAGGGCTCAATTGTACAAGTTGGAACATGGGAACCCCCGGAAGCCAAGCGACAAAGCCTTTGGGGTCACTGAGATACTGAGCAATTACTTCAGGTCTAATTAGTTAGTCCTTATCAGTCCCTGCAAGTCCTTTACAGTCTGGATAAAACAGAGCAATTCTATCCAACACCAGTTCAACGTCTACTTCCTTTCACGTACAGTTAGAAAATTCATAAATCCTGTGGAATGAAAAGATTTGGTCTCAGGGAAGTTATAGCTCAGTTTTGTCCTCCTATATTGCCTGACTTAATCACTTATGTCAGTCACATAGACACTGGAGCACAACAATAATAGCACAGAGGTGCTAATCAGTGTTGTTAAAACCAACCTGGATGGTTGGATTATTACAGTAATACGTACCGTAGTTGTTGTTACTGTTTTGCAGGTAAAACATGCCATACCAAACTGTTAATGTCAGAGAGGGGTTGTTTCTTGCTGTCAGGTTAACAAGCTAGGGTTCTCAGAGGGGCGTCATTTTTTTTGCCTTTCCATTACTGGACATAGTGTTGGATTTCAGCGTCAGATGTCAGTGTGAGGACACCATGCCGCCTGCTGCTAATGTGTTAGCATATAGCGTTCACCAAATGACTGTCTGGGTCAAGCCAAGGTGTCAGGCCTTTACCATATCCAAGGCAACAAACAATAACAAACAAGCTGAAGAATGGACACATGACTTTTATTTATGGGTACAACAAAAAAAAGAAACCTCAAAGAATTTTTAGCTTAGCTAGATATGTTGACATCTATTGTAACCTCATGTCACATTTAGAATTGATCAAAAATGTGTTTGTTCCAGGGTTTTTTCTCGTATTGTGAGATTCAAAACCTTATTTCAGGTCATTATTTTTTCCATATCCTTATTATTCTAATGTTTTCAAATGAACGCTATACTCTGCTCCCATGTTGGGTTTTCTTGGTATAGTTTAGATTGTTGATATGTAGAGCGAGAGAGATGCATATATGTGAATACTTAACAGTGACTGCATGTAATGAGGCATAGCCTGGGAGTGCAGTTAAATGTCAAAAGCCTGCAGGGGGGAACTTCCCATTGTTATGAATGGCTTGACCTATGAATGCAGGAGACCCTCATGGTAACATGATACTGAGGATCCACTCAAAACAAAAAAAAAGGTCTGCTTTTCTTTTTTTCCACAACAACAATTATCAGTGAATGGGTAAGGAGCTAAGTGATCCCTAAAACGGTATTATCAAAATTCATACTGATTGTATGCCGGAAATAACACTGAACAAAAAGCATTCATTATGACAGAAAAAAATACTGATAATTGTGATGTAATTTCATAAAAATGAAAAGCATTGCTAATATACTTTGAAACAGCAATTATGTTTTTTTGAAATAATTTCTCTCAAACAACAAATGTTTATGTTTGTTAGTTTTTTTAAAAGATTTTCACTTGATCTTGTGAGGCTTATTTTTTGTCAAGTGTAGACAGAATGACTTTCCTTCCTAACCCTAAAACAGACGTGAGGTAATCATAGTAGCAACTTGTGTGAGTGACTCCCCTTGGCTTTCCTTTTCTTAGACCCCAGGCCAAGAATTTACAAAGTGTGTGCTTATGTGTGTATTTCAGTAAGTGTTTATCTGAAGCTGCTATTAGTACGATTGGTGAATGAACACATGTGCATATCATGTTTATGTATGAGAGAGTGTGTTATAAATTGAAAGAGGTGTTTTCAGAAGGTCAGCCATGCTAGTCAACAGCTCCTTCAAATTACATCATTTTAGTTCCAACCACTCTGCTGGAAATGAAATAGGAGGGCATTTGACCCAGTCTGACGTATGCTCTGTAAGGGCGGTGATGACAGCGTCTCAGACATTGGAATGAGTCTATAAAGGTAGAGCTAAATCTGGGGAAGCCTCTGATTTGTGCTTCTCAACCTAGATCTTAAGGCTGGTAATTATTAATAATTTCACATAACATGTTACCAAAGCAAAACTTAGGACTGAAATGGGAGAATTGCTCAATAAGCAGTGTTTCATTTATGTTTTCTGTACAGCCAGGTTAAAGGTGAGTTGGCAAAATGTATTCTACGGTACCATTATACAGTATTAATCTTGTCTGCAACCATATATCTTACTGTGGGCATCTGTAAGGATGTGAAGATGTTGAATTTTTACAATTCTTTAATTCAACATGATGACATGCTTTGATTCGGCAGGAATTTGAATGGCTGGATTAGCTCAAAACAGACAGGAGTGCCTGGTTATTTATATGCGTTAACAGAACTTAGTCCCAGGAACTTCTTTTTCTTGAATTAAAAAGGATCCTTTCTCAAAATGATGTCAGGAATGGCATTGTGGTCAGGAGAGAGGAAGATTAGGCAAATAAATCTGTCTTTTTTTTTAAAGCCATTGCTTTTTACACAAATCATTTTTGCTTGTGCCTAAGCAGAATGCAGCAGTGGCTGATTTTTTTGTGTGTGAGACTAAAACAAAAAGCCTTGACTACTCAACCAGAAGGTTTAGTACTTTAAGACCAACCCTCATGGTTCATGTACTTTAGCAAAGTACCGCTACCCCAAGTGTCCTTCCTTTTATGAGAGGAATAGTAATGCCCAACTAAACCCAATGTTGGGATGTTCCTTCAAAAGGTTTTAAAGAAGAATGTGCAACTCCTTGAGCCAGTAGATGTCTTATATGCTCTACTGCATCATTTTATGTAGAAGTAGAAAAACATTTTTTTTAATTTTTTTTTTTATAAACACTATTTTGTTTTGTTATTTGAATCAATAAGACTCATCCCCAGATTAATGTGGGCAACAGTTAATCTTTAGAAAGGTTACATGCAATTTGTTGTTTCAGCATACTTAATTATGACTATGTTTGAATGTGGAGCAGGTCCAAACAGATTGTTTACATCTAGCTAATAATTACTCGTATTTTAACCAGGACCCCTTTATTTACAGGTATTGATATACAAAAAACAACAATTATTATTTTAATAAATGTATTGAATAACCATAACTTTGAGAGTAATTACTGTACATTATTTTTTTAACACAGAGTTGTGACCTTGCTATTAACTGATCGAGGACTTCTTCAGTTTGATTCAAAGCTTCTGTGTGATTCCTGTACTGCCATCACTTGTTACTTTTTCAGCTGACAGAATCTGATACATCTGCAATACGGTCATTTAGTCCAGTATTACCAGACACCTTGATGTCTTATGACCTGCAAAATACCATAACCAAAAGTGCTGATTTAGCATTTCTCTTTCTAAAGTTGAATGTATCGCTGTAACTGTAGGGGAATGTGACAGTGGTCGATTATGCATTGATAGTAAACACACCTTGAATCGTGTTACCTCACTAAAGCTGTTGGGGAACTTTGTATGGTTTACGGCACACATTTCAGCCTTCACTCACCAACCAGTGTATATGGCTGAGATGTGAGGAGCGTGTGCAGCTGCATCTAATTAATAGTGTGAAAGTTTTTGCCTAATAGACCCTAAGCTGTGTTTATGCCATCCCCATTACCCGCTGTGAGAGTGAGGAGTGTGCACAGCCCCTTCACCCTGAGGTGTCTGAACACAGGGCTTCCACTCTGGAAAGCGGACACCCCAGTGAAGCTCCTTGCCAGTTCCTGGGTTTTGATAGCCACCAATTTTAGCCTGCTGTCATCAGAAGTTGATGTTCATGTTTTTGCTGATAGGTAACGAGGCATGCAGCAAGAGATGAAACTGGATACCGCAGATCCGGAGGGCAGGGTCCTTTGGAATTACCTCTGAATGTCCAGTCCCTCGCCTACTTTGGATGATCATTTCACTCCTTGATCAAGCCTTTCCTTTTTTTAGTAGACAGTGGCGTCCAAAATCCATGCTGGGGGCATCTGCAGGGGGATCAGTTCACAGAAGAGCCGCTGGGTTAGAGCTGGGCTATAAATCAAGAGTGACTTCAAAGGTCTCAAACTTTTCCTGGTAACTTCATGTTTGATTCTTTGATTCTCAGATTCTATCTTCTTGGTATTTGGTTGTACACCTACCACAAGGCTGTCTGAGTTCCAGCTGACTTATATCAGTTAATGTGTGTGTGAGTGTGTGTGTGTGTGTGTGTGTGTGTGTGTGTACGCCCTCCCCATTCTTAATGTGCTGAGCCTTAATTAGAATATTTCCAGAACACAGGTATAAAAATATAAAAAATAAAATAATATGGGATATATACAAATCCCAGAAGCTAAAATTCTAACAAGATGGTAATTACTTTAAATTTAAATTTTACTTTATGATCAGAAAAAATGATTCAAATATGTAAGTATTCCAATAATATGTAGTTTCAATAAGAGTGTACTTATTTTAAACAAACCTATGTCCAACTCCACTCATGGTCAAAATAACCAAGGGTTGGCCCTGCTGGATGAAAACCTATAAAGCAAAAACAACCAGTTGGTAACTTACTGTAAACACATGCACAAGCTAATTAGGGTTAAATAGTAACAGTTCCTTGCTTACCATTACTGTCACAAACAGGAACGTCGCCCCAACACATAGATGAATCAAATTTCCATGCACTGCTTCACATTCTGACGGGTTGCTTTTCTTGGCAAGCTGCTTGAAAATCTTTGGCCAAATCATTACAAAAAAAAAACTTTCATCCTGCAAATGGTTTCAAAAATAATTTAAAGTGAGTGCAGGTTTTTCGTTTCCTGATTATTTTCTTTCTAGTTAGGACCATATTTTCACGGCACTTACAAAGCCTCACTTGTTCAAAAGCTCAGAGGCTTTCTAAGCGTTAACTCAAACATTTTTGTACTTTGCACCTTACCTGCCATCATGTCGGTGCATGTTAAAGTTAGCTCTACAATGTAAACAGCCTGCTGAATTGTGATATTAGGTCAGAACGGGGCCGCTGCTGACCATTTGGACTTCAAGTTGTTTGCCATGTGTCGGATTTTTCAATCCATCTCTCATATCTTCTTATTTTGGCCCACTCTTTCAGAAAATATTCACCTTCTCATGATCACAAACAAGTTCATTTCCTAGCATGGGGGCTGAATTTCCTCCCTCTTTTGTGAAGGAAAAATCTAAATATGGATGATATTTTGTTTATTTTTCGCTGCTGCTTGAAACTTCATGCACAGTTTAGTGTTCTGAGTGAAACTTACCAAACAATTTAACACGACTGGTCTTAATTCTGCCACTTTTTGGATGATGAATATGGAGGACTCTGTTGATATAATATTTATTTTATGTTTTGCATTACTCTTCTACATCCAATTTTATACCCATGAGTCCCCCACATTCCAGTTATCTTACAAAGCAGGGAAAAAAAGTTTATGAATATTTGAAGATGTAGCCTTGTTGAATTAAACATTGCATTTTCTCCTTGTTTTCTCTAGAGAGTCACCATTGTGTGCTTTAACTACTGCAAATAGAGCCTCCAGATTCATATGAAGAATTTATTCTCATGCTGGTGCCTGTATAGTAGATGTTGTATTTTCAGATTTCACCAGAGCTGTAATTGAATCCAGCTCAAAAAGCAACCCTCTGCGATGGAACCTTAGAGACTCCTATAAATAAACAGGCAACACTCCTTCAACACTTGCCTATATGGCACATGGAATGATTAGCTCATGGCAAGAGCTCTCTGATCTTACAGTGTGTAGCCACAACTATTTTCTGTCTGCTATGCGCATTGCTTAACTTGTGGAGTGTGTCAAGAATGTGGTCTCTTAGGAATTCACAGAAAATGTTGTTAGCCTATACTGTACATTGACCTGACATACATGTGTTAATAAATGCTGCTGTAACAGGGTTATTGGTTAAGATAACACAAGGTTCATCAATATTGACTTAAATATAATATGTTGCAGAAATTATTGAATATGAAGAGGCCTAATTAATGGTAAAGACCTTCACCAGTGGAGGTTGCAGTGGTGGTGTAAGTCTCTAAAAAAGGAGAGGGAGGCTTTGATATAGGCCAAAACTTGATTGTGTTTTTATGACAAATCTACAAGGTGGGGAAACTAAAATGATCCTTTTACTCGATAAGGTAAACGTTATAGGTTTTATTAAGCAACATTCGACCACTAGGGGGCAGATATGACACAAAGTAATGTTTTGGCTAGCTTTTGATCATACCGTGTTTCTAATTTGATAATTAACTATGTTCCGGCGTATAAACATGAGTAAATGTTTATCTGTCCCAGTTGTAATGGTTGTAATACGGTAAACAGTGCCAACCCTGTATTCCAGCGCAATTATTTAGTGTAAGGTGGCTTCCCTTGATATACTAGCGACATCATGCACCCGAGAGAAACTTAAAATGCCTAACTTTTTTAAGCTTACCTGCCAATGTACGATATTGTTGCCTAACAGTTGCATTGTAAGTTAAATTGCATTCTCGTTAAATTAAATTACCAGTTAGCTAGTTTTACAAAAACCTTTATTTGTTACACTAGTTAACATAATGTTGCTAATTATCTGCGTTAAATAGCCACAAATGGTGTCATTTCGTGGTTAAAAAACTGCATGAATGAACGTCTGTCTGATATTAAAAAAGAAAGTGTAGTAAGTTGTAAATGATTCTTTCAGAAAAAGAACAACTTGGGAGGCCATGGAAGAGGTGAATGTCAGCGAAGTCGCCTGCGGTGGAAAGCTTCAAGCATGGATTTACTCACTGACACCATGACTGAAACAGCAGGTTTTCCTCAGAAATGGGTAAGTGAGGCCTTTTTACTTTTACTTTTCCGGTCTTTATTACACTTTTCTGTGTATTGACATTGTATTGATGTTGCTTATAGGCACTCGAATGTCAGGTAGGCAGCCTTGTTTGGCTCGATAGGAATTTCCCATTTGTAGTTGTCACCTGTTCGTCCATATGTGGGGCTGTTATTGCTTTATTACCTGTGTGCAGAGGTCAAATAATTACCTGTTGAAATATGTTAACCCTTGGCTGGGCATAGTTGAAGGATATGCTTTGTAATACTCTTAATTGCCACAGAAGGCAATACAGTTTAAGAAGAGAGTTACCTTAAAAAGTGCCAATATACCAATGCTTATTGTGTAGGCTATTTAACATTCCATGTTATACGACCATATTTTTACTTTTTTATAAATAGGGGTACTTAACATTCTTAAAAGTGTTGCCTTTACACTCTTCAAATAAGAAACTCTCCTTACCCTTTTTATGCTATATCCTCACTAGTTGTCAAAATAGTAATTAGTACATCAAAGTCCCCTTGGGTTTAATGTTATAGTGATAAACACACATTCGTCTGCTTGTGTTAAGTGTTCAACATTATTAAAACTAAATAAAGAGTGGTTCCAGAGAGTTGGGCCTGTGCATTACTTCCTTTTTTAAACATAACAGCAAGCTAATACATTTTTACAGGGCTGTACGCATTAACATGTTAATAGTGATGATATTGCGGTCTTAATCAATTCATTCTTTTCTTCTTTTTAAAAAAATGCAAAATAATGGAATATAAAAATTTGATTACCGTAAAATCCGGTATATAAGATGTACTTTTAATACCTATTTTTTCGTCTTAAAAGTTGGCTGCGTCTTATACACCGGTGCGACCAATATACCAGTATAAAATATTAAAACACGCGCCGTCATTACCACGGGTGCAGCAGCCACTATTACTGCAACCCGATGCGATTAAAACCCATCCCCATTCACTGTGTACTGAAAGCTGGTTGCACGCTGTGCTGGAAAAGACGGCGACACAGACCAGTCTGGCTGCGCGACTTTTTCCACATATTTTCTCCATCACGAGGTCATAATCATGCTTTTACAGAAAACAGTGGTATATTGTTCCGTAAATAAAGAGTCCTGTATTAAAGTTAAAGGGCCCATATTATGCTTTATCTGGTTTTATTTGCTCTTTAGTGTGTTTTCCAAGTGTCCTGTGCATGTTTAGGCACATCTGTGTGCAAAAATTCAAAGTCCGCGGAAACGCGGCTTCTCCTACGTCCTCCTGTTAGCTGCAGCATTAGCTGCATGTCACGCTCGGTTCTAGCCCCCCTCGAAATTATTTTGCCAGTGTGACGTCATTGTCAGTGTGAGATCACTGATCTAAGCCCATTGGCTCGTTGTGGCAAGCCCAGCAGCTCATGTTGCACACATACGATATGCCGTAACCTGCACAGTAGCACAGTAGTAGGTGCTAATGTTTTTGCTCTCCTCGGCGCCAAAGTGGCTGCATTCCCAATATGGTAAAAGGGGCGTGAGAACCGTGCTGAGCGACTGACCAATTACGGCAGAGCCGACAGGCCGACCAATCAGATCAGACTTGGCACACGTGGGGACTCTGAACATGGGCACTTCAGAGCCTTAGAGAGAGAGTCAGAAGCGAGCCGGTGCATGGAGCGGCAGTACATGAAAACACACACTTTTTTCAAACTTTAGCTGTTGTGAACATACTTTAGTAGGTACGTAGATTAAATATACGAACCCCAAAAAGGGCATAATATAGGCTCTTTAAAGAGTGACCAGCGGAGTCAGGCAGCGCAACTCGCAAGCTAGGAGTCTGTGCCTCACAACTTTCCCTGCAGGCTGAGAGCTCAACTACCATACTGTAGCTAGTAGGAGTGCAAACTCCCGAAAGTGAAAACAGACGGAACTAAAAGAGCGACACAGCTGCACAGAAAATGCACATTGTAGACATCGCTGAACACAATATAAATCGTCACGCAGGAAGACTTTGGTTTCTCTCTAAGAGACCCTCAAAACAGGGTGCGTCTTAAGCCTGGCTCACACTGTAGGATAATGGGGCTGATTTGAGCTCCAATTTCTTCCTTCCTGACAATCGCAGGGTCGCTCTCGACTCAAGGCTGCTCGGACCCGATTATCTCCTCAGATTATCTTGTAGTGTGAGAGGTGCAAAGATCCAATGTTAACGTCGTTAATTTATTTCAAACATGTTTAATATTTAGAATTTAAAATCTTGACAATACGTCATGAAAGGGTCCGGTAGAAGTTATGTGTGACTGTAGTCATGGCCACCAGCGGCAGGACGCAACCCCGCGTTTTTTTTTTTGTTTGTTTTTTTTCTGGACAGATCATCAGTGCAGCACTTTTCTGAAACTTGTATCCATATATCTACAATTGTATCAACTTTTCTATATCCTACAACAAGTTCCACTTCCTTCTCTTTCACCAACCGTCATCCTTTGTTTTTTTCAAATGAAACTTTATTAACAATTGTCAACGCTCTGTCCCGATTTCACTCGTACAGTGAGAGCTCTCTGGCCGTGCCCGACAATCGGGTCGTACAGTGTGAGCACGTACATCTCAAAGTCTGGTCAGGCATCGTAAACAATTCAGTCGTACAGTGTGAGCTGACATGCCACTCCGACTTTTATACAATTGGGGAAAAATTGCATAGTGTGAGCCAGACTTTATATATCGATTCCAAATTCAACAAACAATTGCTATTAAAAAATGTATCATTTGACAGCTCTAATTTTTTCAACATTTCTTAATTTCCTTATTGGATAAAATGGGTCCATGACCTAAATACATTATCTGATCCAGAAGAAAATAATACCTTATTTGCTTAATAAGCACTGAAAAATGTGTATGGCTGGTAAAAAAAAAAAAGACATTGTTAACTGTTGGATATTTTCATCTACCCACCACTGAGGCTGTTGAGTCCAAAAGTTCACCCCTACTCATTGATATTTTTATCAATTCAGACCTGCAGTGCCATAGTGTCATACTGCCATAATGCTCTAATTCCCGAATGTAAACAAGCATATTGCAGTTTGTCAGTATTTTGATCTAGAAAGTGGAGTTAAAGTTGTAAAGCTGCAAGGTATATTTACGGCAGCCGAAATACATTTGCTGACCATTGTCGTATTGTTCATTTTTTCTCACTCTGTTCTCCTTGTGAGAGAACACGAGAGGAGTGTCTTTGTGTTCTGCTGATCAGAGTGAAAGCAACGTCTGCCTCCTTGTGACCCTGAAATGTTGTTGTTTTTAAAGCTTTGTTCAGCTGATTTAGCCTATATTATTCTGCGCTCTCATAGTTTTGCTTCATCACCTGCTGTGATAACCAAACAGAGTGACATTTTTTTAAATGCAAGTTTTGTCATTTGGGCAAATTCATTAAACTACCTGTGTATGAAGATTTTCAAAGACAGAGATAAACTGTCATTGGGTGGTGAGGGTCTAAGCGAGCCTGACCTTGGTTGTTTTTATTTTACAAAGTTGTGTCTTAAACAGTATAATCAGGACGGTGTCATGTATCACCACTGCCTAAAAGTTATCTCATTCAACTGCTCTCTCCCTCTTCCCTCTCTCTCTTACTCTCCTCGTTCAGTAAGCATGCATGCATTTTTATAAAGGAATGGAAATACATGTATTTACCATTGATGTACAAATGTGCCTCAATAACACAAACAGAGATTTCAAAAAGAAACGAAAGAGAACACAAGACTAGATCATGATGAATATATAAATTGGTGCATAAAATTGATCAGAATGCAGGAAAAGAAATGTTTGGTGCTAATATATATTCTGACTGAGGAGGACCCACCTTACCCGATGCTGTCATAGTAGTACCGTCATACTATTTAATACTAGTTAATATTTAATGGCATAAAACGCCAGGTTATTGCTGAAAACAAACATTAAAAAAAATGGGTAGTAGGTACATTTTAAGTTAAATAAAATATTTTTTTACCCTTTTCTGCTTTTGGTGTGTGTGTGTGTGTGTGTGTGTGTGTGTGTGTGTGTGTGTGTGTGTGTGTGTGTGTGTGTGTGTGTGTGTGTGTGTATTGTGTGTGTGTTTACTTGTTTTTGTGCGTGTGTAGAGGGTATACCTAAAGTATACCGTCATTCCGTGGGAAACACTGTAAACGTATAATACATAGATAGTGTTTCCATTCAAAACTGAACAATTGATTGATATCATTGATGTAAGAATTTAGAAAACAGGGTAGATTACCGGAAATAAAGTATTTATTATAGTATATAGTTTGTTTTTGTCTCGCCTTTGGGATGGGGTTATTGTTAAATTTCATTAAAACACTGCAAGTTATTGACAGACATGTCATTCATTCTAAATGTCAAGTCAATCAATAATCTGTTGATAACAAACTAAAGATTAACATACAGCCAGTTGAGGGGACTAAAGTACTATTACATGTTATTGTAAGTAGTACACTATTACGAAGACATTATGCTAAGAAAATGAGTTTACAAAACCCCAATGACATTGATGCATTTCACAGAGCAAAATTCAGCAGTAATGAAACAAATGTTTGCGTTTATTGTTTGTGGAGGATCTAACATTCTAATATTCAGGGATGGCAGAGAAATCGCCACACTTTGAAATATGTTCACTGGTTTTGCTTGAAGTGTCTGAGCATGTGTTCTATATTTCATTACGATATCCAACATGCTGATGATCTACAGATGAAGGTCTGTACAAGGCAGGCCAGCTGCCCTTGCTGTACACTAAAGAGAAGGCCAAAAGTCAGGGGGCAAGCTGACAGAGGGAGGGGCAGGCTGTCTCCAGTTACTGCAGTGGCTGCCAGTACTCAGCCCGACTTGTTATTGCCTTCCTAATCTCTCTTCCTGTATAACTACAACACCTGCTGCACAGCCCTTGGTTACTCCTCTTAGACTCTTACCTGTAGGCCTAAAACTGCCTGGTAATCTCATATTCATGTAAATTCAGTGCAGCTGCTCTTTACTGTGTAGGTAGAAATCTGCAGAATGATTCATTTTTTAGAAAATAACTAAATGCAGTTTGAAAGAAAAAATGGCAAAGAAGGCATATCACCTGTCAAAATGCAGCCTGGAGAAGGTACAACTTGCTAATGATAAATCTATTTACATTTCAACCAGCAGTCTGTAATAACGCTGTAAGATATCAGAAATGCATAATTCTGTCAGGCATCAGATTTTGGCCTCTAAGTTGTGAAAATGTCATATGTGATGGCTCAATTAATTTGCATGAAGCTGAGATGCTGCAGCTAAACTAATGGTTTTTTGTTACTAGTTATGAGGTGGAAGTCGAGTGGCTCACATAACTCATGTTTAACAACCATCCTCTGCCAAGGTAGCATAACTTACTGAATGAATGCTCCTTCAAATTGCCACCTAGTTAAAGTTTATTTGTTGTGTGAGCATATGGAGTTTTTATTTTATTTTTAGATTGTGTTCTTTGCTTGGGGATGATCAAATAAAGATATTTCTATGATACAGTACTTGTATTAAGGACTTCATATTGATGTCATTTGTGAAGAGACAATCTTACTGCAAGCACATAAGAAACAAAGACCACTCATTGGTCTCATTGTTTTATTTGTATATTTATACCTCAAGTATGGAGATTAATACAAAAACATTTTGTTACCGAAAGAAGTTGATTTCTATGAAGTTTGTATAAAAAAAGTAAACCAACTCTGCTTGATGCTTGAAAAAGTAGCTTCATTTAAAAGCTGTCTGTAGTGACGCTAATAACCTGCGGCTGCACTCTGTTCCTGTTGCAGCTGAAGAGCCAGGCTGCCCTCGTGTGGCGATAGCGCTTTGACAGCAGCACATACAGTACAGGGTTGATGCAGGGATGCAGATACTGTAGCATTGTACAGACAAAGTAAAACATCTCCCAAGCCTGTCCATGGCGATACAGTCCCAGGTACACGCACAGCTCAAGCACGTAACCAGGCAACCAGCACACAGAGAAAGTAGCAGCAGCCAAAAACACCATGACAGAGGCTCGGCGGGTGTTCCTTGCGCTGGACACAGACATAACTGGACTCTTGTGGAGAAAGAGAGCCAACCGAACGTAGTTGAAGGCGATGACAAGCATTGGGACAAAGTAGTAAAGCACAAACTGGCTGAGGACCACTTGGTAGTGGTGGTCATGAATGGTTGGGAGGCAGAAGGTGAAGTTTGCCATGTTCGGACCCAGGCTGTCTTTGTTTGCAAACATACGCAAAGGTAGGCTGATGAAGAAGCTGAGGGCCCAGACCAGGACAAACATAAGGATGACCAGGTCCATGGTAGGCGGCTGGTACGGATTGGTTATGATCATCGCACGGGTCATGGACACGGCACACAGAGAGTAGGTGCTGGCGGCTAGGCTGAAGGCCAGCATAAACTGGTAGACCTTACAGGAGGTGTCACCCAGAGGCCAGGAGTGACTTACGGCAGAGTGCACGGTAAAAGGGATGAGCAGGAGGGTGAGAAAGTCGGCCAGAGTCATGCTGAGGAGGAGAATGTCCAGTCGGTTCTTACGCAAAGTGTTGTATTTGGCGAACAGAGAGAAGACAAGCAGGTTGGCACAGAGCCCAATGGCCAGTATCACTCCACAGGTACAGGCAAAGATCAGCCCATAGGTGTTAGGAACAGCCATGTTATCACCGACTTGATATCACCTTTAAAATAAAAGTTATGTTAGTGTTTTCCCCATCGAGTTAAGACTTAGTCCATGGCTAAATTAAAACATCAAATACTGTTTTTGAAAAAGCTCCCCCTTTTATGAGGTTTTGATGCTTTGTCATATATTTTAATGATCACATTGATCTTAGAATAAACATAATGGGCATCTTCTTTTTATATTATGTGCATCTTATCACAAACAAAATATCTGTCAATGTTAATATTAACAGATCTTGAAATTGGTTGTTGGTTGCTGTCCCATTTTTGTTGGTCCTTCTGAAACATGTTATATCAAGACTCTCAAAACTTTTTCTTCTTGCTTGACTAAAATGCATTGGTTAAATATCAATATTATTTAAAAGCTTTTGTGGACCAATAAAAATACAAACTGTATATGTGATACAATTTTATAAAAACATGCCTATATTAAAATATCCAACAAAAAAAGGTTTTTACACAGCAGTAAAGTCATCTGTTATTATTATTATTATTATTAGTTAAAACAGCTTCTCTGTGGTGTGTTATATTTAAACTGAAAGTGTAATTTCCTACAACAGGTATTTGTCTTATCTGAGGTTGTTACATGTTCAAATTTTACAATAGAATAATGATCATTTTCATGTACTCACCATTGTTCCTCAAAGCAGTTTACACAGACACGTGTTTTTTAGTGAACCATCCTCCAAATTCAAACTAAAGACTTTACTGTTGTCCATCCTGATCAACTGGACAGATGATGGGAGAGGTGGCAGACTCTCACGACTCATTACTAAGCGTGATTGCTAAATGTGGAGAGAAGAAAGGCAAACATCACTTGGGTCAAATTAATTCTGGTTGACCAGGTTTAAATAGAAATGACCAAAGACCAGCTGCTGAGAAAACACTGATACTTAACATTCCTGTTTTGGTTTAATTATTGGAGGACGTGTTTGCACCTTTTGGGTTGTTTTCAGTCACTTTTATCTGTAGTAACTGCTAGATTTGACCTTATAAGCCTTTGTTTGACCTTTTGATGTAAATTATAGTTGATACATTTTACTGACCTTGTCTGACCTGTTATTGTCATAGTTGCAGAACTGAATTGTAAAATATATTTCTGGACTTAATTCGCATTGTATGAAGTATATTTTAGAATCAGCTCTCTTTGAACAACAGGCCTGTCCATTGATTACCTCGTCTGTTCCTCCCCTTCTCTAGAGAAGTTAATGTCTCTGTCCATTGTTTGATTGATTTCTTCAGTGTAAGCTGTAGGATCCTGACGGCAGCTTTATCAGGCTTTCCACAGCATTTATGACTCTCTGTCAGCTAATGGCCTACGGTGCACACTGCTGCTCTTAGCACAGGATATAGCTGATGCTGATGCATTTGCTTACCCTTCCATTACCCGTTACTGTGCTGTGCAGTGAGCAGCTGTTAAAAATGCCCCATGTTTTCAAGTGGGACGTTAACAGCTTTGTTGTGTTCGTTCTGTGCCAAAAGTCAACAAAAACATCAATGTTATTAGTTTCAGGCTCATTACCTTAATTGTGAATTTTATTAATGCTCTTTGACCCAAATCCCACTCTTCTTTTTTTCAGCATTTGACTCCCAAACCATCGTTATAACAAGTTTTAATGGTTGCAATTAGATATATAAATCCGTAATAAACTGACCAAAATCAATAGCAGTTTCACCCAAAAACTGGCTTGTCTCAAAGCACAGATTTGTCAGAAGTCAGGAGTACAGGCTACACTCTACTTATGGAAACAGTAAGAGAAAAATGTAGATTGTGAACGCAAAATGAAATAAATGAGTGGAGAAAAGCATTAGGAAGTTTACATTTGACCTTTTAGTTGACTAAGAAGACACTCAACTGGAAATTAATTTATCAACTATTTGTATATTATTTAATTGAAGCAAAACACTTTTTAAGCCAACCTAATGGAAATTTATTGGTTTAAAGATTTCCATAGTTGATGTTTGATGCTATTTGACTCGTGTGTATTTAATACTGAATTTGTTTGTAATTTGGGCTGTTGGATGGACAACACTATTACACAACACTAGCAATTTGAAGTGATCACCGTGGGCTCTGAAATTGTGACAGGTAGTTGTGTTAGCCATTTGTGGACACATTGTTTTAAGACACAGTTAAATACAGAATAATTGGCAGATTCATTTAAAAAAAAAAAAAAACGCGATCAATCGTAGATTAACATCAGGTTTTGTGGATGAATAAGTGCTTGTTTAATAAAAAAAGTTAATACTGCTATTTTAGACTTTGACTCCAACTGATACAATACACACTTAAAATATAAAATATTTTGGCTAGAACTATGTCATTATTTTGATCATTAATTATTTCTTCATATGTGAGAAATGTTTTGTTTTGCTCAAGTTGATCTTTTTAGATCTGTTTTTCTATTTCGGATGAACAAATCCAATATGTTCAATTCTGTTTCACGAAAGACATTTGGAGGGATCCTCATTTTCTGAGAATCTCAAACAAGGTAACATTTAGCAGTTTGGCTGGAGCCAAGCTACTTCTTTATACTGATGTAATGATAGCTCTTTCTTTCATAAAAGCTACATGTTTGAGTTGTGTTTTAATGTTGAACAAAGACACCATGAATTATAAGATATTTCTAATGGCTACTCTTTTAATGTTTCATAACTGGAAATATATACAATATGCCCTCAGTGCAAAGTTAGATCATTAAATGAGTCTGCTGGCCCCTGACTCAGGCGCGTTCTATCAAAGTTATATACAGTATGTAGGATGGTTGGGTTGTATTTGAAGAAGTAATCCGATAAGTTACCAGAGGGGAAAGAAAGCGGGACCATCAAAAAGAAACATCGAATTGGAACTCAACCACACAAGAACATGTACAGGATATAATTAAAGTGCATTATGGAATTTAGTCAGCAGCACTGCAATACATTCACAAAATAAATACACACTTACAAAGTGAAATAAATTATGGCAGAACAGTTCCGACAGATGTACCCAGTGAGCGGTTTGCATGTAACTCAGTCCAAGATAGCTGACACATATCGAGTCAAACAAAAGGCGACCCCTTCTGCTTTTAAGCTTTGTGAAGAAACATTATATTCAGGCAATAAATAATTTCCTCCTCTGATCTACTTGTTCACACAGCATTGTTTTTGAGTAAATCTGGGACACTGAGGCCGAAAGATTTTCAGATAAATATGGATCAAATATGATATTTTGACAAAAAAAATCAGGGAAAACAAAGCACACTATTAAAAGCACAGTCCCAGGGTCTTAATATAAAGTGACTGAGTCAGTCATGTGTTGAGTCTCTCAGATCCCAGTCTAGTTGAAGCTATGTCAATGTCTTAGTGCAGTACCATACAAACACTAACTGAAGTCTCTTAGTCAGGACACTGCATCCTCCATGGCTTCGTATTTTTAACCGAGCGTGCTCGTCTCCGCTTCTTGTTCTCACTCTCTCTGCGTCGACCTAACCTTGCCTTCTTTTTCCTTTTAGTGGCCACTTTGAGCGGCTGGTCCTTATAAGCCAGAGCCTTGTTGGTCTCCTGGGGCAGGTTAGAGCCATCTCTGTCCGGTCTGAACCTGTCAGGGAGGTTCTTAGAGGCTCCTGGGGGCTTGTCAGGCAGGGCATTTCCACTAAAGGTTTGGCTCTGGGTTCTGCTCTGCACAGGTGGTGCTCGGTCATCAGCTGTGTGCACCTCCTCCAGCAGCTCATGCAGCCACATGCGACGCTTGAACTCCTGCATGGAGCGGCCCTTGTCGTGCATCAGCTGGGCGTGGCTCACTGACCTCTTCCTTGAAGCACAAAAATATACAGATTGAGTCAGATCAATAAGAATGGTTATAGAAATACAAAATAAATAAAAACATCCTCAAGGGTCGCAGGTTTAGCTTAGTTGGTAGAGTGGGAACAGAGGCTACAGTCTTCGCCGCACCGGTTGCAGGTTCGGATCCTGATTCTGTGTGGTGCATGTAATCTTCCACTCTCAACCAACATTTCCTGTCTGTTTATACCTGTCCTATCAAATAAAAGAGAAACCCAAAAAAGAATCTGAAACAAAAAAAAAAAAGCATCCTCAATTTGCATGTGCCTTGAGAGGGGACTTTGGAGACTGTTGAATATCTATTGTTCTGTAATGTAAAATTCTCATCACTTTAATAATGAGACAGTTAAAGAAGAATGCAATATTTCTGAGCTAGCATTATTTTTTGCCTTTCTGAATTTTTAATGCCATGGTACAGTAAAGTGTTGAGTTGATTTGTGGCACACCTTTAGAAGTGTTGGCATCTGATGTCTAATGTCATGCACCAGGAAATCTCAGTCAGTACAGTAGGTGGCAGCATAAACGTAAAGTTACTGAGAGCCGTCACTATTCTGATCTCAGAGATAAAACAGAGAAGATCTCCTGTACATTGATTTAATCTGTACATGTAGGCTTTTGTTTAGTTTTCTAATTTCAAATAATTGGTTTCCTCATAATTGTAGCTTGACTTTGTTTATTTATGAATCACTTTTTCATTTAAGTGTTGAATTTCAAAGCATTCATTTTATTCAGATGGTCTTCATGATTAAATCAAACATAACTTACGTTCTGCTATTAAGTGCATCAACTGGTCTTCCATCAAGAGTCACTGGGGAGCACAGCAAGAACACAGCCAGACTCCACTGATGAATCAGGACTATTGAGCACATCCTTGAGACTATGATCTAAAAAGCACACAAGAAAATTTATCAGCCACTTAAGTTTACCAAGCAACCTTGTTTTGTGAATAAACTCTGAACTTCTTATCCGCTATTCAGTAGTAAAGTCAGCAGTCAGTCTAGACTGCTGAAAAAGGGAAACTGTTCCAGCTTAAATAAGATCTCCATTCAGCATTACTTGTGCTAATAAACAGTTTGTTATTGTAAAAAACAAAAAAAAAGGTTTTGACTTACTTGAAAGAGATGTTCTTGTTGCAAAAATCAATGATAAAATTTTAAAAGAAAATGATTGTGGCTTCTACATTATGGCCAGTTCAAAACTTGTGTCCAAATCCATTGCAGTGGAGGCAGCCTGGGGAAATCCCCTATCAGTCTGCTCCATTCATTTGCCTCCCAACAGTGAGTGTTGAGCTATTTATTCCTCCCTGGCGTCCCAATTAAAAGAATGATAAAGATGGAAAGAGCAGCAGCAGCCCATCAGATGCCTCTCTGCCTCTCTGCTCAGTCTTGCAGTAATCTCATAAAGAGTAACGGTGAAGCATCTTCTCTGGTGGCCGGAGCCGGAGAGCTGAGTGGGTTTTCAGTCCAACACTGTGAGCCAGTCTGTCTGAGAGCAGCACAGAGAGAAACTCAAACTCTTCTCTAGGAGAATATGCAGGCACTACCTTAGCCCCTACCCATTAAGTCCAGTTGTAGCACCGTACCCAGCCTCCCCATCCCTCCCCTCTCTTCCTCCTCTGAACCCTTCACACACACCTGCTGTGACAAGAAGGTGGCGCCCATACAACCTCCAAGCCACACAACAAAGAGGATACTTAACCTGGGAATATGAAAAACCTTTTTAATATTCAGTTAGTTTCAAATAATTTCAGCTTTACTTTCTTATTAAAATTTCCTCATAAACAGGTTAGAAATAACAAGCGTGCACCAAAGGTGATAATCGTGGGTTTACCTAGCAGAGTGTATACAGGGAGAGGCAGGGTTACTCCAACATAAACAGCCAGGCCTAACCACTTTCCCAGGGGAGAATGACCATAACCTCAGAGAAACCTAACCCACAGCCTCTCACTGCAGACCATTCAACTCACCTCCACTCTGCCTCAGCAAACCAGCTCACCACCAAATGGTTACAGTGGGCTCTGAGGTATCTCTTGACTTCAGCTAATAAGGAGAGTAGCGAGTACTGTTTTGAGCAGTGCTCGACATTTTAACTGGCCCGCTGGCCCGGACACACAATTGAAAGACTCCAGGCAAGCTGATTGCATTTTCCACTGGCCTGCTTGGGCCAGTTGACACACTGTCTTAAAAATAAATAAAAAACTGTAGCATATAATGAATAATTTCAAATCATTTTCCTGTGATACTGGTGTTTTGTCAGTGATTGTTTTAAGATAATCTAATGAGTTAATTAATTAGTGCATCAAGATGTCTTCAGTGTGCATGTGAGTCATAAGTTAAAGGCAGCTGCCAACACTTTCACTGGTGATGGAACATTTTAAATAAAGAATTAAGAAATTCACGAGAGGCGCCAAGGAAAATAAGAACAAAGTATGATAAGAGTAAAACCAGCTAATAACAGAGAAGTTAAAGTAGAACTCAATGAATTAGAAAATATAATTTTTTAATAACTTTTGAAACAGATTGGTTAATTTTCTTCATTTTGAAAGTAAATGAAGTCCTGTTCTGACTGTTCATATTGATGTTTGAGCTGTCAGGGTGTAGGATGCAGAGCAGGAGGGGATAGCTCACTCACAAATCATCAGATCATCAATCTAACGGTATTTTCTCTTCCGAAGCTCACGATCCAATTAAATATCATCCCAACGTGATGTCCCGCCTTCTCTCTTGTGATTGGTTCTATCCCGTTTCAGTTCGACACATGTCACAACACTGAAGTCAGATACTCTGGCTTCAGGGTTTTTTTCTTACTTCTTTCTTTGTCTGGAACAATTGTATATATTATTCTTTGCTTATCTATGTTTATATTCAATGTTATAATTTTGTATACTGAGAGCACAGTTCACTGAAGCCAATTTCCATTTGTTTGTAAGCATACATGGCCAATAAAGCTGATTCTGATTCTGAATTGTCGTTTTTAGTTCATAGTGCTGGCAGCTTAAAGTCTATGGGGGGGTGAGGATCCTCATGTACTTTGGGCGTTATTTTTGTGTCTACTGTACCGGTCAAAATACACCAAATGGTTTGAAAAAATCTTAATCTGCATCAATTCCCAGACAATGCAATTAATAATACTGTGAACCACTGACTGTAAACCTAGCGTCAACATGTTAATGTGCTTATGTGAGCATGTAGGCACAACTACAACCCCACAGAGCTGCTTTCATGACCATAAACTCTTGTATGACTCTGGACTCCTTACTTATTTTTAAGGATTAATTTATAAAATGAAATGGAGGGGAGGGGTTTAGAAGAATACAGTCCATTCAAAAACCTGAGTCATTTATGTGGTTAATGTACCTACTTGCCCTGTTTTACTGGATGGAATAACTTGCATTTCTCCTCATGAATAAAACCCATAAATAATTTCTGTGAGCAGTGATGATTAGTAGAATCACTTTTGGCTAGACTGTAGACCAGTTGGTGGTAAATAACTTAATAGAGGGCTCAGTATTTTAAAAGCAGTCATGATTCAATTCAGTAAGGGGTCCAGAAGGGATTTGGGGCTCGGGCAAAATATATGGCAGACCCCCCCTGCTGTCTTCAAAATTCAGCTTTCTTCTGTTTCCAGCCAGTCTGCCCCAAACGTCCAACACTTTAACATTCGGTAGGGAAAAAAATACCTCATTCGATTCCTTTCAGCTAAGGCTTTACCTGCAAAAAAAATTGAGTAAAAAAAAAAAAAAAAAAAGAAGAAGAAAAAAAATCCCATTTCCTGGCAGACAGCAGCATATGGAACAGGAGCCAGGAAAGCTGCTTTTGATTCATGCTAAATTGCACTCTCAACACTGAACAGTATTCCAGTTCGTTTTTCATCCTTTTCACACTGCACCTACTTAACAATCACACATACAGAACACACACAGACACACACACACACATACACACCCACCCTTGTTTCAAAGAATTTTAACTGTGCTGTTCCAAACATCCAACTCATACACACTTACAGAGAAACACCCCTCATTTCATGTATAAATTCAGAGTTCAGCATCTATTTTTGGATTAGTTGTACCCATTCCCTCTAATGACCCACCCTATTATGTCATAAATCTGGGCTTTAGTTGCTGTAACACTTCCTGCTTTTGTTTTGGAGTTGCATTCAAAATCACTACGCACTTGGCATGTACATTACAATTCTGTGCATGCCAGTGCTAATTCTCACATTGGAAACACTCTAGTTCTGTCAACATTTACTATTATTTTAATACTATTTTACAGCACCTTTACTCCCTCCAGCTTTAAGTGAATTTGAACACTGCTGCAAAGTGAAAAGTGAAGACATGTACATTCAAACATTACATTCTTGTTACATTAAACAATCAATACAGTTTTGTTGAAAAGAACATTTGACAAACTTCTATTCAACCTGAAATGTTATGTATAACCATATATTTAGCTGTAAAAGAACACACAATCAGATGATTCACACTAGGGCTGGGTCTTGGCAAGGACCTAACGATATATGTATCGGGGTTCATTTGAAATACCATTCAAAATTAAAATACAGTTTACTGTATCATTTAGTCAAAATAGTGGTGTGCGATATATAACGATCTTAGACCGTGAAGGATTAGAATGTGTTGATGATCTGCCAAAGCAGGGAGATCGTAGAACCGGGCAACAGTGTTATTTCTGTCATCTTGCAGTTTATGCTCCTACACAGACGCGTCTCCACCTCCCTGTTTGCTCCGCAGCGGAGCGGGATTCATCTGTGAAAATGACAACTAAACATTAAAACAACTCCATCCTGGTTATATGCAACTGCTTTGATATTTGTGTATCAAAGCAACTGCTTTGATACTGTATAACCCTGGTGTTTAAAATGTTGGTGCTGAGGTGTTTTCTGCTCTCTCTCGGTTTTATGAAAGTTACTAACAAACCTCTCCACTCAAAGCTCACCTGTCGTGATAACAGAAACTATAGAGATTGGGCTAAATTATGTGATGGAACAGAGGGTGGCGATCATATCAGCGAGGTCCAGACCTTGGCTGTTCATTTTTTGTAACAGTAGGCCTACAATCACTTATTTCTATACATTGATTTCCCTGCATGCTGCTTGAAGTGATGTCAGTCAGCAGCTCGTTCTCCTCTCGTTCAGTGTGCAGGTGAGAGAATGAATAAAACACTTCTTTCAGTAGAAGTTACTTTGATCATGTGTTACAGAATGAACACATTCTGTATTATATTTGATTATATGTAGACAAAACTAAAGTTAGCCCAATAATGTTATAAAAAAACAACATAACCTATAAACAAAGGCTGCAGAGCCTGTATGAAGCTACAGTTGTATGAATTCTGAAGGGCTAAATAGCACAGAAACATAAGAACATGTTTACATGTTTTCAGATGAATGCATCACTGCCTGAAAATGTTCCTCATCAACACAAAAAGAGGACACATTACTAAATCATAATTTCAAAGTGGTGCTGAAAACCTTCAGATTGTGCATAAATATTGATCAAATCAAGGGAAAGACATTTCTGGTGCTAAAAAATGTTCTGGGGGGAGACATCCAGACCTCCTACAAAGACGTTTTTCAAATACTATACTAATTAGCACAGTTTTTGTGCATTTAGAAACATTATACAGGGACTCCTGCCATAACAGATGACTGACGTCACTCAGGCTTCGTCCATTAATATCTCCAGTCTATGGTTGGATTCCATTATCACAGCAGGTGATCCGTGAGTGAAAAGGCTTAATACAAAACTAAGAGTGCTGAAAAACATAAGCAGTCTGCTTGTGAGTAGCATTGTTTGAAAGCTCAGGATGATGTGCTGCTAGGTGGAAACTGAAACAGGTCCATGTGTTTAGAATTTCAAAATAAAGTTGCATCTTAAAGATTATTGTACAATTTATTTAGCAGATGCTTTCATCCAAAAGAGTGTAGGGAACAACGTACGAACGGTTTCCAATCTGACACAGGTGCTGACAGGCAGTGCACAGAGGCAAAGCACAGGTTTTAATATATATATATATATATATATATATTTTTATACCGCCATCATTATCAACAGCAACCGTTTTCATGAGAATTCACAGTAATATCATTTTACCATAGATTTAATGTTAATTTTTAACGATATAGCTATTACGTGGGATTGTTTGTTATGTCAGTTAATATAAACAATTTTTTTTGCTGTTGCAATGGTTTTCCACAAAGCTACTGGAAAATGTAGTTAAACGACTAACCCCTCTGTTTGTAGTTACGTTATATTCTGCCATTCACACCAATCATAACTGTTATCCCACATATGCTTTTAAGTCCTCCTTACTTTCTTCTGGTTCAGCTATTTTCAGCTGCTTTGAAAAATAAATAAGATCTCAATAGATAAAATTCAAATATGATGCGCCTCCTTTTTTTGCATTGTGTGGAAGGTTTGTGTCCCATAGTGTTTAAAGAATTTATTAAAATTTTCTTATTTAATAAATTATGATTTGCCATGTTTCAAGTCCATCACTTTCCATTCCCATTGATAATGAGAATGAAGCTATTTGAAATAATATTTTTCTCTTCAAACCATAATGCTCACAGCATTTCACATTTTCACATATATTTTATAAAGTGCACTTGGTTTTGAGTTGATGTTTCCAAAAGAAAAAGCAGACTTTTAGTGTATGAGGCACAATGCACAAAGGACAGTTTAGTCAGGATGTCAGAGAAGGGTCAGTTCTCTACACTTTAAGAGGCGTACATCCTGAATATTACCTTATTCCTGCTCAGGGTTACCAAAACATGCCCTCCTCCTTCACGCATTTACTACATCTGAAAGCTGCATGATTTGTCTGTTTCTGTTTTTGCTGCTTGATATATGATGATCCACTGCAGGTAGCACTTTAGGGCTAGGTCCTTATTTACAACTACATTTTCTTTTTATGTTATTCATAAATGTCAAGCTCCTGGAGACAGTGAATCAGGGAGGTCCTTCTAGGACAAAAGCATGTTGTCCATACTCAGTCTGGAGCACAGGTCCTTTAAATCCTTATTTTTCAGAAAGGAAATATCTGCCCCTGGACATTTTTCCTGTAAAATGTATTTCTAAGATGAAATGATTCCTGCCTAGCACAGCTCTATTCTCATCTAAACTTGAGTGTTTTAATACTCATCTATTCAGCATCAAAGCTTGTTTTCTTGTCAAAAATCTGAAATGGTGTTCATCTTGCAATTAAACTGTGTGTTTGATGCCCGAGATGTGATTCAAAAAGCAGAATAACAAGTCCAAAGCCTGAGCCTTTGACCTGGCCTTGTGAGGTGCCCACAACATTAGCATTTCTCTCTTGGCAGATGTTGTTGGTGGGGTGTCTGAATGTGGTCGGCTTCTCTGCAGTGGCCCTGTGTTTCAGGCTCATGGGAAAGGAGAAGGTGGGGGGGGGGGCTCCTTTCTCCTTACTGCTCCCCGATCCCAAACCACAAGCTGCCCCATATCTGATGCCCCTCTTTTACTCTCCTGACATTAACGGCAGACCCCAGGCCAGATGGACAGGGCCAGAAATGCCACACAGTCACTACACAGCCTCCTGCCCCTGACCTATCACCCAAAACATTATCATAAACTTCTGCACAGCTGCCAAGCAACACACACGGCAGAGCTGACAGTCCGACTCTGCACTGCTCGTCCATGTAAAGATAGCTCTGTCTGAGGAGAGAAAGTGAAGCTAGTGGAAAGCGGCAAGTGCTTTTGGTTATGATGGCATTTTACACGCGACATAAAAAACCTACTGTGGTGTTTTATGTTTTGTGGCTTGTGGTGATGCCGTGGCATTGCCTGTGGAACAGACTTTTGCCAACTGTACCACTACTGTGCAGTATTTGAGGCTGATGAAAAATGTATCCGCCAGTGTGCGAACCCATTCAAACATGCCACAAGTCTGCGTGCTTCACGTCTTTTACACACCTGACAAATCGTGCCATTTCACTTTGCCTCTGCCACTGCAAAAATTCAAGAATCAATAGAGGTCTGATTGAGAAGACCACACACACATGGTGTTACGGTAATAACAGGCTGAGTCTGTTTGTTTGCATAAGTGAAGAGCAGGCTCAAATCGTTAATGAGTGCTTTGCGTCCAGCGTGCAACCACAGCTAAGCCAGTGGGTCAACAAGGTTGGTCAGACTAACCACCGTGTATGTGTTTGTGTGTGTGTCTGAGAAAAAGAGAGACTGTGTACATGTTTCTGAATGTCCTTGAAAAGTAAAGAAGGAAAAAAAACGTGCAGAAAGTGAAGATATATTATCAGTTCGTCATACTCCCCTCATGTAAAATTGCTCTTACGTCATCTTTAAGCACTCGCTGTAATGTTTCTATATTTAGCATCATTCTATATTTACTTGTGCTCTGACATACACATCAAGTTCTGTTTTCCCAATGTAAAAAATATCTATGGGACGTTTCAGTGAATATTTAAACATTCGAAAAAAATGCTTCTCTTGAAATTTCCAAATCGTGATGATGTACAGCGTGAGCCAAGTGCACTTCACCAACTCAAAGCTGATCCATTTACTGTAAATGAGCTTGTCTCTGTTGGTTTCCTGACCAATTACTGTACAGTGAACTTTGGGCCCTGTATTTATTTATCCATAGGTTATTTTAAATGGCTTGCACTCAATGCAGAGGCCTTGTTGAGCGGTCTTGTCCTCCCAGCCTTCCCTGGGACATGCTAGCAGCGCTTGGCAGACGGGCTCGGATGCTGAAGGCAGCCTCTGGACAGCTTTATCCTGCGTCGAGCAAGGCCACCCGCTTCGAGCTCACCAGGGCACTGTGACTGGCACAGCAATCCCCGCCTGGCCTCACCTCTGTTTTCTGCTTCTCCAAGAGAACGTGAAAACACTACACTTTTTAAAGCTGTGTGACCACGAAAGCATATCAAGGGCAAGCAGAAAATAAAAAACTGACTTGAATTCATATTGAAGCAAAAAGTACATTTACTTATGATAATATATATTTTGTTAAGAGGGCTGCAAGCTGATTGGCACATGCCTAGAGTAACTTCCAAGGTACCCCACCAGGCCGGTAGCCTTCCTCTGGTTCATCAATCTGAGCACCTTCCTCACCTCATGTTCCTGCACGTTAGCATTCGGTGGGATGTAAACTGCTGTAACAACAACTATTGTTAGCTCTCTTGGCAAGTAGAAAGGTCTCTATGTCTGGTGAACAATGACTGTCTCCAATACGGATTTGCAAACACCAGTTGTTGTGAACACAGACACGTAGTCCCCCTCGTCTGCTCTTACCGAAGTCTCTGTTGCTGTCTTGGCAGTGGATTTTGCAGCCAGCTAGCTGTACTGTGGTAAAGCCAGGTCTCCATTATAACATTTACATTTGTTCATAGGCTCTCATTTTTTATGAAATGACTCTACAAACTTTAGTTTTGTTTATAGACTGGCACAAACATATAATCAAACATTATACAGAATGTTTATTCCGTGATACAGGGTCAAAGTAAGTTTTACTGAAAAAAGAGTTTTATTGATGGAGGTGTCAGAATATCATTGACTGACAGATAGTCCCCATGGTTACTCACTCTCACAAACCAGGGAGAGAGAGTAGGGAATGACATGCCGGAAAGGAGTCACAGACCACATCCAGAAGCCTGGAGGACCACAGCCTTCACACATGGGGCGCGCCACCAGCACCCCTAAAAGTATTGTTTTCACACCACTTTTTTTATCCTGAATCATGGAGATTCCACAGTGAAAAAAGAATTCAGTCCCTTATCCACAAATATGGTCACAGTCCTGTGTAGTCCTCTACCTTCTCTATTGTCAAATTAGCCTTCTTTGCTTAGATAAATGGGGTCACTATTTTTATTTTTTTATGACTTTGATGAATTAAATGAGATAAAAAGAATCTGTATTTATGATGGCATTGTGAGAGGACACTCACCACAGTACCACGTTATGGATCCAGCCTGTAAAATGGTTTGCATGCACCTTGTAAATCTTTATGAGGCAGAGTTTTTAGAGATGTACATGTTTTGGGTTGACTTTTGGTTGATGAAATTGGGTTGGTAATTCTGTTTTTTTCACAGTGGTTAAGGGAGAAATATATCTACGAAAAAAATCTCTAAAATAACTTTTTCTTTTATAAATTGAAAACATGTGCTTGGCCTTGATGATGTAAATGTTCAAACGTGTTAATTCACTAACGAACAGTGAGTCCATTAGACATTGGATTACATACTCTGGGCAGGAGATAAATCAACACTCAGTGTAATTCAAACATGGGCTCTGGCCAGGCGGCTTGTTTTCTGTCCCACTGTGGTTTTCCAACAGTCTAAATCCATGAAGCAGATTTGCTCACAACAGCCAACATTTTTCTCCAATCTACATCCCCTTGTAAAGCAAGGTAAGGAAGGCAGAGCTGTTTGTTTTGGGCTGCTTATGGTCTCACATCCCTGTAACGTAAGGCCTGGCTTGGATTGCCTCCCTTCTGCATGAGCTAAATGGAATTAGCCTTAATAGTTTTGTTTTGTAAAAGTTGTAAATAAAGCAGCCCTAATTCAAACCTAGATCCCCATTTGGTAAGGTACGGTTTGGCACGTGTGGGTGGTTTTGGAAATACTGAGGCTTGCTGGATATGTTTGTATTACACTGTCCCAAAGGATATGTGAGCTTTGTGGTGCAGATGGATTACAAGAGGGAACGTGCTGTTGTAGACCTGTAAACTTCAGTGTTAATGGGGGGAGTGAAGTGGCTGTCTAGGTGTGATGTGTTTGTTTCACAGGTCGCTGGCATTTCTGTACATGATGAAGAACGGACAGAGTATTCCCACATCAGTCCAAAAATAGTACTTACAGGGGGGCCACTGTTGCATTGAAGCGATGTAGACGTCCTTGGTGCAAAGTCTGTGAAATAATGTTCTAATTACGATAAAAAAACAGATTACTTTGAACTGTAATTTTTGTTCAACACACCTTAGACTGATTTAAAATCAAAACCATGAAGCCTCCAGCCAGTAAATCCTTGAATCCCAAATCATGGTGTTAATGATAGCTCTAGTGCTTATCAACTTGTTGATGAGACGGAGCATAGCAATTGCAAATTAAGCAATAGAAATTGTATTTATAATTGTTATTTATAGCACATGTCTTTACAGATAAGCTCAATGTGCTTTACATTGAGGTTAAAAAACACAGCATACAACAAAAAAAATGTTTCCACAACCATGAAAAAGAAACAGAAATGAAATCAATAAAGTCCTACACACCGCAAAGCAAACATCAATTACCACACAAGTGATCATATACACAAACAAATACAAAAAGTAACTATTTGTGGGAGAATAGATAGGTTTTGAGATTTGCTTTAAAAGTAGAGACAGGTGTGATGGACCTCAGGTCAGCAGGTAGTTTGTTCCAGAAAGAAGGACCACTGTAACTTAAGGCCCCCTCTGCAGACTTTGATCTAATTCTGGGTACGGTTAAAAGACTTCCATCTAATGAACTGAAGTGGAGTCAGGCCAAGATTTCTGGCCTGCTCACTGTATTTCATGGACACAGAAATAGCTTTTTCATATCATATATGGTTTATTTTAGGAGTTTCTGAATGCAAATGTCACCAAACGTGCACAAGCCTGTTGGTTAAGAACATGTAGGCCTTATCAACACTATCTGGCATACGACAGCATGTTTAATAAATACAGATAATTCGTAAGAGAATGAAATGTAGAATGTACTTCAAACGTTTTACATTTCATTCATAAGACAGAATCTAGAACATTTTATAATCAGGATAATAATTGCGAACATGTTCATCATAACTTTATAAGGTAGTTAATGCAGTTTGAAGGTATTTTGATAAAATAGAGGAAAGAAAACAGGGGCAGTTAAAGGGGCATAAAGAGTAAAAAAAATTTTAATAGATTTATTTTAACACCTCCACAGCTGTAGATATCTGCTCCCAATCAGGGATTTTCATGTAAGAGCACACCAGCTCTCTTTTACCGTAATGAACCACAGCTAGGGCAGTCCAGTAGTGTTTGGAAGTGAGTGTGTGTGGGCAGGCATGCCTGAGGTTGCTGAGCCTCAGCCTTCTCTTCAACATTAATAAGGACTTCCTTCCTACCAGACAGAATCAAACACCTGATCACTTACCAAGGAGGACATGCCCACGCATCCCTCAGGATAGGCCTGTGTTCTATAGCTGCCCATCAATCAAACTGTACTCATGCCGGACATTCATACACAAATCGTGTTTTCTCTCTGTGCTCCACTCCTTAAGGGTGTTTGTGTTAAGTTTTGTGTAAGATATGATGGGTGGCATCTATATCCAGGGAAACAGAATGAGAAGTAATCTGTCTTTTACATACACACAGGTCAAAAATTACAAGTTTCTCCAACTGCAATAAAGTTTGGCTTCCTTTTAAAAATGTTGAGCCAAGATACACAAAGTGAAATGTGCATTTTCATGAAGTGCATAACTTCTTATTTTTTTCTCTTTGAATATCAGGTTTTGAAATGGTATTCTGTAATTGAATTAGAGTAGCTAGTCACAACTGACTCAGGAACATGTCAACAGAGCTTTCAGACAGGATTCTGTCAAAGAATCACTTGGCCGAAGCAACAGACAAGTTTCTGAAATAAATAAATCGTATTTAGAGTTCAGGCTTTGATCAAAATTACATGACTGTATTACCTTTTTTTTAATAGTCAACATATCCTCCATTATGTAAAATGTCCTTTACCTCTTCAACCACAGAAGGTTTCTTAGTAAACTCAGCATAAATGAATTGTCGAGTATCATCTTGATTTCATGTTCTGTACAGAACAAAATATCGGTAGATGCAGCAATATTAGTAACTGCATATTTTTGGTAATATCTTTCAAATAGACTGGATAAAACATTGTGGCCTGGACATGATTTCTTGGATTTCTAATGTCCCGTATTTATGGTGACATAACTGTGTTGACAGAGTGAAACTTGTTTAACAAGTGTATTAACTGAAGAACTATACGATATATTAAGTATAGTATTAATCCTTTACTTGAGCTCAAAATCTGTCTTCTGTCATTTCTCCAACATCTCTGTGGGGGAAAAAAACACAATAATAGGGTACACTGAAAGGAATGAAGTAGTAAATACTATAACATTTGACATAAAATGACTTTTCGGAGCGTGTTGTTAGAAAACTATGCCATTAATTATCCGTATATTGTATACCTTTCCAGGTTTTTGTCCAGGTTTTTTATTGTTTCTCTTAATTTCTAAATCTCTAGACATGATGGATGTTGCTGCTCCTGCTAAATACTCTTTTCTCCCTGTAGTAATTGACATACTCCACTCTTTTGTCCTACTTCAGCCCAAAAATACCCTCATGTAGGGTTTATGATTTTATGATCAGCATACCTTTCCACAATTCCAAGTGTCATTACCCAATTGTAGTTTCAGTGTAACGCTGACAGGCAAAATGGGTAAGCTGCTTTAGACTAAGTTGTCTGCCAAACTGTTGTAATATATTGTATTGTAACATAGACATCATAAATCTGCTGGTTGGACTGCATTTAGGAAATGTGTTAGAAACCTTAAAACTGTTGTACAGTATGTGCTCAATCTACCTAACCTGTAAATATTGAGAATAAGTTTAAAATAAAAGATATTCACTTTCTCAAGTAACCTCTCTGACCTTAAAAAAGATGTGATATATTGAATATCACACAGTTTGTTTGTGCATTTCAGATAATGGGGTTCACTGAAAGGAATGAAGTAGTAACTAATATGGATTGTGTTCTAAAGTAAAACATATTTATTTGCCCCACATTTGGTTGTTTCTCCTCTTTTCAAGCTCTTACCACAAAACTCAGTGGTACTACCTAAGACAAACCAAACAAATCTTTTTTGAGCTGCATTTCCATAATGCAGTAACTTTTGAATATCCCTCTGTGTGGCTTTTCCACAGTACAAGTCTTGAACAAATTTAAGCTGCTATTCTACAGTGCTAAGGTTCTCAGCTCTGTTTGATTAGGGCAACATACAGGAGGTCCACTGCCACGCTGTTTTCTTTACCTGGGCCCATAACTCTTAAAAACACACAAACACTTGGGTTGTAAATGACCTGTTCATCACACAGTGACAGGAGAGGTGATTCTGGACTCTTGGTGGGCCAGGTGTGCAGATCAGGACAGCTGTGCCGTGCCAAGGCCTGTTGGCATGGCGACGCAGGACCATGGAAAGTTCTGGAATCTGTCGCTGCTGGAAGGGCTGAGCTCCTGAACAGGACTGGTGTTGGCTTTGCCTCCAGCTGTTTCTTTACAGACATGCTGCACGCCAGCAACAGCCAGGGGCCAAGATCAGCCCAGCAAGTCTGGCCACACACAGGCCACTTGCACACATGCACACACATACAGTATACCCCTACAGTTATACAAGCACACAAACAAACAAGTATTTTCTGAAGTAGGCCTGTCTCAAATGCAACCAGCTTGAACACAATTTTTTCCTTATCATGCTGTTTTTCACATCTATGTTTTATTAACAGTTTATTTTCTTGTTAAACGGCAAACTTGGGTTTTTTTTCTATTTTCATAATTGAAAATATTTTGAATATATCATCAGGGCACGTTTGTATTTCCATAATAAAACCAGATAGAATTACTTCTTTCAGTTTTTTTAGTCTTATGCTGTCTGAGCTCCTAGGCTATGCTTCATTTTTATCATAATCGTGAATAATAAACATCTTTGTGTCTGACTGTCTCAAAAATGTCAAAATGAAACACATTAGTGGCTTTAGATTATCCTTTTAAAAAGCACGCAGATCAGCATTGCATCACTGAAACCTTCACAGGTGTTACCTTTTTGTTTAAAAAAATACAAAACATGTTCTTCAGTTTAAACAAATTATAATGTAACAATGTGATACACAGAACTAGAATTTTCCCCTTTTATAAGTACTATCAGTAGGGCTTAAAGCCTTTGATTTGGGACCCTTTGAAGGTGGTGTCAGTGAATAATCACCCTGTTGAAATGGCCCCACCACAGAAAAATAAACTTGCCATCTTTTGTTTTCCTTGTGCGGTCGATGGTAATTCATTGAGTAAAGAGGAATGGGAAGGAATTCTTTAAGGCTTTTGTTTGCTAATTCATTATGTTCCCAAGACTGGGGAAAGTGGCTGCGGAAATTAAAATTTATTGAAATCTATTTCAGTGGTAAAGTTGGCTGTGTTTCTTGGAGAGTCGACCCTTTTTTCAACTCCCACAGTTAGTTTTGCCCAATGAGGAGGGGATCTGCTTTAGTGGTAATGCTTGGAGGGAGGAATGTGTAGGTTTGTGGCCAGTGGAAATCCTGCAGTTAGAGGACCTGGTCATATAGCATTGTATAGTCTGATCAGCACTCTTTCATGTTTAAAATGAAAACAGTGTGATTCTTAGTTTGCACTCAAGTTGCCAAAGAAAGTGTCCATGGACAGCTGCAGCTGTGCATCACATTCACCTCCAATTTGACAACAGCGCAAACACCAAAGAGTAATAAGACAAATAGAAGGTTTCATTTGTGTTATTTTAAATTTGATAAAACATCATTTTTTAGCAAGGTAATGGAGAACTCCACGATAGTTCTAATCCATAAATAACAAAGCAATAACATTTTGGATCAGAAACAAACTCTGCTGTTATGAACTTGATTGTGTTTTGTCTGCTCCAGCCTGCCAGTGTGTAAACAAAGTTGTCCCTAATGATAACTGGGCACTTTTCAATGCATGTATAAATTATCTGACAATATTACCTGACAATATTATTACATACTTTAATAATTAATACATTTTTCATATGCAGGTTTTAGGTGTATAACGAGCCACTGAGCTCCTAGCAGCTCAGTGGCCTGCTGTGATGAAGTATTAGCTGACTGACTGAAACACTTCCTCTCTGCTGTCCTTTTTGGAGAATTCAGAGTGGGTGTATGTGCTTAGCAGCAGTCATAACAGGCATTTTTCAAAATGAACTTCATCTGATGACAAGCTAGAACATATTGAATACCCGACAGTGTTGTCTGGTCCAAGTCTGGGATGATGCTGTCCAACAAAGACTTTGCTCTCCAAGTGTACGGAGGGAGAAAACAGAAAATACGTTTTGGGAAATGGAGCAAGACAGCAAAGTTTTAAGCGTCTTCCACGTAGCTTTAATGCAAAGTACAGCTTCCTCAAGCTGCTACAAAGATTTTCAATGAACTCACTCAAAATCATTATATTGTCACTTCGATTTGACTCTCACATATGCCATTCTATATTTTAATTCATGTGGTTACTGCACTAGTTACTTTGCCAGAGTGTGTCCCATAACTTGCAACAGCTTCAGCGATACACTACTTTTCATTAACTGTCTACTTCTGAAATTCTGAGTACATCTTTGCTCTCCATATCAATTGTTACTGCCATTACTCAACCAACCTGCCCATATGGTCTTGTGTTGACACCCAAGGATGCCATCATGTATGTCAGAAAAAGTAAGAGCTATATTAAGGTGACAACAGTTTTCCCTCCTAGTTTACCTCCCTGCACCACACCAAGTCTGACAAGCTGCTGAAAAATAGGACCGGGTCACATTTCAGCCTCAGAAGTATGTGCAGGGGCTGTGTGTAACCCTGTGGTTTGCTTTGGCATGTTTGGTCTGGCTCTTCATAATCTAATGTAGTGCCATTGAGGTTTGAGTGCATGCACACCAAAGACAAGTGCCCAGGGCGTTCCTACTTTGGACCCAAAATCAATGCCAAAACCTAATAGAAACACTGTAATCAGTACCCCTCCCCCTTTTTTAACACCATGTCTTGTTTCTCCAGGGTGGCAGTGGGTGTGTTAGGCCAGTGCATCCATCCTCTTTGACCTTAAGTTTACACCTGTGGCTCAATAAAGCACCTTTCGACTTAATCAGCATTCAGCACTTTAATCACATTCTGAATTATTTATCTTGCTAATAATTAAAGATAATTTACGCGAAGGGAACACACAAACCAACAATGCCAATGTATTCATCCACATCCGAAATGAAATGCTTCTCATCATGTCTGATGTATTAACTTCTTGAGTCATTTTTGCCACGTGATTTGATCGTTTAGCTTAGGAAATCTGATGAAAACCATTTATATTTAAATAATATATAACAGAAAGGCTTGCTAAATTGAGCACTGAGAAAGTCTCCAGTTACACAGAGAACTCAATTGTGGCCCAATAGAACTGCAAATGAACTAAAAGATGAATTGGACATTGCATCCCTCAAACCATACGTGAAATTCTATATCACCACCCATGGCAATTGTTGCGCCTCTTTCACCGCAGGGTTTCCTTCTACTATTGCACCTGTGCTGAATTTGCAGGAAAACTCATATCCCAGCCCAAAAGAGAAAAGCTTGTCAATTAAACTAGAAGCAGATATCTGATCAATCAAACCACCCAGTAGGCGCTCTCACTGTGAATTAAAATTAAAATTGATATCCCCAGCAAGGCCACTATTTTTTGTTCAGCCACTAAATGTCGGCGATTTATCATTCAAACATCCCAGGGTTTTGTGTAGGTACTTTTGGACCTCAGGTTCAGTGGGTTTGATGCTCAGCCAGGGACAATATCAAATCCATGCCAAAAGTCCAAGCTGTGAACGCTTGTCTGAGAGTTACCGTAAATCCTTCTGCTCGCACAACTAAGGAGCTCAGAAAGCCACAGCCCTGCTATTTGCCACCCCTGTGGTCCTAGCAGGTAGCCACTGAGACTCCCCAAATGATGATCTGTGTGTATAGGGGAGCAATGCAAGAACAGAGCTCAATGGATAAAGGCCTACCTGTTGCCCCTTATTTTCCTCAGTGGATAACGCCTGAGGCTGTCAGTTTTTCTCTGTGTTGATTAATCTGACACTTTATTGGATATGATACTGATGATTAATGGCATATTATCCCGGAGAGGTTTCCCTTGTGATAAAAACATTCCGATTTCAGACATTTCCTGGTTGAACCTGATATCTCTTGGTGCCATTCCTTTACATGAGAAACTGCTGAAGTAATATCCATAATTTATTCAGCTTCATGAATCCTTTCAATATCTCACTTTCAAAATTACAGTAATTTACAAGTTTTTTAATGTCCAAGATGCTTTATGCTGAACAAATAAAAATGTATTTTATACTAATAACAATTAAAGTAATCCAGTATTCAGCTGACATTTTGCTGAAAGGCTTGCAAAGTAGTTTTTTTCCTGATATATTCAGAGTAAGTGTCATCATTTATTTCTGGTTTCCCTTAATACATGAAAACTAAAACATTTCAAGCTGTAAAACAAACATACTCATCCTTCTTCCTTGTACTTTTAAATTTACAAGTCAGTGTAAAAATGGGGAATTGGCATAATGTTCGTGAACGTGATAATGTTTTTAATTTAGACTTCTTTTTGCAGATAGAGAAAGTCAAACACTGCCCCCATCAGAAGTCCCTGCAGGTTTCAGGAATCACACTTCAAGGTCTGTTGCTGGCCCTTGACCCCTGCTGAGGCCTCTGTGACGGGGAGGAGTTCAGATTGAGTAGGCCAGAGGAGACAACACACCATAGCTGTGTGCAACTGCACAGTGAGTCCTTGCGCTGGTTGCCACGCTGAAGCTGACCGCAGGATTGTTGTGTTTACTAAAGAGCTGGTGCATAAGAGAAAGGTGGACCACCGGCAGTCACCACCTGCTGGGCCCTGGGCAGGACCTTGGGCTCATCTTTGTTGGAAATGGCTCTGGAACCTGCCGCCTCCCAATGGGCTGGCCTATATTTAGCAACAAACTGTAAAACCTGTTCATTCTTAAAAAGATGTTTAGGTTTCCATTCAGACGGTGGTTCAGAGGAGGACGGTAGGTGGTGCTGTGCTCCTTGCGGTCTGAGAGGTGCTTCTCTAACACTAGCCTTGTTCACACTTACACAAAACTCCTGACAAACTTTTTTTTTCGAAAAAAGTTTTCGGGGTGAGCTGCATGTGTGAACGCAAGCAGCCGAACTAGTCACTCATACTTTATCCTGAGTTTGTCCTGCCAGGCCTTCGGAAATACTGCATGTCCGCATGAAGTCCGAGTGAGCTAATTTGAGACCCTAGCAGGATATAATCAGTAGAATTCACATCAAGCAAGTTGGAGGGGGTGGTGACATTTATTCCCTTCAATTGGTGCACGACAATGGACGCCACCGTTGCGATCTCTGTGCACAAAATTAAACTGCTGTATTACGTTTTCTGAGCCAGTATGTTCTTCTCTGCTCTTTTGTAGATATTGTCATTCTGTCGAACTACAATTTTTCTGTCAAATTCGTAACCTCTCGTTAACATTCAAACCAGTGCAATCAGAAATGACTGACTAATGAGGTAGGGCATTTTTCATCACTTCTTGCTATCAGCATAAAGGATCTTTCAAATGTCTTAAAGCATCTGAATGTTTGATTACTTAACTTTTTCTGCTTTAATTTGTTTAAGAAATAGGGTTACATGTTTCCTTCCTAAAGAAAGTGACGAATTGCTGACTCTCTCATTTTCTCTTTGCATGCTGCTCTACTGTTCCCACCTCTCAACGTCTCATTGCACTCGGGAGGAGGGCAAATCCAAGACAGGACATGCGTATTACATGTTTTCATTTGCTCTCATATATGCCTGAATAGTGAAACAATCCCTCTTTTCATGCCCATGGTTACATTCAGTGGGTGGCGAGAGCACCACTATGATTGAGGATGAGGGAGCTGGGTGATTTTTTCCAAGGTGAGCACCTCATGGGAGATGACTGCTTGCTGCCATTAGTCTAAGTGCTGGAGTGTCAGTTAACCCGACACTGGCAGCAGGAATACTTAATGCCAGATGGAGGGAGCTGTCCTTGAAGTCGTAACAAGCAGGCGCAGAGAAACAAGCCTTTATTCAGTGTGAGAGAACATAGAAAAAATTGATAACTTAGCAAGGTTACCACAAAGTGTACGTTAAATCCCACATAGGAAAGGGAGGGATCAAGCAGACTGAAGAGGGTTAGAGGAGCAAAAGTCCAAAGTGGATAAAAACACAGTTTAGATGTTGCTGGCTGTAATTTTTGATTGCGTTCAGAACACGTAGGAATATAAAACAAAGCAGCGGTTGTCACGCTAAAAGGTCCAGCTGCTTAAGAGGTGTCAAATTATTGTACCTCAGCTGGATACATCGATGTTGGAAGCCAGGGGGTGAGAAAAGAGCCAAACCGAGAAGACTTTGGCACATTTGTCCTTTACCGCTGGCACGGATGAACCAAGCTGTGAGGCTTCAGAGCATCGATAGGCCCCCGGTGTTTAACTACCCAAAACTATGAGCTGCTACAAGAGCCCAACCATCAAGACTACCTCCTGGAAGGACAGTAAACATGACGACAAGTGCTTTTTCCACATGGTGCAGCTCCTGGTATAAATATAAAATAGTTTTGATCTAGGTCCAGCTAAAGGGGAGTCCATTCATGCAGCCAGGCGGTGTGAGGCCTCGAGGTTTCAGTTTTCAAGATTGAATAAATAAGATCATATCAGCAGCAGTACCAGGTTTTTGGGGAATGTGTCCTGGCTACAGTAGAAACAGAGCTGAGGGCTATTACTTAAAATAACTTGACACCAGATGAACAGTAAGGAAATTACAAACACAGTTATGTCGGTCTCCTCAAGCACCTCACACTAAGGTCCCCAAAGACCCCCCCTCCCCCCCCTTTAATTGTATTGTACCTAATTGTAAATCAAACCTGAATCCTGCCAATATGCCAATAAGATGATGAATGCGCTGCGTTGTATCCTTACCTGGCACTTTTACCTTGGAATGCCGTGGAGTGTCTGTTGGTAGTCTACTTCTAGTTCATCTGGTATGGTTAATGCTGATGCTCTAAAATGATCACTTTTTGTTTAAAAATTGGGGCCTGTGAGTTCAGAGCCCAGGCCACCCGGAAAGAGATGGAAAATTTCAAGAACATTGTTGTATCTCATCTGAAACATCACTGGTGGCCTGTGTGAAGTCTTTGGCTTTTCCCATACTGGTCTGGTACCAGTGTTAAGCCGTGTTCACAGAAAAACTTTGCGCAGAGGCAGATCTGTTGTGAGTTTCAGCCAAGTTAAGCATGGAAATATTTATTTCTGCTAGCTCAAAATTCACGCAGTCACCTTTGTGAGGTCGTCCTCTCAGTGGGTTACAAGCCACCTGCCATTCAGTTCAGCTATGTTTAAGAAGTTATAAATAGACTTATCCGGTGATGAACTATGAGTTAAGTCCAATACTTTACTCTGTGTAACCTTACTGTGTGTCAATGTCATTTAACGTAGAAAATGTTCACTTTGGTGGTTGTGTTTGCTAAGATGAATCCCTTGTTGTCTAAGAGTAGAGTGTTAATGTCTGAAGGCCCGATAAGGCAGAAGCAAGGTCTATGATTAAGTGAAAAGGATAAAGTTTCTCCTTACTCAATGCTTGTTATTGTATGTGATGGACAGGAACTATTCATCAAATGAGCTCATAGACCTGTGCTGACTTAGAGGCAGCAGTAAGAAGTAGTTAACACCTAATCATGTTTAAATATTACTTATGGAAATGACAACCTTGTGGATCTTCCTTTTGCATGAAGGAGCCAAAAGGTCAGATGTACATATCACACTACTGATCCTGAAACGATTATTATGCAGCCCTCCGAGCGTCATCTGTTTTTTTAGGTGACGGCTCACCTGATGCATTTAAGTTCAGTATACACTCTCCTTGGGAAAGCATCTGGCTTTTTTTTAGCTGCCAAGTGCACCACTATATATTTATTAATTAGTTCAACTAACTTCATCTTTTCACTGTTTGGCACAGAGCTAATGGAGTTTAAGAGCTGTTCTAATGACAACAATGTTATACTGTGGTTGAAAGTTTGGGTGGAAGGGACAAAAACAAAAAGTTGCAGGCCTTGAAAACGCAAACGAAGAGTAGAAAGAAGCAGAAATGCTCCATGAAGCTGACCAGCTTAACTGCAGAGTCAATCAATATTTCTCTGTGGGTACACTTTCTACTCTGCACATAACCATTTGATCCATTATATGTATTGTAATATTGATTTAGCTGCATAGTGTGCATACAGTATCCATGACGTCCCGAGCTGTTAGTGGACTGGACAAGTGGCTGTAGTCACCATCTACTGGAGCAGAGACTTGCAGTGACTCTAAAAGATTAAATTTGTCCTGATGTTTTATGTCAGTGCATTTCATTTGAGATGATGGATGGCCTATATTAAGTTTTCTCCAAATGATCCAACATGGCATCCTCAATGTGCTTCACTGAAGACCAAGTAGAAGGTCTTGATTCAACACTTGGAAGTTTAAACACATTTGTGTTTGCCTGAGGTTCAGTGAGGACATGAGCAAGTGTGTCTCTGTACTCAATGGCCAAATAAAACGGGAAAAGCCTAAATCATAACAATAATGCAAATATAAGAGTACTTAAGACACAAACAGGCATGTGTCCAAACAGGCATCAACAAGGGACAGAGAGTACATTTTTCCTTCTGACAGAAATGTCTACAACTTAACATGTGTCCTTGAAGTGCAGTTTGGATTGTCAACAGATGAAAATATACTGGGAGTACGACTAGATGGCTGTCTCTAGGCCAGGACACACAAATCTCAGCTCCTGTGAAATACGCTGCTACAGCTGCCGGCATCCTAACCTCCTCTTTACACAGGAAACTGCCCAGGACTTGATCTTAATAAGTTTGGCGCTGAGAAATAACATCCTTGAGGATTAGAGATTCCTGTAATGGATTAGTGAATGAAAACTGCCTCTTTTTTTTCATTTTGAATTTTGCAAAAATGTTCTGGTAAATTATAGTGTATCCCGCTGACTGATTGTAAGATCTGGACCAATCAAGAGATACCAATGAGTATAAACCTAAGAAATGTTGTTTATTGAACTGACTGGTCGACATTGGTTGGAGCAATTCCATTTCAAATGAACTAATTCTGAAAATTTGAATGCTGGCGATTAAAGAGCGGACTTTGATCATTTTTCAGAGGCCGTGACTGTTATGCTTAAAGAGGCACTCTCTATGATTCTTGGCCCAGGCCTTATTTTCTGTATAAATTACATACAAAGAAAGCTTAAGAGGTGTTTCTCAAGGGCTCACATTTTTTTGCCTACACTCCACTGGCAAATGCACTGTGGAAAAGCTGAACTATACTTAAATTGCTGTATTTTAATGTGTTTTGGAGCTGAGGCAGGGATCAATTGCTTGGTTTCTGCCGCAGCATCCCAGAAAGCCCTAGAGAAACAGGTCTTGAGGACAGGTGGGGAGCCACTAAAACCATGGTCCTACTGGGGCCGAAGACTTTAAATTCAACAAAAGTAGCCAGACCACTAGCATTAAAAGATAACCTCCAGCTAAATACCAGGAGCAATGTACTGTTCTATTATAGCATTAAGACTATTCCAGGGAAACGGGAAGTAGAAGTCGGTAATGAGCTTGAAATAGTTTGCAACATATATAATTCATTATGGAATACATTGCTGCTGCCTTTTGTCGCACCAAAAATGCTAGTGGTGCTAACAGAAGCAGACTCTGTGCCAGAATTACACTTGGCACAAGCTTCATTGCAAAGTGTCTTTTTCTCCCCAAAAGCCTGAAAAATGGTTAAATTGTTAATGTTACATTTTTAGCATGTGGTCATTTCGATGCTACTAAAATACTAACCAATACACACCATAAACTTAATTCAACACAGCTAACTTCACAGTTTGGCGCTAGACATTTTTTGATAGGACCATTACGGACACCGTTACTAGTTATGTTACACCAATCATATGCCTTCAAATGTATAGGCTATGCGTTATGACATTGGTGAGTAGGCGCAGCCTAAAGCCTGATTTTTTTTCTTCTGCCTCTTATCTACGCCGTAGCATATATAGGTTAGTGTAGCACTGTACCTACAGAGATGCCTATGAGTAGCCTGACATGCACCTCCACAAAAATGTGCCTACCCATGGAAACAGCGCAACTGCAAGACTTGTGCTTATGCAGACACTCCAACGCACAAGTATGTAGTGCTCACGAAGGCTATGGCGAAGATTTGACGCAGAACTATTAACCATGCTTTGGACTTCAATTCCAGAACAGAATTTAGAGGAAAGAAATGAAAAAGGATTGCCATTAATATATGCCAGGGGTGGGCAACTGGCGGCCCGGGGGCTACATGCGGCCCCCATCAACCCTCAACGTGGCCCTCAGGTCAATTTTTACACATCAATTAATCGGGAACATGAAGAAATCATGACAAAATCTGCCATGAAATCATGAAAACCAGAAGTATGCCCATAATAATATTTGATCACTGGCATATGTTTAGTTAAATTGGAGACAAAATTGACTGTAATCGTTTTTGTATACTACAATTTGGCCCTCTGGCAGTGACAGTTAAATGAATGTGGCCCTTGCTGTGGCCAAAGTTGCCCATCCCTGATATATGCTGTTGTCAGAGTTTAGTTTTCAGAGAAAGTAAATGTGTATACCTGTTGGAAAATGTGCGAATAGTGCATATATATACATGCCTACTCGATTAAGTCTGATGCACTGTCTCTGTAACAAATTTAGTCACAAACAAATGTCTGGAAAAAATACATTCATGCCTTCTCCACATTTTTAGGTTGCAACTTTTGTGGGCCATAATGCTCTTTAAACCCCCTTTTTTCATGATCTCCTTCCTATAGAGGCCTGTACTATCTCTGTGCTGTATAAAGTGTTGGCTTTGTATTTAACAAATTGAATGTTATGTGTGTGTCTTTAAATAATGTGGCTCATGCTGCCCTCTTCTGTTACAAGGGGGCAGACCTGATAGAAGCAGCTTCTGTCCCCGCCAAATTATGTAATATGGAAACCACCGGTGTTACGGTTCACATTATAAACTGTCTTAACAACAGAAGTGACGAATAAGTGCGACAGCAAACACTGCGCCATTGTTACTACTATCTAGTCATTCAGCACGGTTTATTTCACACTCCAGTTATCAACTTATGAGGTCAATAAAGTAAGTTGATTTAAACATTGTTGTAAATATGGTCGAAAACATTTCTATAAAAACCCCTTTTCCATCAATTTGTGTTGTTTATTGAGAAACCGTTATCTAAAACACTCCGCCTTTCAGTTTCTTTGTGACGGCGGGCCTGCAACTGTTCCGTTCCACAGCGAGCCAATCAGAGGGCAGCTTACTAGAGTCGTCTGTCCAATGGTGGCGCTGCTTTGTCGTTTGGCCCTGTCGCCACCGCGGACAGACAGAGGCAAGTGGACCGGTTTGAAGCTAAGCTAATTCAGTCACATTTTATCCACCTAAGTAAGAGTTTTGCATTGGTTCTACTTGCGGCGCAAGCGTGTATGTGTTTACAAAAAATCGACGCTTCATGTTAGTGTTTGTATTTCTAGGCTAACACGTAAAACAAAGCCTTTATTTGTGGTAAACCCGCGTCTGTCCTGCTAGCTGAATTGGCGGTAGGCGCCACTAGTGTTTGACAACAGCGCTATTCCGTCACGTTCCCGTTGTTGTGCTTAGCTGGGCGAGCGCGCGAATTTCTGCAAGGTGCAAAAAAAAAAAAAAAAAAAAAAAAAAGCTGAAGATAACTTAAAATCTAAAATTAAACATGGCAGAATACCTCGAAGATCCGTCGGTTCTTACGAAAGATAAGCTGAAGAATGAGCTTACAGCAAACAATGTGCCACTTCCGAGCGGGGAGCATAAAAAAGAAGTCTATGTGCAGCTTTATCTGAAAAACTTAACTATTCTGAATAACAAGAAAAGTCCACCTGTAGACACTTTCTCCAGCGACGAAGACATGCCTGCTCCCGTTGTTTCCAACAAAAGTCGATCTGGAAGAGTAAGTTTTTTTTGTTTTTTTTTAATTATTTTATTATTATTCCATTTGTTTATAGCTGTTGTGGTGTAATGCGTCAATAAGTATATTATGCTGTGGTATAATAATTAACGCATCTTCTTTCTTTCTTTCTTTTCTTTTTTGCAGAAAGCTACCAAAAAGACTGACAAGCCCCGCTCAGAGGAAGTGGAGGTGACAGCTCTCCCTGATGAAGATCTCAAAGAACAGCTGGCAAAGCATGGTGTGGACTCTGGACCCATTGTTGGTGAGTAATCAGAGGCTGTAACTTCACCAGTTTCATTTTCACCGACTCTAATTCTCTTAAATTTTAACTCTTTCTTGAAAGCCTGTAAATGGATTTGAGCTTATACAGCGCTTTTCTAGTCTTCCGACGACTCAAAGCGCTTTTACACCGCCTGTCACACCCACCCATTCACACACTGATGGTAGTGATCGCTATGTAGTATCATCCATCAGAAGTGTCTAATCCCATTCATACACCGCCACTGAAGCAGCGGGAGCAATTCAGGGTTAAGTGTCTTGCCCAAGGACACAACGGACATGTTGCTCAGCTGGGGATCGAACCCTCGACCTTCTGGTTGAGAGGCGACAGATCTACCAACTAAGCCACAGCCGCCCTGAGCCACCACAAAAAATATTGTGCATTTTACATGTGTAAACGTAATCCTGTTTTAACATCATGATTAAGTTAAAAAAAAAACACACACACATTCTACTTTTTTTTTCTTGGGTAAAGTAAGGTGTGTTCTATGTCATATATAATTTCATCCTACCTCTTTATCCCTTAGCCTCCACTCGTAAGTTGTATGAGAAAAAGCTGCAGAAGCTTTTGGACCAGCTGCCTGCTGAGCCTGAAGCTCCTACAGACGTCACAACTCTCCCCAAGGCAGACAGTAACCAGAATGGCAACACAAATTCTGACCAGTATAGTGACAAGGAAGACGGTGAGCTCAGGCCATATTATCTGGGAATTTTCTTTATTATGAGTTTCATATCACTTATCAAACCAAATATCATAAATATAATTTTAGCTCACAATATTTACAGACAGCCTTGTACATTTGTTTGCTTTGAATGATCACAAATTAAATGTAGAGAAAACACTGATATTTACATTACGTTTGATCTTCAGAGGAGATTGCTGCCCCTGAACCAGAGCCAGTTCCTGTGGTAGAGAAACCTGTGAGGAGCAGAGGGAAAGCCCCAGTTACCGTCAGAGCCAGCAGCAGACGACAAACCAAGGTAAGGCACAGTTTGCCATTTAAATCTCTTGAAATAATTGTCTCTTGATTTTTTTTCTAATATGTTATGTTATTGCATGGACAGATCGTGGAAGACATTATTACTGAAGAAACCCCGAAGAAATCCAGCGAGAATATTGTTGAAGATATCCTTGCCAATGAAATAAGCACACCAACAGGCATCAGGTAACAGCTGATCACTTGAAAATCAATAATAGGGGTCACCCAGTCAAGTTTTGTGTGTGTTCTCCCTTAGTCCCAAGTTTTAAATTTTGTTTTGTTCTCCGTCCAGTGCAACCTGCAGGCGTCCCATCAGAGGTGCAGCTGGTCGACCGCTAAAACCAAGTGAATACTGGCTGGATGAGTCCCGTGTGCAGCACAGCATCCTGTCAGAAAGCCGCTCTTACTCAGAGTCTTACTCCAGAGTAGGCAACACAGCCTCTTCAAGCAAAGCCCCAACCCGAAGAGGCTTTCTGTCTATGTTGCTCAAGTTCCTGCTCCTCGTGGTGCTGGCTGGTTCTCTCTACTATGCCTATCAGAACCTGGATGCAGATCAAATCAACACCCTCAAAGGCCTCTGTGACAGGGTCATCGTACCCTTACAAGGCCTTGTTAACGATGCAGCCACCTACCTGGGCATCGGAAGCAGCGCTCTCACAGAGAGCAACAGCAAGTAAATGCCCTCATCAGTCTTTAGCCATGCCTGCCCCACCTCCCTGCAGCCTGCCACAGCACACCACAACTCAAGCAGTAAACTTGGCTCACTTCTGCTTTTTACTGACATGGTCGGAGAGAGAACACAGATTTAATTGGGACGATAAACTCTCTTTTCTCTGGGCTCTAGCTTCCCTCCTACCCCAAGAGGAAACAGTAGCTTCTGGATTACACTGTTTTGTGGCAGTCAGAGGAGACTCTTTTGATGTTGATTTTTAATCTGTGCATTGTTTGTGTCTTTGTGTGTATTTAACCCATGTATGTAGAAACAAGTGCAGACAGGGAGGCCAGTTTACCTGTGCATGGTTGTAGTTTATGAAGATCATTCTGTAGTTTCTAACTGTGTGCCAGGTGTTTTCTGACTGTAAGGTACCTGGACACTGTTAGCACGTAGTGCCCTCCCATTTTCAAGCACAAGGCAGTGCTTCTACTAATACCAGAATGTCTACACGTGTTTCTGTCTGCATTACAGCATTTGCTCAGTAGCTATAGAGTTAGGTAGAATGAATCATTATTTCTCTGGTGCTCAGGTCAATTCAGCTCCAATTTTTGATGTGGTAGGAGCTGCAAGTAGACACTGCATGAGGACAAACCGCCCGTAGTTAATTTGAGGTAGAAACCTTTTTTTCTTCAGTGGCTAATCACTGCTTAAATCGGGCCAATATGTGGCTCCGTGTTGACTGAAGTGATCACTTCTGGTCAATCTGTATTGAAATCATGATTTTATTTAACGGGTTGAGAATGGAAAGCGACTCTACTTTTGTGTTATTTTATTAGAATCATCGATTTACAAACTCAATTTTAAATGAAGAAACATTTAAATACTAGCTGTCATTTTTTTAAAGTCACTCCATAAGGAATAAGCCCCAGTGTTCCCAATTTGAGTTCACAAGCTTTGAGTTTAGTGCTCTGTTGTGCTTTTTGTTCTGTATTTCTGTTTTGTATTTTTTTTCTGATCCTTCAGTCCTATATGCAGGATTGGCTGATGCAGTGCACCCACATAGCCCACCTCACTGATTGCATTTGTCCAGACGTGGCAGACCTGCAAAGAACACATGGGTTCAAAGTTAAGCAAATTAAAATGTATTATTTGTGAACTTGAAACTACTTCTGCCTATGTAAATCACCACTATTTAGACACTGTAGGTTACTCTGCGAGGGGACACGGAGAACATGACATTAGCATTCACTGGAGGTCAAGTGGGGGGTGGGAAGATTTCAGGGGCATATTTTGTTTCTATTTTGATATTTTTCTAAAGTGGCGCATTCAACTTTTTATAACACATTTACTGTTACATTTGAGCAAAGCAATATGTATGAAATGCAAATGATACTGTATCTTAATCTGAACATTACTGACTTAATTCAAGTGATCTATCATCAGGCAGCTCTCCCACAATGGACAGAAATGACAGGGGTTATGTGGGTAAGGATTTGTAATCTGTTTATTTATGATAATGTAGGAAGTGTATCATAAAATAAACTTTGTTGTTGCCAGATGCTTTTTCTTTGTCTTCTCTATGCACCTCTCAGACATTATCAAATGTGGGGAAAACGGTATAAGTGTACACGTTTATTTAAATTGTATATGGTATTATGCAACCAAGAAAGGCTCCTCCACATATTTCTCAATTAGGCTTTGTTCATTTAAATTGTGTTTTTGTGACTTCTAATTTCTAATCCTGAACAACACTGACTCCGTTTTAAAAGCCGCTATGATTTTCCCTGTATATTGGCACATCAGGTTAAGAGTAAGTAAGAATAGCTAGCCTGCATGTTGAACATTATAATTCTCTAGTTTAGGGTAAGGCTAACACGAGCTCGTCTGTCAATCTTCTGTTGAATAAGCTTCACCAGAAGATACATTTCTGTTAGCATTCTCTTACAGTGCGCTCTGTAATACACCTTAAAGTGTAGATATCTGCCGTTATCTTCAATAGTGTACCTACTGTAAGTACATCGTCTGTCTTCCTGTCAGAGCTTAAAGAAGCTCCTCCAAAGGATTCCTGACGAGGCTCAGTTGCTGCCGAGCCAAGTATTGTAGTGTACATAACCATCTGTGTAGCCTGTGATCATAGTGAATTCTAACGTCTTTAAACACAGATAATATTTAATGTCTCTTCTTTTCTTCTTTGGTGCCTGAAATCCTACTTAGGCCAAATGAAACAACTAAAGACACAAGTAAATATTTATTTCAAAGCTACCTGTAGTTATAAATGTTCTTTATTTTAACTAATGCAAATAACAGTTTGTATTTACTACACAACTATTAGCAGTAAAGAGTGTAGCTGCCCCTCGGAGATCATTTTCAGATGTCTGTCTCTGCAGTTGTTATGCACCAAGATTGTGCCTCCACCTGCTGGCTCAGAAGTGTTTGTGCTTGTCCTTTTAAGAAACGCAGTTCAGCAGTGTCCTTAAGATGCTAAGATCCATAATTGATTACTTTTTAACCAGTTATAATCTGCAGAACCTTAAAAGTAATCCTTCTTAGATGTATTTTATACTTTTGATCCCTCTGCAGTGTTTAGCAAGCTTTTGTTCTCGTAGTATTTTTCATTCTTTTCTTATAGAGACTATTATGGAAAGTGTCATTTACAGAGATCTGATGTCTGTCTTATATGCTTCTACAGAGCTGTGCAGTGTTTTTGTTCCCCGCCCTGGATCCACGTGTGGTGAAAAAGTGATGCATTTCTGTCAAAAAGTAACATCCTTTGTATTGTTTTCAATGATTTAAATCTCAACAGAATGGGCCTACACACACTTGTTCACCCAAATACCTTTATATATCCATTAGGTGTGTTCTCATGGTTTAAGTTAATATGTACAAATCTAATTTCAACAGCATCAGAACCCCATTACGGGGTCCGGACCCCAGGGTTGGGGGAAAAAAAGACAGATCAAATGAATCCTGATTTATTTTGTTTTTCTTAACCAATTGGATGTGTGGAGCCATTTTTGGCCTGTTTCCGTTCTATCTAACAGGAAATAAGACTTGTTTAAGTGAAATGTTGTACCAGCTGACTGAGGTGACCCTTAGAGTGCCGCACTGGGACTTTGTAGGGATGGAGAGGCTTAGCCAATTAAACCCGGTCCACTTCAGCCTGAGAGAACAGCAGGAAGAGGAGCACAGCACAGCGCACAGCAAAACAAGGGTGAGTCTTACTGTTGTGTTGGAGAAAGAACAAGAAATCTACATCCAGAAGTAACTGGACCATCCAGGTGGGAGATGAATAGCTATGCATTTTATTGTTATGTGGAAGTTTGAGTTTTTTGGTTTTCTGTGCACATGTCGATTTGTTGTAAATTATGCTTTACACTTTTTGTCAGCAAGTGACAACAGTGTCAATTCAGTTTGTTTGTTCTGCTCCTCATGCTTCATGCATTTCTTGCACAGATTTCAATCAATCCATCTTTATTTGTTTAATTATTTGTAAAAGTTTGGTGCCTCTTTTTGCAGAATGACAAATGAAATGCATCTTAATAGTTGATTAGCTGAACACATGTCACATTTCTCATAGCAGCCTCCAGTTGAACTGGTAATCTGCAGGGACACTGAGACAAGTTAGAAGAGAATTTATAAACTAAAGAAGATAATTAATGCAATGAAATCCAAATGCACTTTAATCTGGGTTCTTGTAGCTCATTGAATAATTACCTAGACAGATGGAAGGGATGTTCGAACATCACAAAAATACTAAGATTCAGTTTGAGAACCTAGTCATTTTTTCACGCATTGCATTGTCTTGCAGTATAGTAGCAAGAGGGAATTTACTTTCAAGTTAATAAGATGCTTTTAGATTGAAGTGAATATGTGATCTGCTGTCTGCACTGCATGTTGTCTGTGTTCAAGTTCAAGGATGACTTAACCTCTCTCAGTCCCACACAAACATTCAAGAGGTCATAAAGCAGAAAAAAAAACAATGCTCAGATTAAATGTACGTTTCTTGATGTCCTCAGTTAAAAATGTTGTCGCTGTTTTGTTGTTTTATTTGTGACCTTGCAGGCTAAGCATCTTTGTTAACCGCTTGTGTTTAGATGCTCTGAGAGCATGACGCTTTGTCTTGGTAATCCCGTTTCTCTCAGAGCTAATGAAAGGAAAGTGTCCCGATGCACTTTCAACGGGATGATAATCTCTTTCAGAGAAGACTTATTCAGAGAAATAGTTCATTTTTCCAAGTTCACAAGAACATCATCAGATGTGGACTGACGTCTTGTGCTATAAACATTTCAAACACCAGTTTAAACTTCCAGCAGTCATCTCTTTCTCACACAGAAGTTTGAAAGACAGCATTGTGCCTCGCGTGTGTAAATATCTGCAAGCATTCAAGGAAGAACAATTCACAAATGTGCAGTATACTGGAAATCAAAAGCATCTTAATCATGCATAATTCATTTCTGCCTGTCATAAGAGTTGCATTATTACAGCTGCAGTATAGGATAGTGAATTATACTGCACTTGGAATACTGGGAAATCTTTATTTAACTGTATATGATAAAAGTAATCTGATATATTTGGATATATCCTATTAGATTCAGGGTGAATCTTCATCTGTAGTTCAGTTGCAGCAGATGGAGGCAGCGTTAAGGGATTACAGTAACTCCTTTAACAGTCTGCAGTCAGTCAAGTTCGGCATCCGATTATAGTGCTCCGTCCTCAATTTTGGAAGAGGGGAGGAGGGAGAGGAGTAGGCGCTCTGTGCAGCTAACAGCTCCCCAGTCTGGCCCTGAGTCACATGTGCTCTGTGCTACCGCTTCAGACCGGTACCTGCCTCAACTGTCAGTGTCTGTGGGAGGTGTTGTGGATGCGGGGTGGACGCAGCTCTGTGTAAACACCTTAGGTATCCCTACAGATTGCCATGCTGATTACATGTTGGTATTTATACCTCACAGCTCGGAGCGTCGCCGAACACTGCAAGTATTATTGCTGTTTCTGTGTCTAGCTGCGTGTCTTTTCAAGGTGATCTTCAATGGGGCTGATATTAGTCAGAGTGGTGTCTTTTTTTTATCTTTCTTGTTATACATTTAGATGTCATGCTTCCTTAAGTGCTGCTAAGAAAATGTCAGTCTTAATTTGTAACCCCCTTACACTCAGAATATAACATGCAATGTTCTAAATGCATTATTTATCAAGTTTGAGCTTGCGGCCTGCTCTCTGGATGCAAGACAGATTCCCTGAGTTGTATGTAGCGGGGTTTTTTTTAAACTCATCTACAGTCAATCTGCTTACTGACTTTTCTCTTCCTTTTTATGCTCCTCAGCTCTGAAAATGGCCTCAATTCTGCATAAACTGATGACCCCACTGTTCAGTGGTCCCCCTGAGCCCCCCAGGAACAAAGTGACAGTGGTGGGTGTGGGCCAGGTTGGCATGGCTTGTGCTGTCAGCATCTTGCTCAGGGTAAGAGACCTGCTCTGCTCAGATTATCACCCTGCCTGCTGGTGTCACACAACGGGGTAATGCCGACATCTTGGTAGACTGACACAGGATTACTTATCTGTTAGTGTCTGATCTGACATTTATCCCTTCACTGGACATGTTGAGGTGGTGATAGTGTCCGAAAAAAAACAACCTTTTGACCTACATTGAGTTTCTAATGAAACAGTTCAACCTGGCTTTGCTTTTGAGGCTGACGTTTGGCAGCTGCTGTCTAGTTGAACAATAAATTTAGCTGCCAGGTTACCTTATTGATCCACTCCACTGGGAGAAATCCTTTCAACTAATTTTAAACAATTGTGTCATTATACTGTCTGCAAAACAGGCCACTACCACTCTGTGAGCACTGTTTCACGAGTAAAGGAAAAGATAAGGTTTTGATACGATTTGTGAAAAATAGCTGTGTGATGTAAATCTTTATTAATGACTGATATTATTGGACTAATATGAGCCTATCATATATATATATTGATATCAGTGAACATATTTTCTGATACAGCCACAATTTCCCAGTTTGGGAGCAATGAAGTAATTCTATTCTATTCTATTCTATATATGCATTGATGTGAAAATATTTAAAAATTACAAATAATGCACACAAAAAATGCTTTTGGATTTTAAGAAATGGTGTTATCTCGTAGTTTGTCTAGCAGAGCATGCTGAATCTCAGTAGTCTGAAATGTTCTCAGCACTGACTACAGTCACATTTAATAGAGCATCACAGCTGAGCCGAACAATATAAGGTTAACAATGTGTAATACTTCAGATGCTTTTTAATTATTTGTTTAATTAAGCAGCGCTCTGAGTACCTTTGCATAGTCACATTGGTGCAAATTCAACCCACAACCAATAAAAAAGGCCTTTGTGTAAAATGTGCCTTTTTCGCGGCTTTAATGGTAATGTGTGAATTTTATTATTGCTCTAAAATATCCGCTGTAAGTGAAGCCCTGCTTAACTATGACCACTAAATGTGCCTATTAGATTTCAACTTGTAACCTCAACTGTCAAACTTCTTCTTTTTTTTTTTTTGCTGACCAAGTGGATTGTGAGAGGAAGCTGTGTTGCTCTGAACCTTTCTGATGTGTGCAGGAGCTGGCTGATGAACTGGCCCTGGTGGATGTGATGGAGGACAAGCTGAAAGGAGAGATGATGGACCTGCAGCACGGCAGCCTCTTCCTCAAAACCCACAAAATAGTGGCAGACAAAGGCAAGTTCATTCCTCAGTCCTGCCAAGAAACATCTTCTTAAAACAGTTGAGGTATTTGCCGGTTGCAGCTTCCCTGCATGCAGCATCACCAATGTTTTTCCCTTATTGACATTCAAATAGATTCTCAGCAGAAATTTAGATTTGTTCGAGACACCCTGGTTTAAATTGTAATCTGTGAGGACAGATTGCTTTCTCTCTTTACAAATGTAATCAATCCCTTGCTCCTCTTCTCTTGCAGACTACTCTGTGACAGCAAACTCCCGCATTGTGGTGGTGACCGCTGGAGTTCGTCAGCAGGAGGGGGAGAGCAGGCTGAACCTGGTCCAGAGGAATGTCAACATTTTCAAGCACATCATCCCTCAGATCATCCGATACAGTCCTGACTGCATCATTATTGTGGTTTCCAACCCAGGTACTGTGTGTTTGAGTGAGAGAAAATAAAAAAACAAGATGAAGATTTGTGTGTGTAAGGCAGCGTTCACCTTCTTAATCACAACACTTTCAACAGTTGATGTGCTGACATATGTGACCTGGAAGCTGAGCGGCCTTCCCAAGCACCGCGTCATTGGCAGTGGCACCAACCTGGACTCGGCACGCTTCCGCTTCCTGATGGCCGACAAACTGGGAATCCACGCCAGCAGCTTCAACGGCTGGATTCTAGGAGAACATGGAGACACCAGCGGTGAGGATTTGTGGAGTTTCTGAACTGCCCGTGATCAAGCTAACAGAATCACAACATGTTATTGACGAAACTGATTTGCAGACTGTGATGTGAGACGTAGTTAGAAAGAGGTTAATGATTTCAAAATGCGTTTAGTGCCTGTGTGGAGTGGAACAAACGTGGCTGGAGTTAACCTGCAGACGTTGAACCCGGACATTGGAACTGACCTTGATGATGAGAACTGGAAGGAAACCCACAAGATGGTGGTGGACAGGTAGGCAAGAGTTTACATGGACTACTTCTATTCTGTAATTGGGAGTGTTGTTTTTTGGGAACTCTTTGACGTCAGTGTCTGACACCTCTCATTCTTTGCCTGAATCACCACGATTTAGAATCACAGAATCATCCAGAATCCCACTTCAGATAGTTTGAGAGCTCGGTGTTGAACCCTAATGACAGATGAGGATGATCATGTATTTTTATTATTATTATACATTTGCTGAAATGATTTGTTTGATGCAGCAGATTTGAGTTTGTGAGGAAATCATTAAAATATAAACAATAAAATATTCATAACAAATAATCTGTAAATGTCATTCAAATTTGTTTTCTTAAGATTATAACATAATACTAGCTGTAAACCAAGTGGTTCATACCATAACCCCGTAAACCAACCAGTGACTCAGAACGACTGGTGGGTGTAAAGGCTGAAATGCCATGGTGTATTATTTTCACTGTTACACTCTTTAATCACTCAAATATGTGTTTAAATCAGGTCGGAACATTAGATTTAGATATTCTTGATTTTAAATGTTTACTTCTCTACATATTAATTTGATTTATTTGATCTTACTCCAGTGAAAAAAAATAAATAAATGATTTGCATCAGGGTTGTTGTATGGTATTTAGGTATCATGTTGCCATGGTGTCATCATTGATCACTGTAAATCAAAACCATGTATATTACTGTCAGAGTACCTGCAGCAGTGTTTTTCTCATTTTTTTTTTCTTAGGTCTTTGTTTTATTCTTATCCTTTTTAATTTTAAAACTTCTTAAAAAACTGAAATTATACACCAGTCTTGAAACAATTATGTTGCTGTGTGTGTGTGTGTGTGTGTGTGTGTGTGTGTGTGTGTGTGTGTGTGTGTGTGTGTGTGTGTGTGTGTGTGTGTGTGTTTTTAAATCTCTCAGTGCCTATGAGGTGATCAAACTGAAGGGTTACACCAACTGGGCCATCGGCCTGAGTGTAGCTGACCTGACAGAGAGCCTCATGAAGAACATGAACAGGATTCATCCCGTTTCCACCATGGTGCAGGTAAAGCCTGTTTGCACACACGTCTTTTTCACATTTCAGAAACAATCTACATCTTAAATGTTCCTGCCAAAGCTATAATGCTACTTACAATAGTCTTGAAAAGGTTTAACAATTTGCTCTTAAAGATTTTTTTTTTTTTTTTGCATTTTAGCATACATCTTTGTTTCTTTTGATTTAGATATTCTTAAATGTTTTAATTAGACATTCCCATGATCATAAGGAGCTTTATTAATAAAACAAAAAAACAAATATGCTTCAAATTGTCGCTTCCAAATGACTACTATTTGGTTAAATCTATTTTTCATATGAGCTGAGAATTCAAATTTGATTAAATATTACTTTCTTTCCCAGCTGACACTTGTCTATTTTTTTATTGAATTGTTTGTAGTCACACAGACTGTAAGCTTGTTCTTCTTGTGCAGGGCATGTATGGAATCAGTGACGAGGTGTATCTAAGTCTGCCCTGTGTGCTGAACGGTGGAGGCGTAGCGAGCGTGGTCAACATGACCCTGAATGACGACGAGGTGGCTCAGCTGCAGGCCAGTGCCAACACTCTGTGGGACATCCAGAGGGACCTGCGGGATGTGTAACAGAAAAGCAGGGGGCGCTGTAGTAGCACCCTTCTGACTGCTCTTCACGCACAGTATTAATGCACTGCAGTCACAGAACACCAGACAGCTCCACCTTCCACACCTTCAACCCACCGCCCTCTGTAGAGTCACAGGCGTTCAGTGGGTTTTAATCCCATCAGATTTAGCTGTAGGTGTACACAGAAAACGAATGTGACATCAACTGAGTGAAATGATGCTCTGACTCATCAGTCCTCAGCTGTGATGCAGTGTGAGCCACTCATGTTTCTCTGATGTGTAATGAAATAAAGTTTGTTGGTCCTCGAACAGGAAGAATGTGTGTGCTGTTATGCAGTGATAAAAAAAAAAACACTCTAAAGTAGAAATGTAAATGTTATATCTGTAATGCATCCATTGAAATTCTTCAACCAAAAATCATAAAAGATTCATGATATCCTGATGGAATCTGTAGTTGAAGCTATTTTTTACTACAAGTTTTTTTAATCCAAGTCGGTGAAAGATACATAATTCAACAACATGAGGGGCATTTAAACAACTGCTCAGTTTTGAGCAGTCATTGTGTAGCTCTTTCTCTGGTAAGATGCAGGACTGGATCTAAGTCTAAAGAGTTTAAAAATTGATTAATTTGAACCCTTTTGTTAAATTTTAGCAACAACAATTGCTCCTAAATTGCTTGATTTTCACCAAAAACTGCTCTTTGTTTTATTTACACAACTACTCTAAACCCAAATGAATGCATTTTTTCCTTCTCTTCAAAGTCTGTACAACCCCTTAATACTATACATTTACATAATATAATAGCCTTGTAAGCTCCTCGCCCTGGTCCATCATTTGTTAACGTAAAGTACTGAAACTATAACAGATGCAGAGTGTGACATCACATCGTTATAGATATTAGATATCCTGGTATTGGATTAAAAGGTTTGGTTTATATTATTATTATTGATTCTAGGAAGGCATTTAAGTAATCGTGAAGCAGGAAACCCAGGTTACATGTCAGGATTAAAACTTCTACTTCTAAGAAAATGACCTTAAATTGACCCCGTCACGGAAGGTTCAGGCTGTCATTACTTATAAAAGTCGCTGTGTCTCCTCTCTCGGTGACCCCGCTGTAGACAGTGTGATGATGAAGAACTGAATGGTGATAATCCCTGTGTGGTGCGAATGACTTAATTGTTGCCCCAAGCTGACAGACTGTTTTTTTTTTTTTTCTTAATGGATCTGGATAAGGATAAGGAAATCCCTTCACACTAACTTGATTAGCTCATTCAAGAGAAGAAGATGTAAACACTTCAGTGCAGAAACGAATCAAAGGCACGGCTTACACTTGTACAATCACAACTCACAGACAAGGACAAGGAGTTTTATTTATAACGCACATTTCAATACAAGCAATAAGTAACAAATAATACTACCATCATGAAAAAATGAACCCTGATATAATATCACAACAAGTTAAAGTTCTGCCTTTGCTCATCTGGATTCAAATCTGGATTACCTCCATCTGTAAAAAAAAAAAAAAAAAGAGATTTAATAATCTGATAGTATCGAGCAGAGTGGTGGTGATGTAACCTTAAGGATTCTACCTTCTACCACAGCACGTTGCAGAAGATCCAGAAGAAATGACGACAAAGACGATCCCGGTCCATCTCTGCACTGGTTGAAAGTTACTTCAAGGATGCAGCAAGCAAAGACAAACATTTAGAAATTTAAAAGGAAAGCACGGCACTGCACATCCAGAATAAACAGAACATTAACAACTGTCCTCAAATCCAACTCTGATCAAACTCTTTTCATTTAATCCTTTCTATCACAGAAATCAGAATATCAATATGTGTCACAGCTTGGTTAATAAATTAACTCATTATTGTTTTCACAAGCAGAAGTTGCTCTCCATAGGATTCTAGTTACACCATGAGCTGCAGAGATTTACATACTAACCTAAATGTAAAGTCTCCCCCTCCTCTCTTGTGGTGCGCTCCAACACTGAGCGGTGACCTTCTGTAAGAGATCAACATCCAAATGATTTCTCTTCGATTCGAGGAGACAGCTCAACCACAAAAACACAGAACATTTGACTATTTAGAATGAGCAGATCTTACGTGCTCCTGTTAGGTATAGGATGGCCTGAGGAGTCCAATTTCTCCGCTGAGGATGGGTGATTCAACGTTTTTTTTTTTGTTACAATCATATTCATCAAAGTATTTGTCATCTTAAATATGAAAACAGAGAAAATTAACTTTAACCCACCGGTGGTGCACTCCAACACTGAGGGGTAACCAATGTCACCATGAGCAATATGACAATTAGAGACATTGTTGACCTCTGTAATGACATGAAGAGTAATTGAAACACTCACAAATAGTGGCTAAAGAAAGAAGAGTTGTAACCCTAAACCTACCACTACTTCATCTCATGTATGACACTTTTTTTTTTTTTTTTAATAAGCTGTAAACAGATCCAGACTTCTTATAATATGTTGACAACAATGTCATTCATTATCTGTCAAAAATCTCAACATCCACTTAGGGTCTCTACAAGAAGAAGAATTAGAAAGAAAAACTGTGCACAGCTTCCTGGCAATACATTTTAACAGCTAAATAGATAATACAAAAAATATTAAAATATTACAGTTTGATGGATGTTTTAATTGGAACAGGCTAACTTACATGTTTATAAAATAGTAAAATAGAAAAAGAAAACTGAAAGCAATCACTAATTCCATAAATGTTGAAATGAATGCCGGAGAAAATTGTATCTTACCTTCAATCGTTGTGATTGATTTGCTCTTGTGCAGGCTGCAGCTTGTGCTTAAATGTCTGATTGGCTCTTCCTCCGCCGTCACGCACATTTGAAAAGAAAAACAAAGCAAACCACCTCTGCACACACCGTCACTGATGAGGCTGACAGGTAGCTTATTTACATCTCATGGTGTTACTTAAACTGATCAGTTTGACAGGTGTTGCGAAAACTGTCACTGCTCGTTAATCACTGGCACATCTATCAGAAACTTTGAAGACAGGGTCACAACGTGATGACGACACTGTAGATGTTTTTTTTTTTTTTTTGTGAATGAAGTTGATGTGATGACAGCAGCGTTTCAATGAGTATGTGGGTGAAGACATATTTACAGTATGTGGGTGAAGACACCTGCGAAATGCCGCAACTGAGGAGTCAAAAAAAAAACAGATTAGGCCTAATTGGTGAATATTTAGATTGTTTCCTTTGACTGCTGTCATATGAAAAGTAGGCCTAAGTAGACATGTCTTACATGAGAAGGTAGAGACCATTGCTCATATATAAAGGTAGCTAAATATGAAACGCATCTGTTATTCACGTTGTATTACCAAAAACAAAAAGTAAGCTTGAAGAGACCGTTGTAATCTCTGCTGGTTGCTCCTTAACATCACCATGACAACAAGAATCCAGGAAGTTACAGCGCCCGGCCCACATTCAGTACTCAGAGACACAACCATTGTAGAACCAGAAATTGTTCAATTTCACGCCTCATTGTTTTGCACTGGTGTGACAATTAAGATGTAGCATGTTAATTAGTGAGTGTTGTACTTTCTTTGACAGAGCCATGCTGGCTGTAAACCCTTTGAGCCAAGCTTTGGCTACCAGAGTTTGTGTACAGTAGTATCCTATAGTATGTAGAATAGACTGCTAATGTAGCCCACAGATGTGAGACTGGGGGAAATCATCTAATCCAAGAAAGGGAAAAACACGGATTCACATTAAACCATTGCATTATATTACGTCAAATGAAACTTTTAGTCTCTGGCTTGAAACTTTTGACTGAAATATTGGATATTTAAGAAAATCCAGCTCTTAAAAGGATATATGTGTACGCATAAGCAGCGGGTGTCGGTCCATGTAGTGCGATAGTACTGTTATAATGAAGCGTTTCATATGACAATGTGATCTCTGCGGCGAAAAAATACATAACAAAACGTGTAAAAAGCCACACTTTAATTCAAGTATGCACTTACAAAAGTTACAGTAAAACATCGCAATAATGTCTCTCTCTTTTTCACAACAGTTCAGGTTTCTTTGCCAAAGTAACATTTATCTCAGCATTTAGACATTTAGTCTTTCATGTACAAAATTTCAGTAACACCTCATCGAGGAACTCAGTGAATGTTCAGGCACATGATCTGGAGGAGCGGATGCTGTGAGGATCTCCTGACTCTCTGGAGAATTAAACCAGTGGTCCACAGTTATCTGTCCATAAATACCAGACTGGAATCATACAAAATGGGAGACCGGCTTCCAGCTCTTAAAATAATGTAAAAAAATCTCTTGGTAACAAATATCATGATGTCAGTCAATTGTCCACTGATACGCAGGAAAAAAAAACACTTCACAGTTTTGGAGTGTTAATGAACAAAATAATGAAATATACAGTCACTGTTAGGAAATGTGATAAATACAGAAACTCTCCTTCCACAGGAAAATAGCCCGCTGTTATACCATCGTGTTGCTCTCACCAATTTTATCCACCAGCTGAAAGAGAATCAGAAACAGAAAAAACATTTAACCCCAGTATGTGATTTTCCTTCACTAAGAGCCTCTAAATAAAATAACAATGAGCTTATGAACCCAATCATTCATTCTTATTCTAATTCTTATTTGTGTTAAAAAAAAAAAAAAAAAGTGTGATTCATTGACTGTCCTGGTTCACTTACTGCACTGATTCCTGGTAAGCTAAGAAGAGATCCGAGCACAGGAATTCGTCTGATGAATCCAACAGCCACTGGGAAGAATCCTCTGTTAAAAAGAAAGTTGTCAAAAAAGTGCACATTTAACCAGGTAAACAACGATAAAGTCAGTGTTTATAGTGCGGGAAAAACTTACCTGAATAAGAGGAAGAAACCGTAGATCTCTAGAACAACACCAATGATCGGCCAGCCGATCAGAACCACAAAAACTCCTCCTAGAAAGAAGCTTGTGGCTTTAAATTTGTGTCTCTGGAAGAAGAACCTGAACGTTCGCTCCAGGCCGATGACGAATGACAGGCCTGACACGAACAGAATCTGCAGAGACAAGACATGAACACAGGTGTGACATCTGTCGTGCACAATGAGGGAGGTATCACAAAGTGGAGTAATAGTATCAACTCACATTTCCAATGGCGAGGAGAGCCTTATCAAAAAACAGCATCATCCCGAAGAAGAGAAAAAACACACCAAACCCTGTCAGCCCCATCCCAATCTCTGCAACAAATAGAAACTTGTTATTATGAAAACAGCAGACACTGATAGAGTACACATAAAGAGAAATACTAGATGGAGTACTTTTAATTGGTGAATATTTCTTTATAAGATAAGATAATCCTTTATTCATCCCACAACGGGGAAATTTACATTGTTACAGCAGCAAGGAGCAAAGATTGCAAACAAAAAGTGAACACAGTACAATTTAAATATAAAAAGAAAAATTAAGAATGTACAAAATAAATAGATAGACACTAAAAAATCGATTCAAAAAAAATAAAAAATAGATTTAAAAAAATAAAAAATAGATTTAAAAAAATAATAAAAAATAGATTTAAAAAAATAAAAAATAGATTTAAAAAAATAAAAAAATAGATTTAAAAAAATAAAAAAATAGATCAGCTATTTGACAAAAGTGTAGTCTATAATATTCAGTGTAACACAGACATGCACATAAAGTGTAACATGTTATTGCACAAAGTGGTTTGATAAACATAATATAACATTAATATAACATTATTATTATTATTGCACAGAGTCAGAGTGAATTGTCCGGTTGTGTGTTTTGTGATCTACTGGGAGCAGGCTTGGTTAAACAGTATTAAAATACTTTTTTTCTGCTCTAGAGTAATTAATGTGTTTGAAAAATAAGTCATAAGATCTTCTTTTTTTTTTTTGAATACCACTAGTTGATATAGTTTATTAAATATTTCTTAATTTAAACCATGAATGTATTACAGAACAGCTATGTGACGTAAGATGCTCTCAGCCAATTGCATTAGAGCTGCTAACCTCATACAAACCTACATCTACAGCGGCACCTTACAAAGACAAAGAACCGTGAAGTAATTTAAACAGCTCTTACTTTGTGAATCCGTGAGAGAAATCATTTTGGCAGCAGCTGAGGGGGGGCGGGGGTTTCCAAGTCACACAAAACGACCCAAACCTTTCGCTTTAGCTGCTAGTAGCGCTAACTGATGCTGGATGCTACAGAGGCAGCAGAGACGCAGGCGAAGCTAGCGGGTGGTTACGGTGGTTACGCCGCCACGTCTTCTGGAGCTACGCACAAACCAAAGATCGTCTATTTGTGCAGATGTTTTGTTATAGATATGCCTCCAAGTCCTTACATATTGTAAGCGACGTGGGTGCATGTGAAGAAATAAATAAGTCCAAACACGTTTTGGGTCTTTCGCATAACTTTGAGTCAGCTTCACAGACGCACGGTACATTCAAACACCTCTCTTCTTCCCCTCTTTTCTCTCACTGCCCAGCTCACTGCTCCCTGAACAGCGCCCACTAGGTGGCATAGCTACGGTGGCTGGGAAGTGCAAAGCAAAATTATTATTACATAATAATTATTACATTACAAATGTGAGACAAATGTACATTTTGAAAAACACATTTACATTTTATAAAAACAAATTTACAAGATGTGAAACACTTTTACAATCGATGAGACAAATTTACAAACGACAGAATCTTGACAAAATGGGAATGTACCAAATGTCGGAAGTGATCGAGAATTTAGTTTGTTTTGTTTTGTCGTGGTACATTCCCTTTCCGTCAAGGTTTGTAAATTTGTTTGGGGACTGGTAAAAGTGTTCTGCCTGTTGTAAATTTGTCTCAGCGACTGTAAAAGTGTTTCACATCTTGTAAATTTGCTTTGCCCCTCCCAGCCACCGTACATACCTGATACCAGTATATTAACATTACTGTAAACAGACTTGTAACCAACATTATAGCAATCATACTAAAGTTGTGTCTGCACAAAGAAAGAACATACTAAACATATGTTTCTAACTTATTTGCATATCCCATTTTCACACTTACAATATAGATATAGTCCTTACATTACACAAACATCATTTGTTTGTGCTTGATATGTGACTATCGCTGCTCATATGCACTTCACAAACTAGTTCTCAGATAGTAAAAAGCTAGAAATGATCAAATAATTATTATTATTAGGTCTATTGCCGTAAAAACTATATTTTACAAATATATATTTTTGCTGAGGATGTTTATATTGTTCTTTGTCAATCTGGACATTATTTTAGATACTTTGTGTACTGTTTAGTAGGTTAGTAGAAATGCACATAACATGATCATAACATATGAACATATTGGCTTTTATCCAAAAGGTATTCAGGTGTCAGATAGATGTATTTAATTAATATGTACAGTCTATGATTGAATTAAGAAATACCTATGTATGGAGAAACCCTTCACTCTAACAGCAGGTGTAAAGGTAACGTGAAAATACTTATTTTAAACAAACAAAAAACAGGTTGTCTTTATTTGCCTAGAGTCTTTTGGGTACCCAAAATTTTGAAAAGAGTGAGAGATCTTCACATTCTCTGAAGAAATGATCTTATCACCTTCGTTTGCGTGTATGCGCAGGGATTGCGCAAACTCAAATTCCATTTGTTAATTTTATTAAACATGTCTACAAATGTTCATACCTAAATTTTGATTAAAATATGATACCTATGTTGTAATATATCATTTAAAATCCGATAATGTTAAAGCTACTACGTAGCCTACTACTTTCCGGTGATGTCAGGAAGAAACTACAACTCCCATGAGCCCCTGCATTGAGGAAAAGCGCAACCTCATATATTTAGACGTGTTCAACTGAAACAGGAGTTTGTGCAAGCAGAAAGACCCGGTTTAAGACATAAGCAGCTGCTTATTTGCAATTATGCATTTTTTAGAAACTGTCCTGATCAAGTGACACATTTTCTACCGAGTTTATCTCCGCAGTGAGAACAACATGGGGACAGCTTTTGCCATTTGTCTGGTTTTTATCGGATGCTGTAGTAATGTGGTGTCTCTGGAGCTGCTCGTAAGGTCAGTGCCAAACTTAGACTCTTAATGAACCTCATGACGACTTGACTTGATGAAAGTTTTCACAGCTGCTTCAGATTTCCTCAACTCAACTATTTGTTACAAGTAGATACGAGGGGATGTTATTGTAGAGATTAGGTTGTTGCCAGTGGTGCATATGAACTTAAACCAGCCTTATTGTCTTGTGTTTCAAAGAGTACAGTTACAAAGAAGGTTACAGTTGTGATAAGACACAAACACATGTGCTTCAGACTTATTTTCCTACTTAAACATATAGAGATTAGAGAAACCTTCAGCTGAAGTAACACAAGCTAAAATATCTTCCTTACCTCCACTTCAGCATGAAGTCCATTTTCCCTCCTCTTCACTTCAACTAAATCACAACTACCTTAAGACCTTATTTTATTTAGATCTGTTTTAAAAGTATCACAGTTGTCCCATTAGAAAGACTGGAGTTTGAAGCAGCTGTGTTTCAAATCAAACACATCTGTACTAAAACATCTATGTGATCTGGTTATATTCTTGCCTGATTGAACTCATCTGTTGTTGTTTGTTTTTTTCTTCTGTTCTCTTCTTCAGAGAGTTTCCAGGATGCGGAAACATTGTCACCTTTGCTCAGTTTATTTTCATCGCGTTAGAGGGTTTCATTTTTGAAACCAACTTTGGCAGGAAGAAGCCGTCGATCCCCATGAGGTCAGAGAGCATTCATTAGTGGTTCACACTTCTTTCTGCAGATACGTTGTAATCCGACTCAAACAAACTTGTTATGTCTGTTCGTTTTCAGCAACTATGTGATCATGGTGACCATGTTCTTCACCATCAGTGTGATCAACAACTATGCTCTCAACTTTAACATCGCTATGCCCTTACACATGATCTTCAGATCAGTAAGACATGTCACCTTTTGCTGTTTAACTCTTTTCTAATTCAAACATGACGTCCATCGCCTCTAGCTCAGTCGGACCTTTTGTGTTTGAGCTGCTGTGTTGTTTCTCTGCAGGGGTCACTCATTGCTAACATGATCCTGGGAATAATCATCCTGAAGAAAAGGTAAAGCCAACATATACAGTCAGAAGTCATATCTAAAAGAAAATAAAGTTCCACTATTTAAAGAAAAAGCTTTATTTTTACGAGGAAAAAGTCTGTGTAGTTCCAAACGAAACAAGATGCAAACTAATCAGAATAAAGTTATCATATTTCAAGGATGAAGGCTTCAATTTAAAGACATTCAAATGTAGATTTTCAAGAAACTAAATTGTGATTGAACAAGGCTAACAAGCATGAAGTCTAATATTTCAAGAAAAACACATGTAGATTTCAGGTTTCTCTTATTAACTTCCTTCATTTGAAACTGTTTTATGATGTCAGGAAAAAAAAATGACCGGAGTCCACCTGTCCAACAGTCTGATGCCTTTATTAGTCTGCACTCTGCTGATTTGTTGGTTTCCCATTCAGACCAGGTTGTGTCTCACTCTCTCTCTCTCTCTCTCTCTCTCTCTCTCTCTCTCTCTCTCTCTGTCTCCCTGTCTCCCTGTCTCTGTCTGCAGGTATTCAGTGAGTAAATATCTGTCTATAGCTTTAGTGTCAGCTGGCATCTTCATCTGCACCATCATGTCTGCCAGACAAGTGGTGAGTCGTCTGCACAACTCGTAGCTTTTTAATGTAACATAACAATGTTTGTTTTCATTTTCCTCGACGAATGTCTTTTCTTTTGTAACACGACATCTCAGGTTTTCTATGCTTAGATTAAAGGTCAATGTTCCATTTAGAAATATACAGTCTGGATCTCGACCTGAACTCTTTATTTTTGATGCATTTTGTTTTATTTTGTCTTGTTTCTTTCTTTCTCTGCAGAATGTGGCCAATGAGGGATCAGAAGAGCAGGGCTTTTCCGCCCTCATGCACTGGCTGTTAGGTGAGTTTACGTTGACATTTCAGTCACAGTAGGATGGTAAATGTTGACTTATTTATTTATGTTCTCTATTTTCATCAGTCATACATTTCTACTGCTGTAACTGTAAAGTTAGTGGTTCTGTATATCATACTGCACAGGCTCCCCCTCCTCGCCTACTTGTTTACTTGCTACAACCTGTTTTCTGAGTATTTATTTATTTAGTATAGTACTTTCAGAATTTTCACTGCCTCTCATTTATATGTTTATTGTAATACAGCATAATCTCTTTGAAGTTTATACATTTCCTCACAGCTTTACATCTGTCTACTACATCAGGATCCGTACCATCCTACTTTTTTGGTACCTTTCTGTTGGGTGCTAAGGGCGCTGATCCGACACTAAAGGGTCCCTTTTGTTAACTGTGTCCTGTTCTTCTTCTTCGTTGAACTTAATTACAGGCTACACTGTGTTGGCCTGCTATGATGTCACACTATTTCGTAGCAGCTATCCACTCCGCTTACAAAATAAGGGTAATGTTGGCTGTAGAAAACGCAAGCAAGATCAGGGTTTACTGTACCGAACTGGACCAAACTGTGCTGAACCAAACCGGACCGCTTGGTGGTGGAAACAGGGCTTATGTACCAAACTAACTTGATCGATTAATTGATTAAAAAAGGAAATACTTTAGTCAAGCACCTCTCAAAATGAAACGTGCATACAGTACTTAGTATATTTCGCCGCTGGCTCTTTGAGTGAAAAGCAGGAGCATACAGGGAGAGATTTAACACAAACATCCAGCTGCATAAACATGATGTCAGTGAAGAATTTGTCCTGCTTTTGTTGGTTTCCGTCCCTTCAGGTATCGCCATGTTGACCTTTGCACTCGTGATGTCAGCGAGGATGGGCATTTTTCAGGAGACGCTGTACAAACAGTACGGCAAACACTCCAAGGAGGCCCTTTTCTATAACGTGAGTTTCCTCTGTGCTCCGACGCTTAGAAACGATTGAAACAGCTGAGGGGGGGAATGTAAACTCCCTTACAGTAGATAAAGTCAGATTCTCTTTGCCTGACCTCGCTCTTCGTTTGCAGCACTGTCTACCTCTGCCAGGCTTCCTGCTCCTCTCCACAAACATCTACAACCACGCCATTCACTTCAGTCAGAGCAGTGAGTTTCATCATCTTGCCCCTAACATTCACTCTGTGTCTTTTCTCACAGGTGTTAATACATATCTTCTGTTTTCAGCTCCTGTGGTTGTTCCTGTGGTCGGCCTGACGGTGCCAATAATGTGGGTTTACCTGATAATCAACGTCATAACACAGTATCCTGTAAAACAATCGTACACTGCTTTTTATGTATTTATCCGTAAGTTATCTGCTTTTATTACAATGCTGCCCGAGAAGAATAAGGGAACTCTTGCTTTTGATTTTATACATACAGCTTGCCTCTTCTGTGTGAAATACAAATAAGTTCAGCATCTTGGGTTTCTAAAGCCAATCCGCACAGTAGACTTGCTGAACCTGCCGCTGGTTAAAACGCTGCTTCAGTTTAGTCCATCACAAAAAAAACTTCTGACTATGTGGTTTTGATAGTTTGCGTTAAGCCGTTAGCACTTCTCAATTCTGTAATGAAAACTCCGTCGTCATTTCGTCTTAAGACATTCATATTCAATTCCATAACGGTGTAATATTGGTGTCCCAGCCTGTGAGTTCACATTGCGTTTGGTGTTGCAGCAGTGCAGCGGGAGCTCCACACACACACACACAGTCAGACATGCACACACACACACGCACACAAAACACAGTGGAGGTTAAGAAAGGTCATGACGGATGATGAGAAAAACAAAGAATTAGGTAATAAGGCGGTCCACAAATCATGAAGGGTTTTGTAAAAAGGTAAAGGTTGCAGAGTTAGACGTAGTTAATCAATCTTAAAGACAGTATCACTGTAGACGAACACAGAGCAGACCGTTTTTAACTCATGATGTCACACTCCTGTTACCGACTTTAACCAGTTCTTTTTCAGGTATGTGTGTATCCGTGGTGTGTTCATATTGACCACAGAGTGTGCTTCTCTCACCGTCACTCTGGTGGTGACCTTGAGAAAGTTCCTCAGCCTCATCTTCTCCATCCTCTACTTCCAAAACCCCTTCACTGCCTGGCACTGGGTGGGCACGGGCGTGGTCTTCCTGGGCACCCTGCTGTACACTGAGGTGTGGAGCAGCGTGCGGGCCGCTCTGCGTGGGCCTGGCGTCAAGGAGAAGAAGGCGGCGTGAGGAAGAAGGGACTGATCGAGGACCGTAAAACTTCACTTCGTAGTCCGGGATTTTATTTACTTGAATATTACCCTGCCTTTATTTGGGACACGCTTCATTAGGAGACGGGCCTTCAATTATTTAAAAAAAATAAAATAAAATAAAAACTTGGGAATGGGAAAGAGTATAAAACTGTAAATTTACACCAGAAATAATATTTAACATGGACAAAATCAGGATATTGATAAACTAAATTACAAACCACTCATTTGATGTTGTTTTGTAATCGGCTCATCTCTGCCAACCTGCTGCACTGTGGGCGAGAGAGGGAGAGACCCCTGTGTTGCTGCAGTGTGGGCGAGAGAGGGAGAGACCCCTGTGTTGCTGCAGTGTGGGCGAGAGAGGGAGAGACCCCGGTCCAAATAGTCACTAACAAGTGCTGTGCTGTCCTATGAAGCTGTGAAAACACATCTGAATGTGTAAAGCATATGTAAAAGCTCTAAAAATGTTTTGCATGAGAGATGGAAAAAAAAAAAAAAACGTTTGTTTTCATAATTTCAACATTTACTTCCATCTCTTAAGGCAGCGCAGGAAGCAGAGTTGTCCCTCCTGTCAGTCACTGAGGTTTATGCTTAAGCAGTCTTTAGTCTTTATCCAGATCATCGTGCAGGAGTCTCTGGAGAGGCAACGCTCTCATTCTGTGGATGCACACACACACACACACGTGATTCTCCAGCTGATCTTTAACCCTCTTCCTCACACTGGTACACAAACCAGCATAGCACTGATGTCGATGTTTATCTTTATTTTTTTTGTCTCTTTGTGTCTGATTTTTTTTCCTTTTGATCTGCAAACTATTTCAGTAGAGGTACTGGGCCTTAATTTGGAATGGGCTTTTATTTGAAGCTTTACGGTAAAAAAAAACACAATGCTGGACTTAGAGATTGTTTCTGGTCGACTATCCTGCGGTTATTTTAGAGTTTGTCATTTAATTTTCATATTTGCTGCAGTAAAGTCTTTTCAAACAAACACTACAGATTAAAGGAATAATCTGGTGGCATTCTTCATTTTCAATACTATCAATAAATCCCAGGTAAAGACCAACAATCAGCAATGTGCTAATTTGTATCGTAAAATGTTTCTGCCCCGTCTGTCACTCAGCCTAGAAACCATTCACTTCTGATAGATCTTTAACTTATTAACACCAGCTAGAAACAATGGGTGAAGTCTTATCACCCACCTCTGCAGCTTCCTCTCCGCACTAAGGAGCTTCTTTCTATTTTTTTACGGTTTATTAGAGCAAGTTTTTTTCTCATGACAAACTTCAACTTGTTGCTTCAGTCTGTTTTCAGTGAAAAGAAAAAGCACTTTTTAAGTCGACTGTTAATGATAAGTTAATGTTGGCAAACAGATGACCTTAAAGCTTCAACATTCAGAGCAGCAAAATGTATTTCATGAAAAGATAATTGACTAGGAACTATTTTTTAAAATTGAGTAATTCTTCTTAGTCATTTTAAGACAAATTCATGAACATTTGATTTGTATACAAAATTGGAAAAGTGGAGAATCTGCCTTTTTGGTGCTACATTATAAATCATTGACTGTGTTGGGTTTTGGACAAAAACGAGTTGGATGTGGTCAAAACTGTGAGGAAGTTGTTTCACCGTTTTCAGCTCCTTTTGTTTTAGTAATCAGCAGGTTTATCGATAATGAAAACACAGCCGTTAGTTGACGCCTGATACTGTTTGAAAAATGTGACTGGGACTTTTTCCAGTCGCAGCTGGATACACCTTTGGTGCACTCATCATGTTTACAGTTGCACGATGTGTTTAAGATCAACGTTATACAGCATATCAGGCCGAGGCTACATCTTAGTTGATCAACTCATTGGTTTTCTTTTTTTTAGATAATTGTTGCTTCACAATCAGGATTATAGATTTAAGTCACAAACTATAACCAGCAGTGTTCTTTAGCTTTAGCTCGTTAAACTTCAGAGATGCTAAATCATGGTGCCACTTTGTTTTGTCTGTAAAGCTGTTTGAATATTAATGTTCTCCGACCTGACAGCTCGTTGACTCCACAGTAATGCTGATGTTCATGAGTAGGATTACACTGAACACACTCGTGATGCTGAATGAAGAACATGAATGAATGTTTGAAAAGATGGGTTTGAAGATACAGAGGGATTATTACTGAACTTCATGTCTTAGCTGTAATTGTTCTTCTGATGTGACAGATTGTCTCAGGTGTGTCCAACCAATGTTTGTCAACAGGAAATATTGTACTGCTCAATAACTCTCTGTACTCCTTGATCACTGACACTGAAGTTATAAAATGCATTGAAATAAATCTCAAAGGTGTGAAAAAGATAATCAAGTTCAACCTATCTTAAGTGTTGTGTAATTCAAGTGCTCATAACTGAGTATTCACATTTCCTGCTGCTTTGGAGTTTTACTTCACTTAAATATTACACTTTTAATCCTCTGGAATAATTTGATAGTGAAGTATTTACTTAAAAGATTAGGATTATTATTACTAAATAAAATAAATAATGATAAGTAATTTATATGAAATACATGTTTATAAAGAGTGTCTCACATTCAGCAGCAATTTGAAAGTGATAAACACATTAATAGTAATTATTTTATTGTGAAATTGGCCCTTTCGTACAGTTATTAGATTTCTTTTGGTCTGTTTCAGTTTTTGCATTTTCTTTCTGTACATTTACTTCAGTTCAGTTTTGAATACCGGGCTGTAACTACACCAGAATACAACAACTGTGACAATGTTTTTTGTTGTGTGTGTGTTGATATTTGAAATCATATTTACCTTTTATATTGAACCATTTTTTTTTTTTTTTTGTATTGCTGTCCATCCAGACCAGAAATCCCTGGCTGAAGATTCATTGTTCCTCAATAAGACCTTTACGGGTTAAATTCAGGATAAATCTAATATTTATTTGTAATCCTCTTAGGCTTGTAAAAGTACTTTTTTCACCATCTCTGAATAGGAAAATGTGTGATGATTAAAGATGAGTAAAAAATGAACTGCACTAATTCTCCAGAGAGGTAAATAAGTAGCATGAAGTGGAAATACATGATTAGAAAATATTTAAATTAAACAAAACCTTCCACAACAGATTAATACAGATTATAGTCTCTGTAGCTACCCAACCTTGTGGATAGTTGTATTTGTTTTATTGTGTTATTTAAGCAGGGACACAATGTTCCTTTGTGTTTTACTGGCTAGACCAATCAGGAGAGACCTTGTAAGGATTCATCCAATAGCTGCTGCTGCTGTTGGCACATAGCGGTGGGAGTGGCAGATAGTTGCAGCAGCACGAGTAGATCCCAAGTGAGCAGTATTAAATCCACGCTTTGTGGATTAAAACATCTCCAGTGAAGTCACAGAGCTGGTCGTGGCGTGTAGCTGCAAGGATGGGGGGAAACAGCCCGAGTCACTTCTCCCACGAGGAGGGAGGAGGTGGGGGAGTTACGTTTGTGAAGGGCATTCGGGTGAGTGGAAGCTCCGGGAGATTGGGAATTCATTTAAACAGTGAGAAAGTGTTCAAAGGATTCATTGTGCAAAGTGTCTCCAAACGTGCATTTGTTTCCTCCCCCCACCCCCGTGCGTGCACAAGCGTTATTATATCATCTTCTTCTCTGGGAGATGTTTTAAACATTGTTCTGAGTGTCTGAGTTATGTTCAGTGTTTGTCTCCTCCCCATGTTTGTGTTCACCAAACATCAGGTCAGTGCACTGCTCCCTGTGGCTGTGAAATATGGCCTACAGAAGGACAGTGGTCAGTTGTAGTGTGACAAACAGTGTGGGAAATTTCATTTCATTTCATTTTCTTTATTTGTTCTGTACATGTCAAAACACACAACAGAAAAGGACAAAGGAAAAAAAGGGAGAAGAATAATTCTTGTTTTGCCTGCCCCTTACTCAAAAAGCAAACAATAAGAAAATACAAAATAATCTATTATATCATGACTATATAAAAATATCTCTCTATATATAGATGCAGTCTCATTATTAAAATAAAATAAATTTGAGAATATCCCATTTTCATGATTATGACTCAAGTCATTAAAGAAAAGTATTTTGATAATTTGGCACTTTCTATTTTATAAAAAAACACTTCTAACATTTAGTTTTAAAAACATTGATTGTCCTTTTCACGTAGCTGTCTAGCATTAAGATGATAATTATAATAATTCTTATTATTAATATTATGTAGTCAATTTTCATTTGCGTGTTTGTTCTACCCTCTGAGTTCGATTTTCCACTGCAGAAAATCAAAGCATGGTCCAAGTTATGGTGCAATTCGTGTGGTGTCGGACACATCGGACAAACGATCTTCCCGAGTTGTGAAATGCACATGCACACCTGCTCAATACACTTATATTTATAGAATTTATTTATATTTATAGCATCCCATTAATCCAGCCATCCATATATACCTAATAATTCACTTTTTTTAGTCTACATCTGTAAATTTTGTAATTACTGTACATAGCACAGACTCTTGCACTTTCTGCTTATTTGCACTTCTGGTGAGATGCCAAACCTCATTTCGTTACTCTATACTTGTATATGTGTAATGACAATAAAGTTGAATCTCATCTCATCTCATCTCATCAAGTCAGAACACCAACCTGGAAACTCAGAAAAGAATTAAGTGCCCAACTTGACGTCAGAATCGTCACTAAATTGGGGGCATCAACGCTGTTTTTTTTTGTTGCTGTTGTTACAACATTCCGAATTTCTGAATTGAAATCACATGAACACACTGAAAAGCGGAAGAACGACTTCCCATCTCGGAAAGTTGGACCACCCGAGCAGCACATGAATGCATACAGTCCGTTCTGAGCAGGACTGAAATAGAGGCGTTTATAGGCACGATTAAATACAGGATTAGAGTGGATTTTTAACAAGACACTTCATAGACATTATTGCGGCTTTATCGGCCTTTTGCAGGTCATCAAAAAAAGTTTGCCGCGAGGGACTGAACACGGGAGTAGAGCTGTGACACGCTGTGGTTATAAATGACTTCCAGATCCAAGATACGTTAGTCATTTATTCTTCCAAAACAAAACAAGATACTACAAACGCTGTTTTCGGATCATCAAATAAATTTGCGATGGCAGTGCGGTGTAGTGTGGCGGTCAATAGAAATTGTCTCTTCCCACGCTCACCCCCTCTCTCCATCCAAGCCAAAAAAAACAGGTGAACAGGTGAGTGCGGCCCATATTAATCACTGCCATCACCACGAGATTTCCAGTGAACACACCCACCACCAGTAACAAGTAAACAATAAACAAATTAGGAAACAACCCATGACACCAAATACACAATCAACTTACATTGATGGCTCCTGCAGACATGTTTTGGGGAGCTCTGAGACTTGTTGAAAAGTAGAATAACATAACCTTTAAAGGATGCTGGGGCGTAGAGTTATTGTTATTATTATGTTAAAGTGTATTTTCCTTTATTATACTTTTTAGATCTTGCCCTTAAGAAATGAATGAAAGTATTTTAACTTTATGTTGTGTTCTTACTTTTGTTGAGGTACTCTTTATTCCAAGAGGTGCAGGTGGAGTTCTTTAACGAGTGTTTCTCTTCTCTCGTCAGCTGTCGGACAAAGTCATCAACAGGATGAAGCAGTCGTCAAAGGTCGCCTTTCCTCACTCACAGAATGAAAGTCCTCCTCCACCTGTAACACAAACATCCACCCCAGTCCCCGCCCCTTCTGTTGAAACCCCGCTACCTATCCTGACACCACCGCCTCCATTCATTGCTGCTCCACCTCCTCAGGAAGCCCCATCCTTGCCTCCGTCGGTGGAATCTGCCTTTCCTGTGAAACTCGTTCCTCCTCCACCTGTCACGTTTCACACTCTTCCGCCACCTACTTCCCTAGAGCTGGAAGCCCCGCCTCCACCTGCAGAACCAAAATGTCCTCCTGCGACCGACCCTGTTGTCTCAGCACTTTCTCCACCTCCATCGCTACTTACTCCACAAGTAGAAGTACCTGTGGAGCCTCCTTCACCTCCACCCTCTGTAGTGGAGCCAAAAGTCCTGCTTTCTGTTGAATCCTCCATCCCACCTCATGTTGAGCCAGAAACACCACCTGCACCATTAATAACAGAACCAATAGTTCCTCCTGTTAACGTACCTCCACCTGTGGATACATTCCCTGTGGCTGTAACTCCACCCGAACCTTTCACTACATCTCTACACCCTGAAATTGTTAAAGAAACACCTCCAACCGTTATCAAACCTGTTGAAGCTCCCTCTGTTGAACTCGTTTCCCCGCTCCAAGCCACTGCAACTCCAGCTGAACCTCCAACTGTTTTCGAACAAGTTGTAGCTCCCTCTGTTGAACCTGCAGTCTTACCTCCACCTGTGGAGTCCCTTCTAACATCTGTATCTCCACCTGAACCTTTAGCTCCATCTCTACCTTCTGAACCAACACCACCTACTGTTATTGAACCTCTCGTCCTTCCTCCACCTGTGGAGTCCCTACCAGTCATTGTTTCTCCACCTGAAGCTTCAGCGCCATCTCTACCCTCTGAACCAACACCACCTTCTGTTATTGAACCTCCTACCGTTGAACCTCTCGTCCTTCCTCCACCTGTGGAGTCCCTACCAGTCTCTGTAGCTCCACCTGAAGCTTTAGCTCCATCTCTGCCTTCTGACCTTGTGACGCCAACACCTCCGAATGCTTTCGACCCAGTTGTAGCTCCCTCTGTTGAGTCTGTTGTCCTACCTCCACCTGTTGAGACGTCTCCAGTTGATTTAGCTCCACCCAAACCTTCAGTTCTATCTCTGCCCTCTGAAATAGAGAAACCAACATCTCCAGCTTTTATAGAACCCGTTGCAGCAGCTTCTTCTGTCGCACCTGTTGAACCTGTTGTTCTGTTGACGCCACCAGAGGAAAAAGTCCAACCTCCACCTACTGTTGAATTCACACCATCTGAACCAATAACTCCACCTTCTCCTGTTGATACAGCTCCAGTTGAGGTGGTAGTTTTACCCCCACCAGAGGACATTAACCTTGGGGAGCCCGAAGTGACCCTTTTTGCGGTTGAAGAAGTGCCTCCATTTGTGGTCCCGGCTGTAGATGCACCACCGCCAAGTGAACCAGAACCAGTCCCCGCACCATCCCCTGCTGCTCCAGAGTTCACACCTCCACCCTGTCACTCTTTGGAGCTGGCCCTTGTACCTGCTGATGCCCCTGTAAGTGAACCGTTTGTAGAACCTCAAGCGCCACCTCCACCTGATCCAGCTCCACCTGCTGAGGTGCCAACAGTGACCCGGTCTCTTCTGCCTGTCGTCGAGGATGAAGCACCTGCTGTCGCCTCCGTGCCTCCAGCCGCAGCAGGTAAACTGATCACTGAGTGTAGCAGCACTTTGAAATAATGCTGTGTTCTTAACAAATGTGTTAATTTGTGGGTGTAGCTTTGTCTGCGTCTCCTGAAGAGGTGGAGGAAGGAATGCGGCAGAAGATCAAAGAGGAGATGCAGAGGAGTCTGGAGGAGGAAATCAACCTGAGGAGGATGGAGCTGCAGCGACAGTAAGGATTAAAAACTGTAATCAAGTATCTGCCATATCGTATTATGTGTGGGAATGTGTGTGTCTATGTCTGATGAGATACAATAAGTCAAGATAACCTATCAATGTAAAAGTCCAAATACTCAGCGTAGCAAACTCCTCCTCTCCGGCAGGCGTTGCAGAAAACAACCCGTCATAAGAACAGTTTCTTCCCCCAGGCTGTCACTCTGATGAACACTAAACAATCAGAGTGTCAGACCTGTCTGACTTGTGGACTAACCCTGGACCCAAACTGTCACTGTGAATGTACACATATACTGTATATATATATACATATATCATTTAATTTAAATTATCAATCTATGCACACCTTTAATGTAAATACTGTAAAACTCTACTTCATGTAAATTAACCCATCTGTCACATAATTAAAATTTTTATATTATCATGTTACTTCAGCATCTTTTGCACTACTCACCACTGCACTATTATCTTATCTTATTTAGTCTAGTACATATAAGTCTTTGCTTATTTTGTGTTTATTGTTGATATATAATGCTATACCTTTTGTACAAAGAGAGCACAGTTCACCGAAGATCAATTCCTTGTGTGTGTAAGCATACCTGGCCAATAACAAATAAAAGAAAATGTAAATCTGGTCGGAAAATGTAAAAAAAAAAAAAAAAAAACACTGCTTAAAAGTGATGCTGGAAGTAGTGATCATTTAATTATCAATTAAACTGCCTAATCCCTCTGTAGATTTCTTTGTGTGGAATATTTTACAACCCACAGTTTAGTTTTACAGATTACAGTTATTTCACTAACAAGTATTCTCAACTAGGAAACTTTAAAAAAAAAAAAAAAAAAATTTTGGAAAGTTTAATCTAAAAAGAAAGGATGAATTTTCAGTGTCTTGATTTCTGTCACTGACTGTGTGTGTGTGTGTGTGTGTGTGTGTGTGTGTGTGTGTGTGTGTGTGTGTGTGTGTGTGTGTGTGTGTGTGTGTGTGTGTGTGTGTGTGTGTGTGTGTGTGTGTGTGTGTGTGTGTGTGTGTGTGTGTGTGTGTGTGTGTGTGTGTGTGTGTGTGTGTGTGTGTGTGTGTGTGTGTGTGTGTGTGTGTGTGTGTGTGTGTGTGTGTGTGTGTGTAAAGACTGGAGGAGCTGAGGGCTCAGGCTGCATTGGATGCCGCCGCAGCAGCTCAGGCTCAGGTGGAGGAGCAGGTGAAGAAGACGCTGGACGGGGAGAAGTCTGCTAACATGGAGAACCTGAAGGAGGCCATCATGAAGGAGCGGATGAAAACAGAAGATCAGAGGCTCATGGTGCAACTTTATGTAAGAACAGCATAACAGGAATTAGCTGTACATGTGTCAGGATCTCTCTTTAGAACATGAAACTCTTTACTCCTCTTAATGTGGCTCTTTTTCTTTCTTTGCTCCCTCGCCTTGTTTTCAGTGGATGGAGGTGAAGGTAAGATGGGAAAGGATTTATACATGCATGCCTCACTTTTTCATCTTCCTCCTGCTCTAATCATCGTGAGCTGAGCGTGTGTCGTTGAAAAAAGAAAACAAGTAATTTGTAGAGATTTGGTGTCACGGTCCATACAATTTTAACAATGAAATGAAGCACTGGCATGGATAAGGCCGGCTTTAGGAGTGTGATGATGTGATTTTATGAATTTTAAACCCACACAGGCTCATCAGCTGGACGAGAGGGAGAAAGATTTAAAGAAACGAAACACTCTCTACAAGGAACATGTTGCCAAACTTGAAAAAAAGGTGAGCAATTCAGTTACTGTTGTTCCAAAGTGTGCCTGTATTAAAGATAATGTTGGCCATAAATGACCATTTCAGGGCAGTTGTAAATTCTAACACTTAAAGTAATATAGCACGAGTAGTAACAAGTTATAAAGTCATGTAGAATTGACCAACATGAGCTAATCTAAGGTACTAATCTCTGTCGCAGAGAGAATCCTCAGGGAGCTAAACTGGGCCTCTGTACATTACATTTCTTATGAATCAATCTTGTCCTTTTTAACAAGAAAATGTAGCCCCACTCAACTGAAATAAATCTGTTTTTTTTTTTTATCAGGGTGTTGTTTGAGAATATTTGGTTCTAATTGGTTAAGTACAGAAAGGCTGAAAGTGCCTACAGATTGTTCAAGTGACTTATACATATACAGATTTCCATCAAATTAAAATAACTACAAACCTGTTTGAATGGATTAGATTATGTCCTTGTGGAGCTCCATTTGTGACGGTAAGAGTATGATTGATCAATTGTTTCTTTTCTGCCTTTTTAAGGTGTGTTTTTTTTGTAAACTTAAACACAAGTAACTCATCTCAGTGTTTCTTTAACAGTAACAGCTTGACTGTATAATGCTGCTGATGTATTTTGACCTCGACCTTTTGTGTTTTCAGTGCAGTGAATTCTATAAAGTGACTGCTGAGAGTTTCCAGAAAGGCAAAGAGGAGACCAACAACCGTTTTAAGTAAGTTAAGAGTCACTGTGTTTGTATAGATGCAATAATCATCTGCACGTTTGCCTTTCTTCGTAATCTAGTGTCAATGATATGACAATACATTTGTGAGTTTAAGTAATTTGGATAGCAGAGTGTACTGACACGTGGTGCAAGGACACAAAATGTGTTTTTGGACCCCAGAAATGTGTTTTCCTTTTCCTCTGTGACATTGCTCTAGAAACTGTTGGCTGGCGTGCGTCACTTTAAGTTTCATATGGGCCGTCACCATGGCGGTATAAATGCAGACAAAAAAAAGTCATTTTAGTGTTTAGTTCTCAGGGAACTCCCTGGTGGGGACTTAAAAAGTCCCTGGAACTGTTTGGTCTGAAAACACCTAAAGACTTGACTTCCATTAAAAGCTAATGTTGGTCTAGTTTGAATTTGGTTACCAAATCAAAATGTTTTTTCTTTCTTATATTAAAATGTCTATGTTCTTCTCTCAGTCGTTTTAACATCCAGCCAGTGTGTGGAGACCTGCAGAGTCAGATTTTAAAATGCTACAAGGAGAACACAGGAAAGACTCTGTCCTGCTCCAGCATTGCCTCAGCCTACATGCAGTGTGTGGACAACGCCAAGAAGGTACGACTAAATATATACATCAAATGTTTTCTGCGTTTGATTTTTGGTTGGTGGTATTTTAACCCGTTTCTCCCCTCTCGCTACAGAACAAATTGAGCCCTGGAGGTTAACACCATCTGAAAGCTTTGCTGTTTCAGGAGTATCCACTTCAGCCTTTACTGGAAGAAACGGTGCCATAAAACACTCTAGCTTTGGTGCCTTGTTTGCATCCTCTCTGGTTCTTGGGATCATTTTTAAACCAAATGTGCTCCAACACTGATAGATAGATCATTGCATTTTAAGAGCTTGTGTTTGTCAAAAAAAAAAAAGGAAAAAGTGCTGAAGATTAGGGTTTGTTGGTTGAATTACAGTAAGGTGTTTTCTATGAGATATATATTATATACAGAATGAGATCTGTTAATCTTTATCTATGTGTGCCTTAAAGTTATTATGAAAGATTATTAAGTGATGGCAAATGCATGAAGGAACACTACAATGGGGATGAGAGTGTGATGTATCAAAGACTGGTGTGTTTTAGGTTATTGTTCTGTACATAAATTATTTCAGGGACTTTTTCTGGTGCATGGAAATAAAAAAATAGTTCTCAGTAAACTGTGTTGTAAAAGTACATGAGGTGACCCACAGCAGAAGGGACCACAGTCTATAAACCACATTCACCAATGATGATTAAAAGGAAACATAATTTATTTCGTGTCATATTCCCTTCATTTGAAATACACATTTTGTACACCAACAAAATATAGATTCACCATCTTTAGGCTGGAATAAAAAATCCAACAACACAGAGGCAATGCTTACCTAAGAATGCACGATCCTGGTATGAAGTAGTATAGCGTAAATAGATATAGGTTAAATCAAATTATTTATTTTTATGCTACTCATTTATGTCTTGGCTACTTCAACTGCATCTAAATATTTTTTGCAGTTTTAAATTATGAAAGTGGTTGCTTGCTGCCTCCTGGTGGACTAAATATACATTTATTTACACTGTTTTTTGACATAAAATTCAAAAGATTAATTTTAGTGAAAGTGATGCCACTGGAAATGAAACCCACTACAAATGATGAAAAAGTCACTTAAAAGCCTTCACTTGCAGGTTCCTTGGAGGGATATATTTTTCATAATTAGCTTTAATAAAACAGTGATGTAGTGAAGGGGGGTAAATTACCTGGAGCAATTGTACAAACTGTCATTCTTAATAGACACTAGGAGTGTTGGTCTAGTATGCGCTTATAAGGTTTATCTTGTCAGCCAAGTGTGACACCTTACTTTGTAAAAACATATCGGTATGCTGTGTGCATATCTACTGCACAATCAATATTAGTCTGTAAATGAAATGTGCATACAGTGGGAATGTTGTGTAAAATTGGGACAAGCTGTCATTGGCGCTTCATGGTCAGAACGTTAATGAGAATGATCATTTAAGAGTTGCTCTTCAATATAAAATATCCAAGTACACAGTAAGTAGTAGCAAATCCCTTAAATAACTGACTTTATTCTTAAAAATGGGCCAATTGATTTATACAATAAAAGTAATGGACTTGCAGACTTCCACAAAGTTGCTGCAGAATCTCATTATAAAAATAATAGCCCCAGACTATTAAATAATCACCAATAGAGGGCGCTCTATCTTTGATTAGAGGCTACTGCTTTCCTTTTAACTTTTCCTTCCCTTTCTGTTAATAAAGAGTGGATAGTATTCCTTTTGTACAGCTTAAATGGTAAATGGACTTTGCTAGTCTTACTTTGACATTCAAAGCGCTTATACACCGCATGTCTCCTCATGCCCATTCACACACTGATGGAAGAGGTTTCTATGTAAAGTGACCATCAGAAGTAACTAATCCCATTCAGACACATGTATACTCTGCTGCTGCCGAAGCAGTGGGAGCAACTTGGTGCACATTGGGCATGTTGATGCAGGAGCTGGGGATCGAACCCCCCACCTCCCTGATGAGAGATGACCAACTTTACCAACTGAGCCACAGCCGCCCCCTTACAGACTTATTATTTGCTTAGTTACTGGTTTCCTTTTATTTTTTATCAATCTAGGGGTCTTTGCAATGTAAGTTTTTAAAGCAGATGAAAGTCATAGTTTTCATTCTGAGCTCCTCTCTCTCTCTCTCTCTCTCTCTCTCTCTCTCTACCTGTATGCAGTCATATGTTATTACTGCATGTCATTAAGTTTAAATATTCATTAACATTCAAGTTTCTAAGGAGTTCCTGAGCTCCCTTGTCTCGTAGGTACAGTATATGGATAGGTTAAAGGCAGGTTTCCCTTGCCACTGATAATCTGCTGTTAAAATGTATCAGAGCAGAATTATAAAACAGCAAAACACTTACAAAGTAAAATGCAAGTTTCTCAAAGTGGAGTATTTTTTAAAGTTTGGTTGGAAAAATGTGAAGTTTAAAGTATCTGTGTCCGATCTTGTGTCTTCTGACCTTGTAACGTGCAGCTATATCAAGGACTTGCGTGTGCCTAAACATGTGAGGCACAGCGTGTGCTGGCCCACATGAAGAGGAAGTGACTGTTTGCATGAGTGTGGTTGCGCGTCTGTGTGCAGACATATAGAGGGATATCTTTGTTTCCAGCAATTTACGTGTTACAGATTAACATAAAGGATTTCATGGTATTCAGTTTTACTGCACTGAGTTGACCAGTTTGGGTAATATAACTTCCTCTGAAATAATCATTTTTTCAAAGCTTTTACTTTAAAAAAAACAAATGAATTACATAAGATATTTAAAATGCTTCATTTCCTGTCATTGCATCTAAAAACGAAGATTACTAAAAATAGCGATGGATTGTCCAGTCGCTGTACAAGAAAAGTAATGACACAGTCAAACAGAAGTGAAGCTGTGGTCCGCACACCAGCCCTGTCATCAAGTTCTTTAATGAGCCACAGAGGAAGCAGTGGTCAAACTTCTCACTGTTTATGTGTGGCCTTTTTGTTTATTATGCACGAGAGTGACGTGTGTACAACATTATGCAATTAGGTTAAAGTATGCAGAGAAAATGAAAACGGTTAAAGTGTTCATGTTTCTTTGTCTTTATCTTATTAGCACAAACACTCACCGCAAAAATGCAAACATGGAGAAATGGCTCTTAGTGCACTCTGTTTCCCAGCTTCATGAGATTCACAGTTTTTGTTGGTTGTTAGCAAAGACTGCAGGTTCCTTCCTCAGGGATTAAGGTGCTAATCACAAAGTTATTGGTTGATTGATTAGTCGTTGATTTTTAGAAGAAGATACGACAATAATAGAATAATTCCTAGTTGGCCTTTTTTTCGTATCTTTCTTCTCATATGTAATTACTGTGAATATGTTTGTTTTAAACTTTTTAATGATTCTAATTCCTCTTTTTTGAGTTGCTAAATTTCCCCTAATGTATGATCAATAAAGTTACCTCATCTAATTTTATCTTGACTTCTTCTTTTCTTTTTTTTAAGATTCATTTTTATGCCTTTATTGTAGAGATAGGATAATGGATAGAGTTGGAAATCAGGGAAGGAGAGTGGGAAATGACATGCGGGAAAGGAGCCACAGATTGGATTTGAACCTGGGCCGCCCGCTTGGAGGACTACAGCCCCCATACATGGACGCACATTAACCACTGCGCCACCAGCGCCCCAATTTTCTTGACTTCTTGTACGTATAAATGAACACGTGACTAGTTTAGAATAACATTGCTCATGGAGGCAAAAAAGGGTCACAGTCAAGCAACATATATACGATATTGGCAATATAACTGCTGTTGTTCTAGTGAAGCTTTTTCTGTTATTTGCTGAGGATATCATCACACTAGATATTTGAGGTCTGATACACACCGTGTGTAGGCGCTATGAAACAATGGTTCAGGTGAAAAGAAACTGAGGCAGCTGAAATAAAAGAAGAAAAAGACATTTAGATTCCTTAAATATGCAAGTCTTTGGAATTGAAAGTTGATAGCCTGTTTTAAAACGGACAAAAGAGAATAATAACAGAAATAATTATTATTTTTTGTTGTTATTCTATTTTGGCCGGTGTGTGAGCCGGGTGTTACATTCCACATAGAAAAGCCCGTCCCTGCAATCTTAACACTCGCTCAGTGTTTTAGAATCATCACCAAGGCCCTCCATTACACTAACATACAAACTACAAGTTTTGCTTATTATCTTACCAGCAGCAACATCACAAGTCATCATCAGATACATGTTATGAACTTTAAGACACATTGATCCATTCAGAAACACAACTATTCATCTTATCTGTTATGAACAGTTTCACTTGTTCTCTTTGTAAAATATGTGAATCTTTAGATCTGCTATGTTTGAAGGCATTGAGTTTGTCGTTATGCAATCCTGTCCTTCCTGTGGTGGTGCTATAGTGACTGTTACCAGGGACACATTTGAGCTCGCAGAATACTTGAGAAGGATTGTTACATAATGCTGCTAGTGTTTTTTAAAGTAAGGATTTTTTTTGTTGCCTGCATGCTGCCGAAGAGAAGATGTGATATCAGATTGGAAATCCGCATAATGAGACCAAAAGGCAGAGGTTGCTGAAACAGTAGGTGTACTTTAATTTGAAATACAAAGAGATATAGAACACATGCATCCAAAAAAAAGTATCTTAGTGTTGGGTTGTCAACCATACATTTCCAACGACCGACTGTTGTGTGCAGGGATATAACCTCTGGGAGCAATAGACACCTTTTGTGGCTTTCCAAGTAGCTAGTAGTTATGAAGAACTCAGCAGCGCCAAGATGGGAAAAGCAGCATCTGGTATGCCACTTGGGGAGGAGTTGGCATATGCAGGTAGTTCAAAGGCATTTTGGTAGTCCTTAGTGGCATGTGTAATTAGTTCAGTGGTATGTGCCATGGTCGATGGCAGGCCACTAGGGGGCTAGTAATCGATCCTATAGTGAAACTACATCAAGTGTAATCAATACATTCAGTCCAACATCTATGTCAATCATGAATATGAAAAAAAAGAGGTTTCCTTGTGGGTTTGCACTATTCCTAGTAAGCATAGATGTGCTTTGATATGAGCTTCAGCACGGATATGTTTCTGAAAAAACTTTACTGTCATCAGGGCGATACCAAACAAACAAACAAACAAACAAAGACTTAATGAACCTGGTAAATGATACATGAACCTGAGCTTGTAAAGCGATTTTCTGGTCTTCTCTCTACTCAAAGCTCTTTTTCATCACAGGTCACACCTACTCATTCATATCCATTCACACACTGATGGCAGAAGCTTCTGTATGTAAAGTGTCCATCAGTATTTATTGCGGCTATATCGGCCTTTGCAGGTCGTCAAAAAAAGAGTGCCATGAGGGACTAAACACGGGAGTGGAGCTGTGACGTGCTGTCGTCATAAATGACTTCCAGATCCAAGATGCTTTAGTCATTTATTCTTCCAAAAACAACACAGGATACTACAACAACCTCTCTCCATCCAAGCCAAAAAACCAGGTGAACAGGTGAGTGCGGCCCATATAATCACTGCCATCACCACGAGATTTCCGGTGAACACACCCGCCACCAGTAACAAGTAAACAATAAACAATAAACAAATTGGTAAACAACCCATGACACCAAATACACAATCAACTTACATTGATGGCTCCTACAGTATTAATTAACGAATCCCATTCATGCATGCACCGCCTACAAAGCAGCGGGAGCAACTTGGGGTTAAGTGTCTTGCCCAAGGACAAATTGAACATGTGGCTGCAGGAGCTGGGGACTTTCTGGTTAAGAGACGACAAACTCTACCACTGAGTCACATCCACACATGAAAAACAGACGAAGGAAACATACATTCCTTTCACATTTTTACTGTACAATGTGAAGCCACAGCCATACGCTTAGCTTAGCCAAAGCCTGTACAGGTATTAATGTAAATACACCTGTTTTCAAAAGAGAATATACAAAATATATTTTGATGCAGAGTTATGTGCAGACCTATTTATTTTTTGCTTTGAAGATATTTATTTACATTTGCCTTAATTAGACAGGATAGCTGAAGAGAGACAGGATATTAGAGGGGGAGAGAGTGGAGCATGACATGCACCAAGTGTTTGCTGATTAGGAGTCAAACCAGTGACCAGTGGGATGAGGACTGTAGCTGGGGTATGTGGGTCCTCCTCTACCGACTGAGCCAGCCATGCGCCCCCAATTTGGCAGAACTTTTTCTGCAGGTGCAGTGACTCCTCCGAGATTTTCTTGGCATTGAGAACACAAAATGACATCTGGACAGGTCCATAACCTTAACTGTTTTTGATAAACAACACATAGTAGGTGTTTAGCTTTGGAAGGTGTCGGTAAGCTGTTCCCATTTGTTTCCAGTCTTAGTCCTAAGATGCGCTAACTAGCTTCTCATCGTAGCTTCATGTTGACAATTGAGTGATGAGAGTGGCGAGGGAGTGGTGATATAGATCTCACATAACCGGCAGAGACAAATCATTTTAAGCAAAAAGACAAACAAGTCCTTTAATTTGTTTGTTCAACTTTGTTATCATTTCTTCAAACATGTCCAAAGTTAACGCCCCCTCATGACAGCCAAGCTAGCCTCACACTGCACTAAGTTCAATGTGGACTGTGAAGCCAAACTCAGCATTTGACATTTCAGCAGGCTGGGACATGACAGCGAGATCTGCACTCAATTCTGACTGGATATAGCTCACTCACAAACAGAGCGAGAGAAGAATAAGAAGGAGGAATACTGAGTGTGTCAGGGAGAAGAAAGGAGAGATGTTTTCAGTCTCTCTGGGTGTTTAAAGCTACGTCTTCCTCTGCTGTAGAGACAGGATGGTGCTAGAAGGATCAGGATGTCTTGTTCCTTTGCGGTGCTGAAGAATGGACGGATGGAGAGAATTGTAAGTGCACACAATAGTGAAGGAGAAAGATGGACACGGCAGGATTAAAGTGCAGAAGATGTTGTGGCGATGATGAGGAGGGGTTTCTCGGTGGTGAGAAGTTGATGTGACTCAGCTCTCACAGCCACTTCCTTTGGCGTCTTCAGCGCGTAAGGCAAAAGGAAGAGAGGGAGCGACTCATCGTGCGGTCAGCTGACTCACGAAACAGGAACGGATGCCGGGAAAGCAAAAGCACGTGCTGGGTGATGGGGGCTGAGCTTATTCATGCATATTTGTGAGTATGCCTTTGGTCTTTGACGGGGGCACAATTATTCCACTTCCTGTCAGAGCAGAGGAATGCAGGGTGAGATTCCTGCCCTGTGAGTTGTTCCCTGTCACCTGCCATGAGCATACGGATACTATTTCATCCTTCCTTTCCCCCTCAGCTTGGGAATTTCCCCTTTTTTCAAGTTTTTAACTCAGGGAGGAAGTTATTCATTTTGCTTAAGCTGTTTTGTCCTGTTCATTTTTGATAAGTTTAAGAAGAAAAAAAAAAAAGCCAGTAATACACATGATGTATTTTGCACATTTGGAGGAGGTACAGAGTCAAATGGAGTCATAAAGGTAGAAAATGTGATTAAAGTACAACTGTATGGTATTATTGCACTGTTTCTGTGCACATCAGCAAGGAGGAAAACTGTGTGTAGGGTTGTGAGGTTAAAGTGTTTAAATAGAGTAAGTGCTTGTTTGTGTTGGCGAGAATTAGGATGCTTTGTCATGCTGTGTGCGTGTGTGTGTGTGTGTGTGTGTGTGTGTGTGGGGGGGGGGGGGGGGGGGGGGGGGGTGGCAGCGCATATTGACTCACAGTTACAATAATGACTCTGGCAGTGGATGACCATGAAGAGCAGAGAGAGAGAGAGAGAGAGAGAGAGAGAGTGTGTGTGTGTGTGTGTGTGTGTGTGTGTGTGTGTGAAAGAGAGAGAGAGAGAGAGAGCAAGGGGAGAGAGGGCTGTGCTCACCATGGCATCTCCATCTCCAACTCCTCTGTCGCTCAGTGCATTCATTACGCACACACAAACACACACACAGTACAGGAGGAACAACCCTGAGGACTACAGCACCGACAGTTAAGTATGAAACAAAACACTTTGATGCAGGATGGGATCAGTTTTTTTTAGTCACATCACATTGTTTGGTCGGTGACAGATCATTTCAAACAGGTAAGTGTTTATTACTATGCTCATGTATGTGGTCTTTTTCTGTATGCTCAGCTGCGTCACATTGTGTCTTATATTCATTACTTCATTTGGTATAAAAGGAAAGTGACGTAGCAGTTTCACTTTCAGTCTTTCTTTCTTTCTTTTCTTTTTTTTTTACCTCAGTCAGTCACCTGTAGCAGCACAGTGATTCATTTATATCACATAAGGTTCCTCTCAAAGGCTTGTTTGGCTTAAGGTGGGAATACTGAAAAGGAGAAACAACTCTGCCTTGACCAACAGGAACAAGTTTGTGTTGATGTTGGGAGGAGCAAAATCAGTGATGTTCCCAGGAAGGGACCAGTATGTTTCTGAGTAACTATCTGAAGCGGTGATCTCACATACAAGCATCAGATGTTATCACCCAGTCTCATCTCAGAATTTTTTTTTTTTTTTCCACGCCACAGCTGCAACAAGATGTTTCTGTGATTTATATTCAAGGTTCAACGTCATTTTTGTGGATTCAATTATCTTGGGTATATGTCTCTCCATGTGCAATTCTTTTCTTTTCCTCTCTTCTTCTGTGCCAGGTGACCAAACCTGAATCCTGTGCAATGTATACATATGTTTGTGTGTGTGTGTGTGTGTGTGTGTGTCTGTGTGTGTGTAGGCACTCTTCTTCCTACATAACCATTAACATGCTGAGATGAATATATGTTTTATAAGCAGTATGCTGTCCCCTGGTGTTTATGTTAGTTTATCTTCAGAATGAAAAGACCAGGAAGTACTTTTCATTCCTCATCTGTCACAAGGTTGCTCTTAGAAAAAGAGTTTGAGTTGATGTCTCAGCACATGATGTGCTTAAGTGGTGACTATATCAACAATGTATGCAAATGGAGTTAGATTCATTAAGCTTTAGTTTGTCAAGTGAAACAGTGTGGATGGGTTTCCTTCATCTGGCCAAGAGCCCAGAGCCGTAATGGGACTCTGATCCTTATTACATCCTGTAGATTCCTATTACAAAAGCACTAAGAGTGCCTACCCATTTAATATGAAGCTTCTGCCAGCAGCCAGTTAGCTTAGCATAAGACCAGAAACCAAAAATGAGAGTGTATGACGCCATAGTAACATCTCCCACTGGTTTGAAAAAGACCTTTTGAAGCCTCAACTTTGTTGTTTTGGCTCTTATCATCTTGGTTTGTGGGAGTCAGAAGTACTTAAAGTAATGGAGTCTGCCTCCAGTGGCCTTATTGGGAACTCCAGCAAACAGCTTGCCCCTTCTATCCAAAGGGAACAGTATCAACCTACAGGCAACTGTAACAATCACATTAACTATGCTTTGACATGTGAGGGGCATGCACAGTGTTCATGTTTCTGCATCTATTCATACTTTATTTGCACTATACTAAAGCATCCTCTTTTTTTTAACCTGTGGTTTGACATTTTGGGAAACAAGCTTTGTCGCTTTTGTTGAAAGTTGGATACCCAGTGTCGAAGTTGCAATCTGAAGGGGAAACCTAAAACAATTGGTCGAGCTCAACCCCAGGTGTAGCTGAATCATCTTCCCCTCACTTGCTGAACTTTAATCTGATCAAACTCATCAGCCAAAACTTCAGGAATCCTAAAAGTCAGCTCTGCTTTACTTGGGTGAACAAACCTCCATGTTTGTGCAATGGTGGATCGAAAAAGCCTTTCAACCAGATGAATTCCCTCTTTCCCTCTTCTTCTCTCTGCCTCACAAGCTCATGATTGCACATGTGGGGTTATACCTGCCATTAAGGAGAATTGCTTTGCTTGCCCTAGTTGTGAACTCACTTAGGCATGCTAAGGAGCCTTCAATGTTATATGAACATGACGCTACACGGGGGGACACCAACCTTCAGAAAGAGCTCAAGGGAGCGATGCATTTAAATCATCAATATATCCTCCAGTCAGTCTCTACTGATTACTGCTCACCATGTCTGACTGACTCACTCCTGCTCTGAATCTATTGGTTACAAAATTAACAATCCACACCTTTAGAGATCCTTCCAGTCTTGATACTAAACTAAGCTAACATAATGGTCACATAGAAGGTAAATCTGGTTCAGTAAACACACTTTTTCCTTAAGAAAAATGATTTAAAATTGTCTGTCTTTTTTTTTTATTTCAAGTATCCTGATGTATATGTCAATCATTAAATAAATGTAAAACTGCTGAGGTGTTTGAGTGTGATTTCAGATGGAGGACCGAGGTGCTGATCTGCTGACGATGAGATAACGCGGGGGTTTTCCTGCTTTGCAAACGCTGTCCCTCCAAAAAAAATATCCCTCTGAACTTTATGAGGTCCTCTCTAGACTTCCTTCCACCTCTGGGTTCCTGGCTTTCGATGTAACCACCCCCTCTGCTGTCCACTTGTAGAGCAGGCCATCGTGCAGTAAGCAAACACAGGACAAGCTTAACTTCTCTAACAATTGACCAACATCTGCAATCAGTTAGCAGCATAGGGCTCAGTGTAATGATCACTTCGGTGTCCAACATGTATTGTATTACCTGTTTTCAAGCATGATGCACACTGTCTCTAGAATCTTGTTGAGTGAAAGACTGCGCTCAGAAACTGATTTCATTTGGTGACATAGATGTTTGTACCGAGTCTAGCACCATATGAAATCAGTGTTCTGGGAGGTGGATTATCAGCATGTACAGATATATGAATGAAATATGAGATGTACTTGTGATGCCAAAAACTAGGTCACATTTGTATAACTTACTGTACTCTCCTGCTTCTCTCAGTAACTGGTCACAGCTGCTGCTCTGCTTCTTGTTATTGTTTCTCCCCTCTCTGTGATTCCCATTCACCGAAACATACATTCACATGAAAATGATTTGGTGATACATTCTTAACCGATGACAGTTACTGGCCTCTTATGGATTACCATACGACTTTATAGCTTTAAAAGAACAAGGTTATACTAAGCCAGTAAAGCTGGTAATATTCAGAGAACAAAATTGGTTTTACAAGACTGACATTAGGAATGTGGTTATTTTTCCAAAAAAAATCCTGTATTTCCTTTTATTTATTGTTCAGTGAGCCACACAGAGTCACAAAGCCAGACTCAGTAATGTAATTTACACATCAATATGATTCTATCATTTGCTAAATTAGCCACCATAAGAGTTACACCAGACCCGGTAAACCTGAAGCAAAACATACTGAAGTGTAATTACAATAAAGTTGGATGATACAACAGCTACAGTATGCCTTCATGTCCTTGCATGTCTTTTGTTACAATCATCTTTACTCTGTAAACGACACATAAAAAACTGTATTTCTTCTGAGCACTCTAGGTTTTCTTCCTCCTCCTGAAGTCTGTGGACACAGAAGAATTCAATTCATTTGCCTCATTGAACCTGACTTTGTCAATAGAAATGTATTGCATAAGACCGTACATAAGAAATGTCGAAAGGCTCATGTTGTTTTAAATAATCAAGTTGTTAACATAAACTCGACTTGAGAGTATAAAAGTGCCTTCCTGACCTTGTTATCGAAAACTCCATTTAGAGGCTGTTACGACATCTTGTTTCATTACAACAGACAGCTGTTATAAAGCTGTACATATGAGTGTATTTTTTTTAACACTTAAAGTACATCTGACCCATCTTCAAAACTAAAATTGATTCTCGACGAGTGGCAGCTACTAAAAAGACCTTGAGAGCAGATTCTCTATTTAACATATCAATGCATTTGTGATGTTTTTATCATTTCCTAAATGAATGGATCCTGCTGAAAAAAACTGTTTCCCACATGACAGCACAATACTAATCTTCTGGTCCATTAGGAGCTATCTAAAAAAATGCCCTCTCTACCTTTGCTTTATGAAGACACCACAGCAGCAATATCATGCTCAATATTTTACACAACTGACAGGTATATTGATTAAAGCTTTATGGAAAGCCCTATTGAGGTGATGATGTGCATAAGAAGGACAGAGCTATAGGGTCCAAGGAGCTCATCATGTCTAGTTTGACTGATGGTTGTGTCGTCCCACATAGAGGCTCTCAAAGAGACTCACAGAGTACGAGTTCCTGGTCCTTTTGTGGTGTAACATTGCAAAAGTCTTAAGATAATATATATCATTAAACAGACAAGCCCAAAATTTGAATGGAATTATTGACTGTTTTTTTTATATCAACGTGTTTAAGATGCAGCAATTACTTTCTTCACATTGAAAAGTAAATAGTTTTTCAGTAGTGATTAAAATGTAATATGTGTGACGGAAAATATGTTGCATGGTAAATATGAGTTAATTCATTGAAGTAATTATGTAAGGTAAGATAACAGGAATACAGATTAAATGCGTTGGACCTTTTGTAATGAAATAAAGAAATAAAATAAACCATGTAGGCCCACACCTTATTACATAAAAAATGTGATTTTTATGATTTTTTTTAACAGATTAAGATTATGATGACTATGCTGATTATCATGACTTCTTATTAAAATACTTTTTATTATTAGAATTATTCTAATTGGCAGAAAAAAAATCAAACATGTGGCCTTGTTTAGAATAGACCATACCCTACAATAACAACCTACATTCAAAGCTATCTGGCCACCTCCCACATTATGGTATCCTAGCAGCGGAGCTCTGAGGCTTCTCCTGATTGGTCCATTTCCAACAATCCGCCATATTCAAACTTCCGACGTGGTGTGTGTCTGTCTGTTATCATCGATCTTCTGCTTTCTTTGTACACATCGGGTCAGTTTGCAAACGTTTTTTTCCGCTCAGCATTTAGTACACACTCGGTAAAACATATTTTAAAACGGAGCCTCCCGAATAATGGAAGAAAATGAAGTCGTTAGAGTAAGGACGGCGGAAAACAAGAAGCCGAAACTGCGTAGGATGTCATCGAGGACGTCGACTACCAGTGTCATCAGCGCCGCAGAGCCTTCTCCACAGACACTCCGGAGAAACAACTCCAAGAAGTGAGTTATTCCTGTGTGAATACAAATATATTTTTTTATGGGACTTTCTAGTCCCGCTTCGTAAATCTTGAGCACATTTCGAGCTCAGTTTGCATTGTTTTGTCAACTGCGACGACGACAATTTAGCTGGCTCTTTTTAACTGGCAAATGATGCGTTCAGGTACGCATAGGAGGCCATTGTTTTCTCAGCGTTTCTTGTAGTAAGCTCCTCTCTTGTGTGAAGCAACTGTCGAACAAATAAACTCAAGGTAAATGTTGCGACATGGCTGTTTATTAGATATTGTGTAATCCGGGATTTTACGTATTAATAAAACATGTCACAGGTAAAAGCAAACACAGGAGTAAAGATATGATCAAATGCTACTGCGACTAATACGTATTTTTCATTTTTTTTAAAATACTGTACAATTACTGAAAGCCTAAAAATATGTTATGATGCAGCCTTGAGTGTAGAAAATTAATAGAGAGTTATTCTGTTCTGTTCATTGACTTATTATTTCAGCATTTATCAATTAGTGCAGTGAGATATTCTGTATGGACCTATTGGCCAATAAGTCATTTTTATAATATCTTAAAATGTTATCCTAATTAATTGGTTTGGTATTATTTATACTATCAGTACTGGGCAACAGTAGAGCTAGCAGTTCTGCGATTTCTTGGTTTGTGTTTCAGTAAAGTCTCACTACCAGCAATAGAATAAAATGCAATGGCCTTCTTTTAAAGTCATGTGGGAGATGTATTGGTTGAAAAGTTTGACTACAAAGTTAAACCTGCACTGTGTTGACTTTGCATTTGCAGATTCTAAAAAAAATGCACTATATTCACTGTGAACTGCATCGATATCTGAAGATAGGGTTTAATTGCCAATATTTGTCTGTCTTTAATGACTACCTTCCAAGAATGTAGCAATTTATAATGACAACGTGCCAAATTAATGCATGACTCAATTAACATTAACAACATGATTATTAGCTTGGCATTATTACTCTGTTTTAACACTTACATATGTTTTAAATCTCAATGTCTGCATGCATCTTTATCATCCGTACCTTCTAATATCTTCCAACATAACTCTGTTATTCCGTTACATGACCTCAGGGCAGGAGAACAAGAAATCAGTTGTGTGGTGATGTGTTCAGCTGATCTTGGCCTTTCCCTAAGGAGACATTGTACTTTTCTGTACTCTTTTGTCACCATACCAGACTATTTTTTTTCCTGCAGCTAGACTACTAGTATGATTTTTACAAGTTACAAACTTAAGCTAAGCTTTGACCTGGCTGAGACATCTGTGACCAGAACAAAACTATAATCCATGATATTAGCAAGCTAAACTGTTCAAAATGGACATTTTCTTCCTGAGTGACCACCATCATAAGCAAGAAATAACAAAGCAGTTGTATTTCAGCTTAAGTTCAGTTGTATTTGATACCCTGACATGCTTATTGTGCTGTGTTTCATCTGCCTGTGACTTCATGGACAATTAGATTCCTTCCCTCTTTATCCATAAAAGACACATTTAATAGACATATCTTCAGCAGAGTATTTATTCCTATTTATTTATGCTTTCACTCTTCAGTCGAGTACATCTAAACTTACTGTCATTGAGCTCAACCTTTATTTCTTTTTCTCGTTAGGCCTCCACTGCAGCGAGGCAGCTCGTTCACTTTTCTCACTCCTGGGACACCTTGGGACTTCAGTTTAGTAAGTAGAAAATACAACACCTATCCATATCAGAGCACAATCATCATGAGCCATACATATGACATGTGGTTTTGAGTGTTTTAAGCTGATGGTGAAGGTAACCAGTTTGTATTTTTGTTTTGCTGCAGAAGAGAAAGCGCAAAGAGAAAGAGGATGACACAGTCAGCTTGTCCAGCTTCGACCTCAAGGTGAGAGTCAGGGCAGCTCCCAGTGAGGCCGTTGATGTTGCATGTGTAGGGTGTGTGTAGTACACAAACAAGTCCGCGCAGAAAAAAAAATCCTTAATCCTTTCATGTGACTCAGATTCTCATGCAGACAGATATTAGTGCTCTTGTGTTTTACAAGTTGAAAGCAAAAATATATCAGAAATATTTTTGAGGATTTTTTCTCAACATTCTGTTCAGTGTGATTTATGCTAATACTACATCAACAACTATTCTATAAATGATACAGAGGTATTAGTAGAGTAGCTTTTGAACAATGTTATTGGTATTTATAGTAAACTTTTTTTGTAAGGTGATCTGTATGGTTGAGCTTTGAAGAAAAACATGGTTAAAGTTTTTGGTGATGGAAAAGAACAAGTTGATGCTCAGAGGCAAATTCACCTTGTACAAAAGATTTAAGGACCTCTTATATGTGTTTGTGTAACGGAGGGACTTTAGGAATGTATTAATACAAAGAGACATTTTGGATGATTTATAACATGTTGTACAGTTTGTGCTTGAAAAATACATTTGAAGTTAATGATAATGATTTATCTTTAAACATAAAATACATTTTATTCATTGTTAAGAACATGCATAATGTATTTATATGCGTAGAAGTATTTGTATATTATTAGCCGATGTGTTGAGGAAAGTGACCTTAGAGTGTATAACCGTGAGGTTTAAGGGAAGGTTCAAAGCCACTGTTGACATAGTGCACTTTTTGTTTGCATTTACTGTGCAGACATACTGTTTCATAAAAAAAACTTCAGCTTGTTACAATAGAGTTGCACTTTAGACAATTTGCGTCCTTCATTTCCAGGAACCCAGTAACAAGCGTGTTCGACCTCTGGCGAAAGTTTCATCCCTTGTCAACTTGATTTCTCCGTCCAAGAATGGAGCTGTGCGGCGCTTTGGTCAGACCATCCAGGTAGATGTCGTACACTACTGTCCCTCTCTCTACAAAAGTACCAGTGTTTACATTTAAACAAGTATATTCTATGTCTGACTGTGAAATACATTTTTCCCTAGTCAATGTCCCAACGTAGTGACAGCAAGTCACCAGGGATGTCCCTCAAAGCCAGCAGCAAGGCAACAGGTCCCACTCCCACTAAGCGCAGAAACAGCACACTGTGGTCGGAGACACTTGACGTCCATCAGAAGAACGCATTCTCCACTAAAGAGATAAAGAGACAAGAGGTATTTGCAGATTAACACTTTGTGAAGTCTAGAGCACTCTAAAGTTCACAGAGCAGAAGAGTAACTCATCCAGCCGCTGTTTTTTTTTTTGTGATTCTTCTCCAGGCGATTCATGAGCTCTACAGAGGAGAGCAGGATCTCATCGAGGATCTCCAACTTGCTCGAAAGGTACAAACATTTCTTTAAAAATGTAATATATAAATCCAAACATTTGAGAACCCTTTTTTTTTTTTTTTGTACTCACACTGCGCTTTTATCCTCATTTTCAGGCATACCATGATCCCATGCTCAAACTCAACATCATGACTGAAGGGGAACTAGCTCACATATTTGGGGACCTGGACGCATACATTCCCTTACACGAGGGTAAGTTACTCCTACCTATTCCTTTACTGCCCATGTTTTAACAAGAGAGTTTCTGACCATTTGTGGTCTTTCATGTGCAGAGTTATTGATGAAACTGACGGTGGGAACTGGCCCCGATGGAACAGTAGCTGAGATTGGACAGATAGTTATAGACTGGGTATGTATAAATATATGTTTTGTTTTTGCCATATCCGCATTACCGGTATCCCTACATCAATAAGAGCATGTCAAATAAGTAACCTTTACTGTTTCTTCTCAGCTGCCCGGTCTGAACGCTTACAAAAACTACTGCAGCAACCAGCTTGCAGCTAAAGCTCTGCTGGACCAGAAGAAGCAGGACAAGCTCGTGCAGGATTACCTGCAGCGCTGTCTGGAGTCGCCTTTCAGCAGGAAGCTGGACCTCTGGAGTTTCCTGGACATCCCACGCTCACGGCTTGTGAAATACCCGCTGTTGCTGCGGGAGATCCTCAGACACACTCCTCCCGATCACCCAGATGTAGCTAGTCTGGAGAGAGCGGTGTGTTATCCATATAACATTTGTAATCACAGTGATGTAGCCTGCATACAGTTATTAAATCTTATGAATAACTTTGCTTTATTTGATTGATTATTCAGTCTTGTTTTTTTTTTTTACCCCAAATTTCTAACTGATAGGTCTCTCTTTAATCATCTAGATCACTATCATCCAGGAGATTCTGTCTGGTATCAACATCAGGAAAGGGGAGTCTGAGTGCCAGTATTATATAGACAAACTGGAGTATCTGGATGAAAAGCAGCGGGACCCTCTTATAGACAACTGTAAGATACTTCTGTGCCATGGAGAGCTGCGGAACAAGAGTGGCTCGGTAAGAGAATTAGGATTACCCTTTATTGTTACCTTCTACACACATGTTTTTAGTCTTCTATTAAAACAAATGTCTGTGTTCCTTCACAGAGGCTGCACGTGTTTCTGTTCTCTGAGCTCCTGGTTCTGACCCGACCGGTCACTCGCAACGAGAGGAGCTGCTTCCAGGTGTACCGACAGCCCATCCCAGTTCGAGACATGTCTCTGGAGGACCTTCAGGATGGAGAGATCCGTATGGGAGGGTCCTTCAGAGGGGCTTTCACCAATGGAGAGAAAGGTAGGTTGAGTTGAGTAGCACTACACCTGCTGGTGTATCTTCTTCAGTGACTAATTTTCCCTGAGGCATATTTTTTCTTTCAGTCTTTTCTCTAATTATTCAACACTAAAGATGCCAAACATTGGCTGATATCGACTTCCTGGATTTCTTTCACAAAAGAAAATCAATTTTGTCGGTTTTGACTGATGATCAGACAATTTAAAGACGATACATCAGACTAGGGGATTTTCTTTTGTCTGACCTATATAACAATTGATTAAATAATTAACAGAATAATCCTTAATGAAGATAACTTTTAAAGTATGTTCTGAATTATCTACAAACTAGATTTTCTATGTATGTCAACATTTTCACCACACGTCTTTTACTTTTTCTTTACTCGCCCTGAGCCATTAGAGGAGGAGTACTGCAGGAATTATTATTTAAGAATGGACCTAAACTTTTACTGTTGTACATTAGATTATTTGACGTATTGAACATTTTACGATAACATTACATGATTTGTTTCCAAATGTTTGACTGACATTGTGAATTTTACTAAAGTTAAGACTTGATTCACAATACAGTGTCAATGTAAGTTCACTCCAGACATCAGAATCACAAAGATTTTGATGCCATTTAAAGTGATTTACAGTTCATAAACAAAGAGAAAAAAAGGCTCTTCTCCATTTGTGCTCTGTATTTTGTGTATATTAAATGAACTTTTACAACAGCGTGGTGTCACATTTGCCCTTTTAACTTAGCAATCGCACAATTTGTTTTATTTTTTTATAGCAGCACAGATGTTAACGTTGTAAGAGATTTTTCTGCAAACTATTTTCTGCATTACTTATTCAGAATGATGTTTCAGAAAGATGTCCATCCTAAAATTACTAGTCAACAACTTTAAGAGATTCAGTTTAATATGAATACCAAGAAGTAGTTGTTCATCACACATGAGACCCTTTTCACACATTTGATCCATTGTTACATCTGTGCATTATTTCAGGTAGTGGGGTTGGGTAGTGGTTGGGTTCCTTAGCTGGGCTTCCTGGTTCAAATTCCTGTTTCGGGGGAACACCAAACTTTGGAGGAAGTGATATAACCTTAGATTTGTATCTCCTGTTTTTTGCTGCTATAGATAATCCTGTTAACTGTGTTTATTTTCTTTCTAGCCAAGAACATGTTTCGTGTCTGCTCTCTGGATCCCTCCCATGGTCAGTCTCACACCCTGCATGCTAACGATGTCTACCACAAGCAGCAATGGCTCAACTCCCTACGCACTGCCATGGCCCAAATACAGCGAGCTCCAACCACAGATCAACAGGGAGAAAATGTCCAAGCCAAGCGTCGCTCTTCTATTATCTCTGCCCCCATCTGTGACGGGGAGACAGATGAGAACTGTCCGCCTGTCTCAGGCCCTAAACTCAGGCGGCAGGCACTCTCCAAAACCAGACTGGACAAGAAGTTTCAGGGCTCGCTAAAGAGGAAGGAGACTGGTGTGTAGACATTTAACCCGAAACAAGGCGTTATTCTTAGACATGTGTCCTAGTTGTTCCTGCTACATTTTCATGCAACTAACCACTATTTGTATGCTTTTACTTTGTCCTTTTAGCTGCACTGACAAACATTATCAATCATTTCCGTCCAATATCCATCGAATTTGAGTCTTTAAAAAGTGTAATTAGTTTACAAAACAAATGACAGTGTGGCTGAAATGTATGTTTACACCTGATAACTTTGTGTGGAAGTAGGGATTTATGTGTCTGCCTAGGTTTCAAATAAACTTTGTACCGCTTGTTTTTCCAATGTCATGACTTTTAAACTTTCAGTGTTTTTATCTAAATGTCAGGACATCCGTGTTATAGGCAGAATGTGTGCAGTTGTAAGTGTTAACTGTGTCAATATAAGGGATCAAGAAGTTGTGATAACCTCAGGTGTCAGTGTCAATAGTGGAAGATTTATCAGACAACGTTTGATACGATGTAAAAGAACACCGCTAAGAACACTGACCATGGATACTCTAAAGTGGAAAACAATTCTCTGGGGGAAAAATATGTAATGAATCTGTGTATTGAGTAAGAGTTGTCCATTGGGGAACAAATAAAACCCTAAGTTTGTACAATTGTGTGAGTCCTGACTGACTAACTGATTGTATGTTATGCAACACTACCATCAGCTCAGTTGTACTTTAACCCATCAGTCACTTCCTTTTACTGTTGACAGATCTGCCCAGCAGTTCATTGCAACACTTATCAGGCAAACAAAAGCAAAGGAAAACTCTGCTTCTTTCAATTTATAACTCATTCATTTAGTTTTATGACATTATTATCCTCAAACTAGCACAACTGAAGACAGTAAACTTTTTCAAGGTTGTGATTTTGAAACAATCACTTCACTAGTTAAGATTTTTGCTACATCAGAAGCAGTCTATACTTTAACCTCCCACCTCTGGTTACCTTTGTAAAATACTGATGACCTTTGACATTCAATACATTGAATACAGAAGGAGGGTCAACAGAATGATTTGCATTAACATTGCTTCATCTTTATTTGTGCTTAGCTAGATTTAAATGAGGAAAATACACCCAACATATCATGACTTGTGTTTCTTTAGTGTTTTTACTCTGATGATTATCAGTGGTTGGTGTGTGAAAGTGTCATGCTGGAACCGCAGATAAGTAAAGAAGTGATACTTTATCAGGCTGGAATCCTTACACGAGTTCAGAGTTTTTGAAAAATGAAACTGAACAAAGAGGAAGTAACTTTTGAATTTAGCCCTGCAGCTGAATAGACTTCCTCGGGGTGTGAACATCTCAGAGAACATGGCGGGTGGCTCCCTGTGACAGTTTGACTCATCCACGTCATCAGACAGTAACATAACGGGTGCGTGTTCTTGAAACAAGATCACGAACACGTAGCTCCAACAGACAAGGTTTTTTTTTTTTTTTTTTACGAGACCTACCAAAGCCAAGCTAGACACCGTGCGAATATAGTTGTGGACTTCAAGGGGCCTCTCTGTCAGTGTCAGTAGTTTAACCTGCGGTATTTATAGCTCTCTGTGGGCAAACCGCACTAGAAGGAGTAGCTTCTCAACTTTGCTGACACCATCTTCCTTAAATAGCAGCTGAAGTCAGGCACTGTCGAATGTGTTGGTAACAGCTGCAAATTTCTGTTGAGCATCTAATCTTTCATTTCTTTTCCACCACACCTTTACCCTTTCTCTTTTTCGTTGAAGGTTAGCTCGTTGCCAACCTCTTCTAGAGGTGATCAGTGGAGGCAGCTTTATCTCTGAAAACACATTTAAGGCAAACCATTTCTGGATTATTTCTGTCCGCTTATTACTAAATAATTGTCCACAACATCAATTTGTTGAAGCTCCTTACTACTTTTTGAATCACCTCAGTTTGATGCAATTCCTGCCATAATGTCTGCTGTCTGGAACAAACTGTGTCCTGGTTTTGTTTGATGATTGGTGGATATCGTAATATTTACAGTCTATGGTGGATACCAATGAACTTTGTAGGCCAACAACTAAACCTTTCATATGCATATTGTACATTCAAAACCATGCCCAAAACGACCACATTCATTCCCCACAGTAAATACTGTGATGGTTTTTATATCAGTAATAACCACTGACTAGACAATCTAGTAAGAAATGGTGTAAACTGTGGCAAGCAGATTTAATATAGACTGGATTTACATATCCAATATCTCTAACCCAGTTCTTCCTCGTCAAAATGAGCATTTCAGATATCAACAACGTTATTCCAACAAGGGGAAATGCTTCAATGTTTTGTCCTTCATGTAATTTTTGGATATATTTAGAATTGAATTAAAGTTATGATAAAAACATTGACTAAACAAGGCCTGTTTAGGAAGCCACGGGTCGGATTCGAGCCTGGGCCGCCCGTTTGGAGGACTTTAGCCTCTGTACATGGGACCTGCGCATTAACCACTACACTACTGGCGCCCCGTTCCTTTGAATCTTTTCTTATTCTCTGACGTTGGGCTACAAACCTGAACGGCTGAATATGTAAATGTATGGCTGATTCATTTAAAATGTGAGGTATAAGCAAAATGGAATTAAAGTTTGGTATTATAAAAGCAGAAACTCAGTTGTTGTCCTTTTTTTATGTTGGAATAAAGGTATGATTGTTAGAAAACCTCAAAATTGTGTTTTGATGTTTCACTGATTTACACAGATGACGTGGGCCTGCTTAAAAATAGTCTATTCAAATATCTGACCAATCACTGTTCTTGTTCCATAAAGTAAAAAAGAGGTTTCAGACATTTTACATCTGATACCAGTCAAACCTGCTTTGTTTGATGCAGAGCCTCGTGTTCAGACATGTTCTTTCTTTGTTGAAAGTTGGACAAAAAGATTGCTTTTGTTATCTCTGCTTGGCTGTGGCTCTTTTGTTCTATCAGACTGCGGCTGCAGACTGTCATGAACAAATCCTCAAATATTTTGGGGAAAAAATGACTTTTTCATGAAGTTCAGGTACAACAGAAGACAAATCTTTTCAAACAGTCCCGTTTATTTACACTAATGTCATAGAGGTAGAACCATCTGTATTATTTACAAATGTACATCAATAGTTACAGAAAATATACAAATACGAAGTCCTTGTAATCAGACTACTTTGTGGTCCCTTTGGGTTCAACAAACTGTTACAAACATTGTACATTCACACGTATTCATTATGAGCAAGCATGCTTCTAGATGTTAATACTGACTTAAAACTCCAGAGGGATTCAAAGTGATCTGTGGTGAAGCTCATGCCTCCAGAAAATCAACAGTTAAAGGCTCTGATACAGCTGGCAGTTATACGAGTACATTCAGCTCCATGTAGTATTTCTGCATCCGTTGGATAAAGCTGATAGTTCCCAGCTGATATTCCCACTTGCAATTTGAATGTCACTACATCTATGCAGGAAAACATGGATTCCAGCAGCAAGGTACTGTTTGCAGGACCTCATTCCAACACAACAGCAAACAATCTGACAGAGCAGTACGTTCTAAAATAAACAGGAGGAGTAAGTTGCTCCCAAAGACTATTTATCAAAGACAAGCTGAATAAAATGGCAACTTCAAAGTCCAGACATCACTCTTGGAAAGTTAATTCTGATCTGTTCATGGTGTGACGCTTCAGTCCGATGACGCAGGTGCGTTTATATTTGTGCTCATTGGCCAAATGGATCTCGCTGAAATTTTGTGACTTGGAATTTAAAACTTGAATTAAATTCCTTTACACTTTTCCTCTCCAAGGTTGTTTTTTTATGAGTTCCGAGTAAAATGGTTTGCAGCAAAACGAAGAAGATAAAAGCGTGATTTTCCCGTGTGTAGCAGAGTTTAAGTAAATGAAGAGACTGTGGACAAAATTAGAGGTAAATATTGGACTAAACTTTCTTATAGTCATTCATTTCCTTGTGTCCATAATCAGAACTCACTAGGAATTCTTGTGTTACTCTGTGTCTGCTGAACCTGTGTGTAGGCAGGCGTTTACTTAAAGATTACCCCCAACCTGTCTGAACATTCATGATCATTTGATCAGTGTATCCACGGCTCACTGCTGACTGCTGTTAATTTATAGTCCGACGGTAATTCTCCTTGTTAACGCTCTGTTGTTTGTTCTTCATGTGAAACTTTTCATGCTGCTGATTTTGTTTTTTCATAGTGAAAATGTTCCTGGTAAAACAAAGGTTAAATAAAACAATAAAATAAAAGCAGATGTTTTCATATGCTGGTTATCTTGCGGTTCCTAAACAGATTGTGCTCTTGCGATGGATAACTGTGTTATCATTTTAATTTTGACATTTTCTCTGTACGCTACTGGTTTGGTGGTGCCATCTGTGCAGCACGTCTACCAAATTGGAAATCTCGTTGTGACTTAGCAGAAAAGGGATCCAGCAGAGAGCCAGAAGACACTCTTTTTTTTTTTAAATGTGCAAAGTGCTGCATCGTAAGTTCCTGAAATTAAATGTCAATTACTGGAGGTGGTATGTAAGAAAGAAAACGTATGATGCTATTGGGCAGGTCCAGCTTGGAAACGACTTGCTGAGCTCTTGTTCCGAGGGACTCTCTCAAAGCCAGTCTGCTGATCTGCTGCAGACTGAGGGGCGTATCTGAGAAATACAAAACAGAAACGACTGTTTATCTGTGCTCTTAGATGATCTTTCACACAGGTGAATTAAATGCTGCACGCTCTAAATAAACAAACTTACTCTCATAGAACTCCAGGCAAAGGTGAGAGGGAGACCCCAGGCCGGTGTAGTGGATTGGTTTTTTGTCCAGGTTATCCCTGGCGTATAAATTCCCCCCAAACTCCACAAGAAGATCAATCAAGTCCACATTCTTCATTTTAGCTGCATGATGAAGGGCCGTCTCATGGAACTTGGCAGCATTCACATTTGCCCCTTAGACAAAGAAAAACAAAACAAAATTGTTAGCAGTTATCTCTAAAAAAAAAAAAAGATTTATATCTTCCTCATAGATGAACAAGTCAATAACCTGTGTGGCATTAATCCTAAACCAATGTGTAACCAATTGTAACTCTAACTAAATAAACCTCACCTTAGAATAAAATCAATAAATCTTTAGTCACTGCAGAGTTGTTTTTCTGTTATTCAGTAAAACAATCATCTTAACTCGCAGTCCAAAGAAAGAAAGAAAGTAAAAGCTGCATCTTACTTGAAGTAAATAATATAAATCCAACAATAGTCAGAACTTTAGAGTCACATTAAACTGGTTAATTAACAACGTAGAAGGTCTGACACAAACATATTGTGGCAATTCATGTAAGCCACTGCTTACATCAGAAGGCACAGAAGGAAATCACCTGAATTGAGGAGAACTTTGGCGCAGTCATAATGTTGCCTGGCACATGCTACATGGAGCGGTGTGCCGTAGTGACAGTCATGAGCCTCCATGAAAGCTCCTTGATCAATCATGAGCTGAACACATTCTGAATTACCTATTGGGAGAAAGAAAAAGAAGGAGAAACATGTATGTCTCTTCAGAACTCTACAATTCACTTAGCAATGTACATCAGAGACTAAGTACAACACTAATCCATCATACACCACCACTGAAGCAATGCATGGTTGAGTGTCTTGCCCAAGGACACATTGGACATGTTGCCCAGCAGGGGATTGAACTCTTGACCTTTTGTTTGAAAGGTGTTGACTCTACCAACTAAGCCACAGCCACCCCTAACTAAGTTAAAGTTGAAATTAAATGGCCTTATTAGAGCATCAAGCGCCTATATGTTCGTATATTTCCTAGTGTAAGACCATATGTGGATGGGGCATGAAATTCTGGAATAATATGTTTTGAGTGCTGAAAAGTGGGCAAACCACAGGTGAGATACATTGATGTGTTAGTAGTATCCCTAAGTTAAAAGAGAGACACAGCCCCTTGTGTGCTCCTTGTTGATTCAGAAGCATATCATGTTTTATAATCTAAAGCTGTCACGGATCCCTCGTTCCTTACAGTTAAATACACTCGGGCAAGTGACAACCAGTATTCCTTGGGAAACAAAAAAATTGAGGTTGGAAACAAATGTAAACACAAAATGTTCCAATGCTGTTACTTGTTAGCCAACTGATGAAGCTATGTTCTGCTCGTCTCTTTGAGCTTTGTGAAACCAAAAGTGAATGACTTCAATCAAATTTAATGAGACTGGGTGTGGGGATATTATTGGTTAAAAGAAATCTAGGAGCTGTTGTAGACATATAGCAAGAAAGCATAGATCTTGATGTATTTCCATGAAAGACTCAAATTAAATGATTGATTTTCTTTATTTTTTTGACATGTATTAGTAAATAAGTGCAAAAAAGGAATAATAGTATCAAAGGGACACAAATAAATATATATTCATTAACATCCTCCTGCAGCTCAGTTAATTTTTAAAGCATGGCCTGGAAACAAATTTCAAAAAAATTTGCAGAGCATCACCAAAGCTGTTGTTCAGTTTGAAAAGACTTTGGCTGCAGTTTCCCTTTTGAGCTTTCTCCAAACTAAACCTATCTGGTCTCAGAACAATACTGCAATCGACTGATTGTGTTCCCCTGCCTTAGTAAGCAAAGCCAGAACCATTTTGTCACAATGTCTCAAAGGTATTTTATTGTGAAACTTGAGAAGTTTTCCACTAATAACCAAGCGCTCTCGTAACACATTGAGCTTCTGCTGGTTAATGATTCCCAATGAGTTACAAAATAAGTCAAATTAGCCATGTGCAAAATGTTCTCTGTGCTATTTAGGAAGAAAACTGAGGAACTAGGTGATATGAAGGCCCCATCAGCTATGAACAAAAACACAATGTGGAATCAGGCTTGGCAGTGCAGAACTGATGAAGCAAAGATGTCTTGATTGATGGATACATAGCTCGAAACACATTCTTGTACGATGTTGTATGTGCTGTAATGAGACGCACCTCCCATGCAAGCCTCATGAAGCGGCGAAAAGGTAAACAGTGGAGGATTCACTGTTGCGCCATACTCCAACAGCAATTTCACACACTCCAGGCTACCTGCTGCACAGGCATCACACAGCGGAGTGCTGCCGTCGATATTACGAGCATCCACCTGGGCAGCACGGAGGACAAAAATACACCAATTAGTCAAAAATGCACAAATGGAGAACGCTATCAACTTCTTGTGCTGCATTTCTTTGTGTCACCATCTCACCTGTGCACCAGCATCCAGCAGCAGTCTGACACATTGGGTCTGTCCTTGTATACATGCCTCATGCAGAGGGGTGATGGAGTCCACTGCCACGATGTTAACTGCTGCACCTCCCTCGATTAACTGCTGCAGCTGGAGGGCTCGGCCCTGTGCAGCAGCCTCATGCACTGCAGACCGGTCGGTCCAGAATCCAAGACCATGAGCTAGTAAACATGTGAACATCAAAGTAATACTGAGTCTGTCTGCTCATAAATGGTAATGGGTGTGGTTGAATTCAGATGAACCAAGTTATTCTCACGCGTTCAATTGTAGGATATAGTTATTTTTAAACAAGCATAGCTGTGATTTTTGTGACTTAAACAAATGAAGTTATATTTTTTGACTTTGTCTCTGATTGTCTTAGGCACTAAAGAAAACAACGGACCTGAAGTGTGGTAGTAGTTGTGTAGACTCTATTACATTAAAGATGAACTTATTAACAGAAAGTAAGTAGGCAAAATCTATAGACTTTAAAAACGCACAGTGACAAAGTGCTTCAAAAAATAAAAACAAACAAATCATACAGTGAGAAAAATGTACAGAAATAAATAATAGTGGACCCCTCTCAAGAACAAGCAATAATCCTGAATAAGTGTACCAACAGAATCCCTCTTTCAGAAGGAATGTTTCAGATAACAAGCTGCTTCTCATGGTGTCAATTCATGCTCGGAAACTGGATAATTAAAGCTTCATAAAAGCCAAGCCGATTGTCAGATTGGTTTCCTTTCAACAATCCATTGCTGTTGCACAAACTCGCACCTTTTGCTGCTTTGCTGAGCCCACTAACGAGCTTAAAGCTTGCAATCACGCTCTCTCACTAACTTAGCCCTGTTTAGAAACCATGCTATCTTCTTTTGACCTGGCTTTAATGTTACGTCTGTTGCCAGCTGCTCAAAGTGAAAAGAAAAGCAAATGCAGTTGTAGACACCAACCCCCCCACCCCCTATCAGTCTACCTCATCATTCGTTAAGCAAGACCCGGAATAACCGACTCTATGTTTCTGTTATTCAGTGACTGTAAGCTACTTACCTATTTCTCCGTACAGGGACGGCCTGGCACGGGTTATCTCCATTTCATGTTAACGTTTGCTCCTTTTGTAGACCACGACGATTCAGACAAACAAGTGGTTCATTTTGAAGCTAAAGGTTACAGTAAGATAGGGCTGCATTATTACACGAATCACGCTGAGGAGAAGCAGGAGAGCACAGGGCTAAGTGAAAGCGACCTGTCCACACGTAAACAATGGCATTATGGGTAATGTAGTCAGCTGACCTACAGCAGCAACGTGAAAAACATTAGTTTATGGGTAAAAACCATAGGTAAAAAGCATAAAAGGTTAATATTTTTTTTTAAGATCATGTAAGTTATTGAACTATTTTTTTTTTTAAGAAATATAACTATGTGTTTTGATTTTTTTTTTCAACATATTTTTATTAAAGCAAGTTCAAAACATACAGTTCAATTAGGATGAACTATTTGTTTTTGTCTGCATTTTAAACATTTTTTATGAGCTCTGAGCTGAAGAACCACTAAGCATAATGAGTTTGTTCTCTTTCTAACAAGTTATCTATTAAAAATACATTTAAACTCAACCAGCATGATCAAAAATTGCATAGAAAACGACATTTCTAAATATGCAGGTTAGAATTATTTGTGTGTGATCCCTGTTTGTGTTTTGATAAAAGCTTGTTATTATATTTCTGGCTTACATTAATCATGCTAATCATTGGTGTGTAGTGCATTGTGCACATTGGATATTTCAGTGGTTCTGCTATTTGTTGTTAGGAATCTGCTTTCATTATCAGTAGCTGAAAGTTCTGTTTCATATAAATGCATGGGACAAATTAAGCAGAGAAAGAGTTGCCTGGGTTTATGTGAATGAAAACTGTCGATCAAATCCTCACTTGAAATGACTGTCTTGGTTTTCTGGACAGATACTGCAATGTCTCCTTTGTATGCAGCCCCAAAAAGTCATGGCAGAACTGTGTACTTGTTGGGTATGACCTTCGACCTCAAAGTGTATTAATTAAATTTAAAAAAAAAGGCTTTTCAACAGTTTCCAATTGACTTCTTACTAAATTTGTTATCTTAAACCGCCCTGTTAAGAGGACAAAGTTTGTTTTCTCAGTGCGATTACATATTGAAAAACCTCCCACACAGTTGATCACTTACACTAAATGATTGACCAATTGTTTAACTAAATCAATTATGATTGAGTTTTATAGTTTATTAAATAAAGGTTGACTTAATAATGCTCAAGGGCACCTTGGCAGTGCTCAGGAGGTGGACTGGCACCTCTCCAGCTACTAGACCAGCTTCTGGGCTTGGTCCATGCCAGGAACTTGAACTGGTGACCCTCCGAGTCCAAACCCAAGTCCCTCCAGACTGAGCTACTGTCGCCCCAAAGTATTTTGAGAACGGAGGAGACCAAACATTTTCAATGTGTGAAAAGTCAGGACTTCATGAAGGCATGTTTATCACCTGGACTCTCCAACTAAGTAGCTGGGCTAATAATACAAGCAGAGGATTGGGAATATCTCACTGAAATAAGTAAGGTCTTTTCTGAAAAGACAATGTGCTTGCTTCAAAACCTGTATTGTCCAACATAAATTGCGCCTTCACAAATGTGCAGGTTACCAATGTTCTGAGAAGTAACGCACCCCCATACCATTATGGATGCTGGTATTTGAACTGTGAGCTTGTTTTATCTTGCGTGCATATTACTCTTTTGGATTTTTCTGTTTGTCCAACACAAACTTGGCAAAATTGACAATATAGTTCACTTTGACTTAAACAAGCCAGATGGTCCTTCTCCTCTATTGCCTGGAGGCCCAAGTGTCCATTATTTCCAAACAGAATTTAAAATTTAGACTCGTCAGAACTCAAGACAATTTTTCACTTTGCCTCAGCCTATTTTATATGAGCCCAGACCTAGAAAAGGAAGCAGCATATATGAGTCTGGTCTACAGTATATGTTGTTTCCTCTGTTAATGGTTGACTTTCAGTGTCAGCTTGCATTTGTGGATGTAGCGACAAACTGTGCTCACAGACAGCGGCTTATGGAAGTGTTTCTGAGCCCATGCAGGGCCATTTTAGGACCAGATTATTACGGCCAGATTTTTTTGAATCTTTTAAAGGTATTATGTAGTATATGATGATATCCCCAGATGATTATCATTTTGGTTCAAAAACATAATGCTTAAAGTGTTACACTATTCTCCAGCATTTTAAAACCTTCTCAAACCTTACTACAGGCTCTCTGAGACGCTCTTGATAGCGAATCATGTTGCTGACCTGTTGTCAGCTACTTCTTTGAAAAATGTTGTCTGCATGAAATTCAAAATATAGGCATATCATCTTCCAAAAACAGTAACATTTCTCAGTTTCAACACAGGATATTTTCTTTTTGTGCTATTGTCAATGAAATATTGTTGTTCAATTCTTTGCAAATTATCACATTTCGTTTTGATTTAGAATTTACACAACATCCCAATCTTTTTTAACTTAGGGTTGTATTTAGGAAAGTCAAAGTGTAAGGTTGCCAACCATGTCTGATGCAACCCTTGATTATAAGAAAGATATTGTTGCAAACTGAAACATCAAAAATCCCTTCGTCATTCGAGTGGCCAACCTGTGATGCATGCCTGCTGCAGCTTAACTTGTTTGGGTAAAGTCTCAGGTGGCCCAGAAAGTCCTGGAGTTCCCCTTGGTAAATGATAATACTTGGGCAGGTGCCAGCAGTCTTTTCGTCTTCCGCATCTTAGGTGAATGAGCCGTGGAGATTCACGATGAAGTGCAAGTGCCAGAGAAGAATAGTTTAAAGGACCTGCAAACTCTCGAGCACTTAAATGGTGAGAGAGGTTATCTGTTGTAAAAATAGTTTTCCATGTATGTTTCCTTCCTTTCTTCCTTGGAGATTTATGCATTGTCCGTCAATGATCTAGTCTCCATAGCAAGCATAAATACTGATGAAGAAGTCGTCGTGATTATGGCTCTGCTATTCAGTTGCACTGATCATTTCATGTAACTGAATAGAGTTCAAAGTTTGAGTGCATTCCAGTCAGACTTAGTTATAATTGTTGAGAGTCTATACCATAACAAATCTGAATGTTAATTTCACATTGTAAGATTTTTTTTCTGTTCGTAGTGTCCGTCTGGTTCCAAAATGTGTCATTTTTGCACACCTCTTTGGCCAGGTAGTGGAAATGATGTGATAGCCTATGGGATTCTTCAGGTTTTAGACTCTAGACTGTATTGTCCCCATGGGGAAATTCCTTCTGACAGCCCCATTTCTGTCCAACAAACACAAAACACAGTGTATCAAACAAAGTTCAACAACAATCAAATGTTCCCAATCTGGGTTGTTCAGCGAGGCCTTTTGTTCAGGGCAGCTACAGCAGCAAGGATCAGGCTTTTTCCAACGCGAGCCCTTCTGCACCTCAGTGCTCTGTACCTCCGTCCTCAGGGAAGTGGGGTGAGGTGGTGGTGTCCACTGGATGTGTGATGTGATGTGATGTGTTGTGATGGCCCTGCTGTTGAGTATTGTTAGGTTGGGTGTGGGCAGACCAATTATTCTGGCAGCAGTGGTTGTGATGCTTCAGAGTTTGGCCTTGTTTATCAAACTGTAAACATGGATATAACTGTAAACAGAACATTTTATCACCACTTTAAAGCAAACAGTGAAATATAAATAAAGGTAGTGTCAGGTTAAACTTGGCAGCCAGTCCGACAATGTCACGCTAAAACCTTACTCGTATTTCCAGCTTATATTGGTGCATATTTCATTGTAGTTACTTATTACAAAAGATACAGATACGAATCTCAGACACTCCCTGGTAGGTGTGTTAGCACAGTATAATAATAAAGTTTCAACATTTTCACAGCATGTGAAGATGCAGGGTTGCTAGATGTGAATTATGGCTCCAACGGGCTATGTAATAAAACCACTATATCTGATTTTTTTTATCAGTGGATTGTTTGAACTGTACCCTCACCCCCTTCATTTACCAAACTAAAAAAAGCCAACTTCATTGAAAATCCACTACTTAAATACTCTTTCAAATACACAAATAAAAAAATAATAATCAAACATGCAATTGTTAATTTTGAATGTAGGAAAGACAATGGATAAGACACTGGGATGGGAGAGTTGGGAATGACATGGGGTGAAATGCGTAAAATGAGGGTTGGAGTCAAACCTGGGCTGTCAGCTTTCAAGGCTAGAGTCTCTGTACCTGGGACGTGCGATTTCACCACAGGCTGTCCAGCGCCACTTCATTATATTATCACCACTTGTTTAAATACTCTGCAGTTCATCTATTCTTTGTTGGCCTGTGTTAAATGACTCAGTAAAAGCTCACATTCAATAGCTGGATCCATACCCTCATAGGTACAAAAACACATACCACTAAAGTAATGAAGGCCATATTCATGTCAGTAACTATAAAGCTATAAAACTGCAGAGAAAGGATGGTGGCACCTTGAAGCTAGCCAACGTGAAAATAAACTTAATACATTTTAATTGTTAAAATAAGGGTGATTGCACCTGCTTTTTTTGTAGCAGGTACAATCGCCCCCTGCTGGCCATTAAGATCAGTGTAATTTAAGGCACTCCTACATTACTTTCAAAATGAAGAGGCTGTTTTCACTCCTTACTTACTTACCTTTGGGGTGGACACAGAAGTATTTCAGTAAAACATATAAGTGTCTTAAAGCTGCATAAAGCTGCCCAGTAACGTTTTATATTTTGAACAGCAATTTCAAGGAAAATATTAGGAATATTAATAATGTTATTAACCACAAGACTACATCATCTTGGTGAGCACATTGTTTTTGTAAAAAAAAAAAAAATACATATATTCCAAATGATTGTTAACCCAAATAAAGCAAAAAAAAAAAAAGCCAGGTAAATGTAGGCTACTTAAACTTCCCAATTTTATTATAAAAGTAGCAAAAGTTATGTAGAATAAATATACTGGCACTACAGTCTTATCTCATGGGTGATGAGCCAATTTATAATGACACTGTTCCAAACAAGTCCTTCAACCTTTAAAGTTATACTTCACTAAAATCTACTGCATTTTTTTTTTGTTTTGTTTAATCTAACCATGAATCTAACTGAATAGTATATATCTGCGGAATGGAGTAGTCACGCAGGTGGTTTCTCTGTCGGTCGTTTTGGGTTAGTAATCATTAATTTTTCTCCTGGAACCTCTGACTGTGACTGTGAACAGGAAAAACCGACACACGCCCGGGCGCAGAGGAGCCTCTCCACCGTCACAGTTTGGTTTAGACGTTCAAGATGGACGCTGTACCTCGTCGATAGGTTTCTGTTTCTTTTTCGTAATGGACCTTAACTGCGTTGCTGGTTGCCCCATGAAGACCGAGGGATCTTTCTGGTTCATGAGGATTTCTCGCATATGAAACGAAAACCGTGGATTTCAGTGGATATTTTGTGTTTCTACGCGTTTGGACAGTCGGGTTATTTTTTTTTTTAACTTCCTGGTTGTCGTATGATCATGTGTGTAGAAACTGGGCGACGGATCAAGTTACTTTGAAAAGGCTTTATTGAAAACAGTGTACATGGGGGTTTAAAAAATCCGCTGTAATGTATAAAACAAGAGACAACAGTTTTCAACGAAGGGCAAAGGGAGAACGACTGATTTCATAACTGGTCAGCAATGGAAAGTGCCAATGGTGCCTCGAGCAAAGGTGATGTGGTTTGGAAAAACCCCGTGGTGTAACTTTCACTTTAAATGTAAAATAATGAGTATAGGACACGATTTTCTAGTAGGCCTAGGTCCACACTTGAGTTAAATATCTCCTACTATTATGTAGTTTGACGAAAAGGGACGGGTGGATTAGGTGTCGCCTCACAGTACAAACCGTCCCAGTCTTGTGCAATAACTGAAAGTTTTTTTTTTTTTTTGTTAGTTTGTAGCAGAGTTGAGAACAGTTTAAAGCCTTTCTGCTTTTCTTCCGCAATTTCACTTCATGTTCATTTTTTTTTGTCCACTTTTAGGTGTTTTAGTACCTGTGCCAGAAGCTTCTGACGTATTTCAGAAGAGTATTTTGGCCCCACTCAAAAGTGCGTACTTGTACGAAGAATCTAAACAGTCTTTTGAATACAAGTCCGCTTTCTTGTTGAAAAACCCTGAACTAGAAGAAAAGGTCAGTCCAAATCTTGCGTCCAACTATTTAAAATTCACATTCACCATACTTCACAATAAAACTTTAAAAACGCTTATGCATCTCTGCACAGTGTCTGTTATCATTCATAGATGTTACATATTTCCTTTTCAATGCTGTCGATTTTGGATTAACTGCTTTTGAAACCAACCTGTCATAATCTTACAATTAGAAAACCTTTAGTGGATGCTATTAAGTAAGTGCTACTGTAAAATGAATCACAAACGGGAAATTAAAGGGACATTTGTCATGTCTCGTTCTTTTTATTGTCTCTTGTAATCAGTATAATGACTTCCGAGCAAAAAGAAGAGCAGCAGGATATTCAGAAGAGGATCTGAAGGAATCCTACGGTTTTCTGCTCTTTGATGAGGTCAACAAGGTAATAACTTGATACACGGTAGACCTGAGACAATACATGTTTCCAACAACTCTTCTGAATGTCAGTTGTATTTTTTTTTAAAGGCTAACACTCTTGGAGAAACTGGCGTGTTAACAGGAAACAGCACTTGCACAACTCTGGGAGATCCTTCAAAGGGTAAGATTACACTGACATTATAATACATGCAACTCAGGCAGGAGCATAAAAGAGGTTATTGATTTAACATGGTGCCAAGCAGTCCTGTAAGACTGGTTATCTAGTCAAATTAATGCAGATTATTGCTATTTAACTTAACAAATATGTTAACCAAAGTTATTACCCTTGAAATGATATCCTTGTTGGTGTCCTTTTGTGCGGTCTTTCCAGGATATGTAGTGCAGATCCAGGAAAAGAAAAAGTACTTGTGTAGTGTTTGGTGCTGCTCTGCCTTTGAAAGTGAAAGCAACTTAAATGCATGAATACATAGAATTGAAAGTGGAACAGATTTTGATGTGAAACAGAAACTGTATGACAGGTCTTAAGAAAGTGTCGGCTGCTTAGTATGAGTCAGAAATGGCCTGCTTCACTGTGCAATATAACATTGATTTTATACTTCTGGTACCATGTACTGTTTTTTTTTTCTCTCCATAACTTCAAGTTTAACATGTCACCTCTTGGAATTCAATTCTGTCTGTTATGTTTTTCTTCTAACTCACTGTGATAAGTTATCAGTTATGAACAATGGTCTAAAGTCTTATCAAGGAGCTGTTTTTCTTTCAACGCATGCACCCATTGGAGCGGCACGTGAAAACAAGAGCTCCTCTGAGTCACATGTTACACATTTTGTCAAGTTGCACAGGGTTAATCTGTATTTTACTCAGCAGCCAGGCCTGTTTTCATCTAGGACGGATTTTTACACTAAATTTTGGCTTTAAAAAATACATTTTGACATTCAAAAGGTAACCAGAAATAGAAAAGAAAGATTTTAAAAGTCTTTCATTTGTAAAGACATGATAAGAACGAAGCAATTAGAGGGCTGTCTTGAGAACACATGAGGGTAAAAGCAATTTATATTTCATGAAATGTGGTTGTATCTTTTTAGTGTCTTTATTGCTTTTTTCAAAACAAGAGTTTAACTTCCTTAAGTTTGCGATTCTTGCTTTCTCCTATATCACATGTCCTCTAACATATTATCATGACAGACTCATTCATCCTACATGAGTGACTGCTTTGTTTTTTAAAGGTGAAAGAGACTTTTTTAAATACTATTGTTGGTTTTCGTAGTGTTTTGAAATGTCTTTACTTTAGCTGTACACGGCTGACGAGGGACTATAAAAAACGTGCCAAACCTGCCAAACCAGTTAGCTCGTATGTATTGCCTCATTTGTTCAGATTTCCAGCTTGTTGTTTTCAATGAAGAAGAGAACTTATTTGACCTTTTCGTTTTTTTTTTTTTTGGCTCCAGCACCCACTTATAGTCTTAATAACATTTTCACAGGCCAATACCCTTCTTATATCTTTTAGCCAGCTGATGTCAGAGTCCTTAAAGAGCCCATATTATGCTTTTTTTGTGGTTCATATATTTAATCTATGTACCTACCAAAGTATGTTCACAATAGCTAAAGTTCTAAAAAAGTGTGTGTTTTCATGTACTGCCGCTCCATGCACCGGCTCGCTTCTGACTCTCTTTCTAAGGCTCTGAAGTGCCCACGTTCAGAGTCCCCACGTGTGCCAATTCTGATCTGATTGGTCGGCCTGTCGGCTCTGCCGTAATTGGTCAGTCGCTCAGCCACTCTGGCTCCGAGGGCCGGGGAGCAAAAACATTAGCACTACTGTGCTACCGCAGGCTACGGCATATCGTGGGCGTGCCACAGAAGTTAACGGGCATACAACATGAGCTGCTGGGCTTGCCACAACGAGCCAATGGGCTTAGATCAGTGATCTCACACTGACAAAGACGTCACACTGGCAAAAAAAAATTCGAGGGGGGCTAGAACCGAGTGTTACATGTAGCTAATGCTACAGCTAACAGGAGGACGTAGGAGAATCCGCATTTCCGCTGACTTTCAATTTTTGCAAATAGATGTGCCTAAACATGCACAGGACACTTGGAAAACACACTAAAGGGCATATAAAACCAGAAAAAGCATAATATGGGCCCTTTAAAGAGAAATAGATCTTACATGTCTCTCCCTGTAGACCTTTGGTAGAAAAGGGTCGTTTTTTTAAATTCTGTAATTTAACTAAGATTGTAGCTTATTCTTCTTGTGAAACCTGGACAGATATGCTCTTGCTCAGAGAAAACAATTGACTTTTTCGGAATTAATTATCATGTTCAATGTTCTCCACAGAAACTAGAGTAAGGGGTTGATTTCAAGGGCAATAACCAATCTTTAAAATCGACAATGTGTGTTGTTACTTCAACGTGAAATTATTGGAAAACTGCTGTTCTTTTAGAACAATTTGAATATACGTATAGAGCCTAAAGTCACTACAACGTTGTTCACACCTTGTAGACTAACTCTGTATCCTAAAATCTCTTGCTGGTATCATTCTCTATATCGCACACAATGCACCATTGTTTAGAGGTCATGTAAGACCGCAGTGGGTGACATTTTTTAGGTATTCAAACTGTGGTGTGTCCATGACATATTTATCTTTTAAGGTGTGGTCTTACTGCAGAAGGAGTGTCAGGTGTTTCAAAAGAATCTTCAGAGTTATGAGTTTATTGTAATCTTTTATTATGAGCTCCTCAAATCTGACTAAATTAACCCTATCTGTATTTGTCTGTCCCAAACACACATCAAGTGAATGTTTTCTGCTTTTACTCAGGTATCTACATATCAATGTACTCTGACTGTTTGGATCTCAATCGCTGGTATCATGGGAAATCTGGATACATTGCCATCCTCAAGCTGACAAAGGTATTGAAAAAGCATTGATTGATATTCACTTGTGATGTGTAGCGACTGTATTTTCATTCACAGACAAACAGGATAAAGCCGGTGTTGTTGGTTTCTGTTATGAACAGGGGAGAGTTAAAAAGACTCTTGAAAACTACACCCAAACCTTTACCGTGCCCACTGTGGGGTTTGACTGCCATGTGTCAGAGCAGTTGCCCTCAGTATCTGACAAAACCAGCTCCTTTCTTGCCTTTGAAAGAACCCAGGTAAGAAGATACGTGCGACCCCTGATGAACGTCATAAAGTTGATCCCACTGTACATGCCACTTTAATATGGAGCTGAAAATGAACAGAAAATGTAGATGCATTAAAAGTACACTGTACATTGTTTTAATAATATATGGATTTCACCAGGAGGTAACACATGACTAGTAATCCCTAGATGTTGTTTCGGTAGTGCAACTTTTATCTGTTTAGTGCTTCCTTGTCATTACAATATTGTTGATCATCTTCATGCAAGAGTGTCATAGACAGCAGGCAGCTCAAGGACCGCTTGTTTTGATTTTGCAGTACTATATGTATGAGCTGCTGGATGATGGAAGCAGTGAGACGTCTCCATCTCCCAGTGCTGCCTGCCCTTATGCCATTGTATCATTTTCATACACGGATACCAAAGCAACGCCTGTAGCACCCCATCAAGAAAGGTACTGTAGAAACAGAGGCTCTGCCCTTTACTGTGCACTGTACTAAATTTGATTTTAAACATGTGGACATTAAGGAATGGTAATGCAATGTTTTCTGATTTCTCTTTTCAGTGAGGAGAAAAAACTGAGTAAGTTTCATTAAATTGGTAACAAACCTGTTATGGCTTCACTCTGTATAATGCTATAAAACAGAATAACTATTACACTGCTATAAGGTAGTTCAATCTAATAACCAGCACACGTGAACTGCTGTTTAAAAGATTTAAAGGGGACATATTGTGAAAAATCCACTTTTACAATGTTTTTGAACACCTATTTGGGTAACCTGAGTGTCTACCAGCCCACAAAATATGAAATAAATCCATCCAGTCCTTTGTTTGTAGTCTGCGTAAGTCTTACAACACTGAGAAGAGTGCTCCTTTTAAAATTTGCTCTCCTTGTGATGTCACAGTGGGATTCTGGTAAAAAAAAAAAATCCCCTCCTCTCCCCTGATAGCTCAACTCATGGACTACATTCCCAGCCTAGAGCAAAACTTTTGCACAAGTCTGCCATTTTTAGTCCTGCTACAGAGGATTGATGTCTACGGGGAAAACTCAGGGGGGGCTCATTGCATTTTAAGAGACACACACACCAAAACAGAGCGTTCTGAGAGAGCTGGTTTATACAGGGTCACAAACCTCATCTGGTGCTTGATTCATGTTATATTTTAACCAAAGCACAGCACAGATGTTTCATTTAGACCACAGGGGACTGTTTGAAAAGGTGGAAAAGGGGTATAATATGTCTTCATTAAATACTTTATTTGTAGAATTTTTACGACCTTTTTTTTTTTTTACTGAATGGGACTGTTAATGTATGATTCATTTTTTCCCTCAGTTTGTCATTTCTTTCCATGGAGGGGTCAGCTTCAAATAGTTGACCAGTTCTATGATGTCAGGCTGAGGTCTACAACAGGGGCCTTGATCCCTGCAGAACTGTAAGTTTAGAAAATACACACAGTATTCCTACATGACTTAAAAATGTTATTCATAACCTCTTTTCTATGCTCTATATTTTCATTAAAGGCCACCAGTGGTGAAAGTTGACCGGGCGATTTCCATGTTAGATCTGAGGCAACGTTTGCCAGGAGCTGTCTTCGAAACCTGCTCCCTGTCTGGGGAAGGTGCTGCAGTTTTAGACAATTTGAAAAAAAAAAAAAAAAACTATTCACAGGAGCTATATTTTCTACACATTTCCTGCATTTATCAATCATATTGATGATTTCTTTTGCTGTCTTGCAGTTGTTTTGGATGGCTTATGCTGCAGTATTTGTGAGTTTGTTTCTTCTGAGGTAGATGAAACCAACTCACTTTCTCTGCTGATGTGTGAGGTCAAGGAGAATAATATTGTGAGTTTCTGTTTATATTCAAATCTTAGACGCTGTAGGGGCCTAATCATTCATTCAATAAAACATAATTTCTAGCTTTGCTTTGCATAATAATATGCTTGCTTGCAATCCGACAGCCTACAATGTACCTTAAAAACGTGCTCTTTTTTGCACAGGCTCTTCCAATTCCACTGAAGGATGGTGGATTCCTAATCTTGGTGCACTCCTCCCATTTCTCCTCGTATGACGGTAAGATAATATGACAATAAGAACTTTGTCATATATTGTCAGTTTCATGATGACCTTGTTTATGTAGGTCTTTGTCAACAGCCCTTAATCGGCATCATATTGACCTCATATCTTATCTGGGTTTTTTTTCACAGATACTGGGTCCAGTGGGCCTGAGGTTTTGCAAGGCGTATTTGTGTTTCCTGACTCACGAGTTATACAGAAAGGTGATTACAGAGTGTTTTTAACAGTGGTTATTTTTTATGTTTCTCAGATTACTTCAATTAAATTACAGTTCTTATATGTGTTTGATTAGAGTCAATGTCATTTTATCCATGTAGAAGCAGAGATTAAACTATTACTCTTTCTTGATTTATCTCAGACACAAAATGTGGACACAGAAACCCTACCATACCACCTGAAATCCTCCGGTTTCTACCTGTCCTGAGTTATGCAGAGGGTGAAGTTGAGAAAACACCCATTGATCCAAGTGAAGAACTCAGTGAAGTAATGGCACAGCATATGCAGAATTATGCAGCACTTGTAAATCCTGGGTTGGACTTAATTCCCTCAAGGGAAGTCGGGATCTTTGCTGATCAGTATGATGTGCCAGGTGCTCACAAGCATCTCTACGCATCCCCAGAGTGGACTAACAGGGCATGGCAAAGCTTACAGTCATACCTGAGCAAACCGGCCTCTTTTCAAATACCTGTGGCCAAGGCTTCGGAAATCCTGGTGGTCGGACAAGAAAACCAAGTAGAAGACCTTGATGATGATCTGTACATCTGCCTGTCATCTCCTGAAGAAGTACCAACAAATGCTGCTGGCACTGGGTCAGAAGATCAGCTGTCAGGCCAGGAATCTTGTATGAATGTTGGGACATCAGAAACAAGTGTTGAAGCACCAGTTGACTTAAGAGTTTATCCGCAAAATGTTGAAGCAGATGATTTGCAAGTTAAAGGTTCTGACAAAGACACTGAACAATCTGAACTGAGGGAGCTGATAAAAACTGATATGAGGACGAAAAGTCTTCTGATTCCCTCTGCATCTGATGAACTGCCTGCAGAATTGATTGTCAGCATTACTTCAGCAGAGCAAACTGATGAGAGTGTGATCAGTGCTGAATCTGCCAAGCTAAATGACTTACAGATTTCAGATTTTTCAACAGCAAAATCACAAACAACCGAAGTGAACACACTAAATGATGACACTGTAAGGGCCAAAAAGCTTTTGGATGCCCCGGAGGTCAACAGTCTCCCAAAAATGAAATTTATAAAAGTACGCAGGGGTCCTGCCAAAGGTCGCAAAAAGGTATCTAACACTTGGATTAAGACACCCAGTTTACCAACAGAAGAAATGTCTGTGGAGTCTGACAACTCAACAAGTCTGAAGGATAACCTCGCCAAGGAATCAGTAGACCACCAACAGTCGAGTAAACCTACCATTACTGATTGGAGGAAAGCACGAAGGCGAAAACGCGTATTTGGAAAACTATCACAGAGAAATAAAAAAGTTAGATCTTGTACTGTTGGTCCATCATTTGCAGAGGAGAAAAAAACAGATCCTGTACAGCAGCATTTGATGGAACTGGAAGCTTTTCCTCTAAGAAGGAAAACAGAGCGCTGGGACTTGAAGCCGGTTGTGAGCGAATGTGGAAGAATCTTAGTTCCTCATGGATCTGTAGACATCACTGATAAGATCAAGTCTTTAAAAGATAAGCTTCAATCTAGCACAAATGAACAGGAAGTTGAAAAAATGTTGGTTGTTGCTTCTGAAGAATCTCCTGACGCAATTGAAATGGAACAAAAGGCTAGCACAGCCCCAGAGACAGCATTGGCCAAAATAGAGACCACAGCTTTCAGGAATGGAGGTGACCATCTTAAAAATGACACAGTCAGTCCTGTTTCTCCGAAACACAGCATTTCAAGACCATTAGATGCTGGCAATGACTCATCAAATATTAATCTAGAGAGTGCTGTACTTCTTTCAAAGAGTCATGACACTTCACCTCTGGAAGTGGTTCAAAAAAATCCCAGTCATGTTGTCACAACAGGAAAGTCTCAAACAAAGGCTGAATTCCTTTTGAGCAAACTAAAATCAGTTCTTCTTAGAGGAAAGAGGAAGATGGGACCCCTTGCATTGGAGAATATGACTGACTGTACTGCCCAGGCAGCTGAGCCCTGTCTCAAGATGAGCAAAGTTGAACCAGAGACTGGTATTTTGAAGAGTAATGAAACTGATTTGGGTTTCAAAGAAGTGTCAAAGGTGCTGTCAGTTGACCCTCTTTTTGCATATGCCCTTGGCCTGACTCCTAAAGAGATACCAAAGATGGTCCAAAAACCCGAAAGTCTTGATGTTCAACAAAGTGAAGACTCATCACAGACGCAAGAAAAAACCTTTGAAAAACAAGGTCAAATCCTAATAAGGCCTCCTTCAATTTTTCCAAGAAGAGGTAGGATTAAAACGCTCAAAAAGCATCAAGACATCTCTGCAGAAAATGTTAAAAAGAAATGTAAGTCTAAATTTTCGGTTATTAAACTATTATTTTCTTGCATGTATAAAATGGAACACACCTTTTCTTGGCTTTCTCAAAATTGTCTTTAGCAGCTATGCTTTGCCTTGCTTTGCTTTGCTTTTCTTCACCTCGCTTACTTCACTTTTAGTTTCAGTTTGCTCTTGCTTGGTCTGAGCTTTTGCAAATCCTATCAGGCATCTGAACCTAGATAATGCTTTATTGGTCTAATAAATCAATCCCTTTGTTCATGTTGGTGATGTGTTTCAGATGCTTTCAATGTGCTATTTCCTTTTCTCATGCAGTTTCTCTTTTTTGTCCTTTGTTTTGTTTTCACAGGGTGGTTACATTTTCAAACTCCAGCTTGTTTTGCAAGAGAAAGACACAATGACAAAGAGTGTACTAGGGATAATTCTGTGAAGAAGACTGTTGTGGAAAAATTGAACAGTGCTTGTTCATCTACAGATGCTTTGAACTTACTTGCTGACTTGGCTCTTAGTGCCAGTCATGATGAGGTTCCGCCACAACCAACCCAAGCACTTGGGACACAACCTGAGACAAGTTTGAAGAAGTGTGACCTTACAAAAGATGTTACCAGTGTTGATCAAGAGTCAGTTCTACATGCCCTGCTTAGACAGCCTGCTGCTAGACCCATCCAGACTCTCGATTCTCCCTCACCAAGCCATCTTGTGGAATGCAGTGAGTTGGTTGGTTTGGTATCTAAAGAGCATGCTTACTCATTGCCTCCGTCTTCCTCTCTACCATTGGGTTTGCCAGGTACACCCTTCCAGGTTTCCCCTTTAAGTGGTTCTTCTGGACTGCTGCAGCATCAAAGGACAATGTATGAGGATGGAAGTAGAGCATTTAACCCCTCTGCCATTCAGAAAGATAAAGTTGAACAAGTATACAGGACTCAAGACGACCTGAAAAAACATTTGATGCGCAGAAGGAAGTTCAGACACTCCCGTACCTTTGTCAACATGAATGAATCTGTCCAAGTGACAAAACAATGGAAAGAGAACTACGATTTTAATCTAGACAGCAAGTTTGCAAGTGACTCAAAGGATGGAGCTATTATCCGAGCCTTGCATGGGTATGTATATTGAGTTAATTTTTTTGTACAAGGGTTCTCAATATTTAAAAATATTTATGGCTATACATATCTTTATATTCAGCATTCATTTTGTACTTGTCTGCTTTTTAGTTGACAAATATGGGATATATGTATATTCTAGACTTTTAGTTCAGCTCAGATGGCATTGATTGACATAATATTCAGATAATTGGACTAACTTTTGTGAATTTCATATCTTCAACAGGCCATGGGATTACTCTGTTCAAGACTCCAGTGAAGAGCTTCGGCTCATCGTGCACATGTGGATAGGTCTGTTCTACAGCCGGTCAACACCCAGGTTGTTTCATATCGACTCTGACTCAACATTACCATGTTCAGAAGAGAGTGATTCTTTGGAAATGTCCAGTGAATTGGTATCAAGCTTAGGCCAGTCTGAGTTGAATGCCAATTCAGATGCACATTTCCCAAATGTGGCGGACACTTCGGACCCTTTAATTTCAAAAGCACTGGACCTCAGCAAGAAAGACAGCTCTGCCTTGAACCAAGGAATTACTTTGGACCATGGATCTATGATTTTGGACTTGTCTGTGAAAAACTCCAATGCAGAGGTTGTCACTTCTGATTCACAAGTCACAAGCAACAAAGACCCAGATGCGTCTAGTGAATGGAAAGGAGCAAGTAAAACATTGAACACCCAGTCATCCAAGGGACAACAGGAAGCAAGTCCATCCAAGGTTTGTTTCAATTGTTACTATTACATTAAAGACAAAATTGTATGCATTTGGAGAGTTGCTATTTTCAAATGGTTTGGCATACAATCAATGCTATTGTTAAGCAACTACCTAAAATCTAATGGAGGCACTTGGTTTAGTAACAAGGGACAAACCAAACTTTGCGACAAAGTCCTCTTGAGATCTAAATGGGGGTAAAAAAATTCTACGTCAGGGGGCACCAGTGGGGTAGTGGTTAGTGCATGAGCCCCTTTGTACGGAGACTGAATAAAAAGGAGACTGGATAAAAAAACCCAATATAAATCTTCATCAGCTTCTTAATACTCTAAAATTCAACTTAGAACAGGGCCCAGATGTTATGTTTCTAACCTCCAACCCGAGGTTGAGCCAATCACAGCCATTTATCTGTTATTCGGCAAATTGACAGTGGAGTGCTGTACAACCTAAATGGCTGCCATTGAGGAAAGGACATTCTTTATTAAATATCAAGCAGTATTAAACAGGATTGGAGTTGACATTATTTGTTGTTGGTAAGTGTTTGTTAGTAAATCTTATCATACTTGAAATTTGTTTATATTGAACTACAATCCATTTAAATTGGATGCTTGAAATAGCTACCAAGCTTAACAGTTACTGTTATTTGGTTGTTACATCTTGGAGTGAATTGGCATCTCAAACCAACACTTGACACATGAGACTTCTTATTTGGGAATAATCAAAAAAATGACCAACCACAAGCCCTCCCTTGGATGAAGAAATTCTAAGGTTGAAACTGTTGGTACAATCCATTATGTCGTAAATTGGATTTCAGAGCATGGAATGACGTCACACGGGAGTTGACCAGGTTCCTGTAACGAGTTTGCAACAAGTTGGAAAAACAACATGGACGCCCCCAGGAGTACCTTTTGTTGAGCTAGCTAATACTAGGCGATAACAACAAACTGTATGATAGTTTGCACGTAAAAGCAAAATGACAACATGTCCACAAATGTTCCTTGCACTATACTGATTTAATTGCACAAAAACAAGACTAAGTTGCTAATAAACACTCTAATGTAGAGTTTATACCTTACTGTTGATGCATGGAGCAGCCATGTTGGATTGTGAGCTTGGGTTACTGAAGTTCATCTGAGTTTCCAAGTCGTTGTTCTGATTTCAGAGGGCGTTCCTGATGACATACAACATGGCATTCCGTCTTCCTAGATCAAATTGCATGCACCTTGTAATTCATAGTTAAATTTACCATCCGTTTAGTTTTTCCATCTACCCATTTGTCTTACTATGTGAGATAAGGACTCTGACATACTTTATGGCACACAGGCACAAAGAAAACAAGACAGATGTTCGACTTTATATCCCTATTTAGACTGGCGTTTCAATGGTTATTGAAGCCACGGAATCAATATGGATGTAAAAAGACGCGATGATAGCTGAGCTTAGTTACAGGACTTTTTCAAAATAAGCAGTCAGAAAATGGACTGTATGCTGCTTTTTTATTCTTGGGGTCAAAGTATTTGAGGCCTCTTTTACCAGACTTTAACACAATTCTGGTTTGTTTATGTTGTGTGGTAGATGTTTGTATATTAATCAAAACGGGAGTTGTTTAGACTGATCATTTCACTTGCCCATGTGAAGACAATAAAGAGCGTAATATAATAAGGGAAATATGCGCCTGATGAATATTTTAAAAATAACAAACTAATAATCCAGAGAGGAACAACACTCAGATGACTTTTTAATTCTAATATTTTATTTTTAATTATTACAATCTGTTTTCTTCTTCCTTTTTAGGTTTTTAGAGAGATTGTACTCTCAGAAAAGATCATTAAAGAGGTGAATGATGTCAGAATCACCTATAAAAACAACAGGACCTGCACAACTTTGCAAAAAGTTGGCCAATTGGAGCACACTAATGTTTCATATGTACCAAGAATTCCTGAACAGAAAGCAATGGAAGATGTAACCATTCAACCAGAAAAAGATCAGACTACTTCCAGAATTGCTGACATGTTACAAGGATGCTACAATGACAAGACTGACGTGAAAGTTGACACTGGGAATTCAGAGGCCACAGAGATCCGTTTGGTTCAACCACTTGAAAGAGTTTTATCCAAATCCATGATGGATGACTCCAACAAAGAAGCAGGAGATGGGGTTCCGACATTTCAGCCTAATGAAATTGAACCCAAATATGGAGAGGAACTGGAAGTAAAAGGAAAGCTACACCAAGATGATAACCATGAGCCTTATCCAAAACGTATCCAGGAAGGTGGGGATACAACCATCAAAGATTTGGCTGTAGTTTGCCATGAAAATCTTATGGAAAATGAAAAGCGGTTATCAAGTGAGGGACCTATGGCAGTCTCAGAAAGCAAGGCTGTAAATGTGAATGAAGATGTGGATTGCTGTGCAATTAATGAAAGTAAAGTGATCACAGAAGATCACTTTGGTGAAGATGACAGGCTTGTTGAGAAAGACAGTTCTGTTTCAGCTGTGGATACTGAAAGCGATGAAAAAAATCATCCATTGTCTGTGATGTGTAATGGCCAAGACTTTGTTAAGAAGGATGACATCACAAAGCATACATGCCCAGAGCACCTGGATGAGCAGCTACCACAAGCGGAAAACAAAGAATCGTTTCATGATTTACAGTTGAGAAAGCTCTGTGCAAATGGCAGAGATGAACATGCCATCCCACAAGGATGCTACAATGGCAAGACTGACGTGAAAGACGACACTGGAAATTCAGAGGCTACAGAGATCCGTTTGGTTCAACCACTTGAAAGGGTTTTATCCAAATCCATGATGGATGACTCCAACAAAGAAGTAGGAGGTGGGGTTCCGACATTTCAGCCTAATGAAATTGAACCCAAATATGGAGAGGAACTGGAAGTAAAAGGAAAGCTACACCAAGATGATAATCATGAGCTTTATCCGAAACGTATCCAGGAAGGTGGGGATACAACCATCAAAGATTTGGCTGTAGTTTGCCATGAAAATCTTATGGAAAATGAAAAGCGGTTGTCAAGTGAGGGACCTATGGCAGTCTCAGAAAGCAAGGCTGTAAATGTGAATGAAGATGTGGATTGCTGTGCAATTAATGAAAGTAAAGTGATCAAAGAAGATCACTTTGGTGAAGATGACAGGCTTGTTGAGAAAGACAGTTCTGTTTCAGCTGTGGATACTGAAAGTGATGAAAAAAATCATCCATTGTCTGTGATGTGTAATGGCCAAGACTTTGTTAAGAAGGATGACATCACAAAGCATACATGCCCAGAACACCTGGATGAGCAGCTACCACAAGCAGAAAACAAACAATTGTTTAATGATTTACAGTTGAGAAAGCTCTGTGCAAATGGCAGAGATAAACATGCCATCCCAGAAAAAGGTCCTCACTCCTCATCAAACATGGAGGCCAAATGTAATGAACCTGCAGTGAAGGAAAATGCAGAAAATGACATTTGTACTGCTGCTAAAGCAACAAAGAATGAGAGCACGTGTTCGTTGGATGGGTCGAACGCAAGGAACTGTATTCCCCAGACAAATAACAGAGTTGCATCAGGAAACAAAAACAAAGCAATGGCAAGCTTCAATCTAAGAAGTGATGATCATAAACATTGGGATACCAAATCAGTTCAAATGGTTGATAACACAACTGATAAGGAATTATCACTTCATCTGTCTCATTCACCCAAGTGTGAGCAAATACAGCTTGAAGCTGAAGTGACAAAAGAAATGGATCAAAGAAGTGGCAAAACAAACGAGGGATTGGAAGAGTGTAATGGTAGAGTTGTAATTCCATTTATTGGAATTGACATCTCTAGAGAGGATATAGTACTTCCTCATGACTCACAGTCACAAGACTGTAACTGTAAAAAGGCAGACGTGTCTACAGGCAAAGTATCCCTTCTTGATATTCCTGAAAACAAGCCATGGGCCTTTGGAGGTTGGTCTGACGACCGGTGCCCCACACCAACTATGGATGAGAAACCATATGAGTCCATAACTTCTTCTGATCCTCAAAGTTATCCATCCAGCACATTTTTGACTCAGAAATGCCTCAATGGAAGCTCAGTAACTGGAAAAGACAAGGTGCCTATTGAACAAAAACCTTGTCAGAAGTCTACAGTTAACGGAGATTCTGACCCTCATCATGGTCTTCACCCTGATCTTGAACTAAGAACTTTAAGAGTTTTTCAAAGTATAGACCAGTTCCTCTCCAAATCTGAGTTGAAAATAATCCATAAAAAGTCAGCACCAGTGTCTTCCTCTTCAGTACAAAAAGTGCACACAGAATCATCAGCACACTTTCTTATATCACCTTTCAAAAGTAAAATAGAGGAAGTACTTGGGGTTGGGTTGCAGCTTAAGAAGACAGACTCATCGGTACGTCAACAGTATTTTGAAGGAACAGAAAAATCACAAGAATCTTCCTCAGGGCAAGGTTATTGTCATCCCCACCACTCCCTTTCTTCTACTTCTACTTTGGGAGCCATTATTTCAAATGTTGACCAAGACACAGCAACATCACAGGCCAATTTAAGTCATGAACCATGTTCATCCAGTCTGCGCCCTGTCATGGCTGTGAAACCATCAAAGAGTGATGAAAGTCAAGCAGATAGCCTATCAAAAGACAGACAAATTGATCACTCTGTAATGTCAAAATTTGCCAAAAATAAACAACCTAAAATCCCTTTGGTCACCTCTCCTACACGCACTACAATGCTATTGGAGAAACAGAGAGAATGTTACAAAGGGACTTCTGAAGGAATAAACAACAATGCCCAAGAAGCCTCCAAACTTTTAGAGAAGAGCAGTTGGTCGCCACATGTAGGTGACCGTAAGTCAAAGTATGATAAAGATACACTTGTATGCCAAGATCCTTTGTATCAGAACAAAAGAAGGGACTCTTCAAAATACAACAAGATTTCTTCATCATCTCTCCCTGTTCAGACTTTTGGATGTATAAAAAGTTCATCTCAACTTGTCAATGGAAAACATGGTTTCTCTACAAATAGTTCAGCAGATAGAGTTGGTCAGACAGCTGCAGAGAGTCTTGACATGGATCAGAACGACTGCTTGAGTGCATCAACTTCACTTGTGGACTACAAAGATGACAACAACATTGATGACAGTCTCTACCTGGGCCCTGATAGCTCACTCTCATGCACCGTCTACAACACCAGCCAGAAGAGATCTCATTCATTTCTGGAGCAGATTTCTCAACGGTGCATACAAGAAGACCCAACTGAGGCGTCAATGGAACAGGAATGCCTTATCTTTTCAGAAAAAATTAAACAGCTTCTGAAAAGAAGTAAAAAGGGATCAATCCACCAACCTGAGTCACATGGAAAATTGAATCTGCCTTGCCCCAGTCCTATGACTGTACACTTCTCAGGTCTAGAAGAGCAGGAGGAAACCATGGATCACTTGGATGCACCGTCACTTTTTGGACAAAAAATCAAGGTTCACATGTCTGACAGGGAAGACCTGGAAGCCACCACAGAGGGGGAAAAGGCTTTACATTCTAAAAAGTCATCTGAAGGTACAGGCACACCAATTGAAGATGCTGGAGTGTCTACTGTGACTGCAGAATGTGCCGAGCTGTATGAGGAAAAGATGAACAATATTTGTGCTGTCAGAAAAGTCCCATCTACACGTAAGCACATGGAAAGAGGTTGCCCAAGGTCTGAACCAAGTAAATATTTCGACTTCTGTGACCAAATGAAGAGGGAGATGGACAATAGTTTTCGCAGTAATCTGAACTCAGTTGTGAAGAAATCTCGCAAAACTAAGTACAGATTCTACATATTAGAGACGTCAGATGATGTCTTCTTTGAGGAAACCAAGGTAAGACAAGTAAAAAAAAAAATTGCTGTATTTTCTAATTGTTTTAATTTTAGCTGAATGGTTCATTGCCTAGGTTCTTGGTATACATTTTAAGTAGATTATCTTAAGAATATTAGTAGAAATATCCTTATATAACATGTAAATTTTTTAAGCAACATTATGTATGAAAATGTTGCAGACGTATGCAGCTTTTAAAGTCTAATGGCGGAATTTGTGCTTGATTTTCAAAAGGTACAGTTGGAGGCAGAGGGCCACACTGCTGTACAGCCATCTGAGTTTTTCCTTGATAAGGGTACTTCTTCATCTCTTCTCATCATCCTCAGGAATGAAGACATTGCAGAGCACATTTGTGAGGTAATTTACAGCCAGTGAAAATACTGTTGCAGTCCTGAATGATAATGAAATGATGATTGACCTTTCTGCTATCTCAGGTCCCACACTTGTTAGCGCTGAAGAAATCCCCTGGCGTGCAGTTTGCTGGGATTGACGAAACAGATGATGTTGTCAACCTCACCCATCAGGAGCTCTTCACAAAGGGGGGTTTCATAATGTTGGACGGGGCAGCACTGGAGCCCCTCAGCCTTTGTAAGTCTACTTTTAACTAAAGAGCTGTTGATTGAGAATGTGTCATGTTAGTTGCTTATTATTATCCTCGCTTTACTCATAATATCAACTTTGTTTTAATTTTAAGGTGACATGAAAAAAATGTCAGAAATCTTGCAAGGACTGAGTAAAACAGGGAAGTGGAAGTGGATGCTACATTACAGAGACAGCCGTCGGTTAAAAGAAAATGCAAGGTATGGATCCCCTCTGGAAAATAACAAAAACATTTTACATACAAAGCTTTTTGTACAAAGCTGTCTTTTTCTGTAACCCATACAATACATACAAGGTTTTAACAAAGAAAATAACCATTTTTTATAACTCATTTATCCTCGGTTACCATACAAGTTGATTGCAATCATTTCATAATAGAGTGATTTTGATTGTGCATATTGGAAAAGCCTCTCCATTATCTTGCCTAAACGTGTATGTTTGCTCCCTCCATATTTAGGTTGAGTCAAGAGGCAAAAGAGAAGAAGCAACTCCTAAACTGGTGCCAAGAAGCTGGAATAATTGAGGTGTTGCCTTATCATGAGTGTGACCTCATGTCAAGAGATCAGCCGGATTATCTCACATGTTTGGTCCGCCTACAGGTCCAGAATATATCTGCACGTTACACTGTTTTTATAACCGGTGAGACAATACAGCACGAGTACACTTTTACAATCAATTATTCACCTGATATTTTAATATTTGGTATGCAATTAAGGGATAGCAAGTATTAGAAAAAATGTATCTTATACCTAAATGTAGAAGTAGAGTACTGCATTGGATACCTTTTTTGTCTACTATTAATACCCATCATATAGATGGATGGATGGCTAGATAGATAGATATATGGATAGATAGAGTACTTTATTAATCCCTAAGGGCAAAATAGGTTTGCAACAACTGCTTCAACAGCATTCAACAAATACAAAACTCAAAGCTAAACTTTTTAAATAGAAAGATAGTCTCACGGGGAGTTCCTATATAGTAGATAATACAATTTACACAATAGGTAATGTACATTCAATAATAAATAGTAGTCAGGATATATTCAAGTAGAGTGGTAAGTGCATGGGATAAATGAGTCCAGTTCAGTGTCTGTGGGTTTGGCATGTGCACATTTGTTTTTTCAGTGAAAGACCTCCTGTATCGTACTTTTGAACGGCGGCGTTGAATTAGTCTGCTGCTATTAAAATGATGCAGCATGTTGTAAAGAGGGTGGGAAACATTGTCCATGAGGGTCTATAGTTTTGACAGCATTCTGGCCTTAACCACCTCATCCAGTCTGACAAGCTGCAGGCCAACAACAGTCCAAAAGTAATACCATTCACCTTGGCAGAGGTCACAGAGGTATTTAAAAAGCTCAAGCTATGGCTAAGATTCCCCCTAAGATGCTGAAGACTCTAGACATTGTGGGCGACTCTTCACTGTCGCGTGGAGGTATGGGACAGTGCCCGAGGAGTGGCAGACCGGGGTGGTGGTTCCCACCTGTAAAAAGAGGGACTGGAGGGGTATCACACTACTCAACCTCCGGGGGAAAGTTGACTCTTGGGTGCTGGAAAGAGGCTCTGAAGATTGTCGAACTTTGAATACAGCAGGAACAAAGGGATTCTGTCCTGGTCGTGGGACAGAGGACCGACTCTTTACCCTCGCAGAGCTCCAGGGGGGAGCATGGGAGTTTGCTCATCCAGTCTATGAGTGTTCTGTGGCTTTGGAGAAGGTCTGTGAGCGTGTCCCCCTTGGGTCATGTGGGGGGTACTACAGGTCCTGGGGCCGTCGCTCAAGCCACCCGGTCCCTCAATAACCAAAGTGCCCGCATCAAAGAAGCAGTTAGTTGTGAAAAATGCCACCACATCTATTTCTCTACACAAATACATTAAACCTTTTTTTAAAGAGAGTGAAAATTGAATTTAATATATTGTACAATAAAGTTTTGTTGGGTCTCTGTAGTTTTATACATCTCTCAAATCGGTAACTGGAAATGTAAAAAAACAAAAAGAAATCATGAGACACTTTTTTTCGTACAGGATACATTTCTGCATCGGGTCTGGGTTAGTCTGTTAATGTTTGATAGTAACGCTGAAAAATGAATGACACGTGTTTCTTGTTTTTACAGATACAGCAACAGACAGCAAGTTTGAAAGTAATGGAATAATAACGACGACGTTCAACTCGTTCTTGACGTGTTCTCCCAGTGAAGCGTTTTCAGCCTGAGTTGAAAACGTCCGATGGACAAACCCGAGTTGTCCTTTCTCAATAAAACGGAAGCTCACTAAATGAGGAGAAACTAGGATCTACCTTCAATGAAGATATACAACATGGCATAATCTTTATTTAATTAAGCATTAACAAATGACTAATGGCTTGACATGGTTTTCTTAAGGTTCATTTGTAAACTGACTTATATTTCAGTCAATAGAGTGTCACTGACGCCAGTATGCAGGCAGGTGAACTGTTTATAATGTATGTATTTTGTATCGTATTTTTATTGTACATGACAGCAATGATAACTTGTTATAAAAAGCTATTTTTACATATATGTATATTTCTTGTTCAGTTGCAACTGTGGCTTGATTCATTTTCAGCTCAATCATTTGTAGTGTTTTTTTAAATTATACATTCGTTCTGGTCAAAAGGCTATTCACATACATTTGATTTGTTTTAGTACGTCATTATTATTTTTATTGCAGTGTACAGGCTTTGCAAAAAAACGAAATTAAACTGTTTTCAAGTGTAACATGTTTAAGTATATTACTGTTCACTGTTATACTTTTCTGACTGAGAAATAAAGAAGCATTTTGTTGTTTCATGAATCTGCACTTAGAGACTGACTACTCACTCTGCATTGTGTTTTTTGGTTTTCTCTCTTAAACCTTCAACTACAATCATTTTGTCCATCCCATTGTAAAAGGAAGAGTCAATAAAAGGGAATTGATATGGATTTATTTGTTGACAAAGTTAAATTAATTTTGACCATTTAAGAGGATGAGGTTTAAAATACCTCAATTGAAGTCTTCAAAACATTCCCCTTGTTATTAAAAAGATTACTCTTCATAGGTTAATACTGTAGTGCACTCGATGGAAGCCTTAATACCCATAAAGCCTTGCGATTACATTACAATAGAAAGTGAGTGGATGAAAAGAAGTTTGTGAAAAAATCCAAGATTGTGTTTTGCGAGTAAATAAGGTTACATGAAAAACACCATAAAACCACGATTTTTGTTTTGTGAAATTGGGTTTCATTAATGGCATGTGGCACTTTAGACAATCAGAGGTAGGAACTTTGATTTAACCAGGAGAGGGCCTCACTGAGAATAAAAACATGGGATGGGAGTGTCTTAAAAGAAAGACAGCACATGTATTCCAGAGGTTCAAACTATCTAAGATTGGAAGATCTGTTCTGATAAGACTGGCAATTAAAGGTCTATAAATAATAATAATAATAATAATAACTTTATTTATATAGCACCTTTTAAAAACAAAGGTTTACAAAGTGCTTTGACAAACAGCAAGAACAAAGCAAACTAAACACAGAAAAACATTAACAACAGTAAGAATATAACAGATGCAAAATACCAAAAATAATTAAAAACAATTCAACAGAAAAGAACCCAAAGTGCACGATACACAACCAGACATATATAACCCAACCATCATAAGAACCATCATAAGAACCCAGGAAACACAAGAACCCAACAACATGAGCTGAGACCAAGAGGACCAAAGATTTAAGAAGATGTAAGAAACTAAGAGATAAAAGCAAATAAAAAGCAATGAGAAGGTAAGCGCAGTAAAGGAAATAAAAACAAGTGGTTAAAGGATCAAAAAACCCAAAACTATAATATTAATAAAAATAAAAATTAACTATAAATACGAAACATAAATAGACAAAGTAAGTAAGATAAGAAATTACCAAGTTAAAACACAAGAGGAGATTAAAATATGAGCATAAATACGAGATAAGACCATAAATAAAAGACAGTAAGAAGTAGAAGAAGATAAAAATAGTAAAACCAGTAAGAGAAGACATTAAGAAGACGACATCACATAAAAGCAAGTCTGTAAAAGTATGTTTTAAGAAGGGATTTAAAAGAATTGAGGGAGTCTGCGAGTCTTATCTCCTCAGGGAGGTCGTTCCAAAGTCGAGGGGCCCTGACTGAAAAGGCCCGGTCACCTTTAGTTTTAAGTCTCGACTTTGGAACGACCAGGAGGCTCCCACCCGAGGATCTAAGACTGCGGGCTGGCTCATATGGTGTCAGTAACTCTGTTATATAGCTTGGAGCCAGCCCCGTCCGTGCTTTAAAAGTAATGAGTAAAATCTTAAAATCGATTCTAGAACGTACAGGAAGCCAGTGTAATGAAGCTAAAATTGGAGTGATGTGATGTCGTCTGTTACAACCAGTAAGAAGCCTAGCTGCTGCATTTTGGACCAGCTGGAGGTGAGACAGTGACTTATTTGTGATTCCGGAAAAGAGGGAGTTACAGTAGTCAAGTCGGGAGAAGATGAGGGCGTGGATGATCTTTTCAAGGTCTCGTTGGGTTAGGATTGTTTTAATTTTGGAGATGGTGCATAGATGGAAGAAGCTTGATCGGACAACTGTTTTGATATGGGATTCAAAGGTGAGATTGCAATCGAATGTTACTCCTAGATTTCTGGCGGTGGGTTGGACATTGGTGAATAAGGGACCGAGGCTGCTCTTTGAGATATGAGTGGTGTTTGGCGGGTTGAATACTATGATTTCAGATTTAGAATTGTTCAGTTGGAGAAAGTTTTGCGCCATCCAGCAGTTGATATCGCTTAGGCAGTTTCTGACAGCAGCTAGGCTCCTAGGGTCCTCAGGTCTCAAAGGAAGGTATATCTGTGTGTCGTCTGCGTAGCAGTGAAAGGAGACATTGTGGCGTTCAATTATTTGGCCAAGAGGCAGCATATAAATGGAGAATAAAATGGGACCTAAACCGAACCTTGCGGTACGCCACAGGTAATGTTAGAGGTAGAGGAGGAGTAGTTACCGATGGTGACCGCGAAGGTTCTTTCTAAAAGATAAGAGTAAAACCAGCTAAGTGCAGTATCCTTTAAACCAACCCAATGTCTGAGACGATCAGTTAAAATTGTGTGATCAACAGTATCAAAAGCTGCGCTAAGATCTAAAAGAATTAAAATTGTGCCCTCCCCTCTGTCTGCTGCTAAAAGAAGGTCATTGGTTACCTTGAGGAGGGCAGTCTCTGTGCTGTGACAAGCTCTAAAACCGGATTGGAATTTCTCAAAGAGGTTATTTTCAGTCATAAAAGATAAAAGTTGTGTTGAAACCACCTTTTCTAAAACTTTTGATAAAAATGGAAGTTTTGAGATTGGTCTAAAATTGTTAAAATCAGTGGGATCAAGGTTGGGTTTCTTTAAAAGTGGTTGGACCACAGCATGTTTAAAAGCAGAGGGGACTACACCTTCCGCCAAGGAACTATTAATAATGGATAAAATACTGGGTCCAACTGTGTTAAAAACCTCTTTGAGAAATGTTGTGGGAATAAAATCAAGGCTGCACGTAGCTGATTTCATATGGGTTAAAATTTCAGCTAAAAAGGTCAAGGACACTGGCTCAAAACTGCTAAAATAACTGTTAAGTTCCCTGCTGGTGTCTAAAATACGGTCTGGGGGGATGATTTGTTGCCTAATGTCCTTGACCTTATTAGTAAAATAAGTTAAAAACTTCTCACATAGATCCTGAGAAGGATCAGTAAAATAAGAAGGGGAGGGGGTGGTGATTGATTCTAAAACCTTTAATAAAATTCTGGGGTTAGAATGATTGGCTAAAATCAGATTAGAATAAAATGCTGCTCTTGCGCCTTTAACTTCCTTTTGGTATTGTATCATTGAATCTCTCCATATTTCATAAAATACATGCAAGCCTGTTTTTTTCCATTTTCGTTCTTTCCTTCTGCAGTCTCTTTTTAGATCCTGAGTCAGTTCGTTTAGCCATGGCTGTGGGACTCTGTTAGGTTTTTTGTCTTTATAGGGAGCAACAGAGTCCAGCACAGTTTGACAGGTGAGATTAAAAGAGGAGACCAGCTCCTCTGTGTTAAAATGTTGGTAAAAGGCAGTTGAAGAGACAGAAATAAAAAGCTCCTTAAACTTGCTAGCAGACGTAGAGTTAAAAACCCTGCTGCGGACAGGTGCCTTGCTAATAAAAGGTGGCTGAGATAAAACCATTCTGAATAAAACCAGTTTGTGGTCTGACACACAGATATCCTTTGTCTCAAATGTGTTAGGGCTGAGACCACTGTATAAAACAAGATCAAGTGTGTGGCCCTTAGAGTGAGTGGGTTCCTGTATTGCCTGAGTAAGGTTAAAAGATTCTAGAATATCCATAAAATCACCCGCGAGGGACTGAGAATACAACAATAGTAAATAGATGGAGAGAAAAAATATCTAGCAGCTTCAAATTCTTAAAAAAAACTCAAAATATGTAAGGTACTGAGTGTGAATTAAATAAAACATGGAAGAAATTTGATGCAGTATTCATGAATATTGCCTGTTTGGTTTTAGATGGGGAAAGTTAAATGATCTGTACTTGAATAAACTAAAAACACTATGAATTTGTACCAGAAAAGGACATCACATGGCCTAGTGATTCTCAAGTTGTATATTGTTGATGAAAAGGCAGGCTCTAAAAAAAAAAAAGTGATACAGGGTGTGGAATAAATATGAATATTGAAACATATTAAGCCAATAACACTTTATCAGAAAATAGACGAACCTCATTTAGTGCATTGGATACATAAATAGATGATACTTTACATTAATTCACTTTCACAGGGGTTAGGGTATTGCAGGGGTTTCATGCATCTCTAGTCCACGTCTTTATTGGATAGCAAATCGAAAATCTTAGAAATACAAAAAAAATAATCAAAATACCTGCCTACTGAATAACATAAATAAAGGAAAGGAAAATGCATCCAGGTCCCTGTCGTTTCTAAATAAATGAAGGTCAAAGTTTTGGAAAAGAAAAGGGTTGGCGATGTGTTCACCGGATGTGCATCGATTAATCCAAACTGTGCATCGATTAATCCAAACTGCTCGTCATTTGTTCTGAATACGTGTTCCTCTCTGCGACTGTCCGCCACTAGTTTAGTTGTGAACCTACGCTTTTGTCGAGACTTTTTGTGAAACACCGGTGAAACAGATCAGTTTATATGGAAGCCCATTTCCGCCAGCAAAAAATAAAATAAAAATGAAAATAATAAAGTCTCATAATTTCAAACTTTTTATCTCACTATTTTGACTTATCTCATTATTATGACTTTATATCTCATAATTTCGACTTTTTATCTCATAATTTTGACTTTTTTTAATCTCATTATTATGACTTTATTTAATTTATTTTTTTATTTTTTTAACTGGCGGAAATGGGCTTCCATAAGTTTAGCTGCATTCGCCTGTGTAAATAAAAAAAACAGGCAAAAACTTAAGACGACTATGAGGAAACTGCGCATCGTCAGCCGTCGATGAACCGCTCGAACACAAGCAGAGCTCGTCAGGTCAGTCGCTGACTTGTGCGCATGTGCGGACTAGATTTCGGGGATGGGTCTATCGATGGACTCAAGATGGCGACTCTGGCGAAAAGCGCCAATATATTTAGTGTACTAGATGCCCGAAATTAACCCTCGGTAACCGGGTTTACTCACACCCCTCGGAGGGGTTCCGTGAAACATGAAGCCCGGGAGCATGTTTGGGAAGAGGAACTGACCGGAATAATACCGTAAACAAAGTCAGCGAGATGTGCGAGAGCTATGCCCGCTCGCTGCTGCGTGTGTCGGTGGCGCAGATCTGCCAGGCTCTGGGCTGGGATGCGGTTCAGCTCACTGCGTGCGATCTGCTGTCGGATGTGCTGCATCGATATATCCAGCAGTTGGCCAGGGCCTGCCATCGCTACTCTGAGCTATGTGAGTTGTTGCTTCTTCTTCTTCTTCTTCTTCTTCTTCTTCTTCTTCCAGTGCCCCCCCCCCCTTCCCCGATTTACTTTTTTTTTTTTTAACCCCTCAAAACTGAACACAGCAGATCACAGTTGTTGTTGACTAGCTGTGTGTGTGTGTGTGTGTGTGTGTGTGTGTGTGTGTGTAAGCTTGCGCCCCCTAGGAAAGGTTGATGTGTCAAAAAAAAAAAAGTACTGAAGCTACACAGCTAAGCAGCTTCTATGTGTGGTTATTATTGTAACCTTTGTGGAGGTCTAATGTAAGCAGTCTTATGTTTTAGATTAGATTAAATCAGTGTGAAAACCTGTTGAGCGGTCCTTCAACATCAGCTCGTATTTACAGTGAAACTTTTCAGCCCTTGTGGGAGGGGGGTGTTGGGGGAAGTATTAATGATGAGGCTTAATGGGCTTTGTTTTGATGCTTCGTTGCAGATGGACGAACAGATCCGGTCCTGGATGATGTCAGCCAAGCCTTTAGGCTGCTGGGAGTGAGCCTGAGTGAGCTGGAGGACTACGTCCATAATCTGGAGCCTGTGCCCTTCACCCATCAAACGCCACTCTTTCCTGTTAGCAAAAACAACGTGCTGCAGTTTCCCCAGCCGGGAGCCAGAGATGCAGAGGAAAGGAAGGATTACGTTCCAGATTACATGCCACCCCTGGTCTCCTTACAAGAAGGTCAGTTCATGTAATGGATGTGTAACAAATTATTGTTGTGTGTAATTTAGGGCTGCACTTTAATTTGGGGAGGTTATATGGCCAAGTACAATATCAGATTTGCAGACCCTGCGTTTTTTTTTTTTTTTTTTTATATATTGGTCAATGTGTGACGTAGCATTGTATTAAAGTTCTGAAATGCTGCAGAGCGCCGTTGAAGTCACATTAAAACTCAAATAGTAATTTCATGTGAAATAAAACCAGCGATAGAAAGTGATCGATTGTATTGCGGCTGTGGCTCAGTTGGTAGAGTCGTCACCTCTCAACCGGAAGGTCGAGGGTTCGATCCCCAGCTGGGCAACATGTCCGTTGTGTCCTTGGGCAAGACACTTAACCCTGAATATCTCCCGCTGCTTCAGTGGTGGTGTATGAATGGGATTAGTTACTTCTGATGGACGATACTACATAGCGATCACTACCATCAGTGTGTGAATGGGTAGTCGGAAGACTAGAAAAGCGCTATATAAGCTCAAGTCCATTTGCCATTTGCACGTCTTTCAAAATGATCCCAACATTGTTGTTTTTCGACAATATGTAACTCTTGTGTTCTTTCTGTGTTTTCTGTTGGTTAATAGTTTGTTAGAGGTGGACAACATGGTTTGATCTGATCCAAAGTTTTGACAGTATATGAAACGGTTATATTGTGCACTCATTTGACTATGGTAGTTTATCTAGGGGAAAAAAACAGAGCAACCTTTCTCATGTTCATCACTTGATCTCCTTTTCAGTTTTTTTTTTCATTAAACTTTCAACGATCATGAATTTAAACATACAACTCCTGTCAACAAAAACTTTATTAAAATGCTCTTTTAGTTTAAGACAGACTTTTTTGTTTTACAACAACCTGGCTGATAAGTGTATGAATCTATACCTTTTGGTTGTGGTATCAGCTTGTATAGCTCATCATTTTAATCTTAATGTGTAAAAAAAAAAAGAAAGTACTGAACTCATTTTTTGTTCCTCTTGTCTCTAGAAGAGGAGGAGGAGGAGGTCCTTGCTGACATGGGAACCTCAGCCGAAGCCATGCAGGTGGCACTGGAAGAGGACGAGGAGGACATGGACGAGGATGAGACGGTCAACGACGAGAACCACCCGCTGAAGAGGCACCTGGAAAGTCCAGATGCAGCTATGGGCATGATGCCTACCTCCAAGAGACCACGCATGTACCCTGGCCTCAGTCCTGAGTGGGGGATTGAGCCCAGGGAGCCCCTTACTTCTCTCAACCCTCAGCGTGTCCCTCCAGGCATGCTGCCCTCTCATGACAGCCTCGATCCCCTGTCACCCGAAACACCCTCTGGAGCCCTGCCTTCCTTCAGACCTCAGCCGGTTGTACCAAAACACTCGGATCAAAAGGGCCTCACCACACCAGGAAGAAAGACTAAGGTCTCGTCCCCTGGCAGACAACGGACTAAGTCACCTAAAGGAGTCCTTCCTGTTCCAGTGGGAAGTAGTCCAATCCACTCTCCAAAGCCGTCTAAGGAGAGAAAGAAATCCCCAGGCAGGACCAAGAGTCCTAAAAGTCCCAAGAGCCCAAAGATGGGTTCAGCCAAAGCATCCCAACCCCAGAGCAAGACAGAGAGTGTGCAAAAGCTGCCGCTGTCTGCTCTGAATGAGAGGATGGGCAAAGAAAACATCCATATGCGACTAAATCTTGAGGACAGGGACTTAGCTGAGGGTCCCTTTAAGAAGCTAGAGCCTGATAACGCAGCCATCGATGACTCCATTGATGCAGTGATTGCCAGAGCGTGTGCTGAACGGGAGCCTGATCCTTTTGCATTCTCCTCAGGCTCTGATTCGGATAGCAATGGATTCTCCAGCCCTAGGAGGCTGACCATCATGGAGCCATCTACACCTAAAGTCCTGATTGGGGCCAGTAACTCTATAAAAGACACATTAACACCACTTCACCTACAGGCATACCCAGGCCTAGGAAATTGGACTATGGATGATTCAATTAATGAGGTTATCCGAAAGGTCAATCAGGGCGGCCCATCTGCAGCCCAGCCAAGCCAGGAAGACTTCTTGTCCTCAGGATCTGCCTCACCGCCTACTCCTGAACCTCTGCTCAAGGTGTTTGAGGAGAAGAACAAGATTGTGTCATCAGTGGATGTAAAGAAAAAGCTGAAGAAGGAGCTCAAAACTAAAATGAAGAAGAAGGAAAAGGACAAGCCGAAAGACAAGGACAGGGAGAAGGATAAGAGCAAGGTGAAAGAGAAGAACAAGGACAAGAACAGGGATAAAAACAAAGACTTTTCCAAGGATGGCAAGATGGCCTGGAAGGATTTTGGATTGAAGGATGACGAGCTCTTCCTTCCACGAGACTTTACTTTGCCAGAGGGCTCCATCAAGATCAAATCCAGAGATGGAGATGGACCTAAGAAGGAAAAGGAGAAACACAAAGACAAAAAGAAAGATAAAGAAAAGAGTAAAAAGGACAAAGACAAGAGGGACAAGGGTAAAGACAGGAGCAAGGAGGACAGGCAGAAACAATCTGCATTAGCCCCCTTTGCTCTGGGTGAACTTCAACCCCTGTTCAGCCCCTCTGCCTGTCTGCGTATTCCCTCAATGCTTCCTCCTTTGGCCCCGATCCTCCAGGATAAGGACATAAAGAGCAAGGAAAAGGACAAGAAAAAGGACAAGAAGGAGAAGAAGAAAAAGAAAGACAAAGAAAAGGATAAAGAGCGAGAGAAGGCCAAAGAGAAGGAGAGGGAGAAGGAGGAGAAGAGGAAAGAAAAAGAGAAGGAAAAGGAAAAACGAGAGAAGGAGAAAGAGAAGGAAAAAGAGAGGATTAGACTGGAGAAGGTAACCCCCTGTTTTCTTCAGTTGTGTTAGAATATTTTTGTGTTAGCGTGTCACTGAAACTTACCTTGTGCCTTCTGGTTCCTCAGGTGAAAGTAGAAACTCCAGCACCTCTACCATCTCCAGTCATCCCCAGACTGACACTCAGGGTGGGAGCAGGCCAAGACAAAATGTAAGCATTCAGCGACTCTATCTAGTTGATCTCTCAACATTTCTTCCATCAGTGTTTATCACTTACGCTAAGTTTGCTTCAAATGGCAGATTCATGACTTGTTTACTTATTGTTTGTTTTTGATTAAATATTTTCTGATTGAAGTCAAATCTATTTTTAATGCGTAAAAGTTCCCTTGCGTGAAAAAAAAAAGTGCCTATTTTGTAACATGGAAAAGGAGGCTCTTTTTGAAGGCCTCACTAAAAAGTATTTTTTAAATGTTTGCTTTTGTTTCTACATCAGAACACTGAAATGTATTCACAGACAGGGTTAGGGTTAGAGATAGTGAAAACAGAGTTACAGAGATGTCAATCTATTGGAACATTACAACACTACATTGTAAAATGATGTACCAGAAATGCCACTGGAGTACCGTGCTGTTGTGTTTGTGTTCACTTTTTTCCCGTCTCTGTCTCTTACTAGTGTTATCAGCAAGGTGGTTCCAAATTCAGAGCCCAGAACGCCAGCACCCAAGACCCCAGCCACCAAGTCAGGACCTGGTAATCGCCCTCGGACACCTCCGCCACCCCCAATATTCACCCCAGTGGTACCCACGCTGCCCGTGCCTGCCTCTCCACTCCCACCAGCTCCTGCTCTGTCATCGTTGCTCTCTCCTGGCCCCATGATGTCTCCGGCAGCGTCCTTCAAAACACCAGTCCGAAGCGTCGTTACAGAGACCGTCAGTAACTACGTAGTGAGTGTTAACTCACCACATTTATTTATTTCCAACATATCTATTTTTAGAACAGTGTGTTTATAACTTTTGGTTCATCTTTAAGCTAAGACAAAGAGTAATGCATGTGCCTGGATGGACATTGACTAAATGCTACTTTGTGTAAATGTTGGTTGCTTTCATCACTTTTCTACTTGTGTCACTGATGCTTTGGATTCTGTGTCTGCCCCAAAAGATCCGAGATGAATGGGGAAACAAGATCTGGATTTGTCCTGGATGCAACAAGCCTGATGATGGCAGTCTCATGATAGGATGTGATGACTGTGATGATTGGTATCATTGGTAAGAGACTCATTTCTTTTTGTGTATGTTTTTGTTCATGGCCTCATTGTACCCATGCATTGTTTTGTTTTGCATAGTTGGTTGTTAAGTCCCAGACAGCTGTTAGCTTCAGTTGAAGCCTTAGTTCACTGTGTTTTAGTGATACATAAGAGTTTTGGTTTCATAGTTTTCTGTTTTCAGCATCACAGTAAGAAGTGCAGTAAAGCAAGTCTTTTATTTTAAGAGATTTAAAACAGATTGCTTTCTGCCAGTTGAAATGTCTGCTGATGATCGACAGGACAAAAGTATACACATGTCATTATGGTCATTATACACTGTTCTTACTTCAAAAGATGACTTTTTGTATATTAAGAATTATATGAAGTTGAAGGGAACAATCCACTTAAGTTTAAAGTAGATGTACTGCTAAAACGTGTTGTTGTGAATGACAGTTTTCAGTTCTTTTGGTTATTGTAACCCTCAGAGAAGAATACATTCAGTTTTTTTTTCACAGTGTGACAGTAAGGGCAGGTTTTGATTTTCCGAGAAAATTCACATGAAAGAGAATAAATCAATAAAAAGAGATGAGGGGCGTTTTATTCTGTCAGGTTCAGCTTTTACTCTGAAAGTAAATCAGCCTTTCTTTAGTTATTCAAGATATTTTTGTGATGCAGAGGCCAAATACATGAAAAGAAATACAGTATGTGTCATCCTCTTGATTAGTAGAGAAGTTGACTATTTGTAACAACTGTGTCTCTGTTGGGGATTGACTTAATAACAATGGAACCAAATGCTCAGTGTAGCAAGCAAAAAAAATGAAGGTTACAGTTTAATTTCTGTGAAAGATTATGCCGATGTATTTAACATACTTCTCTAGAAACTTGTGGATCACTGGACATTAAAATACATTCACATGGGAGATAGAGTATGTTGGGCCTTTATGTTGTTTAGAAAGTGAGGTTAGTGTTGTGACTTCAATAGGAATTTGATCAGAAATGATGAGTTCTTTATTGGATACAACTGAGTTCTTTTCAAAACATTTGTAGGGAGATTTTCATGACCTGGATGAATGTGGGAGGCAGCACTAGGATCATTTTTTATTTAGCTTCAAAGAAACAATGTTTCCACTTATAAATAATACAAGATCAGCCTGATTATAGACTATCCTCCTTCTGTCTACTAGCAGTTTTCATTTTCACCTTTGCTTTCTGTGTATGTTGAAACAGATTTTCCATTTCATGAAAAATTATTTGTGCAAAGATGTTTATTTGCAGAGTTTTTTGCATTGGCTAGAGTAGCCGTCACATTATATTCATTTTCATCAAGATCACTCTGCCCATCCAAGATAGGGGTAAGTCTGTGGTAACATTTTGAGTGTTGAAAGATATCAGAATATCATACTATCATACTCTGAAGGTAAGTAAACCCAAATGTCTTATAGCTGTGGTAGAGAACCTCAAAGAAGTCAGTATGAGTAAACTAGAATTGTAATTTTAATTTGTAGCCTCAGATTTCTAAAATTGAAACCTTAAACTGAAAATATAAGGATTTTAGGAATGTAGGAATTGAAGATTTAGGAATATTGGCAACAACAAATTCTTTGATGGTTTCTCCTTAATTCAACTCTGTTAAAAGTGTAAAATTGAAGACATGTAAGTCAAATGAATGTAAGCAGAGAGTGACACATTGTAGAAGAAAACAGAGAGCACATTAGTTAAAGGTCTTCTAAGTCGTTGATTAGTTGTGTGCAGAACTCTGACCTGCACCCTCCAGGTCCCGGTGCTGTCCTCTTTTATAAACTCCCTATAAACTCCATAACTGTTCAGGAGCAGAAAGCACACGGTTGCACCTTTGTCAGGCTTGTTAACTCATTAAGGGTAGAACTGTATTCAAAGTGCAATGGTTATCATAATTTTCATTAAAAATGTTTTTCTTATAAGCGTACACACTATATACGGGAACAAAAAACCTTATATGTCAGATCTCAATATCACCACACACAGGTTACCTGGAGGCGGCCATTGGTAGCATAAATCAGTTTGATCTCAGCCATGCTTCACAACAGGCTTTTCCGATATTAACATTTGTTTTCCTCTATTCAGTTAATTTGACAGTAGTTAGTTTGTTGACCCAGCTGTGTCATTGCAGATATTTTTTGTAACCTAATTATAGTTTATCACCGACCATAACTCTCCTCTTCTGTTGTCTGCTCAGGCCCTGCGTTGGGATCCAAACAGCTCCTCCCGAGGATCAGCCGTGGTTCTGTGTCAAATGTTCCAGCAAGAAGAAGGACAAAAAACACAAGAAACGGAAACACAAACCGCATTGAGACTATGCAAAAAGCACACAGACTGTTTTTTGGACTTAAAGCCATCAATGAACACTCATGGCACTGCTGTAAAATGAAAAAACTAAGAAAAAAAAAAAAAAAACGAAAAAAAAAAAAACTGTGGCTCATGCTAACATGGGATGATTTTTCTAATGATGTCAACCATGATGATTTGTGATTTGAAAAGAAAAACTGCTCTAACCAGCACATATCCAGCCTTATCCCTCATGCGGAGCTCTGTGGTTTTTTCCCTTTTCATCTGTAAATTGTTTGCCTGTTTCTGTTGTCTAGTCGTCAGAGATCGCAGAAATTATGTTTCTATCGGGAGCCCATGACGAGTCAAGAGCTCACAAATCCGAATATGAGAACAACTAACCTCCACTGTCTTTATTTCTGTTCCCTTGTGTAGCCACAGGCAGAGTAAGCTCTAACATTTCACCAGTTTTCTGCAGTATCATTGAAATGTCATGTATATAATGACGATGGCATCGGGCGTGTATAAATGTGTCAATACCAACTCCCAAGCCAAGTGCATTTGGTCTTTGGGATTCTGATTTAAATCCATTTTCAGATGTTGGTTTTTAACTCAAATGATTTTTCTGTAATTTCTGTACATTTTTTAAATTTAAAGTTTGTATTTTTATTTTTTTCCTCACATGGATTGGTCCTGGAGTCATACTGTAGCTGTGCTTGTATTGTGATTATTTTCGCTGATATTTCAATATTAAAGATGAATAGTCTGTGCACTCACAGACTTTAAGACGTAAATCTCATTAACATCAAAACTGTTCCCACATTTTTCTTTTATGTTACCTTCAACCTGGACAGAGTTCTCTTAAGTTTACCACCCCCCCACCCCCCCCCACCCCTTTTTTCAACAGGCCGTCAGTTTAATTCACATGAAGAACAGGAGGGAAATATTACAAAGAACCAAGATTCAGATGTTGAATTTTCTTCCCCTCACACTTGGATAGATGGAGTTCAGGAACCTCCCATGCAGCAGTCTGTGCATTAGCCTAATATCGGGGTTGAGTCTGCTGAGCTGTCATACAGCTCCTTACCTTTGTATGATATGTGGGAGAGTGCATGACAGTCACATTTCTCTGGCTTTGCTTTTTTTTTTTTTTTTAAGAGATCAACTGTGGATTGCAAGGAACTGATTTCTTTCTTCTAAAAAAAAAAAAAAAAAAATGTCTTCTTTTCCATCTGCAGCAGGGTTGTTTTTGCTTTCCCCTCAGTGACCACACGGTGTCATTATTCATGCACAAACACTGTTGCGTGCTGCTCATGACAATAAACGTGTAGACAACATGGCAGGCCCAGGAAATAAAAGATTTCATTCACCACGTTATGAATGTAAGAAATGTAACGGGTATCTCTTTGTTGATGCATGTGGAATCTTTATCTTGTGAAGTATGCCTTTAAGTAAATCTGCTCCAGATGTGCCATCATTCATGAGAGAACCAGCAATCAGGATTTACAGCTCATCAGAAGCTTAAGACTTTCCATAGAGAGGAATGCACTGAGAGATAGTAAAGTGTATCTACTCAGATGTCAGTGGACTATCAGGTCTTTACATGCCTGATCTACTATTATTCAATTCTTTGAAGTACAATGTAACTGGGAAAGGTTTGCGAGAGTAGTACTTACAAACTATGTCTGTTTTGAAGGATTTTATTATCCATCAAAGAACTCAACTCTGTAAGGTCTGGATGTTTACCAGATTCTCTGTTCTTCTATTTATTTCTGGGAATAATCAGAAGATAAGTGCCGGTTCACCGCAGAAGTCTAGTCGGTATATATTCTAGCATACCAAACATGTATTTTGGTGCAAAACCATTTAAAGATTTATGAAGAGGAGCAGTGCTTTAAAATCAATTCTTTGATGGGGATGTGATGTGCAGAGCAGCAGGGTTCTGAACAAGCTGTTGCTTTGAGAAGTACTGACCCATTAAAATGATTCAACCTACTTTTTTCGTAAAAGCATCCCAATATCTTACTGTTGTAATAGGCTGACTTTTATCTTGATGGCTGTTGAAATGTAGGTCTGAATATAACACGGTTCTTGCATGTGTGTCAGTCTACATAACACATTTTAGTTCAGGCTTAGTTTGATTCATTGGAGGGATGGGAAAATCCAATCACTGACCTGTCTAATGCCTCATTTGATGAGTACAATCACAGCGACGCCATACATTTGAATGATGCATTTAAAAATAAATAAATAAAAAAGGTTTAAAATTATATAATTAAGGGCTAGAAAGCACACCTGACTCATTCACTTTTTTTTACCTCTTAAACTTCTCCCATTACTTACTCGACTATCTCTTCCCCTCAGTTCAAGTGTCTACTTCCATACACGGTCATGATGGAAGTCTACTCAGTCTTCCGATAACACTTAATCAAGGGGAAGTGGAAAAAAAATGATGCGTGACCTGTGTAAAGGGGAAGTAAAAAAACGACTTCTGCCCATGCAAAACAGGCTGACATTTCAATGTGGTGTAGCTCTTCAGCAAACGAAATGCAGACTCAGGCACGTCCACACAGACAGACAGACAGACAGACTTAGGAGACATACAGTCTGTAAAATCTGTAACGAAGCACTGTTGTGTTAAATTATTTGCAAGTTTCAAGCAAAGGGTATTGCAATGAAAGCGATGATACTTTGTGTGAATTAAAATGTCAAGGCGGTCACAGATAGCAGTATCCCCCTGCTGAGCAGAGGGTAATGTGCTAACTCCACTCATGGGCCTCTCTCGCTGTGTCAGTCCCTCTTCAATCACACATGCTGGTGTCAGGTCTCGTACAGTCCAAAACTTGTTGCTAGCATCTGTTGGATCATAAATTTCCCCATGGCCTGTAAAGAGAGGGCTCTGGCATGTATGCAAAGAAAAAGGATCCAGGCTGTATTTCTTATTAGTTAAAAAAGAATCTTCTCACCTCGTGCAGCTACTCATAAGGCACCACTTAATTTATTTATGATGCTGATTATTTATATTAACACAGGTGTCATGTGAAGGGCTGTAACCAAGGATTCACTGATTCATTATTAAGTCAAATGTAGAAATTTGGAGGAAATTGTCATCACAAAGAGGCAATACTGACTACTTCGAATGACCTTTTTTTTTGTCCAATGTTTTCTTTTTTTTTTTAAAATATCACGGTGAGGGCGCCATTTGCAAAGCGGTTGCAAAGAAAGGTGGCGGCACAGGTTTGAATCCAACTTGTGTCTCCTTTCCTGCAGGTCATTTCCCTCTCTCTCTCTCTCTCACTATCTACTGTCCAATCTCAATAAAAGGCCTAAAACAGAAATATGTGCACCAAGCTGTAACAGTTTCAGTTTTTACCCACAAAAACACAGACAGTATTTGTTTGCGCGATCAGTCCTAAGGGAGCACACGAGTGGTAAAAAAAAGGGAAAGCTGATGGTTGCTTTCACTGATCACAAGGCCACCTGCAGTGCTGTGAACACGTGCAGTTATATGACTGATTACATGACACACTTGAGTGCTTTTTATTTTCAACCGCAGCAAGCACTACCCACTAACACCACCTTTCTCTTCACTGTGGATGTGAACAGGAAGTTGCTGTTTTGAGTGCAGCAATGTGTCTTTCCTTTCAGAGGTCCACTGCACAGTGCCTGTTGTGTGTGATAAAGTTTTCTATTTTGTGTCACACTATTTTAACCCCAGAAACCTCTCTTGCATGAGGCCTAGCTTGCAAAGCATTAATGCACAGCCCCACATTATCATACTGAGCATTCTTGTGCATGAGATGAGAGCAGGAAGAGAGACCTTCGCTCACTCTGTGCTCTGCATGACGCCTGTGGCACTGACAGTCATACTAAGCAGCAACACACCATAAAGAACTGGATTTCAACATCAGTGTTTAAAATATTCATGTCAGAAGTGAGAGCAGGGCTGAAATGAAGAGGATTTTGCGCAACGATCAGAGGAAGTGGAGCCTCTTCATGCTGCTCCTCTCAGCTATGATACCCGCACACACACACACACACACACACACACACACACACACACACACACACACACACACACACACACACACACACAACGACATGACCCTGTTTCAGGCGACTTTCCTTTTTAATATCATGTCACTCTAACAGGACCCAACGCCTATGGGAGAATGAGACCTAGATGTTAATTCTCCTGGGTTTTGTACAAAGAATATTGTGACAAGATACTTTCAAATTAAAATCATATTGCGTAAGATCAGGAAGATAAGGTTCAAGTGTAAGATATGAGAGAATTCATTTTTGCAAGTTCAGCTGCTTAGAAACTGATTTGCCTTTGTCAAATTCCCAACTCCATGCCCTAGAAAGAAAGGCAAATGAGCTTGCAATGCAAATTAACATAAAAGACGAGTCTTTATTCTCTCCAGGTGGTTCAGCCTGTTTACTTTGTTCTGAATCGTGCCATTAACTAATAAGGCTTCCACCAGTCATTTAGTTGTAATGTGGACCATAGTTTTGTCCTAATACACTCTGTAAAATCACATGAACGTACTTATCTGAGTACATTTACATTATTCTGTAAAATAACATCAGTAGGGCCCACATGTCGGACTGAAACAGAGTCACAGGCTTTATTCTGATGCAGGTACCGAATCAAAGGTACATCAATTAACTGCAGTTTGAAATGGAAAACAATGTGGGCTGTACAATAACCTTTTTTTAAATACTGCTGAATATGATGTTCGTGTATATCCAATCAGGTTATCTTTAGCCCATCTCCTCCAGAATAACAATGGCAGGAGGTTGTCCCCAACAGGGTCATTATGAGCCCGCTCAGAGAGGGACCGTGACATGTACTCTATATCCCCACAGGCTGAATTGAGATGGTTAAAATATTATCCCACTGTATGTTCAGGTGCTTAATGATGAGGAGACAGGTGAGTGTTAAAAATAGTTATAATGGGCTGATTTGAGTACACCAGACTCCCAGGAGTGTACCTTTCCTCAGCCTTTATCTGGAACACTTCCCTGATTCAAATACATGCCAACATGCATAGAAGTGTGCCACTAAATCAGGACTTGTGGAGGAGATTTTGTGTTAACTGTGTCATCGTTTCCCCTAATTTTCCCCAATCTGCCAGCGGGAATAAATCATCCATGTCCAATATACTGAAGTTTTCCTAATATGGGTGTCAATTAGTGCAAGAGGGCTACTGTGGCCACAGCTCTACAGCCTGCAAACTGGGCTGCCGCAGGCAGCACAATGCATTAGCGCACGATGAGCTGTCAGAGAGGATTATTTCAGCCACGCCAGTCAGCGAAGGGGGTGGGCGCCGCTCTGCTGCACTAAACCAAGGAGAAAGAGTGGGCGGAAGACAAGAGAAAGGAAGAGAAACACACAGAGGAAAGAGGGAAAGAGAAGAAAGTGTCCATTACACCGGGTGGATTTTTCCAGAGCACCGATGTTGGAACATTCTTCTGAGCTGGCCCTGGTGCAGAGTTTGTATGCCAACAGCATGCGCTGTCCCCCCTCTGCGGCCGGGATCTCAGTCAGGAATGAGGACCTGCCTATGAGGTACGTTGAGGTTGGCCCCACATTCAAATCTGGGCTAGCTTTTGTGGAGCAGCCTGTATTTGGACTGCTTCTTTGTCCAGGCTGAATATTGTGATAGGATGTATTGTTTCCAGTTGAGCCGCTCTCCCATGCTGTGACTGTGTGAGTGTGGGAAGGGTGGTGTTCTTCTGCGGTCCCCATAGGTTTTCCTTTTCAAGGAGCCCAGAAACTATGTATTTGGGTCTAATGAATATGGATGTATAAATCAATATAATCTTCACTTGATTCAATCAGGAGGTAGTGGATTTGTTCTAAATTGTAACAAAACACAAAAATCAATACCTTATAGGATTCTGGTGTCATTTAATTTACCTTGCTCCTCTTTTCAAAGTTCCACTCAGGACTCAGACGCTTGCATCAACTACAAAAGAGTGAACGATGAATTTGTCAGTAATGCAGATGTTTGTCTCTGAATGAGTCAGGCCACAGGAAAACACAAACCGGTGTGACAAGATATCTACTGAAACGAGTCCTGGCTTTATAGAATCCTCAGTCAAAAAGCAAGAGATATTAATAATCTTTGAAAGAACAGGATGCAGCATTTACATCTACAACAGAATTTGCATTGATTTGGAAGAACTGCACCCTGATAACGCAGTGTTATCATGTGTGCTCAGTACACCTTGACACAGTAGAAGTTCTCTCCATTTTGAGAGCCCTTCAGTTGGTCGCCATTCTGCACATTTTTCACAAAAGGCTGAGCTAAGAAAAAGTGTGCCTCGAAGTTCAAGGCGACGTGTTCAAGAAGATAGAACGTGGCCTGTATGGATTTAACGCTGTCCTATTTTAATGCTGCACTGTTTGTCACGGAAAAGGGTGCAAATTTAAATGCTGGATGTTGAGGTCTGGCAAGAATGATTTGAGTTCTGCTACAGTAAGGGGAAAACATTTGATGTAAACAACAACAAAAGCATGGTACATAGGGAGGATTATGATAGGATTACAGTAGTGATAAACTCAGATTAAGAATAGGACGTTAGTATTAGAAGGTGCCAGCAACTCGGCATCAGCCTCTGGAATTCACACCAATAAAAATCTCTTAGAAATGCAAAGGAGATGCGAAGTCAAATGGTAAAAAAAAATAAACCATGTATGTGTTGATCAAACCCACAAGGAAAAGAGGAGCTGCTCCTTTTACATCAACTCTATTCAATAAAATCCCCTGAGATCTAATTGAGTCTAAGAAAATATGTGGATGCCACGGGTGGGATGACATTATTGTGTTTTTCCTCCATTTTAATGAAACCTGATTCTCCTGAGAGGTTTTGACAAGCTTTTTATGGCAGCCCCTCAAGCTTAATGCAAATGCATGTTGCAAAGTGGGCTTGTCTGCATGTATGGCAAAATAGGTTGCATGTGACATTATGCATACAAGCCTCTTTTAGGCACTGTTTAACAGAGCACACGCTGCACTGGAGCCAAGTTAAAATTGCCATGGTTACAAGGATTATGTTGGATCTCATGAATAGGATGTTTCTTAACACTTGCTATGGATGATATTTTTGGATTGTGCAGTTGCTGGTGTAATATTGAATTGGTTCGATAACTAGGCTCTCTCCCATCCCCTGCCTCTCTGCTATGGCAAACAGCACTTAACACCCCCCACCACCCCACCCTCCCCCAAGTGTAGAGGCCTCGCCCAGCAAATCCAGCACAACAAAAGAAGATAGGCTCTCCCTCCCCCTGGGGAACAACAGCCCAGCACAAAGGGCAAAATGACCTATGACCCTGGGGAAAAGCAACTCAGCAAGACTAACTGCAATTTAACTATCTCACTTTGGATTGGAAGAGATTTACAGACCTAACACAATAAAACTGTACATAGTAGTATTCACTTGACTAATCAAATCCAAATAAAAAAAACCTGGTGTTGAAATTAAGACTCCTGAGGCAAAAACGGAAACAGGAGCAGTAGCCTATATTTAATCTCGATGATTACATGGGTACTCAATTTTAACACTTTAAAATGACTCCCTTATCAGAATCTGTGCGCTCCAGACTCCTCTTACTCAACCAGCCTGCACAATGAGGCCGAAAGGGATCTGCATTATTTTTTTTTAATCAGCCATTATCAGTATCATCAGATAAAAACACCCTATACTGTATAAACTCTATTTGAGACCACGTGCCAGACCCTATGGAGATATTACGGTAATTTTTTTTTTTTTTACATCGGTGGTGGGAGCGTCGAGGGTCGAGAGAGAGAGAGAGAGAGGCAGCATGGTTTCAGACTTTTTGTTGAACAGGCCACGCCTCTGGTTTGCTGCAGCTCCGTGTGACAGCGGGCTCGCCTCATTTTATTTCAGTCGGGAGACGCGAGAGAGACATTTGGAGGAAGGAATAAGGCGGATATCGGTGCCCCCTCTCTCTCCCATGCAGTTTTGAAGAAGACGCCCCCCCCCACCCCACTCCCTGCACCTGTTCGGCTTCGTCTCGTTTAGCCTCTTGTGAGCGGACGCTGCTTCTCATTGTTAAGATAGCTTGACGTTGTTTTCAAGATGACTTCGACGTACAACCTGGATTTCCACCCTTTAACCGAAAGTCGGTTATTGACTACGGGGGACACAATGTAAGTAACCAAAAACTACCGATACGCATTGCGTAACCATCTTTTTTGTGTGTGTGTGCGCGCGTTTGTGTGTGTGTGTGTGTGTCCGCAAGCAACTGCAAATAATAGTTCAGCGAGTTAGCTTACGTTAGCTACCGGGAAGCTAACATTGCTAATCATGACGAGCTGTGACGGTGCGCTCACCTGGAGTTAAATTAGTTTGTCTAACTTGGGTCAACAAAGCGTTGACCGCAAGTTAAGTCTGTTTAAAAACACTCGCCACTACTTTTAAAAACTACAATTAAAGCAGTCGCAGTGTTTGCTGACACATTGCTCGAAGTGAATTTGCTTGTCGACGGTGTGAGACACTGGGCGCGCTGCGTGCAGTCAAGTGACATGTGCTTCCGGAGATCACGCGTTTCAGTATCAGTAGAGACAATTTAAGAAAAACAAAAACAAAAAAAAACACCCATTAGGGTTCAGAAACATGAGGGATGTGTGCAGCTTTGTGTGTAATCGACTTTCACCGCCGCCATCTGATTGCTTTCGTGTGGTTGTTTGAGCAGAACCAGGTCCTCCTTTTTTTTTTTTTTCCATTTCAGTATCAATAAAGGGAAGTGCGTTGAGCATACAGTAACCCAGTTAAACTTGATGTTAAAGTGTGCTGAAGCTGTAATGTGTTGCCAGATCTAACACCCATTTTTTATTTTTTCTAATTTCATTTGTGTTTGAAGCCTTTTAAATGAAGTGTGGAGGCAGCACACACACACGGGCTCGGCTGGACTCGCTGACCCTCCCCGTCTTTCTGCTAGCAGCTAGCATCGTTAGCCACAGCAGCCGTTCCCAGGCTTGTGGTGCCTGCCCCCCCCTCCTCCTCCCCCCGTCCATGTTGAGTGTAGAGAGTGCTGACTGAACGGCAGAAAACACGTGGTTTGCTACATTATTGAGCCATTAATGGAAACCTTGTGACACGACATGTAAACAAGGGAGGGTGGGGGGGGGGGCATTCACCAAGCACAGAAGTGAATATTATAACTGTGTCGACAGAACAGTTAATCCTGTTTGACAAAAAAAAAACATTCCCAGCACCACTGTCTGCATCTTCAAGATTGTTTAAATTGTAAGTGCTGCACTTACACAGCAGTGTTATCTCAAATATTCCAGCAAAATGGCTCTTGTCGTTTGATTACATGGTCCAGCACTTAAATGCATTTTCACTCTCATTGCTTCCAGTGGTGTTTCTTTTAGTAGTTTTGTCATGAACATTGAGCAGGTTACGTAATAAATGCAAAGCCATTTTTTTTATTTATTTTTTGTTCCTGTATTTCACATCTATTTCTCCTCGTGTTTCTTTACTGAAGTGAAACAATCGGTTAATAAGAAAAAGGGTTTATTAAAAATAAAAATGCCGATTACTGCAAATTTCAAGTTATAAGTGAGCGTCTGCTGATATATTTTAATCTCATACAGAGTATTTATTTTAGTCTATTTTAGAAAACCAACATTGGGAATCAGGAAATTGTGATAGTTGCTGTTCACTTCTCTATAACATTTAGCATTCCCTTAGTCAGTCACTATAATTAAGAAAACAATTTTTAATTAAAATGATTACTTTCAGCCCTGCCTTTCACCAGAAGCACTCTTGTGAAATTAATGGGCATTATGAGTAATAAACTGTTAATATTATAATTTTTTTACACTTTGGAGTGATTTTTGTGTGAAGCACATCTCGTATGTGTTACCTGGGGACAGTGACGTGTTGATTATCTGTTCCCAGTTGGATTTGATTGATTTATCCTTCTGTTTGTTGACAGTAAGAGCGACTATCATGGCTTAAGTGTGATCCATTGGCAGCCAACACAGCCGTAGTGCTATGTCAGTAAGCTAAGCATCACAGTGATCCCTTTTTGTTGTGGCCGGTGAGCCGTTGATCCGTGCGAAGTGTAGTATCTTGGCACAGGGTCTGAAAAGGCTGCTTGGGCCAGCTGTTTGATTCTCTCACCTCGCTGTGAGTGACGAGACAAAGGTGGTGGAGGGTGAGTGCCATCCAGCCAGATGTTGAAACTCAAGAGAGTTGGACGGCTCTGATCTGGCCTGTCACCTGGTCTTTTGCGCCTGCTGCTAACTTTGCGCTGTATTAATTACAAGAGTGACTGTTCCTGTCCCGGAACTACATGCACAGCCTTGGAACGCTAACAGTCACGTCGTGTATGTGTGTTTGTGTGATTAAAGGTTGAGCAAATTGCTCCACAAGCTTTGCTAACAAAATGTATTGTAGGACAGAGTTACATAAGACACAATCACTGTGTCCGTGGTATAGTCAAAGCTCACTGTCTCTTGCGTTATCAAACAAAGTTGACCCAAAAGGTATTTTGAAGCAGCAACAAAAGCTATGGGGTGTCTGAGTTTATTATTCTGAAAATGAATATCAATTTGCCTAACCCTTTAAGGCTAATGCACTGTTCAGCTCAGCAAACGTGACAGAGACGTCAGTGACTACAGTCCCCATCGAGTGCAATCAGCTGTTTGGTTGAAAAAGCCCTTCTTGAGTGGACAAGTCAAGAGTTGCAGTAATGGACTGGATTGAAAGGATGAGACAATAATAGGGTCTCTATTTTAAATTGATGCCTTCCTGAAGCAGAGCGCATCTGTTAGCAGTTGTAGGGTGTGTAAGAAATTCTTGTAATATGCCGTATAGTCTGCAATAAAAATGTTAGCTCCTCAATTTAAGTGTTCTGAGTGAGAAATGTATGCAAGCTATGCATGTTGCCCTAACAACGCAGTGACAAAAAAGGCAGAAATCTCCTTTTACAGCCAACACTTGTTTAAAAGTCTTCGTAGTCCTGCAGTCAATTTAATTTGTTTTAATTGAAAGATAATTTATTACAAGGTATTGTTATAATTGATAATTGATTTTAGTAATGAAGAGGGAATAAACATATGCTGTTTTAGTCTTCTTAAATGTAGACTCAGAATTTCTGTATCATTTATTTTAAACCCAGACTTTCAGTTTTTTTTCCATTAATTTGAAGATGCCACTTGGACTTTGGGAAATCCGTCTCACTTTTTTCACATTTTGAAAAGACTAAACTAAAGGAATAGAGGATCGATTTTCTACACAGAAAACAGGCAATATAATTCCATGTTCAGAACGGAGATTGTATTGGCTTTAAGCTGTTCTGCCTATCACAGGTTTGGATAATGAATGACTCAGTAAGCCAGGAACGTCAGCACACTCTGTCAAAGTAATCAAATGTAATTGCTGTTTTCAGTGGGCTGTTTGTCTCTTCTTTTGAGATGCAGCGGTAAAGTGGCTGCCTTTTCTGGTGAGTTCCACCTGAAGATTTAAGTTCATGCTAAATCTGACACTGACGCAGGCATTAGCACAGTTTTAGTCAGTTGGATCTTTAACTGTTCCTTCACACCAGCTTTACTTTAGCAACGTCATCCATAACTGCCAGGGACTCGTGGTGTGATTATGGAGCTAATGGGGCGGGCCTTGTCATCAGATGCTGGCCGTCTGTTAACATGCAGCCTATTCAGAGGCTGATTGAACACGTCTGTCTTCATCAGGGGAGATGCAACAATGAAATCGGGCCATATTGAGCTGAATTGGACTTAATTCCAGGGCTAAACTATTTTATTAACATATAATCAGAACCACAATGTGCTGATTAGGGTCGTAACACTATACTATGCTATGGAATTCAGATAACACACATTCCTCCTTTTTGAGTGCCTTCTGGCCTCAAGCGTATTTCCCTCTTAGTCGTCAATTGTTTTTTTTCCTACCCGAGCAATGGGTTAAAGTGGTTCCTGCTCTGTGGTCCTTTAGCTGATGGTCTGTAAATCCTCATGCTGTTTTATGAAGTAAAACTTCTAGCTTGTCAGAAATATTCTTTTATACCGACTATGAAACGTTATTTAACTTGGCAGAGAATATTCAGACAGTTTTGTTAGTAGTGAAGAAAATAAAAGCATGAAGAAGAGAGAGCCTTTATGTTGCACTTGACAGCTGTCAAAAATATTACCAAGGCATTAGAGGCATTCTGTGTCCCGTTGAATCAGCTTATAGAGTCAGTGGTTTCCTGAAAGAAATAGCAACTCAGGACTTTTTTTTCTGAAGGTATTACCAACAAACAGCTGTTCAAGCTGACTGATTTCCTTCTCTCTTCAGAGACATTACGCGTGTCTATGTGAACTTTAACTTTGTTTTAATCCCCAATAAAGGGTGACAGCAATGTACTGCTAGTTGCCAAAACAGCCTAAGGCAAAAGCGTTTGTCTATGACTCAAATAGGAAGAGGGTCCGCCTTATGGGTAATGGTGTCCTCAGTGGTCAAAATGACAATTATATGAATATTTTTATACTAAAATTTACGTTAGAAGTACCAGATAAAATGATTGGTTGTCTAGTAGTAATTAAAACAGGAATTTTGATGAAGTGAAATTATTAATAAAAATGTACAACAGTAAGGTTGCTTGGCATCAGCAGCAGTGACAAAATAAAATCATGTGCCATGTGATATTTTGCAATGATCCCTTATGGTTTAGGCATGACTAATGTCAATCCACAATGCTGAGCTTTCAAGTTTATGTACATTACTCGGCAAATTTGGCTCGCCGTCTATTTCGAGCATGGTAAAGGTGTCGCTGGCATACTTGCACGGTCAGAGCTCACCAACAGGACGGACACATGCTCCAGATTAATCACCTGTTTTTATGGGTGATACAGCAGTAAGCACGCAACTGTCGCTAGTCTGGCTCTGCATGAATTGTCAGCTGCTTCAGGGCGTCTTGAAGCACGAGGAGCTGCCACATTGCAGGGTTGTTTGTGGAAGCTCGGCAAAAGGCTTCCCTACAGTTTGGGAGCACTCTGCTGGCTGGTATGGGAAGCAAAGCGTGTCAGTTTTAGCAGAGTAACCTTCAGTATTTCTGAGTCAGTACATAATTAATAGTGTTTTTGGTATTGGTAAAAATTCCCTTTTTTGATATGATGGTAAAATCAGCAATCTCCTTTTGTTGTTTTAATTGGGCCAAAAGAGTAATACTTTTGGACCTGTACTGATGGGCTTCATTTATTTTTTTCATAAAAACTTGGCTTTGACTGACTATTAATATTTTCTCTCTAACATCCAGTGGTATCAAGTTTTGCAGAAAGTAGTATTTTTCAGTTTTGTCGTACAATCGTCGAATTCTGTCCCCAAGTAGACGAGAAGTGACATAACTTTCAACTGTGCCATAGAAAAAGTAACATTTTTAAATAAAGTATTTACAGTGAAAAGTATTTAATACTGAAACTACGCTTAAGCTACTATACATTCATTGAATAGAATCAATCACGCCGACAGAAACACTTAAAGGAATCTTGGTGTTCATGGGTTATTTTAATGACAGCTGTCTTTTTCTATCGGAACGGTATCCTTAAATGACTTCTTTCCCTGATTTCAGACTCTATTCACTATCATATCTCTACAATAAAGGCACAAAAAGCCCCAAAAAAATCTTTAAAATGTTTTTTTAGTTTTTTTTAACTTGACCTTTTAACATCTCCCTGCTTTGGCAGATCGTCAGCAAATTAAAATCCTTCACGATCTAAGATCGTTATATCGACCACCACTACGTGATGCCCTGTGCGTTGGTCAGCAGTTGTTGGCTGTTCCGCTTATTTTAACTCAGTGTGGTGGCATTAGATTCGTTCCTGAAATACTTCACTTTCATTTCTGCAGACCCTGCATATTGACTTTAACGTTGGGCCAAGCGTCCTCTTACAAGGGAGATTGTAAAAGATGTTTGCTCTAACGCTTGTCTTCAATAAAAACAAGACAAGCTGAATGTCTTTCTGCTGCTTCGAAGACAGTACAGGCATTACATTAGGGTGTCAGACACAGTCATACATTACTGACGCTGAGAGCTATCTAATGTTAGCAGCAAGATTTGGTTTGCAGCCCTCAACTTTCCTACTAGGAAAATTTACTTGGATGTAAGAAAGTATGTTTTGAAAAATGATTTGAAGTTTTGAGTTAATTAAAAATTGTAGAAATTAATAACCTTAGAAATGAATAATTGTTGTTCTCAAGTAGATGATTTTTTTTCCCAACACGTCAAGTAGATATTGCTTAATCTCAGCAGATGCAACTTTAAACTGACATTCTTCTGGCAGATCCTCATATGCAGCTGTCACATTTGTGGTAACCAAGCTAGCACAGCTAGCCATAACTGACTAGCCCTTTAAAAGGAATTGTTCAACGTGGTAATTGGCTTCTCTGGTTTCTGAAAGGCATTTGTATAAGAAGCTTGGCAATTTTCTTGGTCAGTTAAGTAACGTTCTGAGCTTTAGAGGATCGGAGGGATGCATTTTTAAACTTTAGATGGCGCTGGACCAGCTGTTTTCCCTGTTTACATACTTTACCCAAGTAAATGTTTTATATTTAATATTAATTGTATTTAGCCACGTCTCACTTTCAGAAAGAAATGTTTGCATGTTTCCAAAAACAAACAACTGTTTAAGAATAACCAAGGGACCTGAGGAGTTATTACTTCAGATTTACCTAGTAACCAGTAAATCTTTTTTACCTGCCACTTTATTGTATCGGGCAGCATGGTGTTAAGACATATGAAACTATTCAAGAAAATACTGACATGCTCTTTAACAGAAAAAAATGATTTCAATCAATTTACGACAGAGCAGATCAAGTGGGTCAGTAAGTCAGACACAGAAACAACACGAATACATCCGCTTTATTTTCAGAATAAAACATTCAAGTTTGACAATTGAAACAATGACCATATGTGTTTGGTGTTGTCTTTATTGTTTAATGCCACATACATATCTGGTGGAAGCGGTATTTACAGTCGCTTCTTTGTCAACGAGTCACAGCCAGCTCTTTTTTAATCATCTTAAGCAAGGACTTGAGACCGCCAGACATCAGGTCAAACACACCTTCAGCAGATAGACCCGTTGTAATGGAGATGCTAATCCGTGGTGCGCTACTCTCAAGAGACACTGAGCCAAGCCATTCCAGCACATATCCCATCATATCCCCAGAGTGGAACAAGCCGAAGACCTGCATTCAATTTTTATTGTTTTCTGTCACAAATCACTCTGCCACATAACTTTTATTGAGCAATAGGTTGAGCAAATGTAACAATTTTTTTTTATTAAAATTAATATAAAAAAGTATACATTCTCCTCAATTCTTGCTTTCTCAAGTTCATACTTGAGTGGTCATAGCAAGCTCTTAAAGCAATTCTTACTGTTTTAACGCATCCACTGTATGGTGTATGTATGCTTTATCATATTTGTACTTTAATACTCTAATTCATTGAGTAATATGAATTAATAACATACAAACTGCTTTGTTACTTAAAAGTATTGATGGATAACCCAGGCTGAGATATGTGTATTTTATTTACATTCCTCAACAGCTGTCTTTCCCACCAGCTGTTTTTCTAGAGACAAAGCACAGCTGCAGGGGGGCTGGGAGTTTAATGAAAAAGAGACACTGTTTTCAAATGACTTTACTTTGCTCCATCTATTTTGAATACTTTGTCAATTCCAGTTTTTCAAATAGTCTTGCTCTCTACAGCATATTTCATCAAATAGCCCTCAGCAAAATGGCGTTTGGAGTGCCACGGGCTAAACTGGATAAATGGTGTCACCCGCCAGAGCTGTGGCCTTAGCAGACATAGCTTCGATGTGTTCCAAAGCAATTCTCTGACTTGGCCCATTGTGCTGTAGAGGAACGGTGAATAGTGTTCTCCAGCAGGGGGGAACAATATGTGATTGTTCCCCTGCTGTGGTGAAGAATCTGTAGGTTACTCTCTGTACCATCGCCAAGCGCCTCAGGAATAGAGACACAGCAAAATCTCTGTCTGGTAACCAGCGATTTTTGGAGGTTTACAGCTCTACTGTGCCGTTTTCATTTAGCTGTCGGAGTGGACAGGAAGGGGGAACTCAGCCCTTACTTGGTGTAGAGACTTTTCTTTCACTGGAGCTTCTTTTTTCAGTTAATATATCATCGCATTGACAACTGCAAGAAAAACACTCTTTCCGCAGCGTGGAGTTGGATTTTAGATGAAGAAACTCAAGTGTGATTTGTTAGCATGTCATTAAAGTCCCTCAAGGAGTTTGGTGTTTCCGCAGAACGGCTGGGCACATTTTGTAAGAGATGGATGGCACGTGTCCAAAGGTCTGTGTATTAAATTGTTTTTACATTGGTATCTTTTGTAAGTCTTGTTTTCACAATGTTATTGTATGGTACTCTGTGTGCCAGGCTCGTACAGAACAGACTGTAATATTTGCGCTGTAGTTGAGATTCTTTGCCCGTCTTGACCGTCTCTGCTACTTTATTGTGTATTATTAAATAGTTAAAATATCAATTCATCGATGCATTGCAATATATCTTTAACTAATTAAATTTTTTGTTTTAATGAAGCCCACCTCCTGTGTGTGCTGCCATTCTAAGATTTGCATCGTACAGAGACCCCACTTGACCAAACAACGTCTGTAAAATACATTTTGGAGTCAGTTTGTTCTGAACCAATACAAATAATGCTCACATTATTATTAAACTAATTTCAGAAGGTACTCTAATGAATTATCTGGAAATGTCTGTCGTCTATGTGTGTTATCAACACATAGCTCAAAGCATGGATCAGAATTGAATCGTGACCCAAAGAAAGAAGGAAAATCTAATTGGCTTGGTATTGTTCAAAACCTCACAATTCATAGTATTGGTGGCTTAATTCTTGAAATGATTCTGTTGCAACACTCTGGATGGCTGAATCTCGGGCCTCTCTCCTGTCGCCAAGCCACCCCAACCCTGTAAGGAAGTGTTTGTGTGCTTGATTTTGTGTGTGAGCAAGACGGAGGTGCTCTAGTCATAGGTACACTGGTGGATATTGATTCTCTGTCCCTGAGGCTTGTCTCAGAGGAAACTGTAATGATTTATTATTTCACTGTTCTCCATCATCACCCCACTACCCCCGACCACCCACATTGTTTTTTTTTTTTGTTTGCTTTGCAATTCAGAGTTGACCATTATTGCGAACAAGATATTGTTTCTAGCATCTATGTCAGTGAACAAATGTTTACAGCCACACTGCAAAAGATTTAATGCTCTAAGGCCATTCCGTTTTTCTGGGATAATTAGATTTAAAATAACCACGGGCAACTATGGGCTTTCTAGGGCTTTGTCTGGTTAAATAATTAAAATGGGGTGGTGGTGTTACTGTTCCTACATTGTACTCTAATAATTGAATAATTGAAGAAAGGACAAATCTCACATTCAACCTGATTTATCATTCAAATGTACGGTAGGTGCCCTGTTAAAAACTAAAGTCAATACAGCATAAATGCAAATGTGTTATATCCACAGTTAAAGCAAAGAGGATGAATGGGGGTCATTCCTCTGGACTTTCAGAGCAGAAAATCATGTAAATCTGGTATTCTGGTATATTTTTCCGAAGCAATTTGGCCAAATCGGTCACAGCTGTCTCACAAAAACTCCCTCCACAAGCTGAATGCGCATTCCATGATCTGCATAGGTGTTTATTTTATTAAGGACAAAATCATTGATGGGGACAGTTCATTGGTTGCTGGATATTGGTGTAGGGAATGCATTTAAAGCAGTTGCAGACAAAACACGTTTGGCAAAGACTTTGAAAATCTTCCTCACCTTTCATCCTTCCTCTCTTGTTGTTTGGTAGCGCATTTTCTGTATTGATTACGATGGTGGATTAACAAAATTAGGTGGAGGTGAGTGCCTCAAAGTTCAGGATGCAGGAAAGAGTGAATTGTAGATGGATACCTGTACATAGTAAATGTTTCCAACAATTATTTAGAACAGCACATTCTTAGAAAGTATTTGACCTTTAGTTTGAACACTCATTTTTATTTTCAATTGTTGTGTTACAGTAAAACGGTGTATTTGTTGAGGATAACTGGTTCATTTAGGCAAGTAAAGACAACAAACAGGTTTCAACTGTGAGAGGTACATTTTCAAAAAGACCTGGAGCAGAACTGGTTTGTCATGTCTTAGGACCTTTTTGTTTAAATAACTTAGTTACACAGTGTGCTGTTTGCACAGTATGATGGACTTCACATGATGTGTTTTCAGATCCATTTGACTTACTTTTTCACAGTTATATTGTGACCATTATCAAGTTGAGATCTTTTATGAGCATGCTTTTTTGCTCAAAGTTAAATCAGTCTTTTTATAAATTCAAGGCTGCTTGTATTCACATTCTAGACATTGTAAAAACTAAAATATTTTACCTATGGAGTTATCTTATCTCCATTAAGAACACCAAGTTCTTCATTGCCATGTTGCTGACCTCCAGTTTATTGTGAAAAGGCATCAGGCCTCAAGTATTGTCAAATTGTTTTTGATTTCAAGAGTCATCCTGTATGAAGATAGAATTGTCTGATAAAGATTTATACATATCGAAATGATATGCATACATTTATAAATATAAAAACAAGACAAATAGATAAACTAATTTGTATAAATGAACGTGTATTTGTAAATATATTTGAGAATAAATATGCTTGACTAACATTCGCAGATGTCGGTAACCTCTGACAGTGACATCTGTCTGTACACTGACTAAGTGGATTCATGTATACTGTCTAGTAGATAAAAAGAAAATGGCACTACAACCCACAAGAAACAGTTATCACTAGTTATTACTTACCCATCCAGTAAGTCCACTGTTCGCTTCCATGTTGTTGATCCTGCAGCAGTCACAGACGGTAAATTTGGCTAAAAGTTTCTGCCAAATACCTAACCATAACCAGCGGTGGCTGCACAACACTGTCATCTAATGGTTGTTCAGGGGAGGGTTTATTCGCATTCAAATTCGGCGGTATTTATTTGTGGATGGCAGTGTGGGGTAAGAATGTCTCAAAATTACGTCATTGACAGAAAAGCCCAAAAGCAATCCACAAATACAGAATCCACGCACGAAGTCAAGCGTATTTATTTTCAAATCTCAAAAATATAGTTACAAATACATGTTTGTTTTATACAAATTAGTTCATTTATTTGTATGTCATGTTTTTATATTTGTATATTTATTAATGTATGCATATTTATACATATCATTTCGATATCTATAAATCTTTTTGAGACAATTTTATCTCCATATTCCTGTTATCCCTGATACAATGTAGAAATTAATTTAGTGAGGTATACTTACAAGACCCTTCTTTTCTTCTTCTAGCAACGGCAACGGAAGCAAGATGAATGGGTCGCTGGAGCATCTGGACCAGCCAGATCCAGACTCCATCAAAATGTTTGTGGGACAGATCCCACGCGCCTGGTCAGAAACAGAACTAAAAGAGCTTTTTGAGCCTTTTGGAGCTGTGCACCAGATTAACATCCTCCGTGATCGTACCCAGAATCCCCCTCAGAGCAAAGGTAAGGTCACAGACGCTGATGATAGATTGTAAATATAGTGTTGAGTTATTAGTCAATAGTCTGTTGGATTAATACATAAAACATTGATTGTTTTCTGTTGTTGCTTGTTGTTTATATGTAAAAAAAAAATGTATGATCTGGGTTTGAAGGTAACTCAAATTATTTTAGGTTGTCTTAACTTGTCACCACAATTTTTTCCTTCATTTTTGTAAGGAAAAAAAAGGAATACATTTTTAGTTAGTTCTTCATAATTACAGCCTTAATAAACAAATAATTCCAACAATTGGTTGGTAATGTTCTGTTAGTGAGACATAAAGAGAAAGTGGAGTTTGAATTTAAAAAAATAAAGTATAATAATTATTTTTGACCATACTGGCTTAATGCATCATTGTTTCAAGGAATTGCTTCTCAACTGCTATTTTCCATGAAGACATCTTTTGGTGCGCTCAACTTAGAAATGGTGCTTAAGTTGATTCAGTTTATGCTGCAATTAGATGAGACTGTGAAGTGGCAGCTTGCTGTCTGCAGAGAGCTGCAAGGTGCCACTGGAAGTGCTTAGTCTCCCGTAACTAACTGCAGGTGAATAAAGTAAATTACATTCTCCCTAATGTTACTATCTAGGGTTTACAACATCACCAAAATTTCAATTCCCTTGATGGTTGAAGGGCTCACCGTGGTTAAAGGCGCTTATCCACTCATGGGTTTTAATGTGTCAGGACTCAGTTTGATGCTGGACTCTTTATCTAAATAGAAACTTTTTTTGTGCTCCCAGAGCTTTAATAGCCACACCAAGCTGTCAAAAGGTAATTGGCAAGGCCATGGCTACCTCTCGCTTGTAGTCTTTGAGGTGTCAAGAGCCATTGGCATTAGTGAAGTGGATAAGAAGCTTCACTGCGGATTTAGTCTGTGGAGATGATCTGAGAAATTGTTGTCTGGTTTTTCAGTCTGGTAAATACAGTATGTGTTTGTAGCCATTTAGTAGGGTCTGTCCTCACTTTTTGTTCTTCGTGCCCAAGTGATAACAATCCTGCTTCTTTGAGACACACATGTTGACTTTCCCCAGTTTTCCAGCACCCATTCAGATTTCAAATGTCCAGCATTATAATCAAGAAAACAAAATGAGGACTCTGCGTTGTCTTGTCAGGTGCCATTTTGTTTCAGAAACGGTTGCCTTGTAACTGTTTCTTAATTTTATCTTTAGTGGTGTCACACTTGCACAAAACTCCTTAAAAACTCCTGGTGTTTTGTGTGAACACAAAAAGACAACATTTTCACTCAAGCTTTATCTGGAGTGTCTCCTTCCAGCCCCCAGTATTTTTTCTGCAGAAAGCCCGAGTGAGCTAATGTGAGAACACAGCAGGATATAATCCGGAGAATTCACATTGAGCGAGTGGAAGGGGGTGTTGAGGTTTATCCACTGCGATCGTTGCACGACAAAAGACTGTGTGCACATCTCCATGCACGTAGTTAAACAGCTGCATTACGTTTTCTGTGCCAGTATGTTCTTTTCCGCTCTTTTGTGTTTCTTTGAAACTACACATACCAGGCAAATATTCTCCTAATGCGGACTCTGCCCATTCATTGTCGTTCTTTTTGCGTCTTGCCTCAGGAGACCCCCGCCCCACTCCTGTCTGACAAGGATAAAATTCTAGAAATTTTCAGGACTGCATATCTGACACATCTCTTGATGCAGTATGCTAAAACGAGACACTTTATTCCTGATTTTAGCACTTGACTTGGTTTCTAGCTAGTCTTTCCTTTTAGTCAGAGAACCTTAGTCTGTCAGAGCCCTGATGAGAATTCATCCTGTAACCAGGACGGACCTTGATCCACATTATGTTGTTTGTTTCTATAAAATGTATGTACACACACACACACACACACAGTTCAAACAATACCAAATACTCAGTCTGTTTGAAGGTATATCAGAAAATCTCCTGGGTGCTTCTTATGCTCTGTGTATATAAAGCTTATACTGTGCAGTTCCTGTAGAGGCTGAAGAGTTCAAAGCCCCCATTTTATAGCAGAGCCCTCCCCTGTTCTTTGTGGAGTGTCAGCTGTGATAGCCTATTGACATGTTAATGCAATGTTAATGTATTCTAATAGATAATCTGGCTTGATCACAGCAGTCTTCGGTTCACCCAGCCTGTGTGAGGTGAATTTGTTGCGGCAGCATCCCCCACACCCATCACTTCTCCTCCTTAGTAGTCCTACTCCTAATGGTAAAGATGGTGGCATTTTTTTTGTTAAAAGAAGGATGGCCCAATGAAATCTAGCCTATGTTTTTTTTGCATGGCAGTTAATACAAGATATTCCACTGAATATTGTTGTCATTCCTGCTTTAGTTTGATGGGTCGTTGGAAGTGCTTTAATCCCATTCCAATTAGGTTGTTTACTTTTCTAGGGATGTATTGAGGAGCCATTTGATTTGCTGTTGTTGTTTTTTGGGTTACATTTACTGCAGGTCATGAAAAAATCATCTGATGACTATCACGCCTCTCTGGATAGTTTATTTAGCCCCAGTAATTCGGAGGCAGGGCTAAGCAGCACAGAAAGAGAGCTCAGCTTGTTGTGAGAGAGAGAAGAGAGCAGCTCGATGCATATTAGAGTTCAACAGCCCTCCCCACGGCCTGGGAGCTCCAGTAACAGCATAATACACACTATGTAGGTCAGAGACGCTGCAGTGCTCCACTTCTCCAGCCCAGTGAAACTGACAGGCTGGAACGCCACTGGCGGTCTGCTGGGACGGAAGGATGAGAGGCTTTTTTTTCTCCCCCTCCTCCGCTCTTCTTTTCTTTACCCCCTCCCCCACCACCTCCTCCCATGATTCCATTTCCTTGCTCCCACTCCTACTCCCTCTTGTGTCTTTGTGCTGGTTTCATGCCTCCTGTATGTATCTTTCTATGTGGTTTGGATTCTTATGTAATGTGGCACTGCTCTCTCAGATGTGTTCAACAGTGCCCTGGCATGCCTGGGCACTGTTGACCTGTGGACAGTGCATCACTGCCTCCTGACAGCTATCCAACCCTGTGGTCATCTCCATAGCCGTGTCACACAACAGCCCTCAACTATCTTATTACTCTTGTGTCCTCGCTGCAGGCTCTGACACGAGCTGCGTGCACCATGGTGCTAAGAATATCCTGTCACATGTTTCTATTATCATATGCAGAGACCATAGCCTCATCCATTTAGCTACTTGACTGCTCTGCAGCAGTCGTTGGATTACATTTACTGTCTGTATGCACTGCGTTTTTAATGCCGTTTTTGTCTCCTTCCCCCCCCCCCGCCCATTCTTTGTCCCTGTTTTTCTCTCTGCAGGATGCTGTTTTGTAACTTTTTATACAAGAAAAGCTGCACTGGAGGCCCAGAATGCACTGCACAACATAAAGACCTTAAGTGGGGTGAGTAAGCGCAGTATGGGCTGCATTTAGCCCCTCTACATCCCTGGTGCAGACTGTGAGCTGTGCACCGGCCGATAATGAGCTCTCGGCTCACTGAACTGCATGTTTGGCCTCAAAAATATCATTGCCGCTTCTATGCCAGAACACTACAATGAAGACTGCCCAAACACACTAAATTGAAAGGCGAGCTGACCCTACACACATTTATGCAGGTATCAGATAAATTGTACTTGACCTGGCAGCAGGCTATTCTCTCAAGTGCAGGACCCTATGTCTCAGAGTTGAACTAATATTGATGCTTCTCTTTATAAGTCATAAAGCACATATACAGTTGTATTTCCCTAGGTTGGATGCATAAAAAGATCAAGATATATTTTACAATGCAGCCTGAGGTATCTTAATTCCTTACCTGATTTGTCTAGAGGGATTAAAGCCCAGCCAGCTGGAATAAGTGCAATTGCTTGTTAAACCTCTACAAATCTTCTCTGCCTATACAGCGCTCTAAATTACTCTCCCTTCCAATCAATTAAATCTATACCAAACAACTCCTGTCGTCAATTAAATCAATAGCCCAGTCTATTGGAAAAAGGAGCTGCTGTCAGTAAGGTTACAGGTAAATATTGAACAAGCTTGACAAATGAGCGTATCAGGCTGAGTATACAGTCGTAGCTCTCTTCAGCAGAGGACTATCCATCAGGCAGACATTTCAAATAAAGTGTGGTCTAACAGCTCAGCTCTTGCATCCCAATCCCCGGTCATACTGTTACTGGCATTGACTGCAGGTGACTGAGTTTGGTTTGCGTGACAGTAGAAAAGCTTGTTTCCCTGTTCCAGTTTTCTCTCCCTTCTGTGCCTTGCTCGCCTTGGTCAGCAATGCAAGCCAGTGCTCATACTGAGCAGGCCATCTGTCTGCTTGTTTTTAGTGCTTGTCAAAAACAAACCCACCACTTTTCATAAGTACAACCTGCTGAGGCATTTCATGAGCTTCATATTTTCATTTTCTTTCACTTAGCAAGGCAGGTAGATGTGCTAAAAATATATTCCTCTGAAGTTATGTGAGCTTTTATTTTTCATACATTTAATATTTTTCATTTTTGTCCTACAGTATGAAAAAACAGGTCCTAGTATCCCTTTTCTCTCAAAACAAACGGAGAAAGATCAGCATGTTTAGAGATTTTTGGCTGACTCAAATGAGATTCTTTACTGCTCCGATTTGCTGCATATTGTTCCGTGTGATATTATGTTTAACAGGGCGTTTTAGAAATGTATTATCTCAGACAAAGAAAAAATGTACTCATGTTTGAGAGAAACAGAACTGGCTTGCTTGTCAACCAGCTATTTCAAATGAACCAAAAAATATGATCTATGTTGACAGGAAGAATCAATAGATGCAATCACAAGCCTTCAATAGAGAAAGGAGTGAAATTGGAGAGTAGAGAATTTGATCCTTGCCATCAACTCATTGACACTTCCTCCATTTGGCCATGGTGAGCGATGATTGTTTCTGAGTGAAAGGCCAAAACGAGGGCCAGAGAGTGCTTGAACATAGTAGGGTTGGAGATGAGTATGAAGATATGAGACTCTTGTGAAGAGAGATAACGAGGAGCACCTGAATTGTTTGTAATGGTGACAAGTGCAGTGTTGAACATTTCTGTATTTTTTTTTGTTTGTTTTTCAGATGCATCATCCTATTCAGATGAAACCTGCTGACAGTGAGAAAACAAGTGGTAAGTGGTTTCATGTGAAATGCAGGGTCACACCAATTGAAGGGAAGGTACAGGCATGATGTCTCTGTAGGAATATCGTATGTAAGAAGACAAGATTTTGCCTTGACAAACTGGGGTGTGAGATTTTGAAGAATGAGGGGGCTGGATTGGGGGTCAGTTTAATGGAAAGTGAAAGCCTGAGAGGGACTTAGTTCAGGGAATGCACAGCAATACACAATTTTTATATAGAGTCAGGGGTTAGGAGGATTAAGGGTTTTAAAAGGCACCAAGGGGAGAAGAGTATAGCAGGTATAGAGGATCTGGAGGACAGCACAAATGGATGATACAGTCATCTATCTGGAGAAGTCGACACTCAGGCAAACAAAGCTGCTAGTTACAGAGATTTGTGCTAGAGACTGGCACCTTGAGTGAGAGGCAGAAAATGTAGCGGCATGAAAAAGAAAAAAAAAAAAAGTGCATGAGTTAACACTTGATTCAACTACTCCTTTTTCAGTAAAGCTCAGTAATTGTTTGGGTTTAACTGAAAGCTGTTCCTTCTCTCGTGCATGTGCAGCTGTAGAGGACCGAAAACTCTTCATCGGAATGGTTGCAAAGAAATACGGCGAGAACGAGATCCGAATGATGTTCTCGTCTTTCGGACAGATAGAAGAGTGCCGAATCCTCCGGGGACCAGATGGTCAGAGCAGAGGTAGGTGTACTCTCGGCACAGGCAGAATGTTCTTGGCCCCACAGCCTGCCGCCTTCAGCATAGCTCAAGTACATATTCTCATCAAGTATTCACACAGGCCCCTCCCTACTTCTTCAAATCAACCCCCTCCGCCCCCATATCAAGTGCTATTCACCTCAGTGGCACCCATTCCATCCCCATAGTCTCCCCTCCTGTCACTGTTACACTCAGCCTCCAAATCGCACAGTGAAGGGCCACTGCACTTGCTGTCCAGCACAATGGCCCGTCGCCTTGGCAACCGTTGGCTGCTAGTGTTCGTGGGCTCAGCTGGCAGGCGGCTCGGCTCAGCTCAGCTCCTCTTTTACCGCCTCCTTCATCACACTCAACAAAGGCTGGAATTAGCCTGTCGTTGCATCTCCTACATACCTCTCTACTGCATAAAGTCTCAGACAGCAGGCAGCACGAGGCTCTCGTGTTGATGTGCGTGATTAAAACTCAGCAGAGATCGTTGCCCATAAAATTCTGCTCTTTTTCAAGTAAAGGTTTGCGATGTTACCACGGTTTATAATACCCCTTTGATGTTTGCAGATCTTGCATATTTTAGCGAATCAAAGCCTTTCAGTGTGTATTTATGTGTGCATTTTACGTGTATATAATCACATTGACTTTCACCACGTAGTCAAGCCTCTTTGGGTGGCAATTTAATCCGTCAATCACTGTGCTCATGTGACACGTGTTACTGTTCTCCTTGTTGTGTTCTTTCTCCGTGTGCTAACCAGTGAGGGTGGGTCTGTGTGCTTGGGAGTTGCCATTTTCTGTACTGTAATGTGTTTTTTTGGGGTTCATAACGAGTTGTCCAAACCTTTTGTCTTGTTTTGTTTCTTCTTGTCCCTCCCTCCCCCCTCCCTCCCCCCCTCTCCTATTGTCCCTCCCCCCCCCTACAGGCTGTGCGTTTGTCACATTTGCTACCAGGGCAATGGCACAGAATGCAATCAAAACCATGCATCACTCTCAGACTATGGAGGTACTGTACCCCTTAGCACCTATTTCTCATTTTCCCCCTTCCCCTGTCATACATTTTGCTGCCCCCTTGTGTTGGAAAGATGAAGAACCTGCCCAAGCAGATGGCGTCCATTCATCACAGAGCATGAGTCCTTTCCAAAATCACTCTTGCCAATTACAAAATTACATTGTTGTCCGCAAACTAATTGAATAAAAGTTGAAACGTTGCCTCTCATAGCTGCTGAATCTGGAGCTAAAAGAACACAAATGCTGTCAGCTCCAATTTTAGGCTGAACTAAATGAATCTTTTATTGTTGATGATCATATTTTGGAGCCTAGCCACCACAGTCTATCATAATCAATCCATATTTTGGACCACAGGGGAAAAAAGTCCACATCATCAAATATAGGTTAACAATGAATTAACCCAAACTGGAGTAGCTATCTATCCTAAGAGATTTCTCCAAAAACTGGGTCCATGTCATTGTGAAGCTTAGTGGAAGTGGAGCAGCAGTAATTTGACAGCTAGCAGGTCAGAGGCTCCCCAGTGAAGCATCAGACCAAGTCTAATTAGCAGCCCAACCAAACATAACACTCCTCCTACCAGATTAAACACAGGCCCCAGTGGTGGTGCCACCTATTTACCCTGCAGTCACAACCTCCCAAGTTCTCTGCAAAGGGAGGTGCTGCAGGTGCAGAAGCCATTTTCCCTGTCCGGCCTGGTCCCTGTCTGGCTTTCAACTCCTAGGAGTCGTTTGCACCGCATGCCTCGTGTACATGCGTCTCTCTCAACAGAATGTGACTGTTTCTGAGACTGTGTGTGTGTGTGTGTGTGTGAGAATGTGTATATTGTAATGCATTTTCTTGTTAATGTCTACTGACATATCTTCATTTGAATGTTATGTTTTAAGTGTTGTCTCCATCTGTTGTCTGCTTGTCTGTGGACTCCATTCAGCTCCTGAGAGTGCTAAAAAGATTCACTGTCTGCAGCATTATCCTGTGCCCCTCTCTGGAATGTGGCCTGGCTCAGCTATGCATGGCAGATGTCCTCTAAGTGTTAGCTTTGATATGAATGCAACAGGAATAAAGAAAAAATGTCTAGAGGCATAGCTGATACCCCCTTTTGAAAAAATCCTAGCAATGACTGTGTCCTTGCATTGGCAGATAAATCCTCACCTTGCATCTGAATTATTCTGACATTTCTGACCTCTTTGCTGCTCCAGGGTTGTTCCTCACCTTTGGTGGTGAAGTTTGCTGACACACAGAGAGATAAGGAGCAGCGGCGCCTGCAGCAGCAGCTAGTACAGCAGATTCAGCAGCTCAACAGCGCCTCTACCTGGGGAAACCTGGCTGGCCTGGGGACCCTCACACCACAGTACCTGGCAGTAAGTGTTTCTCAAACATACAGGCCTGCTGAGGCCCATAAACACTCTTCAATTATCACGTGGTGCCGTTTGTGAGTTTTATTTAAAGATCAGTCTTACATACAAGTATACAGATAAACAGAAGCACCTGGCAGTTTAAAATAATATATGCAAGGCAATAGATTGTCTTCAATGCTGTTATAGTTCATGTACAAACTGATAAACCAGTCAACTTCTCTTGGTTAAAATGTGACTGTGACGAATATGCATGTTAAAGCAGCGCTGTTTTGCGAAAAAAGGACTGATTTTTAAAAAAATGTACTAATCACACAACAATTTGGCTTTGTAGTGTTTCTTTCCACACTGTATCCTCAACTGTTAAAAGGTCCTCAGATTTAATATTAGGTGGTCCTTTTGCCTTTTAGGTCTCAAATCCTAGAAATATTTTTAGAAACTTTTACTTAACTATCAGAAAGATTAAGATAATACTGATGCATATAAAGAGTAAATGGAGCAAAGCAAATAGAGTTAAAAATACTGCACAATATTCAAACCTAAACTATCTTCACCGAAACGCAATGTAAATTCACAGACTGGGATGAGAGTATTACAGATTGCAGTATCAATATGAATGTACGAAGACGTAAAGACGGCTGAACTATAGTTTTGCAGAAACCTCATCTGACAAAATGCTAGTGTATTTAAATGCCAAAAGAAAAATAATGTCTGGACTTCATATGAATTGCAATTGCATTGAAATGACAATTGTAAAATAAATTGTTTGCTAAATAAGCAAATACAAATGAAATGTAAAGATGAGGGAACAAAATCCAAGAGTATAACATCAAATCTTTGTCTTTACTTTTACTCTGTAACCACTAAATTGTAAATATAGTTCAAATAATATTAGAAGGAGCAATTCATTTTAAGATTTCAAACTTTGAATTCATTTCTAATTCTTCTTTTTTTTTTTTCTACAACAGCTGCTGCAGCAGGCTTCATCCACCAGTAACCAGGGCAGTTTCAATAGTATTCAGAGGCTAGGAGGTAAGTTGGTTCCTTCAACACCACTGCTCTTAAGGCATGTTCTATAAATGAACAAGCTGGCAGTTTTCATGTCACAAAGCTTGTGACTCATTGCTGCAAGCCCACGTTTTTATTATACTGCAGTAAATCACATCTCTCTATTAGATCAGTGGCACAATAATAATCACTGCTGTTATTCTGGGCCTGTGCAGGCCACTTGTGGGCGAACACTCAGCACATAGCTATGACTTGACGGTTTCTGACTCCATCCACTGTCCTTTCTCTACAAATGAAGGCATAAAAAGCTCCAAAACAATGTTTCAGAACTTAAATATAATGAAAGATGAAATGAAATTGTAACCTGAACGCTCAGTCGTTAAAAATCTGTGACATTGATTGCAAGAATGCCCCATTGTATCCAGGACGTGTAATAAGAGATTAAGGGATAGCATTGTCCCAAAAGAGGTTATAGTCCCCACCCTTATTTTTGGGTGGGGACTATAACCTCTGCACATGGGGCACCCGTTCTACCAACTGAGCTCAACCAGAGACCCAATATCTTCAACTTCTATTATGCATTCTGTAGAAGTTTGTTTCCCCTTTGAAGTCATTGACAATCACCTCTGTTTACTGTTCTCCCAGCCGGTGTGAATCCCCTACAGCTGCAGAACTTGGCCACATTAGCTGCTGCTGCGGCTGCAGCTCAGAGTTCTGGCAGCCCAAACTCCAGCGCCCTCTCTGCAAACAGTGGAGCCCTGGGAGGCTTGGGCAGCCCAGGTAATTAAACAACAGCGCGAGTTAAATTAGTAGGATGTGCAGTACTGCACGTACACTATTGAGCATCCAGGAAGTTATACAAGTTGTTGATGGGCATGGTTGTTGGTTAAGTTAGAAGACCCTGTTTTGTGTGCTTCAGGTCGTGATTGTGCGTCTGCTCAGTGGGGTTATTTTAACATTTTAAATTTAAATAAAAGTCTGAGCAAAAAAAATGGACACACATTTTCACAGTTGGCCTTCCTGCTGCTGTGATGGTACTTAACGCTCAGAAAACCTCCCTCATCTGCTATTTGCCCAACAGTCCTCAGCAATTCCTCATTTATTTTATGGGAGTTAATTACCCACATATAAAATTTTATGAGAGCCCCCATTTCCCTTTAATCTGTGTAAATATACATTGGCTCCATCTGTCTGACTTTAGCATATTGCTGCTGTGTTAATGACCTCTTCTCGTTAAGAGACGGATTTTTATCTGCCTCCTCACTGCTGTGTCATCCTCTCATATCATAACAATTTGTGGTAAAAATGCCACACACTAAGATGCATGTAGGACGTTTGAAAATAAGGAAGTCCCCCTCTGTGGTAACCCATATGTCCTTTTTTTTAATTGTGCCTCTGAACAGCCTGTTCAACAGCAGGGTCCAGCGCAGGTGCTGCCATGAACACCTTGGCATCTCTGAGCACCCTGCAGGGTCTCACAGGGACCTCTATGGGCCTCAACCTCAACGCGCTCACCAGCAGTGTCAGTGGTAAGCATGTCCTTTTTGAAAGATGGATGAAAGATCAACTGTGAGCTTTTGTCATTTACAAAGCTACAAAAGTTTTAGGAAGTGTTATTGTATATAAAGGAGATTCATATTATTAATATTGTTTTAGGTTTTTACTTTGCAGTTGCAGTGTTTTTTAATATTTAGTTTATTCTGTTTATCAACCTGAGGGATCATTACAAACACAATATAATATGATCTAGTAAAACAACACTTGTCGGTAATAACCATATTTTTAAATGAACACCTATTGAAAAAGCTTAAACATCAAATGGCCAGCATCTTTGTAAGATAATAATAATGTACCGACATGTTGTGCTGTATTGCATTTTTTTTTTATAGTTCACCTAATAAAGTTGATATGATGTGTGACAAGCAAAATACTGTAAAAGTTTGATTGTCTGCCCCCTGGTGTTGTATAATATTTACTACAGCTGTATATAGCAACCTAGAGTACTTTGTTGCAAGTTATAAACCGGTTTAGTTCTGAGTGTACAACACATGAATCTGTTTTACAGGGATGGGGGGAATGAATGGGGGCTTGGGCTCCATGGCCAACGGGTCAGCAGCCAGCTCCATGGACGCTCTGACCCAGGCCTACTCAGGGATGCAGCAGTACACAGCCTCTGCCCTGCCCTCCCTCTATGGCCAGTCTCTCCTGCAGCAGAGCATGGCTGGCAGCCAGAAAGAAGGTGAGAAGTTTCCCTGAATGCACAAACACAGCCTTGCATCTCATTTGTCACATTTTTTATTTTTACTTTGTATGAATCCTTTTTGTTTCAGTCTTATTCACCTCATTTCCATCCACTTTCATTTTTAAATATAAAATGAAACTGAACTGGTATCTAACTTGAGTTCATGATTTTATTACCAAATGGAGTAGGGCCAGAGGGCGCCAACCTGTTCATCTACCACCTGCCCCAGGAGTTTGGGGACCAGGATCTTCTGCAGATGTTTATGCCTTTTGGAAATGTGGTTTCTGCCAAAGTCTTCATTGACAAACAGACCAATCTGAGCAAGTGCTTTGGTAAGTGTGTTGACAGTATTGTCCTTTTTTTTTTTTTTTTTTAAGCCCTGTAATTGTGTCACCGTAAATGTCCTAGTGAGACGCCTGCCAGCAATTGATCAACAGCAGAAAATATGCAAACAAAATCTCTGGACTTGGTTGATTCTCTAGTTTGTAGAAAAACAAGATGCACTTAGTAAATTACTGTAAAATCTGGTGTATAAGACACACTTTTAATACCGGATGGCCAGAACAATATACCGGTGCCACTGATTTGCAACTATAAAATGCTGAAACAAGTGCTCTCATTACAGAAAGTGCAGCTGCCGCCATCACACGTTGCCCTTGTCCCAATGGGTTAGAAAATTCATCCCCATTCATAGTGTATTGTAAGCTGTGCTGGGAAACGCCAGCGATGCTGTTGAGGCTGGTAGCACTGCTTTCAGCATCTTTTGTCCCTCATGTCGTAATCCTGCATTTAAAGAAACAGTGGTATACTCTTCTGTAAATAGTGGTGTGATGGGTTCTAGGTTTAGAACCTCAACAACTTCAAATGAAAGTTCAACTTTTACAGATTGTGGGTCTAGTCATCTGGTCATGAATTTTTCAGATTTAACTAATATATATACCCCACTTTTTGTTGTCAGGGTTCGTCAGCTATGACAATCCTGTGTCTGCCCAAGCTGCCATCCAGGCCATGAACGGGTTTCAAATTGGAATGAAGAGGCTGAAGGTTCAGCTGAAGCGCTCCAAGAACGACAGCAAACCCTACTGATCCTAGCCCTGGGGCCTCCCCCCCTCCCCAGCTCTAATGCTAGCACTGCTAGGGTAAGTTCACCCTTCAGCCAAGGTCAACACAGCAGAGACTCAGGGGGGGGCAGGGGGAAAGGAGCCCATACTAGGAGGGAGACTCGCTCTATTCCTGATACAAAATTAAAAGTGGTTGCAATGATCTTTCCACATTTTGCTGTATTTCATTCCTGCGGTTTTATCATGTAATTTGAGTCGAATTAAATATTTTAATGTATATGATTATTTATGACTATCACTGGAGTCAGTGTTCGCTGGAGGTATTTTGTGTCGCTGTAAGTAGTGGAGAGCATCAGTTGTGTTTCCATACCATTTCATTGCCTTCAGGTCAAGAGAGACAGGTTGACTAAGGATCAGCTGTTGTGTTGAAGGGCTGCAGCCAGGCCACGCAGAACCCAGAGCTCAGAGCTTCAACCTGCGTTTGGCTTCTTACATGTAGTCTGTCTCGTTCGTTTCCCATTCTTCAATGTGAAAATCTTTTGCACTCTAAATCCTTCAGTCTCTGCTCCCCCTCCGTCTCTCCCATTTCTGTCTCCCACTCTTTCTCGTCGTCATTATGTAAGCCATGTCGAGCTAGGCTACCTCTCTCTCTTTTCTCTATTAACAACCTCTTCAAGTCATTCCATCCATCCTCCAAGTCTCCCACATGGGACTGGCTCTAGATGGATCTCTTTGGGTGCCAAGTATACAGTTTGTGCATGTTGGAGTCTCTGCCATATGTCCTGGTGGTGTCACTTTCCTTAAATCTGTGTATTGTTTTTGTGTGTCAGGGGAAAGAAGGGGGGGGGGAAATGTTTATCACGCTGTCCTTACTGTATGTGGTGATTTGTTTTTGTTGTTTTTTGTGCCTCATGGCTAAACAATTCTTGTGCTGTGCCCCTAACTTTCTCTTATCTCCTCTTTGTCTTCTCTCTCTGTGTCTCTCTCTCTCTCTCTCTCTGTCTCTTCCTTTCACGTTTTGTTCCTTTTTTAGAACAAATCTCCATGCCTGTTTGCTCATCATTAGCCTAGCATGTCTTCATGATGTTGAAAGCCAAGCCAAACTCCTGGCCTCATCATCCCACCATTGTCTGTGATGTCTCTCTAAGCTCGCCTGACCAATACCTGGCCACCCACTGACCCTTGACCTTAGCTCAACCTGATTTTTCTGCATGTATATTCTTTTTTTGGTTTCATTTTTTTCTGTATAGAAATGTGACAGGTGGGAGAGAGGTCAAGCAAATCAATGTGAAAACTTTCCTGCGTTGAGTTCATTAATGAGACCTTTTTGTTTTGTTTTTTTGCGAATGTTTTAAAAACCTGTGGGATTTCTTATTTTTAATTTAGCTTTGGTTTTTTATGTTGCTTTCTTTTTACCTCTCTCAGTAAAGTTCACTTGAAAGTTGAATACAGGGATCGGCACACAGTTGTGCTATTTTGGTGCCATTAGCAATATGGTGGCTTCTTTAAAAAAAAAAAAAAAAACATAGACCACTTTCCAACACTTTTGAAAGTCTGACCAGAAACAGCCCTCTCAGTGCTCTGTAATGATCTCTACATTTTGCGGGCAGCGTGAAGATTTTCACCAAGGCTATTTAAAAATATATTTTCTTTTCATTTAGGAAAATTTCCAGTGTATTTACCTTTTTTGAACTATTGATGGCACAATAAAAGGTACATTTACTCTATTCAGAGAAATGACTACCTACATGAGTCAACTTTTTTAGAACTGATTCACAAATAGACAATCTGTGGTTTAAATGCACACTTAGATTACCTATATTTTATACCATTGAATCTATAGAATTTAACTAACGGAACCCAGGCAAAACTTTGGGTTTTTTGTAGATTATGTTGTAATGTCATCTGTGTCTGGGGGGATCTTCGGTGTAATGCATTTTTAAAGAGGACTAAAAATCAGTTTGATCGATGTGACCGCACTTCTAGTCAATTAAAAAAACACACTTTAAGTCAAAAACTCCTCTGCATTAACTGTAATTTCAATTTCTGTGAAAAAAAGTACCTTTTTATTTTATTTTGAAGGGTCACAGTGTGTAGACGTTTTCTTTCCTGTGTTAAAGAAAATTAAGTGTTCAACTTCCACGGTACGTCTTGTAGACTTTCTGTGAATTTCTTCTTAATAATTTCATTAATGGATGTTTCACTTGGGTTACGTTTGGATGCCTCATGTTGAAAGATGACGATTTACAATGTCTGTTAATCATACAGATGCCAGACAATGTCTCTTTATTTTGTTGTTGAAGTGCCCATGTTTCAAACTCAGTGTTTCTTGAATTCACAGAAGATAGTTTCCTGTAATATTAACCTACTTTTCTTTACACACACACACACACACACTGCAGCACACACACAATACACGTTGTGATTGCAAATGTGGGAGCCCCTGAAGAAGAGATCACTTGGACACATGACCTGTGGGTCTCTGCACATTTAATAGACACACTCACAGTTGCTTTTTTTGTGTTTCGCTGATCGTTCGTTTAAATTGACTTCCAATATCATGTTTGAGTCGTACACGATGCACGGCACATTATACGACTGAAATCACCACAATAGTGTTGGTTTACAAATACATTCCATTTTTTCAGCACAAAGTTTACACTTTTTTTTACCGGGGTGGTATTTTGTCTGTTTGTACTACAAAATAACAACCACATCACCCCCCCTCCCCCTAAAGAGGGGTTCCCTAAAACTACGTACCTGATGGCGCTAAACAGTTGTCGACTCAGGGGCTTTTTTTGTGTGTGAAACTAAACACTTACACAGGATTATTATGACACAGTGCACAATTTTCACCATTAGACCTTTTGATTTTTCTTTTCTTTTCTCAAAATACATATAAATATTCCAAAAAAATAAAAAGAATAAAAACAAAAAATGGTACCAAATTTGAAACCGAGCTCGAGGACAGTGTTGTAGTTTTGTAAGAGAAACGTAAAGCACAATTGTGGGAGCTAATCACTTTTGCAGAATGTTGTGTGTGATTTATAATCCCAAAACTTGCAAGGTACCACTGATTCCACTTTTTAATACGGGCATGTGCTTTTTACAGTGTGTTTTTTCTATCCAAATGCAATACAATATTCAAAGTGCCATATATACGTCTAGAAACTGCCTACACATCCTTATTAGGCCTTGGTTTAGAGATTGCTGCAGTTAGCCTTTTTTTGTCTATTTATGCCAGTGTCATTAAAGCTCTTGTCCCCTGCTCATGTCCTCCACTCCCCAGCCCTCTTCTGCCCCCTCCCACTCTTGTGTGTTGAGTTTTTGGTAAATGTGTATTGTGATGTAATCAATTTGAACAGTTGTTTAAAGAAATTGTAGATAAACAATAAACTTCCCTATACATTTGAAGGTTAAACCTCTTTCTTAGTGTGAACACATGAACTGTAACACTTTGCTATACAAACAGTTGGTTGATCGGATGTGTTGGGGGAAATTTATTATATCCAACAAAGTCACCATAAAGCTTACGTAAAGAAAGCGACAACTCTGGTGCCATGTTGAGATCTTGCAATGATAAAACTGTGTGTCGAAACACTGAAATGAGTACAGGTCTAGGGGTGGTATGATGTGTATGGTGAAGTGTTACTGTGAATGAATAAAATAAAAAAAAATAAATAAAAAAGCACAATGTACAGTCCACAGCGGTCCCAACAGGAACTTGACTCACTTCAGGGGCTTCCATCACAAATCCTGTTCAGGCTCTAACAATCACTTTCTCTGTTCTGTATTTTTCACATTCTGAAGTGCTATTTTTTGACAGTGTGGTAGCTTTGCATCTCTATAGATATTGTCTCGATCCATAAGAAAAGCGAGAAGAAGAAAAGAAAATCTCGTTCATTTCTTGTCTGATAATCGGTAGGACTTTGTTCATGTTCCACCAATAATTTACTAGATGTTTTTCCTTGTCTTTATGAGAGCCAAAGTGGGTGCATCTTGATGTGATCTGTGTTATACATATTTCTTTTTTCTGTTCAGGCATTTTTTTTTTTTTTTTTTTTTTTTTGAAACTGGGTGGGCTTTGAAAAAAGGAAAAAAAAAGAAAAATATACAACACAGGCTTTCCAATTTCTACAACTGGTTGTTCATATGTATTTTGTACCAGTGGAGCTTTTTATATTGGAAATTAAAGAAAAAAAATCTATATTGGAAAAAAAAAAATTGTCTGGCCTCTCAATGTGGCCTCGCCTTGACTAGGTCTTGAGTTTGGCCTCTTGGTGGTGTCAAGCAATTTTTGGTTGTTTTGTTTTTTTTGTCTCTAAAGGATGCCTGATTTTGATTTCTCTACATATTCCTCACTTCGTTAATCAGTTTCAGTTTCGGGGCGGGGGGAGGGAGGGTTGGGATCCTCTAAGCTCGTGGTAAGTTTCATGTTAGTATTCGTGCTGTCCACAACATAGTTTAATGGTCATCAGATTTTTCGACAACTTGTGTGGATAATTGTCTTAGTTAAAGAGTTAACTAATTGTTTAATTTGAGCCTTGCTTTTTACCTGTGTAGACTTCTTTCTGTTTGTTTTTTCCCCCCATAGAGGAGTGTGTAGCTGAAAGACTCTGTTCTTTTTTTGGTCAATGTTTGTTCATGTGTGGTGTGTTTCTTTGCCTCTGTCTCCAAATTAAACCATATCCCCTAATATGGACTGTGTGTGTCTTTGTGCGTCGTGCTCGTCCAGTGTTGTAAAAAAAAAAAAAAAATTTTACAAACCGCCCCTCCCTCCCCCTGTGTGTCCTGTCTCGCTAACTTGTTTCTCTTTGTTGTGCTTCTCTTTGCTAATTTCTAGTAACTAGGTGTGATGGTTTATTTTAAACTTACGGTGATGACTTGAGTTTCAGTTAAAAAATAACGTTCTACATTGAGAAACAGCTGAACCCTCATCTGTTCACACGTCTATGGGGATGACAGGATTTTACAGGTCATAATAAATTGAAACTATTAAAGTAATCATGAATCTGGATTTTGTGATTGAAAGGCTGTCGAGCTTTCTAATGGGGAGGGGATTTAAGATTTATAATCGTTTCTAGAATCATCCATTTAAAGGAGTGTTCACTATTTAAAAAAAAAAAGGTCATAAAAATAGCCAATATATGATACTGTGATCACAGGATATTCAATATCAAGAACACGTATTGATCTTTATTGGTGTGATATTAAGAACCATACATATTTTTAAAAGGATAATCCGCACTGGGTGTTTTGGAGAACTGTTATTTAAGGGTGTTAAGGTCGACTCGGACTGTTATCAAAGGATTCTGTGAAATATGCAGACAGATTAAACCATAAATCAATAATGAAATATTCATCAAACAAATATGCTAAACATTGTCTGCACCCTGGCTCCTCCAGTTTATCAGCATGTGCTTCTTTTCCATGTTTAACATCAAAGTACATTCATTAATAAATTAGGACTTTAGACTGTTCACATCAAATCAGACCTTTGGTGACGTGGAGCCTTGCAAAGGCTTGTGTTGTGTTTTTATAGCTTTTTGGACAAATTAAAAAAAAAAAAAAGGTTAATTGATAGTTCAACAACGATAACATGCATCCACAGAAGCTCTATGAAGCTACATATTCTTATAATAATCAGTAACTTCATACATCCGGAGGAGCTGATCAGACTTCCTGAATGACTCACTTTTCTATATTATTGAAGACCTTCACGCATACAGGGGTCAGTAATTACCAAACACACTTTGTTTAAGCGTTCACAGGGTCTACAGTGCAGAAAAGACTCCCTTTTCCTGTTTCACCTTTAGAATACCGCAAATCTGATCGACGCCTCGCCTTTAAAACAAGACAAACATGCTGTGTAGCATTGCATCGAGGTCTGATGACACTGACTTTGCTGATTCTTCCTCTACACCGTTTGTTGTATTTCTATGAAAGGTTAACCTTTCTCGAAATGCATCATAATGTGATTCAACTAGTATCCAAAACCTTATGTTTACCAATGCTTAGGAGAGTTTTAAAATGTATTCTAGTTTCAACAACAAGTGCCCCAGTAATACAAGTCCATATACAGGAGCTGGTAAGAATGGCTAATGAAAGAATGTATTATCATAATTTTTTTTTGGTTGATTTGGCCTCTAAGATTAACCAGAACAATGATAAGTATTTATGTTTTAAATTATCAAAAGATGAGAAATATTTGGAAGTCATTGGGGTGACACAAGTTTGAAGAGATCAACTCGAAGTCATCATGCAAGAATTTATTTTAACCATCTACAATTAGTTTACTTCAAAAGGTAAAACCAAATGCCTGTCACAACACAATCAAAAATCATTTTTTTCCCAGGATAATATACAATATGTCATAAAAGCAGCATCCAGTTACTTATGAATCACATAAAATGAATAGGCTATTTCATACGGTTTACAACTACCTCCTACTGTGAAAAACTAAAAATGCCTCCACCCAGTGGTGAAGTTCATGTAGTAGCCTAGGCTATGTTTTATATATATATATATATATATATATATATATATATATATATATATATAATATTTAATGGTGCGTTAATCTTTGCATAATGGGGAAGCATTGAAAGATGTGTTTTGGGTTCACACCTGGTTTAAATCAACCTTTGTTTTCTTTGATATCAGTTTAAGTATATTTCAAGAGAACGGTACAACTTTCATTGTGAATGGTTTGTTGAAAGAGGTGGATAGTACATTGGGTTGTAGCCGTCTGTACACACGCTAAACAAAGGTAGGTGGGAATTCAGAGCAATCAATGCCCAGAATCAACATGTAAAGAACATTAAACCAGCCTCCAATTCTGATCAAAGCCACTTGAAATCTTGCTATGATACTTTCAAATTGAAAGAATGTCATTTACAAGGACCCCGTGAACGCAGCACAAATCTCGTCGCTTGACACTTGTTGCGCAACGTCACGAGTGCAACTACATTTCAAAACTTTTTTGCAATGTATTCATTTATAATACAAGAAATTACTTTACTAATATGTACAAGGCAATATTACAAAAAAACAAAAATAATAATAATAATAAGTTTAAATATTCCTCGTGTTGTGCAACTAGCAGAAAAGTCCCGGCCAATTAGCTTCCGTCGCGGCGTCTCCTCCCATTACGTCCCTCTTTCCACAGTATGGCCGCCGTCCTGTAGTTGGTTGTTCTTAGCGGTTTTTTTTTTTAAGATTCGTAAAGCCGCACGCTTTCAAAACATGTCGGCCGTGTTATTGTTGAAAAAGTCACTATGCAGACTGCCACCGAGTGTCGCTCGGCAGGCTGCCAGGTGCTGCTATCACACGGAGAAAGGTGTTTACGGATACCGACCCAAACAGACCGAGGTCCTGCACAAGTTGCAGAGCGAGTGCATCGCGGCGCTGAACCAAGGTCAGTATGGGGGGGGGGGGGGGTACGGATGATTTAACAACACATTGATGAGACTGTGTGCGGGGAGTTTTGTGACTTTCTGACAAGTAAAATGTTTGTTAAGTTTAGTGAGACCTCTATACACCTGTGTCTCATTGTTGATTTACATGTTTGGTTGAGCCTAAGGTTGCATGAAGTTGCAGGCTGTGGTTTAAGGACGGCTCATCCTGACGGGAGGTTTCTGTTTTGGCTTTGTGATCAGATCATGGTGTTTCCCGTCTGGTGGAGGCATACAGAGCACATGGACACAAGGCTGCTAAAATTAACCCGTTACTACCTGAAAAGCCTGTTGCTGACAGTGTCCCGGAGATAGACATGCTGACTGGCACCATCAGAGGACAACTTAACACCTCAGGTAGGTGACCGCTGTGGAAGGACCTTGCTGTGCATATCACATAATAAACAGTAATAATAATAATAATAATAATAATAATAATAATAACTTTATTTATATAGCACCTTTTAAAAACACAGGTTTACAAAGTGCTTTGACAAACAGCAAAAACAAGAACAAACTAAAGCAAACACAGAAGAACATAAACAACAGCAAGAACAAACAAATGCAAAATACTAAGAATAATTAAATACAATTCAACAGAAAAGAACCCAAAGTGCACGATACACAACCAGACATGTATATAACCCGACCATCACAAGAACCATCATAACCCAGGAAACACAAGAACCCAACAACAAGAGCTGAGACCGAGAGGAACCAAAGATTTAAAAAGATGTAAGAAACTAAAAGAGATCAAAGCAAATAAAAAGATAACAGCAATAAGAAGTTAAGAGCAGTAAAAGAAATAGAAACAAGTGGTTAAAGGATCAAAAAACCCAAAACTATAATATTAATAAAAATACAAAGTAAATATAAATATGAAACATAAATAGACTAAGTAAGGTAAGACATTACCAAGTTAAAACACAAGAGGAGATGAAGATATGAGCATAAATACGAGATAAGACCATAAATAAAAGGACAGTAAAAGAAGATAAAAAATAGTAAAACCAGTAAGAGAAGACATTAAGATGACATCACATAAAAGCAAGTCTGTAAAAGTATGTTTTAAGAAGGGATTTAAAAGAATTGAGGGAATCTGCAAGTGTTATCTCCACAGGGAGATGCACACTGATACTAATCATGTTTGTTTGTTTGTTATGATGAACATTTACTCAAGTACACATAATATTTGAGGTAGTTTTCTTTCATGCCTTCTGGGAAACACTGTTTTTTGCTTTACTTAAAAAAAATGGAATATTTTTGATTTTATATACTAAAAGATCGTCATTACATCTGATTTAAAAAAAATACATGTACTACTTAACAGTAAATACATGGTTTTGACAGCAAAGCACGTTAAATACATGAGTCATTTTAATGCAGTTATACTATTCAATAGAGTAATAATCATCCCAATAAAATTAGCGATCAAAATCACTAAAGATTAGGGCATCCAAAAGAGACGAGGCATCATGTGTCTGTGCCGTCATTCTCCTGCAGGTCTGCGACACTTGGGCAAGGCGGAGGCTTCGGTTGAGGAGGTCGAGGCCTATCTGAAAGAAGCGTACTGTGGCCACCTGTCAGTGGAGATCAGTCAGCTCAGCAGCCTGGAGGAGCGGGAGTGGTTCGCCGACCGCTTTGAGGAACTCAAGAAGAGTAGTTTCTCCAGAGAGGAGAAGAGGCAGCTGGCAAAGATCATGCTGGAGTCTCAGGTCAGTCGGAGAACGAAGAGGGTAACGTAATCAACGCGTGTTGTCACATTTTTTTTTTTCAAATGTCATAAATCCGATTATTTTTGTCTCGCATATTGTAGGAATTTGACCACTTTCTGGCCACCAAGTTTGCTACTGTGAAACGTTATGGAGGAGAAGGAGCAGAGAGCATGATGGGATTCTTTTATGAGCTTTTCTACCAGTTTGCTCACAGCGGTGTCACTGACATTGTCATCGGCATGCCGCACAGAGGCAGACTCAACCTCCTGACAGGCCTGCTGAAGTTCCCGCCAGAGGTTAATCAGCAGATGAGACATTTTTTATTATGCATGACAAGAAAAGATGACAGTTTATTTGTCACTCCTGTAATTAGCAGCACGAGTTAAGAGAAGTTCAAACAAAGGGTCAGAAAATCTTAACAATGCCGTTATTTGATAATCCTTCTCTTTAGCTCATGTTCCGAAAGATGCGCGGCCTCAGCGAGTTTCCTGACGCCTCGCCTTCCATCGGCGACGTCCTCTCCCACCTCACCTCCTCGGTGGAGTTAGATTTCGGAGCCACGCGCCCTATTCACGTGACCATGCTGCCAAACCCGTCTCACCTGGAGGCAATCAACCCTGTGGCTCAGGGAAAAGCCCGGGCAAGGCAGCAGCTCAAGAAGGAGGGAGACTATTCACCAGAAGACAAAGCACAGCCAGGGGACCAAGTGGTCTGTCTGCAGGTATACATTCAAAACAAGTACCTCACTCAATATTCTCGCCTTAATTTAAAAGTGGCAATAAGAAGAGTGACAGAAAATGATGTCATAACACACTTTCTTTCCTTATTTGTTGTAATTACATTTTTATATTACGAGAATAAATGTATTCTGATATAGTTTACGACCGGACACTTTAGATTTAAATTCACCGTCTCATCAACGACTTAAAGCGAGTCAGAGATTTACTCTGGCCATTTTCTCTTACGCTCTCTCCTCTCCTCCACTGTCGAAGTCCTCTTAAGTCTCTTTGCCTCTGCCACAATGTACACACAGAGAACATAAGCTAAGCTTGGTAACTTGAAGTGTTCTCCAGGACTTCTGCCAGAGAGAAGTGCCTCAAGGTGTTAGACACCTCGCCATGGAAATTAGACACACGCCAAGTAACATACTGCAAGAAAGAGCGAGTGTTCAGAGCACAGAGAGGGGATGAAGGAAGCTCCATTCAGCTTTCTTCAAGTCAGTGTACAGTCTCAGTGATTTATTTACAGTTTATTAATGATCCTGACTTACAAACAAGCGAATCTTCTTGTCTTTCAACAATCACATTTTAAAGGTACTGAATATATTTGCTGCCAAAAGTGGCTCAGAGATTTATAAATGTGTCCATGGACACTGTAGTCCTAAAGCTGTAGTCCTCTACCATCAGTCATGTGAAGCCCTCTTTACTCTTGATCCAAGGCTCGAACTCTACAAGAGGTAAAGAAGCTAAACCCCTCTTCATGGTATACAGGCATTAGTTCACCAGTTCATATCAAACACTTATCTTCTTTTCTTCTTCTCTTCTTTGTCTTCTTTATCGTCTTCTTCTCAGGTCCACGGTGACGGCTCTTTCACAGGCCAAGGGATTGTTCCAGAAACCTTGACTATTTCAAACCTGCCTCACTACAGAGTAGGAGGGAGTATCCACCTTATTGTGAACAACCAAGTTGGTTACACCACTCCGTCTGAGAGAGCGAGATCCTCTCTGTACTGCAGTGATGTCGGTCAGTGAAACATGTAAACAGCTTCAGTCTCACAATAAACATTATTTTCTGTCTAACCAAGAATAAAACTGTCTAATAATGTTAAAAAAAAAAAAAAATCTGTATACACAACAAGTAATGCACTTAATCTACCTTGACACAGGTATCATGCTTTAATCAAAAACTGACCTTTGTGTCCCCAGGTAAGATGGTGAACTGTGCTGTGATCCATGTAAACGGCGATGATGCAGAGGAGGTGCTGCGGGCCACTCGGCTGGCTGTGGAGTACCAGCGGCTCTTCAGGAAAGACGTCATCCTGGATCTGATCTGCTACCGCCAGTGGGGCCACAACGAGCTGGATGAGCCTTTTTTCACCAACCCAGCCATGTACAAGATCATCCGGTCAGTTCTTCTTTTTCACTCTGCGTCCCTACATATTTTCATCGTCCCTTCTGAACTGAAGGTGCAGCATGTTTCTTAGGTTTCCTACACGAGTGATGAAACTGAATTCCTTCTTTCCTTATTGTGTACCAGGAAACGGTCATTCCATGAGGTATCCGTACATATTTGTTTAAAAAGATACGATGGTTTATGTCAGCTCCTTTCAAGGTTAATTTAGCTTTTTTAGGATCTTTTTTTCTTCTTCTAGAAATATGACATAACAGACACTTATAATTACACAGGAAAAAATACTGTGTGATGGGCATGTTTATAAAGTTTGATGTCTTACAGTGGGCATGTAAAGTACAGTATTAACTGAGTGGGACAATAATGCATATTTGCGGACACTTCAAATTCTAGAGCAGGAGGCTTGCTAAACATAACATTTGTTGTTGTGGGAGTTTTGGTCTCACCGTTCGCCCACTATTTAAAGACTTCACTTTGACTACTGAACAATAATTTTCTCAAATCAGCAAGAAAAAAAAAAAAAATCAGATTCCAGCTTTTACATGTTACTGCAGATCAAAGAAACAAGTCCTCAAAAAAAGGTTTTCGCTCATTTTGATTGCTCAACATCTGCTGCTGTTTTTACTTATTTTAATATGCTAAAGTCACATGTTTGTGTTCTCACTGAAGACTGGCTTCTAGAGGGGTTCTGGCTCTGGTTGTCAGGAAAATGTATTTTTATCAAACAAATTCCAGAGGCTCTTAAAATACGAACCATTAAAGTATGTTTACAGATGCATGATAAAGAGAAGCAGGTATTAACAGTCGGCCTGAAAAGCCTTTCCTACTCTTTGTGCAACTACTGAGATCAGCTGGTAGGAACTGTTCCAATCAAGTTGTAAGTTAAGTGGCCTAGTTTATTGTGCAGAATCTCTTTTAATGTGATGTATCCATTTTGAGATTTTTCTTTCCAGCCTGAAGTCAAACCTAAAAAGTGTCTTTTAAAAGTACCATCTGACGCCGTTTAGTCATACTTTGTCAAACTGATGCATCCTCACAGATCTCGTAAGAGCGTCCCTGACTCCTACTCAGACCAGCTGATCTCTGAGGGCCTGATGACCAGTGAAGAGCGAGACAAGATCAAGTCCGAATACTACAGCATGCTCAACGATAAGCTGTCCAACATGACCCTGTACAGCCCTCCACCCACCAACCTGCAGGGCCGCTGGGGGGACCTGGTGGAACCCCAGGCCAGAGTCACCACCTGGGACACAGGTGTCCCTGTACCTCTGCTGCAGTTTGTGGGAGCGAAATCTGTGGACATCCCCGAGGAAATCCAGATGCACAGCCACCTGGGGAAGACGCATGTACAGGTACAGCCATCCTCCCTGCCTATTTCTATTATATAATCTTGGCCCTTTCCGAATTGTCACAGTTCAGTATGCAGTACGTACTATTCAGTATGGAGTTTCAGTATACTGAACTATCGTGGTCATTCAGTATGCATCTTTTGGGTCCGCGCAGTATACTGAACATTTCAGTATGGATGCTAACTTCCGGGTTACATGCAGTATGGATCGGATGCGTGCTTTCAGGAAATGAATTGTGTTTTACCACCCACAATGCTGTGCGAAAATTAAACGTAAATCGTCACATCACGTCCGCCTCCAAATCAAAACAAACGAGCGTGGATTAATTTAATAAATTTTTAACCTAGAGTTAAAGTCCCGACTGAAATCGCTACTTTAAATTAACAACAGAAAATATAACAAATGTCTGCATGATTATAAAACCTTTCCCCCTCTATTTAAATAATGATTTCACTATTTAAATGTGTCTTTATTGGTTTATTTTATATTCTGTATATTACTGTCTTTCATTTGTTCTTTATGTACTTTGTTATTTAGTTATTTAATCTGCCTTTTACTTGATTTACATTGTAATATTGTTTTTTGTTTACCTGACTGTATATGCGCATTACTCTTCTTGAATAAAGCTATAAAAAAAAAGCGGGTGAATGCGGCCGGTTCGGGGAAACGTAAATGACGTCACTTCCATACTGAATGAATCAGACGAAGTAGGCACAAATATCTGCCTACTGTGTGTGCCTACTGAATAGTAGGTACTAACAGTATGCAGCACGGATAGTACGTACTGCCTACTGAAAGATTGAGTATGTACTTGGCAATTCGGATACGGCCCTTGTGTTGACATGGCAGCAGCTGCATCAGGATGTTTTCTTCTCTTGTATGCGCTCAGTCTCGATTACAGAAGTTGGAAGATGGGACCAAACTTGACTGGTCCACAGCAGAGGCCTTGGCTTTTGGCTCTCTCCTTTCACAAGGTCAGAGTTCTGATACAAAAATATATCTGATAGGATTTAAGAATCATTGAATGTTGTTCCTTTTAATGAATGGATTGTTGTTGCAGGCTTTAACATCCGAATCAGCGGACAGGATGTTGGAAGAGGCACGTTCAGTCAGCGACACGCCATGGTGGTGTGTCAAGAAACTAACGACATGTACATCCCTCTGAACAACATCAGCCCTCAGCAGACAGGATTCCTCGAGGTGAAATCCCTATTAATCTGAACATATCTCATTGTTAACATAATCTAAACCCTGGCATTTGAAGATATGTCATGCACCATGTCATATTAATGTAGTTTTATGTGTTTAGGTGTGCAACAGCCCGCTGTCAGAGGAAGCTGTGCTTGGGTTTGAATATGGTATGAGCATAGCACAGCCAAAGCTGCTTCCCATCTGGGAGGCTCAGTTTGGAGACTTCTTCAACGGTGCACAGATCATCTTTGATACGTTCATCTCTGGAGGTAAAGCTCTGATCCCTTTGACTCTGCTGCTATCTTAATAACGCTTGTTATATTACACTTCATGTAAACGTTTTGGAACATCAGAATGAAAGTGCCCTGTCTGCAGGTGAAGCCAAATGGCTGCTGCAGTGTGGTATGGTGATCCTGCTGCCTCACGGCTACGATGGAGCTGGACCGGAACACTCTTCCTGTCGTATGGAGCGCTTCCTGCAGGTCTGTGGGACTGTAATGTCATCCACTTCAGATTGTATTTGAATAGTGAACGTGTCAATACCTCAGCTTCTGTAATGTGTCATTTATGTGACTGTCTGAAAACAAGACAAACATGGTGGCAATGTTAAATATGATGGATATGGAGTGCTTAAGACTTCCAGCTATCTGTCAGACAGCTGGATGTCTTAAACAACCGCCATGAGTAGTCGATAAGAGCGAACACAGGTCACACCCTGAATGATGTGAATGCCACAAAGTGACATATTTAAGTCTTGTAAGGTTATAGGCTGTTGCTCAGTGATGCACCAAAACCACCTTAGAAGTTTTCATAGAGGATTAATGTTTTACCTCAGCAAGTGCAGAGGTTACGTTTCACAGCTTTCAGGTGTTTAACTGCAAATATCATAAAAAGAATGTCTGCTGAAATATGCAAACTGATGCTCTTGGACCCCTCGATGGTTTTAATGTGCCGAGGCAAAGCTCTAAAATTCAGTAATCATAATGGCACTGGAAATCCAAAAAATAACTTAGGAGTCATATTACATGACTTTCTGGTGGATTTCCAATGTACAGCCCATGTGTGTAAAAATAGAGCAAAACGTGTCATTCTTCAGACATGTTAGTCTATTTCACCTCTACAAAGAAACACATACATCACAGAGAACATTAACACACAATCTATTCTAAAATAAAAGGTAACATTTCAGCAGCAGTCACAAAACAAAAGACATCAGTCGATGTGTGAAGTCACTTCCTTATTTATGATTCCTTTTTATAGACGCTCTGTAGTTTTCACTTTGGTGAGCAGCAAATGGAGATTTCAGACACTGAAGAAGAATTGTCATTTTCTTTAAACCGCTGTACTTTTTTAACATTTCAATGTGACTCATTGAAACATGGGGAGGCTTTTCTTCATTGAAAGTTCTGAGGACGACGTGAAGAGCATAAATGTTTCACTCACAACTGAATACAGTTAAACAGAATGATGGAGGGGAAATATAAAACATGTTATTGTTAATAAAGAGTGATCAAAGATAACGTTTATAATGTTGACTGTTCAACATCCCCCATAAAGTGTATTTACATTTTAAATATCTGAATCTGCTGTGAGTTTTGCTATAACCTGTATTGAGGACTCCTATAACTCCACATTGCCACATAGGAAAGTAGTGTTGAATAATGCACTGCACGCACACATCATGTAATCACCAAAACAAGTATATGGGCCTTTTTAAAATGCTTAGCATTGCATGTCTATTCACTGAATTTGAACTTGTCACATGGAGCAGCAGATCTGAGTTGAGAGGAATGTTGTATTCAAACATAATTATATCTCTTTTTTTCATTTTAAACAAGTTGAATATCCATCTATGTTCTGTTAGAAGGACATTTGAGTGAGTATGTGTCTTTACTGAAGCGTGCTCTGTGTTGACATGATCTGAACTGTAAATGATCTCTGTTTTGTTCTCCTCTGTCTCGTAGATGTGTGACAGTAAAGTGGAGGGTGTGGACAGTGACAGTGTGAATATGGCCGTGGTCAACCCCACCACTCCTGCTCAGTACTTCCACCTGCTGAGGAGACAAATGATCCGAAACTTCCGCAAACCTCTCATCGTGGCCGGACCCAAGATGCTGCTTCGATTTTCCGTAAGCACAGTGAATATAAGGGGTGTCGGGATTTCTCTTCTCAATCAAAACATTAAATGAACTTTCAATTTAGAAAATAGAAATGTAAAGAAAGCTCAATTTCCACTCCTGCCGATTTGCACACCTCAGAAGGGGAGACACATTTCAAGACAACAGAGCATAGCTTAGCAAGTGTATTTTCACATAAACATCATGGCCATGCTGGATCGAGATACAAGATAGATAAAGAACAGAAAATGAATCAGAACATTTGACTCATTCATGAAGATTAATCCAGGGTATCCAAATTTAATATGCTGTTTAATTCTCCTCTTGCCATTTTTCTTACTGTAATTGTTCATTTTGTTATGTCTGCGTTATTGATTTCATCCAAATCACCCAATAATCTAGCAAATAATAAAGACCATGAATACATTGAATCAGGACTTTGTAATGTGTTCATTTTAAAATGAATTCTAGCAAAGAAAGTGTGCAATTCAACTGTATCCAGTATCAGTGTTAAAAATACAAATTAAAACGTGAAAACGATGTAGAAGTGTCTCATGTTGATCGTAAAATCATTGAAATCTCTCTTTCTCTGCAGGGGGCAGTGTCCAGTCTGACTGAACTGGCACCAGGAACATCTTTCAGACCTGTAATAGGTGATTCTTCAGTTTCAGCACAGAGGTACAGAAGTCTTAATGTGACACATTTTAAACACAATTATTACAATATCTGTGATGTTTCAAGTGTAGAAACTTCTGTAAGGATGTGTTGTGTAGTGATGATGTTTTAAAGGAGTGCACTGTTCCTGGTTCCTAGTTTTCTAAAGTTAACATTTTTAAGAGATTTTTTTTTAACAACTCTTAATAAAGCCTACTACAGTAAAACACCTTCAACGTGTCCTGTCTGGAACCCAAACCTTAACCAAGCCCTTTATTTTTTTTGTCATTTCACACAGTGTCCAGAAGGTGGTGCTGTGCTCTGGGAAGCATTATTATGCCCTGCTGAAACAGAGGGAGGCTTCAGCAGCCAATCAGAACACTGCACTCCTCCGCGTGGAGGAGCTGTGTCCGTTCCCTTTGGAGGCTCTGCAGCAGGAGCTCACCAAATACACAAACGCCAAAGGTACACACTGTTTTAGACACACTGACTGCTTACCAGGACAAACCAGGGCTTGTTTATGAGCACATTTAAACTTTCACTAAATCTATTTAACACTTGGATTTAGTCACTTTTCCTTGTGAATGACTGTTTTCCTCACCATAAATTACCAATCAGATCATCATATCACTTCAGAGGACAACAATAACCCCACAGTAAATACAAAGGCTAATATAATGTGAGATCGTTTTCACACAAAAAAGAAGATGAAGATTTAGATTAAGAGTCTGCCTGACAGTCATGATTTTTTATTTTTTTTGGTTGCTTCTTTGGACACATCATGTTTGGTTTTGGTCTTCAGTGACAGGGATCCGCAGTGAGTCGTGGCTTTTGACCTTTCTTTTTAAAAAGATATTATAGCACACTACCGCAGAGATACATCATTCTCACTTTGAGTGTCGCACAGGAAACAAAATAATTGCAGAAGCCGATGTGAGTCATAGTGAGTTGAAAGCTTTTCAGCTGCGTGCAGCAACTTCAATAGAGACCCGACAGTCGGCTCTTTTGGTTTGTGAGTCTTCAGGACAACAGTAGACATCTTGTAAAGAAAGCAGTCGATGCTAATGCGTTCGTTTTTTCTGACACACAGCAATCTGAAGTCTCAGCTAATTGAATTCACTGCAGGGTGACTGCAGAGGTGTTTTTGTTATTCAGCCACGGAGTGTGAACAGAATGAGTGTCTGTCAATCCACACCTAATCTGGGATTGCTTCATTTTGTTTTGCAAAACTTTTCAAGAATGAGGAACTACTGGCTACAGTGTTAACATCCTTGTCTTCACCTAGGAATCCTTTGTGTTTGAAGCTTTCAAAATAAGTGTATGAACATGATTTAGGTTTTTCTAACAATCTAAAAACTCAATTATTTCGACATCAGAGAGAGAGGATTGATGACAGCTATTATAAAGAGCTTGAATTCTGAAATCACTCCGAGGTTTGTATCAGATTTGATGTTAAAGCTGAAGTTTTGAATCTTTAAAACTGCTGTAGTGGATTTTAAGAAGTAATTTCTTCCTAGCAGATGTGGTTGAATGAGGCCCATTGTGCTGAGAGACATTTCCTCACTTCAAGTTTCACTTCACCTTCTTGTGTTTCATTACTCTCCCTGGCACAAGCTCACTGAAGTAAATCCAGTTCTAGTTTGATTTTGAATGTATATTCTCTCTGTGGTGAAAGGGCAAGAAAGTAACTTAAAGAAGAAACTATTCTTGGGCTGCCAGAGCCTGGTGGTTGGTGTGAGCGCCCCATGTGCAGTTGCCATGGTCCTGCAGGCGGGCAGCTCAGGTTCTGGTCTGACCTGGGGCTCCTTTCCCACATTTCATTCCCCACACTCTCTCCCTGGTTTCCTATTATGTCCTATATCTACAATAAAGGCACAAAAAAGCCCAAAAATAAATCTTAAAAAAATATATATGAACAATTTTCCCCATTGTGTGATGTGGACAGAAAACAGTGAATCAGGTCTTTTATTTGTCATCTAATTATATTCATTCCTCCACAGAGTTTGTTTGGAGTCAGGAGGAGCCTGAGAACATGGGTCCCTGGTCTTTTGTAGCGCCGAGGTTTGAGAAGCAACTGGCCTGCAAGGTGAGCACTGTTTCACAAAATATACTGTACAAATGTTTGGCTCTGAAATCAAACTTCGACATGAGTCATACTTCATACTCGTCTCTCCTGTTTAGCTGCGGTTAGTGAGCCGACCTGCTCTTCCCGCCCCTGCTGTCGGCATTGGGACCCTCCATCAACAGCAGCAAGAGGCCATCCTCACCTCTACCTTCTCCTAACACCGAACGGGACACAAGCATCAGAACTACACTACATCAGTCATTACTACATAACGTATCTACAGTGGTCTTCCCACCACATGGGGATGGTGCATGGCAAATAAGTGGGACCTTTTGATGGAATGGATGTGCCGTTTTTTTTTTGATTAGATTGAGCAATAATATACAGAAGGAAATTAAAGTGGTAAGGTTCAGTTTGGATCATTTTATTTATATTCACAGGCTGAAAAAATGGTTTTGATCGTGTTATAGTTTTTAGGCACGGCCAGATTTCCTGTCTGCCCCTTTCTCTCTTTTACTCTGATGGTATCCTTCATGTGTTCACTTACAGGAACTACGATGAGAACTAATGACTTCTAATTTGGTTTGAATCTAAATCGAGGCCTTAGAGACAACGTTTACAATGTGATTGTGGTGAGGAAGCACTTTTAGTTGACCGTCATGTTTGTTGCACTTGGGACTGCAACTTATCTGCATCAGCCTGTAATATCTCAAGTTTGAGCTAAACACTGTTAAGTCATCTCGTTCATTCAGTCTGCATGAGTTCATGCTCATTGGTGTACTGATCTAAACAGATCATATGTGCTCTAAGCTGATAGAGAACCCTAATCACCGTCCTTTAAATATTTATGCAGGAATGAGAGCACAGAGGTCACCAGCAGCTCCCCTACAATGTCCTATGGATGAGTCCTTTCCGCAGCAGCCCGGGTTTGATAACCCCAAAAAAATCATTTTAAAAAAAAGAATGGGAGTGCTGGGATCTTTCTGAGCTAACAAAGGGATTTGTTACTATTTTGTCAAATGTTAATCAAAGCTTGAGTTTGATGAATTTCGACGTTTTATTGAGTAAATTTAGAACAAGAAGTTGTTCATCATTACATGAAATCACAAGACTTGAATTGATAACTAGTAGTATTAAAGGGCTAATGTACATAAACCAAATCATTCAAAAATACATATTTTCAAATAAATCTATTTTCAATGTTATACAAAATGTTTCTTTCAGTTCTTTCTCCTGATGTGTGTTTAAGAGCAGACCTACATGCTATATAAAAGAAAAGGTGTCTCTTCATACAGACAGTTTTTTGTCCACTCTCCACTAGCTCCACATTGTTTTTTTTAAATCAGTTTCACCGGGCCTCATTTCCCCTTATGAGTTACTTAAATCCTCATTTGTTTATGTGGTGAACTAGCCTTAACATAAATAACCATGCTGAGTATTGAGTCCACTAACAGCACCTTTATTTTAATAGGATTTTCTTAGTTTAACTCCAGGCTTCAGGATTCTGCCCCCAGGTTCCCTCCCGTTGGTTTAGCCCTCTCTCATAAGTGGCTGGTTTCTTGTTCCTAAGCTACACAGCCGATCATTACTCGCGTACTGTAGATAAGACCGAGAATGGTATCTCAGTCTGCCAGTGCCAGAATCAAAACAAACAATTTTTTTGGGGTTAAATTACCGCAGCTAACAGGAAATCTACTGTCTGAAATAGAAGCATTTTACAGAACGGTTTCAGGAAGAACTCTACAGAAAGCTGTTTCTGCTCGGCCCTGGAAGAATCTAAATTTTTCCGTTTGTTTCTTATGCAGATCATAAAAGTGTTTTTGTCTTGATGGTACACATTTTCATATAGTGCCTAAACCCACCTGTGATGTGTGGGAACTTTTATTGCCCAATTATCACCTTTATTATCTAAGCTAATTTTCAGCTGAATCTTTGTGTAAGGATTTTTTCCCTAAACACGTCTGTCTTTTCTACAATTCTACAATTCACTTAGCAGATGCTTTTATCCAAAGCGACGTACATCAGAGAGTAAGTACAACACAAGCAAGGATCTAGAAAAAAGGGAACAATGTCAGTAAGAGCAAACGATCAGCTTTGAGTCTGATTGGACACACAGGTGCTGACAGGAAGTGACCACAAAGCACAACACTGACGGCAGTTCTTGAGCGCTCTAATCAGTATAGAAACCATCTTATAAGTCGTCGTTATCAAACAAAAACCATCATCATCGTCAATAATATCGAGACCATCATCATTAAGTTTTCTATTTGAAGAAGTCAATGTAAGAGGAGGCTTTTCTCTCTCTCTCTTTGTCATGTTTGAGCTCTTGACAAACCCGCTCACAGATACATTACTGCCACCTGCTGGACTGGAGTGAAACAAGGGGCGCTGATTTGAGGAGGGCAGTACAATTTAGACAAAAATAATTTTAAAAAAAAAAGAAAAAAAGAGGGGCTCTAAAGTGTGACTTGTGTCCATTTGTTTGTACCAAAGTGGCATTTAAAAATAAGTAGGCTAGAATGTTTATTAATACATATTTTGCATTTTTTGATTCAACATTGTCATTTGACTTTTTCAAATACAAATAAAGACTGGTGGTCAGGTTTAGATCCAGAAACCATTCTCACACGTTATTATGAAGCGGTATGACAACTACAAGCCTATAAACAAAAAAGTGGAGGAAAGTTGAAGGGTGGCCAAGGGTCACCTGCTGAGCATGCCCCCTCCCCCCCCCTCCCCCCTTTTCTCCTTTCTTACGCCCCTGCCTTTACATTTCATTGCGTTCAGATAAGAGCCCTTATTCGTGTATAGCAGCCACAACACACAACGAGACGTGGTTGAAAGGATAAGCAAAGCAGAAGCAGACTTTGCCAGTGATCAGTCCGGTGGTGGAGTTTGCACTGGGTCGGTAATTTGGTGCAATGCGAACACTTCAATCGTTCATCGTGCGCGCTGTCAGTTAGAAAGGCGGGAGCAGCAACCTCCCACTCCCCCCCCCCCCCCCCCCGATTGCTATAACAACCACAGGGCGGTCGGTGTGACTCGGTGCCACAGCAGCAGCACGGCTCAGATGCGACTTGCCAGGTGCCACCCTCCTCCAGCAAGTTAAAGCCCGCCCTGAGCTCATCGCTGCGCCGTTTGACTGTGACTGAAACCCGCCTGGTAACATAGAGAGGGAGGAGGAGTGAGTGAGTGAGTGAGTGAGTGAGTAAGGGAGGGAGGGAGAGCCGTGTTTCCCCCCCTCGCCACAGTGATCAGAACAGTGGGGAAGCTCAGACTCGGGATCCGCTACGTCAAACAGATTAGTGAAATAACCTCTCGGGGGGGGTAGGACAGAGATACACCTCCCCTCCTGGCTGCATACATGGGGCCGAGGACGCAAGATAGTGTGCGCTGACAAAGAGCCAGGAAGCCCTTGACGAAATAGAGAAGTGCACCAGGCTACTTTTTTCTTTTCTTTATTTTGTTTTTTGTTTTTTTGTTTTGTCTTGGGGAAGATCCTCTGGTAGCCTCCTCTTCTTTTCCTCCTCTCTCTCTCCCCCCCCTCCTCCTCCTCCCCTCACCTCCTGGTGCGAAATGGCGAAAGAAAACGGCGATGGATCTTGGAAAAAGCATGTCGATGACATCAAGATAATATTTGACTTCAAGGAAGTCCTTGGGACGTGAGTAACAAGACAACGCAGCCGTGCGGGCGATAACAAACTTTGTATGCAGACAGAGAACAATGAAGACATTGTGGCGAATTAAGGGGAATCAAAAGCAGACTGACAGCTGTTGAATATTCACTGAATGAACTGAGACATGCTCGACGGTGACAGAGAAACAGACTGGGCCTTAAGAAAGAGTCATTTAACAAAAAAAAAATAATAATAATAATTCGGGTCTATCAGTGAAATAGGCTATTCAGAGAGTGTGAACAAATATTTAATGAGATACAATAATGTGTGAAGTCTGACACGCGTCGCTTTATCAGTTCATTCAGAAACTACTGCAGCTACAGCGTGTTTTTTTTTTTTTTTTTTTAATTTATCTTCCCACAGATCAGATCATGCAGTCTAAACAGCTTTGTGCAGACATAGCCTACATTTATTAGTGCTCGTTTTGTTCACCATTACAACTCTGACAAACACAGCATTTGGGCCTGTTTTCATACACAAAAGATTAAATGAGCTCCCAAATTAAGGCACCGTCTGAGAATCTGACTTTGAATTCTTCTCTTCCTTTTCTTCTGCAAACAGAGTGAACAGATTTGAGCTGAGAAACATTATGTCTGGGTTTACAGGCTGCTTGTATACAGTAAACCCTCCTTTTTTTTTTATGAGAACCCATCTGCAGCTCGGTTTCATGTCTTTTTGTTATTTGCAGTTTCGGGACCTCTTTGGTTTAAGTTACTCTTCTGCTCTTGGATCACAGGGCAGACAAATTCCACAGCTTATTTTGGTCCTGCTGCTTGACTTCATGTCTTTTCTTTGAATAAGTTGCGTTGCAGGAAAAAAAAAAAAAAAAAGAGCCCCAGAGTTCCCCTGATGAAGGAGGCCTGGTCACAGCTAGGTCGAGCTTTTATGACAGAAACATGCAGTCAATCTTCTGATCCACTACTAGGGTGCACACATTTAATGGAGCATATTTCTCATTTTCCCTGCTGCTCTTTGTCCCCCAAGAGACATGCCCGTCCTCCCCTGACTGCGAGGAATCAAATGTGGTGATGTTTGTATTGTTTGAGATTCTGGGAAATGTCCAGGAAGCATTGTCCCTGGGGAAATATTTTTGCGTGGGTTATTTTATTTTCGGAGAGAAGTAGTGTCAGGCTGAGCAGAAAATGGGCTTTTGAGTCTCTGTGGTTGTTGCACGAAATAAACGTATTGAGGTCTACTGGATTAATATATTTCACCTCATTTTTGTTTGAACTTAATCTTTGTGTTCTTGGTTGTCTTCGCCGTCTTTAAACTGTGAAACATCGCAGCTGGACATGACTGCGTGGTTCCTGAGGAACGGCATCATAAAACTGTCTTGCAGATTGGTGATTCATAAAGCTCACTCAACACTTCAGCTGTTTCTCTAAACAGTGAGACGCTTCTACCTGGAGGCAGCTCTGATTTCCCCAAGGCTTTCATTTATGTGCGAAGAGCCTCTGAATACAACCGGTGAATCATCGTGACTTACTGTCCACACAATGGCCAGGTTGGAGGAACACGAACGCATCCCTCGCCCACATCTCGGGGCCCAGTGTGTCACCGTCAGGCCCTTCTGTTACTCGCTGTACTGCGTGTGCTTGTCCTGATTGACTTTGAGTAAGTCCCGTTTACAAGTTTCCTGTGTGTGTTATTCAGGGAGTGCATTGTTGCTCCACAGCGGGGTTCAAAACAGGCCACCTGCGACAGAAAAGCCCAGCAGCCCTGCAGCTTTGCTCGAGGATTAAAGATGGACGTGGAAGGACTGTTGGTTAGACGTAGATTATCCTCCTTTTCCTCTTCCTCCTGCTCCACCTTTCAACTGTAGTTCTTTTGTCTGGGTTCCCAATTCGGGATCATCCCTCAGCAGGGATCTTCTACCAAGCAGAAGTAACTCACGTTAGTAGTGGAAGTACATTTACATAGATAGCTCACTCTGCAGATACATATTTGACACACTAGACCTCCCTGCGTTTTTTATGAATATAAAAGCGGTCCAAGGTGGTTAAAAAAAGCTTTGTCTCCACCAGTTACTTTACAATTAGTAATAATAATAATCAAATATTAAACAATGATAAAGAGACATGGGCCTTTGTGGCGCTTTGACATATTTAGACCGTACCATGTTGTTATTGTCATTTCAAACAGGTAGTACACAGTGAGGTGAATCGATTCCCCCGAGACCATGCGGCTACTTTTAACAACACAGACACATGGGAGTACACATAAACCAACTGAGGAAACACCGACACATACACAAGACTGAATTGAGTGCCTGAAGTGTATCTGAGCAACTATAAACCACAAACAGAAAATGAATGAAAATGACAAAATGGCCAGCTGTGCACACCTACAGATCGATGATATTGTTAAAGATCAATATCATGGTTAAACACTGATGTTGATAGTACAGGTGTAACTGTGAGCATTGTTATTCAATTTTACTTTGAGATCATTTTGCTGACAGAAGGACTGTCAACTGTAAAATAGTATTTCTATATTTTTGCTTCTATTAAGTAACTGGCTTGAATTCATAGAACACATTGTCAGACTTGTTTTTAAATTACATTTTATTCTTTATATAAACACTTGTATTTAAATACTTGAAACATTCAGATGTGTTATTCTGAAAATAAAGTGCACATAAAGATCGATTTACAAACAGCAATTATATCAACAACAGCTGGAGGACACACTGTGTGTGTGTGTGTGTGACTGATGACTGATTGGATATTGACAAGTTTTGTCGGAAGAAGCCTGCAGCATGTGGCAGTAACACTTTAGCAATACTTCCTTCTTGTGTTTGCTTGAGTTAGCTGTTGTGAGCTAATGAGATCTTCCCCACTGAAGCCTGGGTTCCTCCTGCCTCACCGTCCCTCGCCTTGCTGCTAATTTCAGACCCTTAAGCTGCTGATAGTCTGTGGAAGCAAATTAAGTAACCTGACCACACGAGCACCTTCACAGATCCCAGTGGAGAATGTGTTGTGAGCGTTAAAAGACAAGGAGGGTTGGTACTCACAGTGGGGGCGTTCAAGTGTTTTGTTGGACATAGTTTCTGTTTCTCAAACACCTAAACACCCCCACTAAGAGTTAAACATTAGAGCCTGACTGGTAAATAAGATGTAACAATACAACTCTCCCAGTGGTAGGGTTACTGCCTCATTAGGGGAGCATGTGGTGCAAGATGATGCACATCATGACTTAGAAATATAGGAAACAGAATGTTTGTGTCATGTTGTATATTTCTGTATATTATATATAGAATATATATATCTTAGTTCTGTGCTCATGGTGGATTAATGTTGGGTCTTTGTAAATATTATAACAAACAGTATGATCTAGCCCCGGCTCTTTTTGAGAAGTATCATGAGATAACATTTGTCATGAATTGGCGCTATACGAATAAAGGTTGATTGATTGATTAATTGATGAACACCTACGCTCTTGATAATATTGATGCTACTCAAATGATCATGATGCTGTTGATGGTGATATTAAAAAAACGAAGAAAAAAACTATTCTATCGCCCCTGTTCACCATCTGTCAGCACCTGTGTCCAATCGGATTTAAAGCTGTTTATTGGCACCTACTGATGTTGTTTCCAGCTCTATCTAGATCCTTGCGTGTGTTGTTTACTCTCAGATGTAGGCTACGTCGCTTTGGACAGACAGTGTCTGTGAAATTAAATTGGAAAATTGTATGTTATGTACATGAGTCAAAACTCCTTCTGTTTAAAATGTCAGTATTGCTGTTGATTCTACAATTGGTGAATTCTTTTATGTAGCCAAAGTCTGACTGTACGAGGAGTAACACTGAGAGAGATTTGTCGGGGCCATAGGCTATTTGCAAGTCACGCTGGAAAAAAAACAGGGAGATGGATGTTTGAAATGTCGTTTGAATAGTTAAAATGTGTTCAGCCATCGTGGAGGTATCAATGTCTAATCTGTGAGCTGTGGGTAGGCCTATTTGATTTTTAAGTAACATACAGTAGAAAACACATTTATTTGCTCTAAAGAAATGACATGCCTGAGAACATTCGTAGATGTCTTCATAGCTTCCTAAAGTGGTAACACAGCATCTATCTATCTTATCTCTCTCTCTCTCTCTTTCTCTCTCTCTCTCTCTCTCTCTGAATATGAGTTGTATATCGGGCCAGTTTTTGCTCTGTTTTTGGTGGTTCTAAAATAACATCTGTCTCCTTAGCTGCTAAATGCAATTGCTAAATGCGCCACACTGTTCACCAGCTAGTTGCTAACTGTGTGTCTGTCTTCTGTTTGATGCTCAGTGGGTAGTTGTTAGAGGTTTATTTTCACCAGGGATAATGCTTTCAATCTGCATCCCTAGTAAGTGCTTTGTCAGGTATTACTTTCTGATTTCAATGTGCTAAACCAAAGTTGTCCTCCATTAGTCCCCACTCCAGCCCATGTGAAGCTTAGCTGTGGCTGACTAATTCAGGTCAATTTTGGTCAGACAAAGCCTCCCATTTTTTTCCCTAACAAAGAATTAAATTGTGATATAATTTCTGAATAAGCAGCAGGCCTCTTCCACAGATACGAAACTGGCTGTGGCTCTGACTCCTCCGTGATGCTTTAAACTGCATGTTGTTGCCTCCCTGCATTGATCATATACACAGTTTGTGTGTATTGACGAGTTGGGTCATTGATGCAGTAGAAATGGCAGCTAGGCAACTAGGATGATGAGAGTCCTTAGTTGCTCCCTCTAAGGAGACCAAACCAGTATACCACTGTCCTCCTGCGGTGATATACTCTGTCATTGACCGTCGCGATGGAAATTCAAATAATTCTCTAAAATGAGGCAAAGTATGTATTATGTGTAGTCATTTTCCCTGCGTCCATCTGTATTCTTGTCCCCCTCACTGCAGTGAATGCCTGCAGAGCCGTAGTGTACTGTCCTCGCTGCATTCACAGAGCTGAAGTGCAGCAGTCTGCCTTGTATCAGAGCACAGGAGGCGGTAATCACCCTCATTAAAATAATTCAGCTTCTTTCTGACAGGCTGCTTTGTGCATTCGGACAGGTTTCTGCCAACCTTTTCCCTCCACAGTTGCATATTTTGCCATTCTAACTCATGTATCATTGGTGTTAGCTGTTATCGTCATGTAAACTGGCTATCTTTTTTGTGTTTGATCAGCCGTAAGGTGATAACAAAGTGCACATTCCTGGAAAGTAGCCTCAGGTCCAGTGTGCTGTTGAGTAATGGTTTCCAGTGCTGGTCACTGGGACTGAGAAAACTGTTCGATTACATTTTTTCATTATTTAAAATAAATAAATAAAGCTGCAGCCCAAGATGAAAGCTGTTTCTACCTGAAAAGACAGAAAGCTATTGTTGGCAAGATGGCAAACCACAACTCACATTCTAACTTTACCCCTTATAGCTGAACAGTCTGTCAAGTAGCTTATAAGGTATGGTTATACAAAGCAACCAGATAGGTATTAGTTGAGGTAAAGCCAAGACATTTGGACTCTTGAAAAACATTTGCATTAATTATGGTACACCTTAGTACTGTTGCATCAAAGCAATGTGGATCCGAATTCGAGTCTTCCAGCCTTCAGGGGCTGCTTTGTGTGGCTTTACGGTTTCTTTGTGTGGTTTCTCTCTTGGTTTCTTCGGCTTCCTCCCAAAGTCCAAAGACATGCTCATTATGTTAATTGGTGACTCTTAATTGCCTTTTGGTGTGAATACAAGTGTGAGTGGTTGTCTGTCTTTGAACAATAACATTTGTTTCATCAATACCCAAACCAAAAATACCAATTTTACTGTCAAATAAGTCAAAGGCAAGCAGCTAATGTTCGTATTATTCCTTTAAAAAGGTCTTAATTGATCAATGATTATCGAAGTAATGGCGTATTTGTTCTCTGACAAAAGCTGATTTGACTGATTCAGCTTTATGCTTTAAACATTCTAAAAATGAATATCACTTGATCGAAAATAGAAAATATAGAAATAGAAAATTAAATAAGACCTAGAATAAGCTACCAATGTAACACGTAAAATGCTACACAATGTATGTATGTAAAATAAAACAACACCAAGACCTATAAAGGTGGGACCTTGTGTAATTGGTTTTTTTGTTTGTTTGTTTTTTTAATAATTGCCCATTTTGAATTTGATGCCAGCAACATGTTTAAATAAAGTTTGGATAGGGTCGCTCTTTAGCATCACTTTTTCTCTTTACATGACTGTAAGCTTTTGGGAACTGAGGAGACCAGTTTCTGTTATTTGGAAAGTGGAATGTTTCTACCATTCTTGCTGAATGGAGGATTTCAGCTGTTCAACAGTTCAGGTTTTCCTTTGTCTTATTTTAAACTTCATAATGCTCCAAACATTTTCAATGGCTGTCGGGACCGCAGGAGGGCCAGTTGATCACCTGGGCTCTTTTATTACGGAGTCACGAGTACGTTCAGAATTAGGTTTGGCAGTGTCCTGCTGAAATAAGCAAGGCTTTAACTATTTGGCAGCACATGTTGATCCAAAAGCACAAAAGAGTCGTGTCTGTTTTAATGCAGTGCAGAGCCTGAAGATCATGGCCGCCCAATATTGGTTTTGGCCTTGTACAGAGATGTCTTCAAAGTCTCTGCATCATCTAATTATATTATGTACTATAAACAATAAAATTCCCAGATTCTTTGCAATCATGTATATTAATTATTATTATTCCTAAAGTTTTGCACTATTTGTTCCGTCTCTGTGTGTAGTCTTTCACACAGAGGTGAATCCCTCCCCATCCTTACTTCAGATACACTCAGCCTCTCTGAGGTGCTTTTTTTAAAATAGCCAATGATGTGACCAACCTGTTGCCAGTTAACCCTTTGAACTGTGAGATGTCCCATCAGCTGGTTTTTTTTTTTAAAGAATTCAACATTTGATGTTTTCTTTGTGCTGTTTTTCAAATTGGCTGAAGTGCGGTGTTGTGGGTTAGCCCAGTGAAAAGGTTCCTGGTTTGAAAAGTCAAATTTTAGAACACTTACAGGAGCTAATCTGCCTGTGTTCACAAATTTAACGTAATCTGAAAATACAATTAGGTAAGAACAAACACAGCTGTACATCACTACATGTCTTATTTTGTTTAATTAACCTTCTCCAATGTTAATGTCATTGATTATTTTGTTGTCTCCGGTTTGAGGTCTTGAGTTTTGCGTCTTGGTTATCTTGTTCTTTTAGAGCCTGAAGAGAGAGAGGTGTTAGCAGATGCTTAGTTTTTTAAGTTACAGTTATACAATCTTGGTCCAAGGTTTGCTGCTAGCTGACTAATTTACACATTATCATGCTAATAAGTTAATAAGCCAGGCATGGTGAGCCAAGATGTAATACCTGCTAAGTACTTTTGCACATACTTCTTTTATGGTACTTTTAATGCATTGCAAGTGATGTTAATTTGTCAAAATTCAATTAAAAATACTCCAAAATACAATTAAACCCTAAACACCTCCAAGAATCCAAGGGGTCCCGCTGAGGTCAAAGCCAAGCCCTGTCCTGATCTGTTTTAACTGGCTGTGTAACATTCAATTGATCCTACATGCAGTTATCGCTTATATACATTTGAGCTTAGTATGAAAGAGTGAAACAATTTTTTTTAGCAGACTGTTAATATGTTAAATCTTGTTTAAAGTTTGGCAATTCGATATGGGAGATTGTTGTACACATTTGGAGAGAGCCTCAAGAGGCAATTCGAGGAACTGCAGTTTGGGAATTCTACACTGGCTTTTCTTTTTATCTCTGAAAGCCACCGCCCAGTTCTTTCCAGATGATCATAACAATGACTTTGCTTCAGTTGCATTCCAAGTGTATACTTGAAAGCCATTTGATTACATTTCTTCTATTATAATTCCTTCTCAAACTGTGTACATATTTTATTTCCTGTGAATAATAATCTCACCATCTGTCCTGTGTGTCTGCCTAAAGCTGTCGTTGTCCCTTTATAAAGGTGACTTTGAACGCAGCAGGTTACCTTGGCGGTAGCTCTTCCTGGATTATCAAGTCCCTACTCTTCAAGCGCATTCATGTTGCATAACCTCCTGCTGAAATGCATTTTACTCAACATGACTCATAGTGATTACTCATCAAACTTTGCTACACACACCACCTGTGAATGTCATAAAGCCAACATCAGTCGTGAGACCCCCACCTCCGCTTTCTCCACCAAGAAGAAAAAAGCTTCCATTAACAGCGCCCTGAATTGTATAATTGCCCTGAACAACCGGCCGAGGTCGAAGGCTGAACATTTTTTTTCTCTGATTGATACTGGGCTTTGCTCTGCATCTGCAGCATCAGCCGCAGCTTTTACACAGAGAGCAGCCCACATTCACATCTCACATTAGTCAGCCTGTTTGGCTTCACTGTCCTGCATGTGTACTGGTGTTTGGTGACTACAAACTGTGCAACACGCACACACACACACAGCTCATACTGTCATCCAAGAGACGTGAAGGAGGGAGCTCTTTGTCTCTGGGAAGAATTTAAAATGCAACTATTATTATTCCACCAGAGAGTCTGTGTGCGGGCTTGATTGTACAGTTTGTGATACTGGGTCAGGAACATTTTGCAGCCATACAATCATATTTATCTTGCGTAATAGATTAAGATGAGCTTCAGTAATGGCCTCATTTAGATGGAGCTTTCTCTTATTACCTAAAGGGATACTTCACCCGTTGAAACATGAATCTGTATTGACATTGGGTCATATATAGTAGAAATGTGAAGTTTGTTCCTTCTTGGCCGAGAAAAGGCAGAAAGTGTCTTTTTGGCTCATATGAATGAAAGACACCACATCCCAGAATGCACAGCACTGCAGGCCCCTCCCACTAAGGTCAGGTTTACAGACATATTTACTTCAACACATAAGGCCGTTTCCTCAACTGATTCCGAGATTTCTTCCAGAAGAAATTAGTATCTTGGAAATTCCTGGCAGAAAACAGACTCTATGTCTGTGTCCACAGGCAAACAGTGAGAGCACCGACACTACCAGTCCGCCCCAGCTCGAGCCGGCCCCGGCTCCTCGTCCTCACCGCCGCCGACAGGCAGGCCTTATTTCGCGGCTGCTGAGCTGGCAGCGGCCGGCGGTGTCCAGCAATATAGCAATATAGCCGCGAGACGGTTGCTGCCGACGGGCTGGCCAAGTTTTGATTCTGGGAGTTAGTTCCCACCCACTGATCTGTGATAGGTCTGTAGCTTCAGTGGTCGAAAATATGAGGAACTAGCGTTGTAGTTTCACCCTGCTAACCACAACAGCTTCCAATGATGCAATATGATGATTTTTGCATCATCGGAAGCTCCTTTTCAGACTTAAAAATACAAAGATTTCACATCTCAGGGGAAAATTAGGACGGGATGCACGACCATTCAAAAATACTACCAGGTTTCTAATGATACAAAGCTTAATGCAAATGGGTGAAGTATCCCTTTTAATGTATCTGCAGATCATATCGGATTGTTCCAGAAATGAATTTGGTGTGCTGGGTTGTTGAGCCAAGAGGCACTTCAACGAAGCGTTGTTTTTATAATTGATTAAAATGTTACTTTCTTGATTAATCATTCAGTCTATTAAGTCTTAAAATTAATTGTGAGGATGCTTTTTGCAACTTTCCAGGAAGGGGGATCTTTCACTTGCTTTGTTAATTAGTCCAAAGATTTCATAAATGACGACTAAAAACACCAAGTTGTAGAAAGATGGGACTTGTGAGTATCTGACACTTTTGCTGGAATATCACACTTACCTATTACCAAAACAGACTTTCATGAATTGTCTTTGTACGTACAGCTTTACGCTGTAGAATAATGTGTGGTTGCTGTGCATATGCCTAACCCTACTGTAGCTTTGTATGTATGAAGTGTTTGTATGTGCAGATACAGCAGGTGAGCAGTAGCGTCACCATATGCATGTCTTAAACAGATACCACATCTTTTCTTTCCTGTGAATGAAGCATTAATAGATTGTTGCAGCAGTTTGTCATGCTTCATGAATTCACAAAGTGAGGATAGTCACAGGCTTCAATTCTGTCATGTTGTCATTCTCAGGAAGTGATGCTCCTGCCTGTCAATGTGGTGAGCAGGGGGACAGAAAAGATGCTATATACGCTCAAACCTCCTACCCACTTAGTACGTTTACAGGTTTTCTGTGGTTTCGTGTCATTGTGTGTCTTCTGCTGCAGAGAGGAAAATGTAGCGTGCACTGAAAAAATGAGTGTGCAAAAGAATGCATGCCAGGCTCATCCTGCTTGTGAAATCATTTTTCTACTTCTTAATCCATCCAGCTGTGAGAATGGGTTACATGTGTTAAATAGAAATGATGCTTGTTGTCTCACGGCAACAGCTGTAGGAGGAAGTGGTTGCTGTAACAGGCCAGCGAGTAGAGCAACAGCTCCCTCACTTGTATTTACATACTGTCCCATAACATGTGTCTAAACAAGGTCAAAGTCAGAGGAGCGTTTACTCCAGGCCCTCTCAGTTCTTTTTGTAAGCAGTCTGTGTGTTTCAACCCATCACACCTGGGGCAGAATGTGTGACCATAAGGTAATATCTTTATGCACAGTCTGTGTGTTAATGTGTTGCGGCTCTGACTGACCCTTCCCCCCCTGCTGTGTGATAGTGGAGTGAGGGATTAGCATGGATTTGATGGCCTCAGTGGGACTTAGTGCAGTGAGTGGAACTCAGTTTAGAGCCTGTTGGGAGGAACCGATTACACTTTGAGAACATAATGGACCTTTCGATGGTAGCTGTCTTGCTTTCTTTGAGGCGGTGGATCAGTTAAGGTGTATTTCTCTGTTTCACTTTTAGTTTTGAAGATAACCCTGAACCTATTTTTGAAAGGAAAGGATGGGCAAGTGCAGGAAGCAGAATCGTTTCAAAAGACTGCTGCCATTTCCATATTCTCCAGGCCTGTCCTTCAATGTCTTTCAATAATGGCTATGATGATTAAAAAAAAAATAGTGTGGTTGAAAAGTAATTGCTTTTTTGTACATAATGAATTGGCAAATTCTAGATACATCTATGAGGTTAAAATGTCTGTCTTTTTTTTTTAAACTGGAGGAAAGAAAGACATGGCTTCTGTCAAATAACAGCTGGACTCAGGTTCAGGTTACTTTATTTGTACCCGTAGGTACATTTGGTTGCAGCGAGAGTCAGGGACTAGAGTTGTCATTTATGAAAACAGACCTTTTGGCTATAACTACAAAGCAAACAACATGTACACATTTTGAAAAAAAAAAGATGGATTTGTGTCTATAAGACATTACACATAACATACCATATGTAACTGAAAGACCCCATGATTGACAAGGTGTCACCCACATCCACCTACTAGTTTAGCTTGAAAAAATATGAACTTTTATATGAGCCGTTAAAAACTTTAAATAATAATACATTAAAAAAAAACATGCAATTAGGACAAATGTAAAAGAAACCACATAGCTGTAGTGTAAAATATACAGAGAACTACTCGTGGCTTTTAAGGCTGAATATTCTCTTTGAAGATGAATTGGGTTTGTAGACGGCACTCCAAAACATCTCAGTATTATGGCCTCAGGCTCAGTTTACTATTTTATTTCTTGCATTAAGTTTATCAGAGGCATGAGGTCATCAGTGGATCAAGGATTATTTAGATCACATTTGTTGTTTTGGTCCTGTAAACGTGGCCCGGGGAATTCCAAACCATCAATCCTTTTGTTTAATCTTCACATGAAGCTGTGCTTAAGGGAGCACGTCGGGAAAAGGTTCCTGTGAAGGTGCTCAGTGAAAACAAGACCACAGGGGGGAGGAAAAAAGCAATCATGCTGCCTGTTCAGCAGGATTTATTAAGGTGGGCCGAATGTGGTATCATAGCAACAGATACAGATTGCTTGAGCAAATATTCCCTTAATTCTGTATTTGTTTTTTAAAAGCTCTCATTTATGGAGGCAGATGGTCGAAGAAGACACGCTATCTGTTATCTTAAATGGGTGTTTTTAGTGGTTCTAAAAGTGTTTGCTATGCTTTCTGGCCTCACACGAGCACCTAGTATGAAGCTATTGGTCATAGTCAGGGATTAACCAGTTCTCAGTAAATATTCACAATATGCTGTTTGTGTGCTTTGGCCTGAGTGCCCTGTATCTACACACACACACACACACACCATAGGTTTTCAGTGTCAATATTGCCTAAGTGCATGTAAAGCAGGGCTAACATGTTTTTCCTTTCTCTCTCGCAGCGGTGCATTTTCTGAGGTGGTGATGGCTCGGGAGAAGACCACAGGAAAGATGGTCGCAATCAAGTGCATCCCGAAGAAAGCGCTGAAGGGGAAGGAGACGAGCATCGAGAATGAAATCGCTGTGCTTCGGAAGTAGGTACCACAAGTTAGTCAAAACCATATGAAAGGTATTCACAGACCTTTCTCTACGGGCAACTCATCCATTCAGTTGGAGAGTCGTTATCGCTCCCATTCGGAAAGGTTGAGGGTTCAATCCCCCCAACTCCTGCAGCAACAGGTTCAATGTGTCCTTGGGCAAGACACTGCAATCAGCGTGTGAATGGGTGTGACATGCGGTGTACACTATGATAGCCGTGTCTCATTTCGGGGGTAATATCATTGGAACGTCCTTGCCTCCATGGCCTGCAATGATCCTTTTAGGTTGAACATTAAATGAGGGAATCTGGTCTATGGGGGATCACCTGTTTGCATTATCCGTGGACGGCTGTGACTCAGTTGGTAGAATCGTCGCCTCTCAATCGGAAGGTCGAGGGTTCATTCCCTAGCTGAGCAACATGTTCGATGTGTCCTTGGGCAAGACACTTAACCCTGCATTGCTCCCTCTCTGCTTCAGTGGCTGTGTATGAATGGATTAGTGCTGTACTTACTCTCTGTACTTATGTACGTCGCTTTGGATATAAGCGTCTGCTAAGTGAATTGTACCATTGTAACCAGCTGCTTAGCAACCTCAAGAGCTGCACTGGAACTAGCTGACATCACTAATGTCACTGAACCTATCCTATTACTTTAAAGATTATTTGAAGTTTCAACCCCCTTTTTTTCTTACATTATTATTTAGGTTGATACCAATTACTTACATTTTAAAAGCTATGTTTGGTTTGCATTAGAGTCCGCAAGCTCGTTTTAATTGGCGTGCGATGAAAATGTTGGGCCTTGAAGGATGCTCCAGATGGATCTTAAGATGCAAAGAAAAGGATCATGTGTTGGCCACATTTGACTGACAGCCTCCGACGTGACCGTTGTGACGCAGTCGGTCCTCAAACGCGCACCTCCGAAGGGTGCAGCCACTAACTTGGGACATAGCCTGTGTCACTGTAGCAGCATTTGAGCGATGTGTCAGAGGAAAACATCCACAGTGTGAATACGGCTAATGGCTCACAGTTTAGATGCCAATGCCAGTCAGTCTATTAAACAGCCATTGTCGGTCTTAAGTGACTCCCTTGTCAAATCCCATCTATCCTCCATCCTGGGCGGTGTACACACAATCACACTCTGCCACAAAAAGTATGATAGGATTGCTTTGACACCAGGTGACACTCCATCCTCCTCCGTGGTCTGATGGGTAATTCCCCCGAGAAGCTCAGGTATCAGTCACTCTTGAAGGCAGCATGCCAGCTGTTGGGTGTAGTTGCCTGGTTACAGTTGCTACCTTTGACTTCCTCCTCTTTTTTTTTTTCTCGCCGTCTTGGTTTCTCATCCTTTTTCTTTCTCCTCAATCCGTTTGTCTGAACAGCCCTCAGCCTGCAGCCTCATTCTCGTTCTGGACATAGATGGCAAGTTTGTGAGGGTTGTTCGGTCCTTTGAGATGCGTCCTCCTCTTCCACCCCCACTTTTTTTCTTTTTTAGCCACCTGCACTTGTGAACACGCTCTGTCATCTGCATATCTCCAAGCAGAGGCTTCTTTTCTTTTATAATACAACCTTGATGGTTGGTTGCCTGGACACAGACTCCGAACCTCTTGGTCTGTTGTACATTATTTTCTTCAGGTGCCCCTGCTGAAGGGGGTTGCCGCTTCATGACTCATTGGCATCTCCTAAGACCCTCCCACACACACACACACACACACATGTACAACTGAATGACTGTGAGAAACACACAGTAATACAGGTGATATGCAGTAATGGAGAGCTAAAAATGATTTGTTTTCAGTTAGCAGGGCATCATTTTCTCTAAAGAATAAAAGCTAAAAGCACCTCATTAGTGGGCTGTTCCAAACTACACTGAGGCTGACAACAAATAAAATGAATTCTTTGTTCTCCCTCTCCAGGATAAAACACGAGAATATTGTGGCTCTGGAGGACATCTACGAGAGCTCAAACCACCTGTACCTCATAATGCAACTGTAAGTACACCAACAACCACATTGCTCGGCCAGTAATGTTTTGATAATGTGTTTTTTTTATTGCTTGAATAAGCATCTAGTTTCCTTAGGGCAGTTATTTTCCTCAGATGAATATCTGAGTGAAAACAGTGATGCTTTAAAGATAAATGGGATTAAGACGAGCCTGGTGAAGCTGGAATTCAGATGAGAGACTTGGGAAGAATGTTTATCAAAGAGTTGGATCATAGATTCATACGGCCTCATATCTGTCTGTGAAATCTTAAGCTAGCGCCAGCAGCAGGTTAGCTCAGCTTAGCACAGAGACTGAAAACAAGGGTAAACAACTTGCCTGGCTCTGTTCAAAGAAATGTTGTTGTTTTTTTTGACACATACAAATACTGAAGTGTTAAAGAAACGGTTTCATGTGGAGGATTAACCCCTGTTTGTCCCTCTGAGGTGTCTTATTTCTGAGTCACAGAGCTTTTTTCAAACCAGGAACACATTTTGTATCGATATTATCCCCTCCAACGGCTACTGATTATTTTTTTACAGTGGTTCTTATATGATGTTATAAAATAAAAACGTATAACTCAAATTTCAGTCCATGTCTATTGAATTTACTGAGGCCGCTTAATACTAGAAGTAACTGCCTTTTCATCACCTTAACTTGGACACATGGACAACTAAATGCACTCATCTTGATTTGTAAAACACACTCCATAAAACCAGATGTGTTGTTTCACAGTTTGTTGTTTTTGTAGCTAAAATGATTTAATGTATTCATTTGTGAACATCCGAGGGTCCGCCAGACTGAAGTTTTGAACCAGCTGTTCCCGGTCATTGTGCCAAGCTAAGCTAACTATATCAATCTTCTGATCTAGTTCTAAGAAAGAAAAGGAATCAGCTTAATCACAGTTTAATCTTCATCTTAGGTTGAAGCTGTGACACCTGTTAACTCCATTAAAACGTTAATACTTATGCTGGTTTTCCACAAAGTATTTTTAGTATGTATGTTCACAGTAAAAGTTCAGTCAGCGTTTGTGGTGAACATGTGAAAACCATTCCTGTGTGACAATGGCCTTTTCCTGTGTGACATACATCACCATGACAACAGAGACCTCTGCCCTCAAAACAACATTTTTAGTATTCGTGTCTAATGCAACAACAATTAAGCCAGCGATTATGTGACCTCATCGTACCTCTACAAGGTGCTTAGTGTTGTCTGGAAGTCTCACCTTAGTAAAAAGCGGAGTGCTATTTGTCTTTTTATTGATGCTGAACTGAATACTGGTCAGTCTTTGAGGTTTTGTCAGCACAGTTTAAAGTTGCGCACGAGATGCAAACTCTTCAAGGTTACATAAAGTGAAAACAGGCAGGCCTTAAAGAAAAATCATGTTCCTCTCCTGATAAATACTAAAACCTGCATTTAAAAAACAAAGTAAGTATGAAGCGCAAACTGATTTAACAACAGCCTCAAATGGCATTTCAAATTCAAAGCTCCACAGTATCACTGCACTCTGTTGGGCTACTGCACTATATTTAACAGTTTGTATTAAATATACTGAATATGTATATGTACCAGTTACTTTTCAACCCTTTTTTTTAGGAAGTATTTGAGTCCTGTTCGGTCAAATAAGAAGAATGAATAAGTAAACACATGCCAGAATTAAAATATTTGTAATCATTTTGGTGCAAACAAAAAGTCCTCTGACAAAAGAAACATGAGTCATGATTTACATTTTTAAGAGACAAAGTCAGTGAGTTTCATTTCAATAAGTTGGCAGTTTCAGAGTAAGTCTGCTCTCAGAGTAATTGACAACTAACTTGAGCTTTAGTGTCTTTAGGTAAATAATGCATAAAAGTAAAGCTTAAAAAGCTCAAACATCCTGGACACCAGGCCCTTAAGACAAAGGTAAACAGAGCAGCATGTGCTTCTTCATATTTATTTTTTTACATTTTGACTCGGAGCTATTGAGTTAGAAAATATAATTTTAGAAATCAAAAAAGGAAATGTTCTACTACTGAAACATACATGATCAAGAACTAAATCAGCGATGGGGTGCTGGATAGCCTAGCAGTTATGTTGCACGCCCCATTTAAAGAGGCTATAGTCCTCGAAGCGGGCGGCTCGGGTTCGACTCCGACCATAGGTACTTCGCCGCATGCCATTCCCCACTCTCTCTCTCATCTCAGTTTTTAACTCTATCCAGGCAGTGAAAAAGCCCCATAAAATAATCAGCTCTGTATTATGTTCTGTGTTGCCTACAGGGTGTCTGGAGGTGAGCTGTTTGACCGTATCGTAGAGAAAGGTTTCTACACAGAGATGGATGCCAGTCGGCTCATCAGACAGGTCCTGGATGCAGTCAACTATCTGCACTCTATGGGCATAGTGCACAGAGACCTAAAGGTATAACAGGATATTTCATTCATGGTTTGAATAGTGGTCACAAAGAGTGTCTCACAATCCGATGCATTTGTTGTTTAGAGGGTTAGAATGATGTTTGCAAAAAAAGTTAGCTTTGTTACCACAATGACATAAGATTTTATTTATCATAAATAAAAAAAACTTGTTTAAATCAGTGTACTTCTTGAGATGAAAGATACAAAAGAAAACTCAAAGTTCTTTTTTTGATTCTCAGATTTTTTTTTTAAATTTTCAAAATCCAAAACAAAATACATTTTTAGACACTTCAAATCCATTATTACCCCTTTGCCTTTTCTTAAGATTATTTCCTTTTTAATATAGATGGAGATGGAAATAACAGGAGCAAAATGTACTGTTTCATACTGAAACATTAAGAAGTGACAAAATACAGCAACCGGTATTCCTAGGATAAAGTGCAATAAAAAAGGAGACGAGACATTTTAGGAGAGCTTTTCGGTCTTAATGATAAGGAACAGGAATTTCAGGGATTTTTCTCTTTAGCTAAACGTGATATTTTCTTATTCAATACTGTAGACTAAAATATATTAATGTTCTAGTTTTTGTGTTTTTCTTAAATTGGTTTGCCCTTTTAGACCTTGAGGCCTTTTGCACTCAGTTCTACAGTTTCAGTCTCTGTATTCTTATTCTTTATTATTTTATTACTCATGGTAAAATAAAAACAATTGTTACACAAAGAGTGTTTCGGCAGCCTTTGTTTGTTGTTCTAGTTCTGTCAATCTTTTTTTAACTTCCTGCATTACCCCTGACATTTAAATTGGTTGTAATTGGACTTGGAGAGATCTTAAATCGTATTGAGGGGGGAAATCCCTGCTATTTAACCTGTGCGAGGGAAATCACTAAGAGCTTGTTGAGGATCGCCCACAGAGGTGACATGTAGGGGACTTTCCTTCTCTGGAAAACTTCTCTTCACCAAAACCCTCTTTGGTGAGCTGTTAACACTCCCCCCTGATTCTTGAGAGATAAAAGCATATATAGTCTGAAATCTCAGACAAAACATCACATGAACACTCAAAGACAAACTCAATTTCTTTTTCTGACTCTTGCTCTCCTTTCCAGCCTGAGAACCTGCTATACTTCAGTCCACATGATGAATCGAAGATAATGATCAGCGACTTCGGCTTGTCAAAGATGGAGGGCACAGGTGACGTGATGGCCACCGCCTGTGGGACTCCAGGATATGTGGGTAAGGATGCCCTCGGAGCTCTTTCCAGCATTGTGGAAACTTACTCTGAGATAATTAGATCCACTAGTTGGCTAAACAAGATGATCTAATTTAATCTGCCATTAGCCACAGGATGACTTAAGCCATCTGCTGCAGGCTAACCACACAAACATTCACATTTGTCTCCTGCCTTGTTTGTAATGAACTGTTTGGAAAAAAAATGCTTGCTTTGTATTACTGGATTCATGATAGTTTTCTCATCATTAATTATATATATTTTATTGTCCTAGCTCCTGAGGTTTTAGCTCAGAAGCCCTACAGTAAGGCTGTGGACTGCTGGTCTATTGGGGTCATCGCTTATATACTGTAAGTGCTCACTTTAAATATAAATTTGGTTATTAACTGAAGCTCTTTGTTGTGATGACTGCTGGATTTTCTTTTTTTATTTACACAAAAAGCCCAAATTTGAATCAGTGACCACCAATGAAACTTTATAAAGAGATAAAAGAGAATATTCATCAGTTGTTAATATATAAATAAATAAAAATGTAAACTGAGTAATGACCTGTAATGGGGTTATGATTGATTAACAAACAAGACTCTAAAGCAAACCTAGAACATTGACCTTTCAAAGTCTTGGTTTAAAACAACAACACATTTGTATCATTTCCTGTTGGTCTAAAATGTCATAATGTGATATATTTACTCATCATAAATGGTATATTATGGCTGAAAGGTTGGATATATGTGCATAAATATAAATATGTTGCATAGATTCAGAACACAGCTTAGGTTTAGTGGGTTGGCTAATTGCCACTAAAAACAAATTTTGGTTGATTTGAATGTCGGCGCCTTTGCAGTTAATTGGATTTAAATCTTGATACACGTATGTGGCTCACATGTTAGCACTGAAAAGTCTCTAAAAAAAGTGAAATATAATGAATGATGATAAGTCAAATGATCACCAAATTAACCAGGATTCACCTTTATGGGACCATTAAGATATTGAGATAATTTAGTTTGGAGAAAAGTGAGGGAAAGTCCTAAAGATCATCATCCAGCTGTTATCTTAGGGCCGCTCCCTGAAGTGACTGAAATGATCAAAAACATGATGACATTTGAAGAAATCAAAGCTGCGTCTCAGACAACATAAAATCTGTATTTAACCACGAGAACTTCATTAATTAAACAAAACCAGACTGAAACGAACATATTTTGATTCTGAACCAATATTTTGAGGGACACAGATTGTGGTTCTTAGGATTCCCACAGCTACTGTTGTTATTAAATGTAAAATGTTACATGAAGCTTCCAAACTGATTCAGTTTTGTAACTCGTTAGCAAACAGAAAATCCCTGGTGTTGTAATCCATTCGTTAGGTGTGATGGATTTAAGTGTAATTAAGTGAAAGAGTTTCTGATCCCCTCACATAAAGACTTAAAGACCATCTCAGTGGATGTTATGTCTGTGGTTGTTATTTTAACTTTCTTCCATATCATATAAAAATAGAATGTTTTGTCCCCATTTTTTTCCCTCTTATCGTCCATGTATTCTGTATATAATCCCTGTGACCCATCTCCTGTTGCCCGCTGTATGAAAAATCAAACTGCCTGTGAATGAGATTAAACCACAGCAAATCCTTTTAGATTTGGGTTAAAATTTCCAACAGCAGCTGGATGAGTGCGCTCGCACGGGTTGTTGTTGTTGTTGTGTAATCACCCGTCTTCATCTCCTCAGGCTGTGCGGTTATCCTCCTTTCTACGACGAGAATGACTCCAAGCTCTTTGAACAAATTCTCAAGGCAGACTACGAGTTTGATGCACCGTACTGGGACGACATATCAGAATCTGGTGAGCTATGACACATCAGTTTGTTTCTTTGTGCCTTGCCTCTATTTTTCTATGCACTTGCTTTTTCAAGTTCTTGGTCCTTGGCCACACATTGAAACTGTTTTCTAATCCTTGTCCTCCAAAGTCAATGTAAGATACTTTGCTCAACATGCTTAAAGTGCTCCTTATGTTTACATTTCGGAAATTAGGACATGAATCTTCTTGTATTGGACTATAAAGTCAGCGGTCAGTTCAGATCATGTTACATCATCAGTAAGCAGGTTAAAGCTGACAAAGTTAGCAAGCTCATGCTAATCAGGTCACACTGAACCTCTCTAAGCAAGAAATGTAGTCCTTTTGGGGTGACGCCTCACCTAGTGGTTAGTTTGTGCTCGCCCCCCCCCATGAACAGAGGCTGTTGTCCTTGAAGCAAGTGGCCTCTGCATGCCATCTCCCTCTCTCTCAGCTCCATACACTGTCCTATCTGAGTAAAGGCCTAAAGCCCCCTCCCTCAATAAAAGTAATATAGTGCTCTTCTTTTTTTGTTTATTTGTTTTTGTATTAGTTTGAACAGACTCCAGAGACTTATAACAGTCATTTGTTGTATAAATAAATAAATCAAACAAATTCCCTGTATTATGAGTATTTCATTGAGTTTATATGCATCCCAGTAGGTTTTTCTAAGTCTTAAAGTTTTAGTTGTTCTTATGGCAATCATCCACCATTTATGAACAACTTTCCCTGGTTGCTCCTACAATCAAAAAGTAACTGAACTTGTTATCACTGTGGACCACCTCCAGAAAATGTTGTCTTTTTTTCCTGGTAGTTCCTGCCAAATTATATTTCTAAGGTAAATAATACACTTTTCCATGAAATACTTTTCTGTGGTAGAGTAAAAAAGAAAAAAAACAATGTGTAAAGGATGTGTTTTTGACCTCTTCCATTTTCCCCCACAGCCAAAGACTTCATCAGCTGCCTCATGGAGAAGGACCCTGAGAAGAGATTCACATGTGACCAGGCTCTCGAGCATCCTTGGTGAGAAACACTAACCGTCCGTTACACTGCTTCGCAACCCGACAGTCACAGGGAATCACACATCTTAGTGCGAAACAGCGGTGTGACGCAAATTGCCAGGCTTACACATTTGTCATATAGTGCTTGTCCTCCCACTGTCATCTGTCTCCATGGCTCCAAGCCCCAAACCCACCTCTGCTTGGCGTCGCAGGCCCCTCAAATATAAATCTGCTGAATAAATGGCTGCCAATTAGTGGCCGGTCTCCTGAAGGATGCTTGAAGAATGTGGACGCTTTAATGAACAATTAGGATGTCTTCCCAGGCCTGAGCTGGAGCTAACGAGAGCAAGCTGGCGTGGGCTGCTGTCTCTGGCTTTGGTGTCCAATATGAATAGGTCTGTTAGTCAGTAATGGGCCTTTTGGGTCCTTGGCAGGTGGTCGTTTTTAATAGAAATATGTGTATTTGTGACACAGGTAACAGGTATTATAACACAGAGAAATGGCTTTCATTGACAAGATTTCATGCTGATAAATTATGATGAATACAACAGAAGGTGAGAAAGCAAAAAGAATCACCCCATAAATCACAGATGAATAACTCAATAAATAATCCAAGAAAATAACGAAAAACAGCATGAGGACAGTTGAAAGTTTGAACACAAACAAATATAATAAATGCTGTGTTTGTATTTGTTATTTTTTGCATGTTCTAATAAGACTTGACTTTGATTTTTCAGGATTGCTGGAGACACTGCTCTCTGCAAGAACATACACGAGTCAGTCAGTCGACAGATGCGGAAAAACTTTGCCAAAAGCAAATGGAGGGTGAGCACACAAGACCCTATTTATGAAAGTTAATGAAAACACAGCCACAATATTCTGTATCTTTTAAGAGCTTAAGCATACAGTGATGTTTCCCTCTCCAGGGATCGTTCTTCGCATTTATATTTGTCTGTTTGCAACCTCTCTTCACAGCAAGCGTTTAATGCTACAGCTGTGATTCGCCACATGAGGCGCCTGAAGCTTGGCACCAGCTTTGGCAGCAGCATTCAAAGCAACAGCACCGTGTCCAACCCTCAGAGCCACGCTCCAGCCAAGAGCCAGTCTGTGGACTGTGCCCCGCTCTCTCTGAACGATTGTGAGTGACACTTCGGATGCCCTCTGTAGACACAAACATGTCCAAGCTTTAGTCACGCAGCACTTTGTAGTGACTCTGCTGAGGCCTCCAGCTAGCGCTTAAAAAATCCCTCAAACAGTGATCTTTCTATTAAACAGACGATTGAGTTTGACACCAAGCCGTGTGGTCATGACCTGGTGTCAAACTCTGATACCATTTGATTTAATGTAAGATCTTGTTACACTAGGTCCTTAAAACACAAAATATCTGATATATTCTTTCAACTTATTTTGTATTTATCAATTGTAATATTTTTCAATTAGCTACATATGTTCATATTAAGCATTATACAGTATTAATTTAAGCTAGCTTAGCATTTGGTTAGATATTGTTAGCATTTAACTTCCACAAATGTTTTTAGTGTTACATCGTACAATAGCATAGGCGTTAATACCTAGCTGATGATTAAGTAAGCTAGCTAACATTGGTGTTAGCCAAGCCCCAGGAAAGTTTAACACGGTGGCCGAACTTGATTTGCAGCATCACGGACTACAATGGACCCAAAAATACTTTATTCTCCATAAAATTACATCGGGAAAGAAACGTCTAAAATGACGTCTTCAAATAACACTCGTTCATTACTTAGGCCGCAGTTTGCTAAATCTGTTTTTTTCTTCCACAGGTTCTTCGATAGCTCCTCTGCCATCTGCTGTTAAAGTTTACAATCAGGACTCTGACGCCACCTCTCCTATACAAGAGGAGCCATCAGCGGTGGCCGAGGCATCGAGACCACGACCCTCCACGGTCACTGTCATCCACACGGGGACTAAATGACGCCAGGTTCCGCGGGAGGTGAGCTGGGAGACCACGGAGCTTTGAATTAAACCATGCCAGGTCTTGTGATTCAAAGCCGTCGCCCAGTTTGCTCATCCCGCAACCTCCCACCTGTTTCTGCCAACCAACTGGGAGGAATTTGAGGAGCGTTGGTTCAGCTCCATTTATGTTGGCTCAGCACAGCAGCCCCCTGCTGCCTTTCTTTGTCACAGAGGCGTGGAGGTGCAGAGGGGAGGATGCTAACCAGGAGATGTTGTTGTGGAAGCCATGTTCAGTCTGGATCCTGCTTGTCTTGGAAGATAAACCTGCAGCTGGTTTCAGAAGTACCACACTTAAAGGAACTCATAATTGAAGCTGCTATCATTTTTGACTGTGAGCGTCTTAAGACATGACGCTCCACTGTTTGCCTTGTGTAAATATCCTGCTTGGAACTGTTGAGTGGAGTCATGTTATGCGAGTGAAATATACAGTGAGCTTCAAGCTGTGGTGAATAATTGTGATATCATCTGCACTCGTTTTGACAGCTCTTGTTAATTTGCGGTCGTGTTTGCTCCAATGGTTCCACAGGGTCTTAACTCCCAGAAGTGACAGTGTGCGTTATCTCTTTGCTTTAAAGTGTGCGGACGTGGAACACGAGCGGGACAATGTGTTTTAATCACAGCTGTGAAGGCTGAGAGGGCTTGGCACTCATTGGATTATTTATTTTCTTACAATATATTACCACTTTTGTAAGAATACCACTTGCAAAAACATGTACATGTACATGTGTTATTAGACTGGACTGAAGTTATTGCATTGATAAAGATATGATAATCTACTAATTTTTACATTATAATCGCTGTTCAGTTTCACTCATTAGTTTTGACTTTACTCTGAAGTCCTCCTTGACCACAGGAGGGCAACCACGTGTTGTTGTTATGTGACCAGTTCTCAGGGATGTGCTTGAACATGAAGCTTACCAAACCTCTTCTCAGAGTGATCAGTCATTGCTGATGGATGGAAAAAGAAAAAAAAAAAAAAAAAAAAACTGCAAATTGCTCTAATGTGCCATGCGAGGAGTTTGACAGATGCTTTCTTTCTTTAAAATCATCATTGTGGACAGTGTGAATGTAATTTAACTCACACTAAATGGATTGAATTATGTTGTGGATTTAAAGGAAGTGTTTATCAGTGAAGTGTGCATTCAAGTCCTTAAGAAATAAAAAGTATAAAAATGACATGAATGCGTATCTCAGAAAACTCCCGTTGCAGCGTTGTCAAATCAGTAGTGTGTAGTTCATTGGTTGTGATTTCATGCTCTGCTTCTGCTCCTGAAGTGGCTGGTCTGAGAACAGCTCTCTCTCTCTCTCTCTGTGTTTAAACACTGTGCTTTCATACCAGCCTGTTGAATTTAGCAGGATGACTCTTTCTCCTTCTCTCACTCGAGACTCACGCAGCAGAGAGAAGGTATCTGTCTTTGTATTTGATTCTGTGGTTCCTCTCTTTGAATTTAAATCGCTTAACATGAACAGGGGGGGAAATACTGCACCATAACTTGAATAAGATTATATACAAACATTGTGGTTAATACTGAATTCAAGCCTTTGCTTTCGGTGTAAATACAAATCTCAACAACACAGCTTAGCTTGGGTCTTAAGTGTTTATTTTTGTCTTCCCTGTTTTTCCCCGCAAAAAATAACAGAACGCAAAATATGAAGCTTTGAAGGCCCCTCAGTATGCATGTATTACATATTGTTGAAGAAATGTGCTTTGGATTTGTAGAGATTTATGTATTAAAAAAAAAAGAGGCTTGTTTGCATGTGTCGCTGCTTCTTTGTCTGTAAATCAATATATCATAAGTACAAGTTTGTACACTTTTACATCCAAAATATGTTTGCATACATGGTTTTTATTACGCTAAAAGATAATACCGTTTGCATGAAAGGTGAGTAAATACAGGCTATAGTTAATATGGGTAAATACAGTAGGCCTATATATTCACACTTATTCTGTTGATGTGTTCTAAGTCTTTGCACATGACAGCTTAAAAAAACACTTAAATCATCTCAATACTTGGATCACTTACTGTCTATCGTAACGCCTAGATCAGTGATTGGGGTTGACAGCCCTTTTATACAGTACTCAACTCCCAAGTCATTTTGGATTTGGGTTATTGAAGTTTTGCAAATCTTAAAAAAACCTTTTAGGCTCTAATCGCCCCAATCATCAGGAACTTCACCATTCATTATAACTGGAAAAAATATTTAATGGGTGTTTTTTAAACTAAATATGTTACAGATCCATTGTAATTCTTCTTTAGCTATAATGATGAAGTCATCATGCATGTTATGAAATAGTCACTATTGAAGACATTCGTTTATCCATAGTACATAATATAAACAAATATGTTCTGTCATGTAATAAAGTTTTGCACTTCTGTGCTTTTTTGCATTCATAAATGTAAGTGGAAAACATGAAAAGATGCCTTCCCCTCATATTAGGTTTAATGCCTTTAATGAAAACGATCATCTCCTCAGTATCACCTCTCCCCTCTCGGTCTCAGGTGGAGTGACGGTTGTACTCCTGAGGAGGATGCATCCCATCGTAGTGGAACTCCCTCCACTGCTCCGTGCTCTCTCTGGTCCTCTCGTCTTGTTCTGAAAGATTGTACAAGTTTAGTGAATGAAGAAGCTGGTCAAGTAAATGAACTATATTAGATATCGCATACCGTCGTTCTCCTCTTCTGCATAGTTCTCAAACTCATTTCTCTTCTCCTCGTGAAACTCTCTTTTTCGCTCATCTGCAGCTAAGATCTGCCTCTGCTCAGCTGAAAAACAAGGAGACACATCTCTGAAAAACATGGATCATTTCAATGGAGCCCCGGATATTTTTAACAATCTGCATATGTTTTCTCCATTAAATAAAAAGTAGTTTACAGGGACAACCCGTCTTTTTATCTATAAAACCATGTTTAAAATAAAAAATAAAACATATAATAAAAAAAACAAAATTAACCATTCTACTAATGTTCATTTAATTTCAAAGCCAAACTTTTTATTAGAGTGCAGTGTGGCATCAGAAAACCTTTTTCTTTTAAATCATGTTAACTTGTAGTGTCTAACATTTTTTAAAGATTACCTTTTATACCCTTACATTAACGAACTCAACTGAGCAAGCAGGACAAACTACTTTTTGTGGGGTACACGTTTTAATCATTGTGTTCACAAAAGAAAATATAATCAAAGTCTTCAGGCTGTAAGGAAGATTGTTATTGCAATGAACTTCCTGAATGGATCAACCTCTGGTACTTAAAAAAATGAGGATTTGGGGTCTAACACGTTCCTTCTGTTAAGAAGATCGTTAAAATGGAAAAAACAGTCAAGAAATAAACTGCATTGACAAAAAAGGAAATAAGGTTTTACTGCAAGCTCACCTTCACATGAAGACACACTCACACACAAACGCAACACAATGACTGCAGCCTTCAAGAAAACCACAAAACTGAGTCATGCTGTGGATGAACAAAAGCTGTTATTTTCGTATACGAAGAAGACAGGACGAAGAAGCAGATTCAAATCAAACCCAGCACAACCAAGGAATTCAAAGAAGCAGGCTATAATGACTCATGTCTTGCTGGTTTTACTCATCCAGAGAGATACATGTGGGTAAAAAGAAAACTTTTATAAGGTCACATTTTTTCCTCCAAAAAGATGTTTCACGTGAAAGTTACTGAATTCTGAGTTGCTTCTAATTCATCTTCCTGTCCATCTAAATTCATCCTTTCGTATAATGCAAATAGCCAATTTAAAGCCCCGCCCCCTTAGTTACTGTTGCCAACAAGCTGGAAAAAAGAAACATGGCCACAGTGTTTTACATTTATTCAGGTGCTAGCCTAATGTTCTGTCTGTTCTGTCGAAAAGTGCTACCCATAGAGACGTGTTAACATGTTGTGGCTCTTAAATAAAGGCTTTATCATAGAATATCTAAACATGCTTCTCTTTTTATTTGCAGTGCAAATGCAGCGAGTAGCCTATGGTGTTTTGAAGGGATTCTGTTGTGTCCGGAATATCTGTGTTTCATAAGTTTTGTTTTGGAAATGAGATAAAGATATCTTTTTACCTGGTCAGGATATGTGTCGTCACTGTAGGTCCTTCGGCAACATCCAATAACCTTCTAAATTTTGTCATCTTAATGCTAGCAAGCATGTAGTGTAGGCTCTAGTTAAGTAGGCCTATCAGGGAAGGGAACATGACATGAAAGAGACTTTAGAATATGTCTATTTTAAATTAATAAGGAGGAGAAATTCACAATCCTACTTCTTTCAAAAGACATATTCTTGAGTTAAACAATTAAGGGATGTCTTACAATATAACAATGTCACTTGTAGGCATGGTTTCTGTTTCCTGGTATTATCTTTTAAAGCAGAGTAGGATTTTCTGCCACAACTTGACCAACTTCCTATTTAAATAATTCATTAAAGTTAATAAAGCTGATACTACACGTGTTGCTGGTGCTGTTTGAACTCATCTGATATTATCTTTTAACACTTTTTAAGTTGCTACTTATATCCTATAAAAGTAGCCTAAGTAAAGTGTGCCATGTTTGTGTGATAAAATGCTTATTTGGCTACAAACGACTTCATGCCTATAGGAGTGGATGTGTGAAGAAAACCCTAGGCTATATAAGGAATGGAATTCATGAAACTTTTATTAGTTAGAGCAGCCGTGAGTAATTTTCATTTTTACAGGGCCTGTGGACAAAGCTTTCTTATCTCTTTGATGACTCAGTCCTCTACGTGAGTGTGTATATCTTTAAATCTTCCAAAAAAATCTACTGTTTAATAAAAATGAAAACAAAGGCGTGTTTCATCTGCATATGATTGCTTCTATAGAATCTGACAAAGTGACTGCTCAGACAGGCATTTAAAAAACAAATAGATCATATTTATCTTCCAGCTAATAGTCGCTTTGTTTTTTAAAGTCATTTAGAGGTATTTTTATTTAGATGAGACTGTTTCATAACCAGTCAGAAACTCCTCATAGTCTCTTTGTTTAATATTGAAAAGAAGATGGATTTTAATTACTTAATGCCTCATGTCTTGAAAAACATTATTTTCATCATGTTTGCTCTTCTTATGTTTTCTGAGTAGTGTTGATACAGAAAAAATAAAGCCAAGGATCTTACAGAGCCTGCGTGTGACGTCTGACTCCTGCAGCTTTTGGATGTATGAAGAAGACCAGAACAGAACTTGGCTGTGCAAGTGAGTCTCAGTGAGACACACACCGACTGACTACAGTAACGTTAGAAAGAGACGTTGGCTGATGTAGGAAAGGTTTGGGATAGCCGTGTTAACCTTTCCAATGTGAGGTCTCGATCTTTGACCTTTTAATGGGATTCCCTGCACGAGTCAGTGCATGCAGTGAAGAGCTCAGGTCAGGAATTCAAGCCACTTAGATTAACAGATAAACTGCAGACACTGTACGTATTCATGATGCTAACATTTTTAAAAGAATGGCTTTCCAGGGCAACTGTCTACTATTTTGTTATGTTATGCTCTGAAATATTGCACAGAAGAAGGAATGCAAACAAACAAACAAACAAACCTGCTTCTCACAGTTTACAATCTCCCATTAAAAAAAAAAAAACACAAAGTCAAACAGCATCATTTGTTTAGAGAGTCTGATTGGATTCCAAAGCATTAAAGAACATACAAAATAAGCATAAACTCACCCATCCAAAAATGATCTAATAATGATTGTTTTACTAAATTCCTCCACCTGGGATTGAGCTGTGCTTTTCTGTCATCATACAGCATGAGCAGCTCTTCAAAGTGTTGATTCGTCTCCATTTTTTTTTACTTGGCTTCTATCTGACCTCTCTGCTGTGTCGGCACATTCCTCATTCATCTCCCAGCCGCTCACCCACTCACTGCACCTCAGTCTTTTCACTCTGTTTACTGCTTTGTGTTCGTTTTATCTCTGCTTTACCTGCACAAAGTGTCTAGTTGCTGTTACACACAGAAAGAACCTCAGCCTGTTACACAACTCAGACTCACACAGCGACCGTCTCACTGTGTGCTCTCACCTTCCTGCTGCCAGAACTGTACATAACAGGACTGTTCAATCAGTGGGGAATGTCAAACATGGTACAGTATGGGAATTTTCACAACACTTTAGAAGAAGATATTCACTGAAATACTCTGAGGCGCGTGCTCGTGTGTGTGTGTGTGTGTGTGCTCCATGCTGCCCTGTGGCTCCTGCTGCAGAGAGCTGTGGTGAGCAGGTCTGAGATGACCTCTGTTCAGATCAGGTTCAGAAAACAGTCAACAGCTGCCACCATCACAAAACATTCAGCCTGTCGTTTACGTGTTTACTTACTGACAAAGTGAAAAACCTCAAATATTTACCTGAAAGTAAATGTAATCTTCAACTGTGCCCATAACTTAAATAGTAATAGTCAGGTCGAATTTATTATTCCACCAAAGGGCAATTGGTTGCGCTGCAGGTATACCAGTTATATCACATAATGCAAAACACATAAATCAATAAGAAATAACCTGCTACACAAATAAAAAAATACATATATAATAGTACTCTAGATTAAAGTATTATAAAGATTAAAATCATGAGTTTATTTTACCATGTTTTAGGAAGTAAGCAGTGAACGAGTATTTGTATCTGTTGTTGGTATTTGACGCAGTAATCTTTATGCATAAGGTCTGAAGCTGTCTGTGCTGGATGTTTGAGTCAGATAGATGTTTTCTTTAACATCTATTTGTTATATGAATCCCACAGACCTTGTTGAGTACCTGTGATGCTGCTGCAGACTTTGATCATCTTTGCCAATGCATTTTTTCTGTTTGATATTGAGAGAAGTATCTCAAACTCAAAACAAAGTCATCAGGCACCAAACTGATTCAGTGTCCTCAGACAATAAAGGTGCTGTGTCTTTGTGCTCAACATCCTGACCTAAGACTGTAAGTGCGTATATACTGACAATGTTAACTATTCCATCCCCATAGTGTCTCTTTATGCCCAGGGACAAAAAAAAAAAAGGTTTGATCACTATCACATCATACTATCTACACTGAACAGAAGCTTGCTTGGCATTTGTACTTTTTACCTTTTTTTTTTTACATGATCAATGTTCTGGCTATGTCCGGGATATAAGCATGATGTCTGATGGTTTTGTGCTGGTATTTTCCACGGGCGTTTTGTGCAAGACACTTTTCTCAAAACATTTCATTCAGATCACTTCTATCAGAGGTGTAAAATACTCATATGCTTTATTCAAATGTACTTTTGTTGATAATAATGCTGTCTGCTGCAGTCTACCCTATCCTGTTGTTATGTTTCTGAGACTATAGCTTTGATTTCTAGGATATTCCTGAAGCATGCAAACCTCTGCTGGATCTATCTGGTTTCTTAAGCGGAATTTATTTCATGCTTGAGGGTAAAACACTGTGACAAAGATCTTATCACGCCATGCAAGTTTCAAGGAAAGTGTGAAGGATCAAAAATGTTTTATTGTGAGGAAAACAAACAATCGCGTTCTGTGTAAGTAACATATACCTACAGCTCGAATAATGAATACATACTTAGCATTAAGTGAGAAAAGTTGACTTAAAGCTTATTATAAGACACAGATATAAACAAACATACACTGTCCAAACTGCTTCAAACAAACCCAGAGTGGACTCACCGTTGATCTCATCCTGAGACTTGGCCCCCCGTCTGCTGCGTTTCCTGAAGAAGTTTGAGGCATCTGCCTCTTTCATGAAGATCCTCTTCATCGGACCTGCAGTGGAAGCAGGAGAAGGATCAGCTCAAGAACAAAGAAAGAGGACAAGGAAGAGGTGCAGCTGCTGCAGCTCCTCACCTTGTGGGTCTTTAGCGCTGCCCTTGCTGCTGGGCACAGCTGCAGAGTCTGCCACTTGGGACACTTGGTGAAAGGATAAACACATTTAAAAAAAAACAGAATCTGATGCTAACCTCTCCATGAAATAAAAAGAAGAGACACTACGCTATCATCCCTCTATACCCTTCAAAGATTAAAAATGTCCTGCATGAAACTCACGGGAAAGTGCCAGAAGCACTGCCAGGAGAGCCAGGAGGGTTGCAGACGTCCAGGACATCTTCAATCGCTCTGTGTGAAAAACTGAGACAAAGTGAGGAAGACCTGGAGGGAGAGGTGAAGAAGAAATATGTGAGAGGTGGAGTGGAACCCTGGAGAAATGTTGACTGAGGAGAGGGAAGGAGTGACCATGCAGATCTGATAACAGACTGAAGAAAAGCACAGGATGCACAGGATTTGATGCTCCTTTACGCATTCATTTATGAATCTATTGTGCTGCAGTAAATGTTAGTTTCCTCTAGTGCACACTTGATCCAGTAGGAAAGCTTTTTTTGAGTATCAAGGGCCTCTCAGGGCCTGTTTCTTGAGGAAACATAAAGGGCTCTTAGGGCTGCAACCTAGATTTCATGTAGAATTTTATGAATTTGTGCTCCTCAGAAGCAAACACTGGTTGTCTTGAATAATCTAAAAGATAAAAAAAAAAAACAGAGCATGCTTAGTTAAGTCAGGAGTAAGGCATTTTCTGCATCGCTTTACTGTTGAACTTCCTATTTTATTGTCAATAGTGTTTATGTTTTTGACCAGGACAATTTATTGGGCATAGGGTGATTCCCAATAGTTTAGTTTCTTTACTTCCCCAACAGATATGTTATTTTTAAAAAGTCTGAGCTTTGGCTCATGCCTTTTGTTTTGGATGTATTCAGCTTGTTTTCCATTTCCCTATAATAACTAGCTCCTTGTTTGAGACAGCAGTCAAATCAGCAGGTGTTGTTGCTGATGCATATACTACAGTATCTTCTGTGTACATGGTTCATTTAGCATTGGGGATACAAGTGTAAATGACTGGTATAGATGGAGGGTGGGCTAAGGCCGCTCCCTTGAGGAAGACCACATTCCACAGACACACTATCTGAGTGGCTTCCGTTAAAGAATATCTGATATCTATTTGCTAGATAGCTTTCCATCCAGGCAGCTGCTGATGGTCTAAATCTGTAACCCTCCAGCTTTTAAAGAAGAAGCTCGTGGTTGATGACATTGAGTGCTGCTGTAAAATCTAATAGGAGTGCTCTGATATGACACAACGATCTGTTATCCAGATCGTTGTGTCATCTGTTTCCATGACATCTTTGCACGTAGCAGTATGTTGGAGTTTTGTGATCATATTATTTTCTGAGAGGTATTCTTTTACTTGATCAAATACTGTCTTCCCTCATTCTTAGTGCTGGTAACACGTTTATGGGATGATTACGAGGACCATTAAATGTAGCTTTCCTATTTTTAGGCAGTGGGATAACTTGTTTGACTCTAGGGCTCATTGTCAGGCTGAATCAGCTCCATTCCCTTGGTTAATAAAACCTCCAAAAGTTAAGTATCAATCTCCCACTTAAACATGGATGACAGACTGGGGGAAAGAAGTGCGGGCCCAGTGCTGCAGCTGATTTTATTTCCCTCTTAGGTACAGTTGAAGCAGGACCCTCAACAAGGCCGCTTTCTCTCCATGCTTCTGCATAAAATCCACCCGGAAAGTATGCAGACTTCTGTTTGCTGGATCCCCTCCCCTCTATCTGAATTCTGGCTGTGCTCCAGAAAAGACTGAATGTTTAAATTGTTTAATGAGGCAATCCAAGGTGGAGGGATTGTTGCTATTGGAAGTGAGAGGAAGTTAAAGGAAGGGTTTTTAAATAAGAGAGTGAGGGAAGCATGAGAGAAAGATCTTTGTTACTTTCATCAGCCGCACATAATCAGACTGAATCTGTAGATTTTATTCAACAGTCAACAAGTTTTAATGTCACTGCTCTCTTTCACAAGGGTGACCTGGCCAATAAGGCAAGCAGCAAACGTAATAATAAACATTACTGCGATTAAGAAAAAGTTCACAAGTACAGCTAAACAATTAGTCGATTAATACATTGACATGATGCACAATTTGACGATTATTCAAATGTGAAAATGTACATCTTACTTTCAATTTAAAATAAAAAAGCTTTGAGGATTGTGTGATTGGATGAAAAAAGGAATTGGAAAAAGGGTAATGTGTGGCTCTGGTTAATTAGCATTTCTCACCTTTTATATCAGTATTCATACAGTTCTGGTTAATTTATTCCTGTTGTTTCTTATCCATCACTGCACTACGGTCACTTTATTTATCTCATTTTTACCTTTACAGTTATATTGTATAGTTCTGTTGTTCCATTATTCACCATGCACCTTAATAACTTATCATTGAGTATTTGCCTACTTGCACATAGCTCTGTATATATATATTTATATCTCGTTTACTGCATATAGTTCTGTTTACATCTGTTTACATCTGGTCACTACTGCACATAGTTCTGGTTACATCTGTTTACATCTGTTAGTCCGATCACTGTCCACTCATATTTACTCTTTTATATTTTGTATTTTTAAGTTAAGTTTAAGCTTTAAGTTGTATTTAAATTGACACTTTACATTTAGGTTAAAATGTTTCGTTTACTTGCACTGTTGTTAATTTACTGCTCTGTGTGCCTTTGAATTGCTGGTTATTTGTATAAAAGGGGCCTAAGGGACAATTTGCAACAGTTACTTTCAATCTTACAATGAAAGTTCAGTAGAGGACTTGGTAAAATACATTCAAGGTGTTCTCCACCACTGAGTAATAAATGAACTTGTGAAATGTGTTTGCATATTTGTAGCAGTGCTGCATGTTGTCCACTAGGGGTCTCTGTGGGGCCACACAGTCTGCGCCGCTGCCTGTTCACTCAGCAGCCGATGGGTGGCCCTGTTTCCCCGCTGACAGACTGATGACACGGCCGTGTGCGGTGTTGGTGGCAGCGTCAGCAGGCAGAGGGAGAGAGAGAGAGAGATCAACCAGTAATCACCATCGTCTCTCACACACACACACACACACGCTGCCATGGTTCTCTCCGACACGCAAAACCACCAACAAAGCTTCTGATTTTCTTACCCGGGGGTGAAACTTTGACGCGGTCTGACGAAGCCATGGCGGCCGAAGGTTAAAGCCCCTCGGGTGTGAGCGACACACCGGAGACCAGAAAGTAGCCACCACCGTACGGAAACCACAAAGAAGAAGAAGAAGAAGAAGAAGAAGAAGGAGAAGGAGCCGTCGGTGTGTGTTTTTTTTTTGTTTTGTTTCACGCTCGGAGGGAAAGACGGCATCCGGCCTGAGAAGAAGCTCCGAGGTCGGGGACTCCGGTCGGAGTAACGCTCATCGTTTCTGGTGAGAGAGCTTACATTTTACTGCGTAACTTTTTATGTGAATTAACCTCGGGGAACAGCAACCACTTGGTAACATTTCTACCACCCTGCATTGACACAAAAAAACAGGCTGAACAATGCAAGCAATGTTTACTTCACAGAACCCCTGTGTGTGTGTGTGTGTGTGTGAATGCTCTGTTTGTTGTGTCAGCTATTCACCGGTGGAAAGGTAACTAAATCACCAAAACAAACAGGTTAACTACAGGCAGCATTAAACCCGAAAGAAGGGAGTTGTGTAAGTGGTATCATTCATGCCCTCTTGAGTTAAACATTGTGTGTCAGGTTTGTTGTAAGAGCAACACAAACAATCGGCTATTTTTCTTGTCAGTAAACTGTGTGGGGTTTGGCTGGAGGAAGGGAGGGCTTACTTGCTCTGCTATGCATGTATCGTCTTGCATAGCTGCTACTACTCACTGACCCACATTTCACAGATGTCCTATTCAATTCGTTTATTCAAACTACTTGGAAGCACTGAGCAAACTGTACCAGCCCGTGAACACACACACACACACACACACACACTGTACTCTGGGTCCAGTATTAACCATCTGTATATAAGCTGGGGCAGCACAGCACAGGACATCAGACTTTCATGGGACACACTTTGTGAAAGACTCCTGCAGCTTTCAGGAATTTCAACACAATGAATTCCTGTACCTCTGTCCTCCTTCCAGTGGGGAGTTAACCTGTGGTGGTGTGTGTGTGTGTGTGTGTGTGTGTGTGTGTGTGTGTGTGTGTGTGTGTGTGTGTGTGTGAGGGGGGGGGGAGCTGAGATGAGTGTGAAGTTGGCAGGATGTCCAAAAAGGAAGACATCATTGTTCTGGAGAGGGGGAGGGATCCTCATGGCAAAACTGATGAGGAAGTACATTTGATGTGAAATCACCCAGGACACAATGTGTTTACATATTTATTGCCGTATTTAATTTTTTTTTTTTTTTTTTTTTTGATACTGACAGCCTTTTTTCTTAGTCTGCTGAGTCACTCACCAGAGTGTGTGATTTTGAAATGTATTCAAGACGTAATTCATCCATACTAATGTTCAACTCCTGTTTAATTAGACTGGACTCTTTCTATGTGTAAAACATAGCCTTTATAATGCATTCAATTTATTTTCTTTTTTGTTACATGTACAGGGAAGAGAACTCAGTCTCAAAGGTTTAAAAAAAACAAACCTTAATTTTAAGCATAATGTTTTCTAATGCTTGAATAAGAATAATCACCTTGATTTTCAACATTATTTAGGGTTGCAACAACACAATCATTCATGTAACTATCAACAATCTTTTCAACACTAAGAATGTATTGATCCATCTTGTAATGAGGGCTTCAGGAATATAAATGGTAAAGAGACCTTAAAACTGTAGCTTGCTCAGAAACAGAAAGTTTGGAAAACAAAACAGAAACAGGGTTCCAATTATATTTATATATCTACAGCATATTTAATATGCTGTAGATTTTCTTCCCTGAGAAGTGAAAGTCTCCAAAATGTCTGTAATTACTCAATAATAACCAAAACAGTTTCCTAAAGCCCGAGAAGACATCAGTATTTTTTTCTTTTTTTTATTCACAATAACTCAGTTTAATATCACAAGGGACTTGGAAGCTAACACATTTTAACACTTGACACATAGGAAACAGTAAACACTGTGAGTGTTTCTTTGAAAACATTACCTTGCAAATGTTTATTCGTTATCTGTGTAGGTTCTCAGTCATCCAGGTTAAGGTCAATTCAAAGATTGATCCAAGGGCAACTGGACTCGGTTTAAGATCTTGAAGTCTTTTCACCTCTCCTCCGAAAGGCAGAACGTTTTTACAAGATCTTCAGCCAAGTCCAGCTTTGTCTCAAGCTTCAAATTGTTCACACAGTTTTGTATTTGTTTTCTGCTGAATGACTAATCGATTTATCCTTATAATTGTAACTGTATTGTGTCATAAGATACATAAGATGACAAGGCTAAACATTTTTTTCCTGCGTCTACAAGACATAAGGGCACAAATCTAGTGGAAAAAGTGACTATTTTCAGTAAAGCTGCTGATAAGTGTGATATCACATCACATGGCTGACTTGTGTTCCCTGAACCTGCCTTAGCTCATACTCCTCTGTGTTACACTTTCTCTCTTTATTTATTACAGATGTTTAAGTGCACATACATACAGCATATACAGTATCCATATTATTTCAGTAAGAGGCTGTGTTTACTCTATCAATACGGAACCGTGCAGATCTGTCCGACATGCTCAGTCCTAAACTCTTTAAGGGAAGCGGCATGTCCTGATTGTCCTGGTGATTAAAAATTAGGCTTCTTATAGCTGCTATGTGTAAACAAACTTTACAAAAATGTTTTGTGAACACAGTTTTAGTAAACCCTCTAAGCTAAAACCGGTCACTCACCGCGACACCTGCCCTGTTCTCCAGTGGTCCTCTCTCCCCTGTACTTGTTATTGCTCCTGATTCTGACCTGTTCCTGGTCTCTTTTGATACCTAACAAGCTCAGATTGGAAGCCCGTGGTCTGTTGTAAACACATAAATTAACCTGTTTTTCCTCCTAATCGACAAAGCTGGCATTTAGATCCATGCTCATTGATGTTCCACATAACCAAAATCTGCAGATACAAAAATGGTTCCAGAAGTCCCTGTAGGGTACTGATGAATATATTTCATGAAAAGGATTTCTACACATAGATTCAATCGGGCCTCCAACCTGCCAGTATCCACACATCTCTTAAAGGTTAGCAGCTGAACAAAAAGTTTGTTTTTAATAAAATCTTCAAATTATGATCCAGATACTGTTTTATCTAAAGAAAGAAACAAGCGTTGTGGTCAGGACCAGAAAACGTACTGCGGTTTTTATCCGCGGTTCAACATTTTACAGATTTTGTTGTTTTGCTGAAGGCTGAATGAAAGCGCTGTCAAAGCATTTTCTCTCAATCATTTCCTGTGAGAAGCTTTCAGTTTGACAGCCACAACTGGTTGAACTCCCTGGCAAGGTGTGTGTGTGTGTGTGTGTGTCTGAGCATCAGGCGGAGAAGCACGCTGAACATCCCTTGTGTTGAGCCTGTTACCTGCAGTTCAGCCGGGAGTGTTGTGAGGACAGTGTTGCCCGCGTGTGGTAGTTAAGGTGGGGCTGTTGCCTTGGTGAAGGCCTTGGGGCATTGGTCAGATGGTAACCTGACCCGCTGTGAAACAGCTGTAGCCACCGGGTGCTGATCCTCCAAGTCCCAGTGCAGATCAGATGATGGTTCACTATGTGTATGAGGGTTGTGTGCGCGTGTATGCGTGTGTATTAATTAATACATTTGTTTTTGACCAAACCAAACTTCATTGATTTTTTTAATTCCCTCTCTAAGGTTAAATGCTAATATAAGTGAGTCTGAGTGTGTGTCAGTGAGCTCATGTTAAAGCGGTAGGCCAAGACAGCTGGCTGAAGGTTAATGTGTCACAGCTCTTGGGAGCAGCTGCTATGTCACAGGCACCACTCCTGTCTATAGATAGCCATGAATACAAACTCTTCCTCTTTTCTCTGCTGCATTAAGACAAGAGCTCTACCACCGGCATGCAGCTCAGGCCTCTCACATGCACTCCCCCTACAAGACAAATGCTGCTTGAAGGTTTTGACTGAGTCTACTCTCAGATTCTCTATCTTGAGTCTGGATCTGGGAGAGTCTGCTGGTGGTTAAGACCCCGCTGCAGCCGCAGAGCCAGCTGGACGAGAACCTGTTTGATTGCAGTAATAACTCACACCACATATCTGGGCTGTCATCTGCATTATTAATGTCTGAAACAGGTGATGGACCTATATTGCCTCTTTCCCGTCACTCTTGGCAGGATTTTCAGAAGCTGTCTTAACACTTGTCTGGTCTTTTTTTGGAAGCAGACACATACCTTCATCCAGACCAACATTATTACAGCCAGCATAGCTACGCATAATTTAGAGGTGCTGAGGTGTTCATTATTAAGTTCTCTCTGGTGCTATAAAAATACAACTCTATTTTTTTTTTATTTTTTTTTTAAACTAGCTGAACTAAGAAACCAACTGAACTCAGTGAACCTCAGCTCACCAAGTTACTTATCATTGAGGAAATAACCTGCTGTTCAGTGGCAAGCCTTTAAAAAAGCAGTTTTTATTATCAATCATTCAACAAGCTCAAGTCCCAATATTTTTGGTGTTTTTTTTAAATTTGAAAATGTACTCTTCTTCATGGTATAAAAAAAGACAATGACCCATATGGCTTGGACTTTTAGAAAAATAAATGACGAAAGTGATTTATTTAAGTAATGGTGAAGAAATTATCACTTTTTTCATGCAGTGTAACTAAAATAAGTCGGGTACAAACACAATATCTCCCCTGCAGGGTTTGCTGTTACCGCGGCTGGTATGCAGGCCGTCTGAAACGGCTACAAAAGAGGCGAGCTGTTTGTTTTTGCAGTTTGATATGGAAACTGATATTCTGATAACCCCCCCCCCCCCCTGCCGTCTGCCCTCAGTTAGATAGCAGTGTGGCCTGTTGTTTCCTTTAAACAGCCATGAAAGGCCTACAGGACCTGCTGGTGCTCAGACGTGCCGGGAGGGGTCGGCTAATTGTCGCTCTCTCTGATGCTAATGCTCTGCTCACAAACGCCCGCCAGGTGACTTGACTCAGGGTCAGATCAGATAATCACCCATGTCTGGGTGATTATCTCTGAAATGAGCCAAAGAGCAGTTTTTGATCATAGTTTTACCTTTTATTTCGATCATACAAAAGCCATCAATATGTAAATATGTGTGTTAGTTAATTGTGAAAAACAGATTTAGTAGTTGCTGATTCTGAAGGGTCCTGTCTGGATTTGATTCTATTTGATCCCTGTTGTTCCCAGAAAAGATTCTTAACCACAAAGCTTGGATGATTTCCCTCAAAAAGGATCAGGAAGAAGAAAAAAAAAAAAAGGACTGCAGGACTGACACTAGTCGGCTGCCTGTCTGATAAGATCAAAGCATATCTGTTGATCTCAGCGCCCTGCTCTGCACCCAGCTGGGTCCACAAGGCTTATCTGTCACTATTCATGCAGGCCTTTCATCCCATTCATAAACAGTGTTATCACGTGAAGTGTAAGTGGTGCTTAAGATGTATCGTTTTCATTTAAATCCAGTGCTTGTTTTCAGAGTCGTGGTTTTAACTTTTTGTTGCAGAGAAACTTATCTGAATAACTTTAATGCTGTGACTTTTTTTTTTTTAACAACTTTGTTTCTAAAGATAGATTCTTTTCTTTTTTTAGTCCCACACTGTGTACCGAGGAGAATTTGGCTCAGGAGGTACAGTGGGGTGGTCACTGATCACAGGTTTGCATGACCCTAATGAGGGCCACAAGCCAAAACTCCTCGGTCTAATGAAGTTAATAAAGTTGATCTTCATACTACAAGTGTTGCTGGAGCTTCTTGACCTCTTCCAGCCTTTCACTCTCCATGCACCTTGGTAGTTGGTGAAGTTGTGCCAGAAAACCGACTCCACTTATCACAGGGTTTTCAGTTTGATCCCTGGTCTCCTCCTGTCTATAACCTAGGCATGTTACATTACAGAGATTTAGACTACCAAAGGTTCAGATCTAACATGTTGAAGGTTTTATTGTCTTTACACCATATCTGAGGATTTTCTTAGCCCTTTAACATCTTGTGGTGGCTTCTGGTTTAAGCGATGGCTTAACATACTCCAGGTTTTCTCATGTCAATTGTAACGTATTCATTGGGAACATTTTCTCTTTGTCATTTCCTGAAGTCCCTTTGCCTGGTTCTCTGTGTGCTTTATGAACATGGCTGCAATGCAAATTTCCCTCAAGGGACATGAAAGTTTCAGTTTGACCTGCGTCTGAAGTTAATATCAAAAGTAAAATTCCAACCATTACTTCTTCCTTTTTCAAAATCCAACTTTCCAAGACCAAAAAAAAAAAAAGACTTAATTATGGGACAACATCCTTCACAACACAGATTATTTAATTCCACAGTGACACTTCTCACATTCAAACCCTCAGTTTGTCTGAACTGCAGCTACAAACCTGAAATATTCCACTCGCTCCTCCTTTATCTGACTTTCAGGCCACAGAGAGAGCGAGAAGAGGAGCGGACCTGTCAGTCAAGCCGCTGTCACCATGGCAGCAGTGTTAATCAGCTAGTGTTGAATCTTATTGCCTGTGAGATCTGTGGCTGACTGTGCGTCACTGGTCTGGCTGGGCCTTCTTCTGCCACTGGCTCTGGCTGAGGTGTCTGTTGTAATTCACAAACACTCACACATACAAGCCCACGCACAAACAGGCACTGACCTGTCTGTCGGCAGCGCTCAGCCCTGCTGACACAGATGACACATGATGTGACAAGTGTGAGAGTAAGGTGAGGAAAGTACCGGTATGTGTGTCGGCGAAAAGGGAAAAGAGCAAGGAAAAGAGGCAAAAAATGATGAGAGGTTTTCTGCGCGTCTAACCTGAAAGTGTTCAAACAGATTTTCCTCTTGAAGCAAAGCCTCACCTGCTGCAGAGTGCGGGGGAAGAATGCCTGCGTGGTTGTTATGCTCAGCTCAGCACTACGCAGCACACCACAACCTCCTGTGTCTCTTGAAACAGCCTCCTTTTTCCTGTGCACAATGCAGCCTTTATATAAGGCCTCCATAATGGAGCCAGCTCCTTCACTCATGTCCTCATTGTCTTGGCCAGGATGAGAAAAGGCTGCTCTTTAGAAAGAGCGAGGCTGAGCTCACTCGTGAATCATGCCAACAGTCACGCTTGTTCTCCGTCTTCTTCCGTAAGCCAGAGGAGGGGGAGGAGGGATAGACGTTTTCTAGGACCCCCTTTTTGCCTAGCTGTTGTGACTTTAGGTGGTTAACTGAACCCTGCAGGGGTAACAGAGAGGTTGCGACCTTGCCTTCCTGTTTCTGTGGGTGGGCCAGATAGGAGTCTCCATGTGGCCGTGATGGTGGCTGTGGTGCGATTGGTCCGCCTAGCGATGGCAGCTTGTGGCACTCTAGTCTAGCGTTGCAGGGGTTGCCGCGGGGGCTTGTGCTACTTCACAGCAGGAACTCTGGCCTTACTCTTTTAGCAGCCCTCTGTTCTTCATCATGAGAGCTGCTGTTTCCTCAAGGCTGCAGCAGGGGAAGGACAGAATCCATTTGAAGCATACGTCTGGTGTCACTACTGCAGCATCCATAATGCCTCCACCTCCCCCTCCCCCTCCCCTCTGCTGTTTCCGCTGCATCCATACAACAAGCTCCTGCAGGAAAACAGAGGTTGAAAATGTAATTTAGCTTCCAGCTGGAGACATTAGAGTGTCTGTGTGGTGAGAGACATGTTAAGATGGGTATTGTTGGCTGGTTGTCGGGATAAAATGTAGACGTATTGAGGAGAGTGGGGGCTGGGGTTGCTATAGGTTGTGAGATAGAGTGAGACAGGAAATCAGCATGCATGCAGTCTCCCGCCGTGCTTTGCATTTCCAGCATGGAAAAAGTAGCAGTGTTGCCATGGAGACAAATCCTGAATCAGTGCGGGTCTCGGACCCTTCCAGTGCAACCCAACATTTCCCTCTCTTCTCTCTCTCTCTCTGTCTCTCCCTCCTCCCCCATGGCCACCTCCCAGCGGCTCTGGAGTTCAGACCTCATACCTGCCTACTTATGGGAGCAGGATAAGGCTCTGTGCAGGGATCATGTCCAAAAGCTTCGCACTCGATCCCAGAGCAGGAGCGTTGGCCAGCGGATACTGTGCACAGCAGACAGACCCCCCCCACCCCCGCTCTAATGCTGCCATCAAATTTGCGTGGAACATTCAGAAGTGATTTGTACCCAGAGTCAGCTGGATAATAGGTCATATCTCGATTTTTTTTTTAAATTAGATGTTAATGTGCCCACCTCATGTCCCCTTCATACGTACACTCATGAATTAAGAGGATGTTTGACATTACCACGGTAACTGAACAGATACTGACTGCATGACTGAAGTGTATGGTCTTTTGGTTAAAAGCAAAATAATCTTGAATGCCTATTCCAGCGATTGTAAACACAATAATTTCTGTAATAGAAGAATTAGAACTACAAATTACAACTGCATTTTGATTGAACTTCCTTTTCTTTTCAATTAAGTGTTAAGGCTATACATGTTTAAATATATATTTGTGTCTGTGCATATGTATGTATGTACAGTATATGTAAATACAGCTTAAATAATGAAGTTGAAAAAACTTAAACCAGGAATTGGTGTTAATAAATAGTTGGTTATGAATTTCCAGTTTAAACATTGCCCTAGTGATATAATCTGGATTTTTTAATTCACATGGACTATAAAAACATGCTTGGCACTTACGATAAAACAAGTTTCTTTCATTCTGCGGGGATTCAGCTCCTAATTTAATGCAGAGACGATTAAATCACAAGTGTTTTGATGGGTAGCTTGTCTCCTTCAGGGCAGCTGTCAGAAGTAGAGATTGAGTAGTTTTACCAAAGAGTTATGAGTGTACTTTTTATCGAGGGCACATGTTGCAGGCTGTGTGTGAGGCTGCAGTCAGGAAGTGACCGACTTCTTGGTCCTGCAGGAGCGGATGTGTCATCAAGCGGACTGATGTGAAGCTGCTGTGACAGTCCACTTGATGTTCTGCCTCATCTCAGCTTCTGTAATAATTAGATTGATTGCTGCTTGACTTAAAGCACAGCATGAACGTCTGTAGGCTATAGTAATCTGTTCCTGAATAGATTATCCCTCTTTGTCAAGAGTTAGTTGTTGCAGTTATTTTAAGTTTAAAAAAAGGAGATAAGAGTATGCTTGCCATAATAGAAAAAGTATCTTTACATCTATTTACCCTGCTGCCTGAATCTGTGAATGCATAAAAACTGTTCTTGTGCAGTTATAGAGCTCATGATCTTCTGTTTAATATTTCATCTTGCACCGTCCCAGTTTGCTTTGGCCTTCAGCCCAGTCCAGACAGACGGTGGCTGCTGTCCGCTGTGTCGAGGGAATGGGGCCAGGCTCGCTGACTCTCCAAACTCTGTGTAGAAACTTTTTTTTAACCAGGACTAACGTTATTCAACAGCTGCATGGCCTATTTCTCACCCCAGATACTGTATCGGTGTTGGCTTTTTTCTATGATTAAGACTTTTTAAATCAAGGCAGAGCTTGAGCTGCAGCGCAGAGTGGTGTTTAAAGTAATCAAACATTAAGTTTCAAAATAAAAAATGAAACTGTAGAGAATGTGTAATCTTGTTGATTTATTGCATAGATTGTTCTAATTTTCCCGTTTGTTTTTTTTCTGTAACTGTTTGTAAACTCACAAACAAAGTCCAAGGGTAGCACATGCAACCTTGAATTATTATTATTTTGACTGAGAATCAGGCTTTGTGTCATTTAAAGAACTCCAAGAAATGTTTAGGCAGAATTGACAAGAAGCAATACAGCAACCAAAATCTGTTAAAAGGAACATATAGCTACAGGAAAATAGTTTAAAAGAAACTGTCCTTCTCATTTATGTTTCTAATCTTCATCCCTTAAAGAGCAGCATTAGTTTGCAGGCACACACACTGACTACTGAAACACGCTAACGTTCTGTGCGAACTGTGAACTGAGTCGTGTAGTGTTAGAGTGAGTTAGATGTTCGTGTCTGGGGACAGAATTGAGGTTATGAGTGATATGTGGAAGACAAAGGCCGTCAGTAGTGTTGACAGGCTGTGAGCCCTGAGGAGATTCACCACTGATGTTTTCATGTCTGGCTTACTTTACTCATCATTCATGCAGACAGACTCTTGTCCAGATCTGCAGCAGTTGAGGAGTCATCTCTGCATTTAGGTCACAGAGAGAAACTGCTTGTAATCCTTCTCGTTCCCAAACATCCTCTGTCTTGATTTGACATCTCTTCCTCCCGTCAAACAAATTCTCTCTCACACACACACAGCCTCCAGCTCTCACAGTCAGTTGCTCTCGTGCACACAGTAAATGCGACTGGAATGTGTGATGTGGACTCAATGTGGCCCAGGCTAGTCCTGCTCCATTCTGCAGCAAATCCCCCTGGTTTAGGATTCGCTTTTATAGTCCCGTGTGCCAGCGACCGTACTCTAAACTCGCCGTAAGAATCTCTCACCAACTCATCATGTTACCCCAGCAGGAGGAATTTCAAGTAATGTGCCTGAACGAGCTGAGTCATAATTAACGTCAGAGTGCTGATTGGAGCGTTCTTTGTTCACACAGTCACACACCTGATGATCTTACAAGTTCTTTGATTGTTGCTTCCTGATTGTGAAACATGGCTGCAGGCGAGTGAGTCGTATTCTTTGAATGAAAATCACTTTGCAGTACAGATACTATCAGGGAAATGTGAAGGCCTGCATCAACAAGACAGCTGACAGATAGAGGAAGTATTCAGGTGGAATTTAATACAGACTGTATGTTTTTTTGTTGTTCTTCTTCTTATCGCCTTACACAGTTCACAACCACAGTTTAAGTCTGTAATGTTTACTCTGTCGTCTTTAGGCCTCCCCTTCCTGAGAGCTCCATGGAGAAAATGAAGCGGTTCAAGCGGCGCCTCTCTCAGACGCTGCGAGGTAGCCACACCATCGACGAGTCGCTGTCAGAGCTGGCTGAACAGATGACCATCGAGGAGAACGGCCTGAAGGACAGCGGTGAGTTTAGAAAGTTGACACTAAAGAAGGAGCTGCTTAACACTCAGTTTAAGGTTTTAAGTGTTGGTGATATTTAACATAATACAAAAAAGATCTGCAAGATCATGTTGTAAGTGTGGGTCATTACGTAATTGCCATAACACTGAATTATTGAAATCATTTTTTATTATCTTGGATTCATTTTCCAAATGGCTTCAAATACGACACATTGGGCCTTCTTTTATTAATATTTCAGACCAACTAACCTTAATAGATTTCCAGGTAAACTAGCAGGACGCTAACTCTAGTACTTGCAGTACCCCCCCCAACACCTTTAGATATAAACACATCTATGAGCATTATGACGTTTGAGGAGTAGACACCACTTAAAACAAAACTCAGCAATAAATGCCTGTTTGACAGACACAGCGTCTTTAATACTGTGGAATTAATCTCATAAAGGTTATCAGTTTAAGCCTTCAAGGCGGGTTAACATTGACTTTAAATGCAATACACCAAAGTATAACATGAGTGTCACAACAGTAAAAGAGGACAATGCCCTAAAACTACTTTCTGATAATGTCAAAAAAAAGACGAAAAAAGAGTACAAAACTGTGAAAATAGAAATATACAGCCTAACTGATGAGTTGGATAGTTTTCCTAATCAAGTAGCCAGTGTGAGTATATCAGTACTGCAATATAAAAACGCATGTTCAGTGAGATGATTTTGTTTAATTACATAAAACACTACATTTAAAGGGCCTGGTTCTATAAATGTTCTGAAAATTCTGAATGTACACATAAAAAGAAGTATGTTTGAGTACATGTGCGATGCTCATGTGATATATGGCTCCTGGTACATTGAGAAAATGTAGCAAAATGTTCTGAGAGAATTTTCATCATTGTGCCTCAGACTTACACTCAAGTCTTTTATCTCCATCAGCAAGTGAACCAGGGACACTGAAGTCTTTACCATTGCCATTAGCAACCACCATTGCAGTAACAACATGAAAAAGTGACTCATTGGTTTAATCAAACACATGACTAATGTGTAACATTTCCAGCATGTTTACGTCATAAAGTGCACTGCTAGATTGGGATTTAGTGCTTGGATTTGAATGGATTTACACAACATTTTATCCAAATCCAAATTTGTATCTAACACTGACCCAGAAGCTGTGGTGGGCTGTTTGCTGAAGTTCAACAGACTCTGATTGAATATTTCCTACTGAAATGCACCATGGGAGCCTTGGTATACTTTTATAGCTTAATGTTTGATATATTCCTTTTTGACGTGGCTCTTTTTATTTATATGATAGTCAACACACCATGCTCCTACACGCTGTCCCCATGTTACATCATTGGTTTGGAGAAGGGTTGAGACCTCGAGGCGTCAAAATAAAAGCACAGTTACACAGCAGCTTATCTCTGCCGAGATTCACAAAATCTGCAGCAAGAGGGCAAGCGGGGGAGAGAGGGATCATGCCTTGGTGTGCAACAGCTTCGTTTCCATGGCGCTCAGTTTCTGGAAGCATTCTAGAGTTTCCATGACATTGCCACAGCAACATGGATGATTTGGTGAAACCATTTCCCCCTCTTTATTTCCATGTTTCAGCTCTTCTTCTTCTTAATTTCTTTGGGCGCCCCAACCCTTACCCACAAGCCTCTTTCAGGCCTGTCCTCAGTTCTCCTCTCTTGTCTTTTGTCCAAACGAGAAGTTTTCCCCCCCCCCCCTCCCCTCTTCGTCAATCAATCAGATCGTCCAAGTCCACTCCCGCCTCCCCCTGCCCTCTGAGAACTAACTGGGCTTTGTAAAAAGCTTTTTGTGCAGTGATTAACACAAGGTTTGGCTAGAGTGTTCTGTGCTTTCTGAGTGGGGACACAGAATCGTGTTGTGTTTGTGTGCGTTTGTGTGCGAGCCTGCATGAGTGAGGGGATTTCAGCAGCCTGTGTATCAGTAAGTAGGGTAGAGAGGAGACAGAATGGAGTAGCCACATGAGATGTGATCTGACCCCAGTGATTGGGGAAAGCGTTCTGGTCCTGATCTGATTATATAACAGTTATAACTGAGTCCAGTGGCAGCAGCAGCAGCTGCACAGAGATAAGGGACACATGACAGAAGGACCTGGATGGTGACTGGGGGCTGATTTTCAGTTTTCATATAAAATCGAGGCAATGCAAAATAAGTTAAAAAAATAAATATATATATATACACAAAGAATTGAGCTGCCTATGCCCTTTTTCCTATTACAACTATCAAACACTTTTAACATTGTAGCAGATTCTATTATAAACACAACAAATGTTTAACTTGTCACCAGTTTTCCAACCTCAATCCTGCTTGTTGATTTGCAACACTGCTCACTATTCCTGATAAAACTACAGTTCCTAAAGGGACCCCCTATCCTGGCTACCACCCCTACTTGTTTTCCACCGCAGTACGGTGTCATACCTATGATATCCGGTTGAGTCTCTATGCACTAACCTCTGCTGAAGTGTTAAACCCTCCTGAAGCCAAATTCTGTTAAATCCAATATTGATCATACACAATACTGGTTATAAACTCTTAAAAACAAGATCTCTTTGACCCTGTTTTTGTGTATTTTCAGATGTATTTTAATTCTCTAACTGTTGTATTTGACCTCCCTATCATCTCTGTCTTTTTCAAACACACACTGTGCTGTATTTTCACTCCGTCTAATATCAATTCCTGCTACAAGAACCTGCTTCTCTGGGGCTACATTTTCTCGACACTTTCACAGTTGTTTGTTAGTTGGCGCGACTCCTCACATAATAAATCTTTTACCTCTGTCAACCCCATTCTCGCCTTTGGACAAATGCTCCTCTGCCGAGCGGCTTTTCTCACGGCAAAATACACAACTGAGACTACAAGACATTATGCTTACACACAAGACTGTCTCACTTTTCTGCTCTAGGCTATCGACAGTTTAAGGGTTACACCGGATAAGAGAGCAGATCACAGTGTAACTCGCAGAGCTCTGTTTACAAATAGGTAACCCTTGTTGTTTCAGATGAAACCTGTAAGAATGTGATTTTTCTGGAAAAACCAAAGCCCATTAAGATTAGACGCAAGCTAATCACATTGGTTTTTATAAAGCTTTCTTTCCAGCCAGGATAAGTAGAACTGTTTATTCTTGTTGTGCTAAAAATAGGATCATATCCAAAAACAGTCTTATTGTTTTTCTGTAGATTTAACACATTAGAATAACACAAACTGTTTAGTTGTAGCATTCTGTTTAAAGTATATTCTGTAGTTATACAACGTATCTGTTTCCATCACCAGTCACTTCACAGTTATTTCAGTTTCTCTCTTTGGGCATTGATGTTGGCACAGATCTTTATTCTTTTGTCAATCACTTATATTCTGTTTCATTTTTGTCAAAGAAGTTTAACTTTTCTGGTTCGAGCATATTTCTGCAAACTTGCTTTCTGTGAGTTAATGTTTCTTTAGCATGCATTGGCCTGTTATACTGTATAGCAGCAGTTTACTCATGTTACATGATGCAAATCTGTGCATCAGCAGATTAGGAGTTAAAACCTCTTATGTAACAATGATTATTTGATACACTCTTGTGTCATGATATGTAACCACTAAAGGATAGTTAGTGCAGCGCAAAGCTTTTAGTCAATGAGCAGCTAGGTGCCTAAAGTACTCATGCCTGCAAATAGCTATAAATAATAGACTTCAAGAGGACAATGGAAATTCATTTTGATTTATACTTATTTATACAATTTGAGAATGATTTCAGATCTGTTTAAAAAAATGAAGCTCAAATTTCAATATCAAAAATAATCTCAAACTTAAGAACATAAAGAATATGTTGCGAAAGAATTTTTAAAAGAATACCAGCAATCGAATGTTTTCTCTTCTTCGAGGACTTTCTGTTATGTCAACACTATTTGTCATAAACAAACTCAAAGAGATTCAAACCACCACATTACATGAGATTGTGAGAGTCATTAAATAGTTTAGTGGATGATTAAGGATAAGTTTGTGTTAGGAATAACTGGTTTATAAGACATGCTGTCATTAATATCCAGTGTGTTTAAAGTACTTTCAAGGGGGCGCGCTATCATAATAAACAACTCTGCTCACTACATGACCGCAAACGCCCATTACATAAGGATGTAAGTAAATATCACGACAGTTTAGTGTTGCCATTGCCATGTTATCTTTTATAACACTCTATTATTTCTGAATAAACCCAGTCATGCTTTTTGATGAATGGATTACCTGAACAGATTTGTGGCCTTGCTTGAATTTGAATCCCATAACTTTTTGTTTGCAGAATTTCAATCTTTTCTTCATTTTAGTTTACTCAAAAAAACAGACAGGCAGAAGTGACAAAAACTTCGAGTGGTAAAGAAAGAGAATACAGGCCTATGAAACAGGCCAGGTCTTAAAATGTGTAATTTATTAGCTTATGTTGTAAAACATAAATTGAATGTTCACCTTTATTAAAAGATGTATGGTATTGCCAGATTTGGCTTATACACAGCCTTACCAATAAAACCCTTTCTGTGTCAGTGTTATAATAAGAGTTAGTGTTTCTGGTAGCTGTTTCATTCACAATAATGGTTATTCTTATGAGTCAGCCATCAAAAGGGAACTATATGTAACTCTTTTTGTGTGTGTATGTGTGCTATCATCTAAACATGAAGTCGTTTTCATTCCACAGAGCCCATAGTGAGGAATGGCCGTCCTCCGTCAGCCCACAGTGTCCACTCCTTCCTCCACCAGTACACAGGCTCCTTTAAGAAGCCGCCACTGAGGCGGCCTCAGAGCGTCATCGGGGGAGGCCTGGGTTCGCTCATGGTCATGCCTCGCAACGGTAGTCGCCTCGGTGAGATACGCACACACTAATCACTTCCAAAAGCATACACAGGCGATGATACTGTATGATATGTTCTCTTTGACTTTAAATAGTGCTTTTGTTTGTTTTCACTTGAAGTTAGTTTTTTTTATCCAGTGTATATGTTTTATTTAAAAAGTATGTGGCAAATATCAGGGCAGACACAAAAGTATCAACACAAATAGTTTAGTCATGCAATTAGCCACAGTTGTAAAAAAAAAAAGAAACTAAACTATGTATATATTTTTATATATATAATGTAAAATATATTATATGTATATGCTTATTCATTTTCTTTTCTGCCCTGCATAAATCAAATTGAACCTGGGAGAAAAAGGCAAGGTCCTTCATGCCTGAAACCTGAGATTGATTAGTTTGATTAGCCATGAAACAGGTACAGTGTGGTGTATGGGTTTGCCTTGTAATGAAACAAATAAGTCCTATCAGTCGCACTCATTAAACCTTATTCACTTCTTGTGTGTAATATCTGTTTGACACGACCACGAGCTGGATGAGAACAGAGGGGCCTGTAAAAGAGTCAGAGAGAGTGTTTGTCTTTCCTGCTGAAGTCATCAGGCGCTGTCGAGCCCTGCCCTGTTTTTCCACAGACCTTCTCCATCTGTCAAACACAAGTCCCCTCATCCTCCTGTTCTCTCCCTGTTTTTCTTTCTGCCTGGATTCCAGATATCGTCCATGAGAACCTGAAGATGGGGTCGGACGGGGAGAGCGACCAGGCGTCTGGGACTTCCTCCGATGAGGTGCAGTCGCCCACGGGTGTTTGTTTGAGGAACAGAGGGAACAGACGCATCTCTGCAGAGGTGGGAGTTGTTTCTCTTTGTTTTTAAACTCCCATTGCCCTTGCATATCCTTTCTGCTTTTTTAAATGGAAGGACATGTTTCTGGATATGACTCACTGGCTGCTGTAACAGGTTCTGACATTTGAATATGTTGTTGTTATGTTATGAATCATGGAGCATTTATCCAGCTGGAGGTTGTACCTGGCTCCGTGGTATAGCCTCTACTTCTATGTTCAATGTTTTTTTTTACATTTATTTGATGTAAAGCAGAGGAAGCGAAGCATTTGACAAAAGGCCCCTTTTTTTATACTGCAAAAAGTGCAATATGTGCTGTGTTAAAACCTCAGATGTGTTCTTGTAGTGTGATATGAGCACAAAATAGTCCTCAGCTGCCCACATAATCTGAGCAGGACACACACACACACACACACACACACACACACACACACACACACACACACACACACACACACACACACACACACACACACACACACACACACACACACACACACACACACACACACACATGTGGCGCACAGTGACTCGACGTACTTTAATGCTGCACATACTTTGGAAATCTGTTTCACAAAGGCTTCACAGTTGCCACCAGCACCACCCACCCAAACCCCTTACTTACATACTTCTGTCTTTGTTCACACACACACACACACACACACACACACACACACACACACACACACACACACACACACACACACACACACACACACACGCGTGCACACAAATACAGTGTCAGTGAGGGTTAGATTTTGACATTCCTCTTGTGGTTACATAAAGTCAACACATTATGGAAAGATTCCTCGCTGTGATTATTATTGTTTTTCAGTTGGTTTTAAAGTAGGATTAAAATTCACCACAAGCATTGATTGAATCCTGGGTGTGCGATTTTGCACATATTAAATAAAGTGTGGCGTTATAATCTCCATCTCGTTAACTTCAACCATTCAAGGACAGTAGAAAGTCACTGTAAAGATGAAACAAACAGCATACGGAAAGAGTGGAGTACACACACATCCAGCTGATTGATAGGGACACATGAGAGGCAGCACAACGTGAGAAGGGATCCTGCTGCTTTATCTGCAAGTGACAGATAAAGATTGCTTCATAGGTTTTCTTTAGCTCTGCAGATTTCTGACAATATCTTAAATTGGATTATGAGTACTAGTGGTGATGAAAAAGAATCAGATGGACAAAATGATAAATTTGTGATGCGCCTGAGTTCATTTTATAATTTCTAATCATTGTGGGGATTTAAAAAATACCAGAAGCGGTGTTAAACGATGTCTCCCCAAGACTTGGTGCCTTTAATCCACCTTAATGGACACTAATGGGATTTGAGGATTTTAAACTGCCGCGAGTCAGTACAAATGAATTTCCAGGTTTACAGTGAAAGTGAACAATCACAGTGAACACTTCTCGTTTTATATTTGGTCTTGTTTTCTTCAGATCATGTTAAAGATTTGTTTGAACAAGGACTTCAATGTTTTTTTAAGCCCTTCTTGTAATTCAGAATCTACATTTTTGGAAGAAGCATTTGAACACAGCAACTGATCGCAGTTGTTCCTTGATCCGTTTATATCACACACACACACACACACACACACACACACACACACACACACACACACACACACACACACACACACACACACACACACACACACACACACACACACACACACACACACACACACTCACACGCACACAGATCGATGGAAAGATAACCATCAGTGTTTTAAATACATTTACAGTCTCAGTGAAAGGAAGGCAGCGTTTTAGTTGTGCAATCTTTTAAAAAATATTTTAACTCGAGTGTTTTGCAGACTTCTGGGTGGTAGTTTTTCATCAAATGATGCTTGGACTTTTCTTCTCTCACTCTCTATATTCTACTGTAGACTGTAGCTGTAAATTGTAGCCAAACAAATGTCACAGAGTTCTGTGTTCTGTCCAAGAACTGAAGATATAGCCTCTAAACACAGGCTTCTCCTTTCTTGTTTCGTCTTCATCACACGCTGCAGAAACAGCCTGTTCACAGATACACACACATCCATTAACTGAACGGTGTGTGTGTTATTGGTATTGTTGCTGGAATGTGTGAATGTGTACATGGTGAAGAAACTTGAGGATGGGATACATTATTAAGATGCATGGAGATCCAGTTAGATTTGTAGTGCTGTTAAAATGCACAGTTTGAGTCATGGCCAGCTGAGGAGTAGGCCGAACCAAAAAACAATCCAGTCTGTGATTAAAAAAAAAAACCTGTGATTCAATCCCAACAGTGAGATTTGTGATCCACTGCACCTCTAGAATCTGGATGTCGAATGTCTCTAAAAATACAGTTTAAGTGAAGTGGTTGATTGAAGTCTGATGAATATAAAAGTACTTTTTTGTAAAAGTTCTTCGTTGTTAAAAAAAGTATTTTTACAGCAGACATGTTGTGTTAAATTCTACTTATGTGTGTTTGATGTGCGGCCGATGTTGTCATCTTGTCAGTGAACAAAATGTTGCACAGTACCTACAGGGCGATCATGCAATCGGAAGGTTTTGTGATTGAGAAACACAAACTTCCCTCCCTCTGACAGTGTTTATGGGTTTGTTTGATTGCAGGACCTCCTGGGGTTTAAGAGCACATACCAGTAGCTACACAGACAAAACAACTATTCAAGGCGACACGTACACACAAAACAGTCTCACTGTTTCACCTCCAGAATAAAAATTGCACACAAACACTTACTAACAAACATCCAGTGTATTGTTGAGAAGTTTTAACGACAGCATGTTTTTTTTTTTTTTAAGTACTGAAACTATGAAACACTCGTTCCTTCATCTTTGTACTGAGGGCACACTCAGAGGAAAGGACAGTAGAAAAAGGAGACCAGGAGAGGAGGAAGTGTGGGAGGAAGAGTGAGGAAATCCCTCAGTCTGCAGTCAGGTAGTGGATTGTGTGTCTCTCACAGGAGAGGAGGCAGTGCTGTTTTGGGATTACATCACAAGGATTACTGTAATACGGTCCAGATGGGCCTCTGTTGTAACAGATTAGGACGGGTTGATTGGAGAACAGGAGGGGAGGGGGGGAGGGGCAAAGGTCAGGTGATGGAAGACTTCACTTGCTCTGGTGACTGACCACCAATCCTGACAGAGCAGACAGATATGGATATAATCCAGTCATTCAAAAAAAAAAGTTGCATAATCAGCCTGGCGGTTTTTTATGTTTGTACCATTCATTGATTTAAAAGAACAAAACAATCTAGGAACCTCTTAATATTTTTATCTTAAATTTAATTTAATTTATTTATTTAGTTTACTTCAAATGCACTTGTCTGTTGTATAGCAAATTACCAATATGTTTGCAGAAGTTGTTAGTCAGTCAAGGAAAAAGGATTGAAAAAAGATGTGAAGGCTGCCATGTGTGGTTATATGCATGTATGTAAGTTTATGTCTATCTAATGTAAGTATGAAGGAAAGGGTGTGTGTATACATGTATGGATATGGATGTGTAGTTGTTTGGTAAAATGACATGTTAGGATTTCATGAGAAAATGGACAAGTGTAACTGAAAAGCATCTCCTGAAGTTGTATGTTTGATCTGTGTTCAAAAGTTCAAAAAGAACAAAACAAATCAGTCAAACAACAGCAGGGCTTCAAATTAAAGCAACAATATGTAGGAAGGGGTCCACCCAAGGTCTTTGAGAGCAACTGTATTGTCGTAAGACACTACTCCTACCCCTCTTAGACAACGTGCATTTGTTTACAAGCTGAGGGTGCGAAGCCAGCAAAGACATGTGTTGAGACAAGCTAAACAACCACAACAACTGACAAGGTTCCTTTTTAGCTTCATCCATCACCGTCCTCTTCCTCTCAGCCACTGTGTCAAACAGAACTCTCTGCCCACTGCCACACACAGGCTCAAAAACTAAGAATACTTAACACAGAATTAAACTTCGAAATGAGACAATAAAAGTGAGCTCATGAATTTAATCAAAAAATGTCCAGGGGAAAAGTGGGTATGTAAGTTATGGAAAACTAAAACCTTTTTTTCCTTTTGACAAAGGTTAAATGAGCGACCAAACTGCGTTTTTATAATGAACTTCAGTAGTTCTACAAACTCCAATAAATGTGATAATAAAATCAGCATGAGTATAAAAGTGTGAAATAAAACCCAATGAAGGATCTTCCCTGCTTTCTTTTCATAATCTCACAATCTTAGTATCAGTCAGAATAGTGACAATATGTTTGTTTTTTCCAGTATGATGCAGCCCTAATAGACCGAGTTCATGCACTTTTGATTTAATTGCTTTGTCTTTCATGATTGTTAACTTTATTTTGGATTGTTGCTTTGACCAAAATTCTTGCGGAAAATGTTGCCTACTTTCTGACCTCAAAGACCATTTCTAGATCATCATGATAATAGTCATAACAGACTGTAAAAATAATCTAGTTTTTGTTTTAGCTCTACAGAAGGACACACTGATTTGTAAATAAGGAATGTATAAGAATCTGCTTGAATGCAGGCGCTTCATTGTCAGAGGCTTTTCGTCCTTGTTGCAGTGGCCTGAGGTTGTACCTTCGACCCTTCACCCTTTGCTGCGTGCCATCCCTATTCTCTCTTTCTCATATTTCCTGTCTCTCTTCAGCTGTTATAACATAAAAAGCTTGTAAATAATGAATCCTTTAAAAACAATAGAAAACTACAACTAAAATATATTTCAAAATGCTCGCTTGACAACAACAAATCATCACAGCAGCAAAGTCTGTCTTGTTTCTGCATCAAAGGCTCTGTTACTTAGTAACAAACATCCTCATGAAGACACGTTTGTCAGCAGCTCATGCACTCTTCAGCATGTGTGACTTTCTCAAGATGTAATAACATGCACCACTTCCTCATGTGGGTCGTACATTTAAATCTCCCAGCTGTAGGCGAGCGCATTGTCAAAAAAAGCTGAGTCATTGTTGTGGTTAGAATAAAGAGCTGAAGGGTCAGTTTAGCCGTCCACATGTCAGTCACCTCCAGTTACTTATTCATCTGTAAGCTTGCTGTTAAAATGTGGAAACGTTCAAAGTTGCATATTGTTGTTTGTTTGTTGTCAGATGGGGTGATGGGGGGTAACTAAGTGTCCAGTGTTATCTCTGAGGGAGTGGAAGTAGATATAACGAAGAGAGAGAGGAAGAGGAGAGAGAAAGAGGGGGGGGGGGGGAGAGAGAGAGGCCAGATTAACAGTAATCTAACAAATATAGGACATGAATACTTGAGAATCCCCATGTTGTTCTGGGAGCGTGTGTTTATTTTATGTAACGATCATCAGGATCATGCTTTAATCCTTTGTTGAGCTGGGACAGACTTTAACTCTTAAAGATCTCCACACTTTATTATGTACACACACCTGCCTGCTACACTGAACTTCATGCTGCTATGCGTGTGTTCATACACACACACACACATATACACACACTGCCCTCTCTGTTGACCAGTGAGACCTGAAGCCGGCTCCTTCTTCTATATGCTACTTGTGTACTCTGGGTTTCTGCCATTTAGTTGACAATCATTGCTATTTATTCTGAGGGTTCACTCCTGTTTCTTTCAGAGTTTGGCGCTATGTTGAGACCGTTTTTAAATGAGGGTCTCTGTTGTTTTTTTTTTTGTTTTTTTTTGACTATTTTGTGTGTTCTGGGGTGTTTTTGCAGGACCTGAACAAACGTCTCTCCCTGCCAGCCGACATCCGGATACCTGACGGTTACCTGGAGAAGCTGCAGCTGAGCAGCCCGCCCTTCGACCAGCCTCTGAGCCGACGCTCCCGCAGAGCATCACTGGTGAGACAGAGGAGGAGGAGGAGAGAGGCTAGTTAGAGGTCAAAACAGGAAGGGGGAGAATGTGGTGAAACGTCAGGAGGACAAAAATTAGAGTAGACTAAATGGTTGTGAATACAAAGTGCACAGCCATTGTACCTGCTGAAGTGTTTCTGAGCGATACACTGACTCCTTGCTAGTTCTACTGGGACATGGCATTGCTTTATTTAATGGAAAGAGAAGAAAAATCCTTATTATATTATAAAATGTAAATGATGTTGAGAACCTTAACATACAGCTTCATGAGTGGTGAGTTTGTTTGTTTTTTTTAAAGGAAAATACTTCCTGTAACATGAACGGCCTCCCTTGTAGTGACCAACCGTGGTTCCCTTTAGGTCCACAGAGTTTTTGCTTCTTTCAATGAAGACCGAGTCTGGAATGATTTTTACGTTCATTTATTCACAATCCCTAGTATATACAATCCCTTCCCCCAAGTCAGTTAATTGATAACTGATGTGTGAGTGACATGAAGTCACTGAAGAGGAGCGCTTGTTTTGTGCGCCTTTTAGAGCTGCAACACAAGAGTGTTTAAATGTCATGTTCTGCCTCCTGAGACCCCTCCCCCTCCCACCCAACAGCTGTGACATGTGTGAATAACTACTTTGGAAAATCTTGGCAGACAGTCCTTAAAATTTCTAGAGATGTTCAGGAACCCATGTGTGAAAATAGGGCATGATTGTTGACACACATGATTTCCAGGGAAATGGTTTATGTGCCATGAACATTAGATTTGGTGACGTTATGACTCAGGGTGTTTTTTTGGAGGCAGACTTCCAGTCTCTGCAACTTCACCTAAATGCACCAATTAAGGGTTGTATTCAACCGGCTCTGTTGATCCTGCTAATGCTGACCTTGTTGGTGAATAGAATAATTCAGCTACTCTCATATTCAACTCATTTATCATTTCATGGCATATCACCGTTAAAACCAAAATGGCTTTTGTAAATGTACAGTAGTACTTGCCCAGGTTGGAGTGAGCAGATATGATTTGACAGTCAGAGTGAAAGGGACATGGTAAGGCTGTCAGGAAGAAGCTACATAATAGAAAAATAGCAGTGAGGCTGATGTTTTATTTAAAAGGCAGCAAGAAGCAGAAGTGAGAGAGTGAGAGAGCTCGCACCTGGCCTTCAACAGTTTAATCTCATCCTGTCAGCCTGTCATGCGTTCACTCCGTCAGCAGCCTCAATAATTGTCTTGTGATTTAACTGTGAAAGTGCATCTGTCGAAAGCAGAACAGAGGAAAAGTCTGAACACTGTGCTCCCTCATCCTGTCCTCTGCATCCGTACTCACACTCCATCACAGAGGAGCTGTGCTGCCCTTTAGTTTTAATGCTCCCACAGGACTCACCACTTCCTTTAATCAGGGAAACCAGGCTGCAGGAGTTTGTTGTCAAACATGAAAATGTGGTTCACACTGAGTGATTACAATACTGGGCAGTTTAACTCGATTTCAACAATGAACATGTGACATACTGTAAAAGAATGTGTTAGAGCTTTAATACAGTAATCCAACAACCTTCTTGGCAGTTTATTTAATCGGACATGTCAAATAATATGTTGTTGTTTATCTAATCATACAGACCGATGTAGACATAATCAATATTTCTTTATTTTGGGATGCATATTTCTTTGTTAGCTGTCCCTTTTTTTATACGTCAAAAAGTTGTAGCAGCTAAAAGCTAAGAACTGGTCGATCATTTCTAGAGTCCGGCCATGCTATCGTTATCGGCTAACTTTGTTGCAGATATGCGATGATATTACTAGATTTATTGCCTCTGGCAGCTGTTTCTGTCAACCTCGCCCTAGTTACTGCTGAAGCTTTCCTCGGGACTCAGTCTGACCTTAGACTTTGACTTTTTCTAAACTCTGCCTCTCATACTGAACGATGCATCACAGTTATTAAGAAGTTAGTGTTTGTGCTGCTTGAAACAAAACTTTGGTTCTTTTTTGGTTCAATCATTTAGCACAATGTGGCTAAACTTAGTTTACATTTTCTGCACTAAACCTTACGATCCTAACATTTGGAAAATTTGACATGACTACTTGTCTGAAAATGCATTTGAGTTTGAGTTGTGTAATTAATTCGATTTCGAAATAAAGTAAACAAACACGGTTAAAGCCAAAAGCCAGCGGTCCGTTGTCACAACAGATTAATTTGGATGTTGGTTTGGGGGGGTTTGACCTCTTTACACCTCCTCTGCTGCCAGTCCGTCATAAGGGTTTACCGTAGTGTCTGTAAGCCTGTCAGTAGTAATAATGAGGGCGCCTTCATTAATGCTGTTTGTCCTTTCCTCTCCTCCAGTCAGAGATTGGATTTGGAAAGCTGGAGACCTACATCAAACTGGACAAACTGGGGGAGGTATGTAAGAGTGTGTGGGAATGTGTTCACTGTTGACCTTCACTGTCTTACAGGTGCTACTCTTCTCATAGTTAGTGATAAAAACACATGCACAGTTTACTTTTAATTCTTTCGTGCCCAGCTGCAGCTTCTGACCCCCTCTCCTCTGCTCTCTCCTGCAGGGAACGTACGCCACAGTGTTCAAAGGGAGGAGCAAACTGACGGACAACCTGGTGGCGCTGAAGGAGATCAGACTGGAGCATGAAGAGGGGGCGCCATGCACAGCTATCAGAGAAGGTATGACGGCTAAATGTTGCCCCGTGAATGAAAACACACAACCCAAAACTTCCTGTTAACTAGCAAACGGATGTAATGTGGAATCTGGTATTTGATATGAGTCAGGCATTTTCTCAATTTGGATGTTCAGGACATTTTACAATCTTACAGCATGAAGAAGGTTTACTTAATTCAATTCTAAATTACATTTACAATTGTTGTAATGCTTTTCAGAGAGTTAAATGTGTTACATGCAGCCGATTCATCCTGATTTTTGCTCTTGAATAGTTGTTAGGGTCGTCTTCTTCAATTTATTCTTCACTCGTGAAAAAAAAACTGCAGCAGGTTAACATTTTGATCCAGTTAATAGAAAATGAGCTCAAAACACAAGTAGTTTCCATGGAACCAGATTTAGCAATTATCGTGTTTTTAATTCTTTACTGTATGAGCACTCGAGTTAAGATATGTAATCGAGTGTTACAGTGATTCATTATGTGCAATTAACCTGGCTTGTCTTGACTTCATGTTGCTGCTTTCCAGATGGAACTCAGTGTTTAATAAAGTTTAATAAAGACAGTGAAGTTTGCACCATGACTCATCTTGAGCTCTCTTAGTGTCCGTGTTGAGTTCTTTAGATTGCTGTTTGAGAAGTTGATTTGTTGTTTCTTTACCTAAATGTGTGAAGCTGACAGTTGTTTAGTTTGTTGAACCGTACAGTACAGCGTCTTTGAGTACTTTATAAATACAATGTATTATTATAAACAAACCTCAGCTGTCTTGAGAAGTGTACAGTGACATGCATCTCTATGTGAACAAAGTAAACATCATGTTTTGAGTGTAATCACATGGTCTGTGTTTTCAGCTGAGTTGTCTTTCTTTTTCTTTAGTGTCTTTACTGAAGGACCTGAAACACGCCAACATTGTGACGCTGCACGACATCATCCACACAGAGAAGTCGCTCACACTGGTCTTCGAGTACCTGGTGAGAGCAACAGAACCTTTCCCCTTCATCCTGCGTGACTCACATGTTGTTCTGTGCACAGATGCTCAAATAAATATTTATTTCACCTCATTGTTATTCATGAGCATCTGCAGAGATGAGATGACAACACAGGAGCACAACAGCTCAACTTGTTGCAGTTAGTATGCCTGTGAGCCTTTCTACTCTTCTCATTCTCCCCTCTCTCTCCCTCTCTCTCCCTCTCTCTCCCTCTCTCTCCCTCTCTCTCCCCCCCCCCCCTCTCTCGTCCAGGACAAAGACCTGAAGCAGTACATGGACGACTGTGGGAACATCCTTAGCATGCAAAATGTCAAGGTGAGCCTCCACAGGCGGCCTGCTGGCCCAGCCAACTTCATCAACTGTCAGGGCTTTGTGGCTACTGGGGTCCACAGTAGAAGCACTGTCAGTGTGCCCTCTGGTGGTGGAATGGAGACATTGTGGGGAAAACAGGAATTGAATTCTTAAACTTGAAACTGTCTTGTGTACTTTGTTTAATTATTTTATATAGTTGGTTAACATGTCTTTGGATGGACATAAAAACTACGTTTTGAAGAGCATAGATTTTTTTTATGGAAGCAGAATTCAGTGTATTAATAATATAATAGGGCTGTCAAACTATTAAAACTTTTAATCGTGATTGATTCAAATTTTCAATAGTTAATCATGATAAATCACAGTGTTAATCGCATGCTTGACATTCCATTTTTTCATTTAAAATAAAAAGTGTGTAGGCTTTTATTTTCAGGTTCATACTAAATCTGAGCGAACTTCACGTGCTGTTTGAATTCAACCCTGCTTTTATTTTGAAATAAGAACCTGCTGGTAGAGTTTAGCAACATTAGCACAGAAAATTAAACTTGTCACGGATCAAAAACTAAATGAAGGTGGATATTACTTGGGAAGTTAAATGGAAAAAAAGAGAGTGAAATGAGACATTCAAAGATGCAGCAGTGTCTTTCCATCACTGTGAGTGTGACTACATGGAGACACTGCGGAGGCTAATCCACGGTGCTCCTAAAGGAACAAAACTGTGTGATTAAATAAGATTAAAAAGAAAAAAAAGCATTAATTTCAGACCTTAGTTAATTGTGATTAACGAGTTAATGCTGAGAGCACTACTATATCATTTCTATTCTTGAGTGGTACATGTAATGTCATCTGTTTTAGTTACCAGCCCCTCTATTTGAAACAGATTTTTACCAATATGATGATAGTTGCTGATCTCAGATTTTTCTTTTTTCTCAGATCTTTCTGTACCAGATCTTGAGAGGCTTGGCGTACTGTCACAGGCGGAAAGTTCTCCACCGAGACCTGAAGCCCCAGAATCTTTTAATCAACGACAGGGGAGAACTCAAACTAGCTGACTTTGGTAAAAACAACTGAAACCCAAATGTGCATCAATTATTAATCTGTGTTTGATTTAGCTTGTTTTTTCTTCAAATAATAAATCAACTTCTTAGATGTGACACCTTGTTGAAGCTGCTTTCATCTAAGTTGTTCAAACACTCAGTAATACATTAAGGTGTTTTCAACTGAAACTAAATAGTGTGCATTTTAGAATAAAATCCTTCTGTCAGATTTGAATGATTTTCTGCCAAATGTGTCTGTTGGATTTGTTTTCATTTCACGTTTCTTCTCCACAGGACTGGCGAGGGCCAAGTCTGTGCCCACTAAAACATACTCTAACGAGGTGGTAACGCTGTGGTATCGGCCTCCCGACGTACTGCTGGGCTCCTCTGAGTACTCCACACAGATAGACATGTGGTGAGTGGGCCTGGCTCTACAGGGGTGATTGCAACAGTTGGAAAACACTGAGCGGACTCCTGGCACCTCTCTTTGTTTTCGGTTCCTGTAGCGAAGTGAAGATGTAGGAGCAATTAAAATCCTCCACTAGAAAGAATTTCTGTCATTCATTTTTTGTGAAATTATTTTGAGCGTCGTCAGGGATTTATGGAATAATCCCAGATGATTGGATCTTCTTTTGTTGAGTGGGTTCTCTAAATAAGGAGCTGACAGATGCAGGACAGTAAAGAGACTTTGATTTGTTTGGTGGTTGCTATTTCAAATACCTTCCTCTTCTTTTAATACTTCATTCAATTTTTGGACGTTTAAGGTTCCATTTTTGGAGTTTGATTCCAGAAGTCGCTTGTAGATAAGAACAGATGACATGTTGGGTAAAATCATCACACCTGATCCCTCCTGTCTCTCTCTCTCTCCTCTCAGGGGTGTGGGTTGTATATTCTACGAGATGGCTGCCGGCAGACCCCTGTTCCCAGGCTCCACAGTGGAGGACGAGCTGCACCTCATCTTCAGGCTACTAGGTCAGTGCTGCCCCCTGCTGTCAGGCACCACAAAAACGTTTTAATATGATCCTCTAATCGTATTAGCCCTGGCATGTAGCCCCCTGCCGCAGCGTGAAAAGCCCCTCCAGCTGCCCTGTTTAGCCTTACTGTAACAGGACCGATTGAATGTCCCCTCCACAGGCACTCCCACAGAGGACAACTGGCCTGGCATCTCCTCCATTGACGAGTTCAAGTCCTACAAGTTTCCCAAGTACAAGGCCCAGCCCCTCATTAACCACGCTCCAAGGTAAGACACAAAACATCTGCTTCGTTTTAGGAGGTTATTTCAGATGTTTGAAGTAAACACCTTTCTAGTTTCTAAAACTCCCCCTCACCTCTCTTGGTAGCCCTCTTGTCATTGGAGATGGAAATGAGCAATTGTTTCAAAACAGACCCAGGTATAAAAGAAGAGACTGCATGTAGAGTTTTTTTTTAGGTTTTCTAGAGTCAGACTTCAGTGTTTTAGGTTTGTTTAGTTAGTGTGTGAGTGTGTGCTCTGTGTCACTTCCTGTAAGGAAATCCTGTGGAATAGTTGACTGAGTTTCCTTCCTTAAACTCACCAGCATCTGTGTGTCGACCCCACCTCTGCTGACCTCCCTCTCTCCTGTTCTCTCCCCCCCCCCCACTCCCCTCCTCCCTCTCTCTCCAGGTTGGACACTGATGGCATCGACCTGCTGATGTCATTCCTAAAAGTGAGTGTCAGTAAATCTGCCAGGCATGATCGGGATGTTGAAAGCAGCGCGACACATTTCGCTGCTATGTTAGGACTGTATTTATAGAAAGAAGTGCATCAAGGCGCGGCAGCACATTCACACACAATCACACATTGCTGACCTAATTCTTTAGTCGTCCATTAATGGCTTTCTTTCTCTTACTTCCTCCTATTTCAGTACGAGTCGAAAAAGAGGACCTCTGCCGATGAAGCAATGAGACAGCCGTACTTCAGGAGCCTGGGGCCACGCATGCACACACTGCCAGAGAGTGAGTAATGAAATGGCAGCACTGTACTGCAGACTTGGCAAGCTCCTCTAGGTACAGCTTGAAGGATATTGCAGTGTACAGTGAGGATCAGTTTCAGCTTCATAACAAAGACACTGTTCTCCCTGGCAAGATGTGATGTCTGCTGCACTGACTGACTCTCTCTCTCTCTCTCTGTCTGTCTGGCAGACATATCCATATTCACACTGAAGGAGGTCCAGCTGCAGAGAGATCCCGGCTACCGGAACTCATCGTACCCTGAGTCAGGTGAGGAATAACGCAGCACTGAATCCTTTGTTTGAAAGAGGTTTTCAAACTGGGGACATGTCTCCCAAGATGCTGCAGGGAAGTTTGGGGATGGAGGGAAAGTAATGCAGTTGGTGAAAGGGACAGATATAAATGCCAGTTAAAAATAAAACCAACAACAGGAAGCTAGCTATGACTGTTAACTGACACTGAATTAACTAAGTTGTTTTCTTTGCCATCCTAAAAAAAAATCATAATTTTCGACACATTTAAATAGTCCTTTCAAGCTAAATAGCCACAGTACTACTCAGGAATAAAAAAAAGATGATTCTATATGAACAGAACTTGCTAAAGAATCACATTGTTTAAGTTTTCAGCAGCATCAAAGTTATCCACTGATACTTGTCAGCATGGCAACCAGGAGGTGCTATGTGCTAATCTGGCATACTTAAATCGTACCTGTGTACTAAACTTTGAACAAATAAAGGCCTGAAAAATTGGGCCCAAGTTGTACCCCTAAGTGTATCTCACCAAATCCACGACCAAATGATCCAGTATCTTCTGTTATACGACATCTCTTAATGTCAATTCAACAGAATAAGTTCATTTTTGTCTTTGTCTACCTTCAGGCAACGGAAAGAGCAGAGACAAAGCATGCTGTTTTAGATTCTCTGGACTGTCCTTTTTTTTTTTATTTGGGAAGGATCTCCTCGCTGTACAGTAACCTGAGATTGATGTTGGCACTGAGCATCATCATCATCATCATCATCGTCGTCACTCCTCAGAAATCTACTTGGGGGGGAGGGGGGGGGGGGGGGGGGGGGGGGACAGGTCGACAGTGCGCGCCGACCCCCTCCTCTCCAGGTTTGGCCTGACGTTGGCCCCAAAAGAGACATTTATATACTGTACATCTGTATTTATTGAGAAGAGAATTTGCTGCTAAATACAACTACTGTCTAGAATCCTAACTGGCTCAGTCACTTTAATGAGTACATGCAATGTGTATAGATTTTTGATTTTGTTTTTGAAGTGTGGTATTTTTAGTGATATTTTTTGTCATAATTTCCATTTTCATACAAACAAAAGTGCACCTCAAAGCTCGTGTGTGTGTGTGTGCGCGTGTGTGTGTGTGTGTGTGTGTGAGAGAGAGAGAGACGTGCAGATGGATGTTTCTGTAGCAACTCAAAAGAGTTTGATTTTCTGTCTTTTCTGTACACCTGTGTGTGTCTCTCACACCCGCAGCCACGGCGCTGATCACAGCTGCATCATACCGACCATTACTCTGAAGGTTTTTTAAGGCCAGCTTTGATATAACTGATGATTTGATCCTAACTGGAGGCGATTAGGAGAGCCGTGCGTTCTTGTCGGATATCTGCATTATCATTCCAGGACGCTTTGGTCTCTTATTGTGACCAATGAACAAAATGCAAAGAGTAGAAAAGAGACGATGTAGGATTATTAACAAGGGCATTACAGGATTAGTGACGCCTCCTAAATTCTTCAGAAGAGATTAAACTGCCGTGAACAACCTTCTTATCCTTTTCCACCTCAATCTGACACCTACATCTGCTGCAATCTGTTACAAAGAAGAGGCCTGAAGTGTTGGAATCTGCTACTCTGCCTTCGTACATTACAGATGTGTTCCCCCCCCCCCCCCCTGCTGTCATTCCCATCTCCCACCAACTGTAAAAAAAACAGATCCCTTTTTCCATTTTCTGGATTGCCTCCGTCATTGTGTTGCATGCCTGCTCTGTTGTATGAGAAGCACACAGCCACTGAACTCCTGAGTCAGGGAGCACTAGCTATAGTCCTGCCCCTGGTGAATATGATACTGAGTCAAAGTCTATTTAACAGTGTTACCACGGATGTTTTGTATGATTTCTTTAACTTTATTGTGGATTATTGTTATTGGTGTGGGATTTCATTGCAGATACCCTCCCATATTTGAGTTTGTTTTTTTTCCAGAGCAAAGAAAATAAAATTTAAAGTTTAAACAGAAATCACATGAACTGTTTTTTCCTTTCTCTTCTTGTACTTTTTTTGCTTAACTAAGGTAACATGTTTATATAGGGGAAACAGTATTCAAGCATTCAATGCTTTGTTTATTGAAAATGACAGACATTCTTTACAATACAAAATTATACAGAATACAAACTGTATACCAAGTCCAGTATAAAAAAAGAGAACATACAAGTGTTACAAAGAGTTTTCATTGATTTGCAATCTCGTCTTCATTAAAATAATTTGAAAGAAAAGACAAAAAAAAAAAAAAAAAAAAAAAGGCACAGCCGGTACTATCTGAGAAGCATAGTGCATACAATACATATAATACAGCACAAGAGAAATGACAAGTTTCACCTTGTGATGAACATTTCAGAGAAAAAACAACTTTTTTTGTAATTTTTTTTTTTTTCACAAAATTAATCAAGCTCTCTATGCAGAGTTAGCTCCTGGCTAGTCTAGCTACACGTCACTACTGTCCACGGAAGACAGTGTCATGTGGAAATGTGCTGTACTTTTATCACAAAGAGCCTCAGGCGTCTCCCAGACATCATGGCTCATTGTATGGCTTTAACCAAGTGCTTTCAATCACTGGAATCTGAAGCAACTCAAGTGCAAAAAAAAAAGTGAGGTCACATACTGTCTTGTAGGAGCTTTCTGAAGCAAAATGTGAATAAAAAATACAGACAAGAGATTGCTTCTGTAGATGATGATTAAGAAGAGAAAACTTTCACGTGAGATGGTTGATGTCTTTTTTTTGTTTTTTTTTCCCCTCTGAACCTGGATCAGGATTTGTGGGTGGTTGGGGACAGGGAGCAGAGAGGAGGTGTTCCTTCCAGATTTGGCATGTGGATGGGCATGTGTCCGTTGATTAGGCTGGGGAACTGTGGAGGAAGAGAGAGGGGCTGAAAGTTAGCGAGAAGCGACGGAGGTGCTCTGAAAGCTGCTTTCCGGTGAGGAACTGCAGCATTGTCACTGCTCTGGTTTCCTGTTTTTTTTTTTTTTTTTTTTTGTATGCATTGTGCCTCTTCCTTTTCGTCTCTGTCCCTGTACCCGCCACCACAGAAGGGAGAAGTCAACAGTATGTGTGCACAAAGAATCTGGTTTTGTGTGTGTGTGTGTGCGCCTGTGCTGTGGGTGTGTATTTTTTCACAAATGAGGAGCAGCTCTCAAACCAGTCCACCCTGTTCAGGCTGGCTCCCCCTGGGCTCAAACAGGAAGTATTCACAGGATTTCCTCTCCCTCTCACAAGCGCTGAAACAGGACACCTCTGCTTACTAAGTTTCAACCAGTTTCACAACCACTGCTGTCTGCTACTTAAGCACATCTCAAAAACATCTCGTCTTTCAGTCTTAAATTATATTTCTGTCATGCAAAATCCAACTAATCAAGACCATAGTTGGTTTAAAGTGTTTTAAAGTCATACTGGGTTAAAAAACAATTGAGTGACCTTTTATGTAAATGATTAGAAACTGGTTTGTCTTGATCTCTTAAAAAAAAAACATCCCTGTTATCATCTTTAAAATAAGTGCTGGGAAGAACGGGGATTTTGCATCAGTGTTGCATTTCACCTGCACAACTACTTCCTACAATTTTAAACTCCTGCAGTAAACAATAACCCCTCTGTGCTCACGTCCTGCTTTTATTTGTCTTTTCTGTGCACCTGTGTCTGTGTGTTTCTCACCTGAAAGAGGGAGCTGTGGCCCTGCAGCCGGGCGGGGCTGAGCGGAGCGACGGGGCTCAGGCTGCTCCAGAAGTGGATGCCTGACAACAGCGGACTGTGAGCCAGCAGCAGACCGGAGGGAGTCTGTGAGGGGGGGGGGGGGGGGGGGGGGGGACGGGACACAGAGTGGGGGAGACTTAGTGTAAATAAGAGGAAAACAGTGAAGACAACAGTTTTTCAAAACAAAAAAAACACTGGTTGGAGAGCGTTGCTCTGAGGTTTTGGTAATGTGAAACATGTTGAATGGTAAATGGACGTGTATTGGCGTTTGGAAAAACAAACTGACGGAGCAGGAAGGAAGTCTGTGGTTTCTCCTCGAGAATACAGGGGTGACGTGCCGAGGAGAGAGGAGGAGGACGGTGGGGGATGTTGTTGATTGGGGGGGGGGGGGAGAAAAAAAGGTCGAGGAGGAAAAACATATGAAATCAATTTCTGCCTCCCCCCATGATCCTCTCTCTCTCTCTCTCTCTCTCTCTCTCTCTCTCTCCCCTCCCGACTTTCCCGTGTGTCACCTGCAGAGAAGTGAGCCAGTGTTGCACAGGGACCCTGCCTCGCTCCCATTATTAATGGAATTATTGGAGCATATGGCATCACTTAACCCCCCCTCCTCCTCCCTCCTCCTCCTCCTCCCTTAGGCTGGACTTGAAGATTTCTGTAAATCGCTTGTTTCCTCTGATCTCTCTTTTGCACCCTCACAAACAGACAGTGTGTGTGTTCCACTTAAACCTTACCCATACCAGTTAGTCTGTGATGTGGTGGAGTCCTTCCCTTTGTAACAACTCTAATGTCAACACATTATTAACTCAAATAGATTATTAAATACCAGTGGACGCTTGGCACATGAAGATGAGAACAAATCACCATGTCACGACTTGGTGAAGGCGGCTCTAAGTTTGTGACGGACAAAAATTATTTTGTAAACATCCATTAAGAACGGGTCTTTTCTCCCCTCAAGTTAAATGTGAATAGAGATAGTTCAACAAAGCTTTTTATTGGTAGCAAACACTGTGACAGTAACTATTCTCTTCACCCACAGAACTGCTTATTGACGTTATATGTGAGGTCAAGTTGTACTAAACGCAGACAATGACTCACCAAATGAGTCTAAACTGAAAGTTCTTCAAACTATTTAGAATCCCTTCACGACATGAGCGCAATGTGCACATTTACTCAATTTTTGTATTAACCTTTTTTTTCTGTCTTTACTCTGTTTCTTGAGAAAATGTGTGTTGACGTTGCTGATTGAATAACTAAGGCGGCTGTCCTTTGCACCAGGCTGTGCCGTATGTCTCTTTAAGGACACTGACATCAGACTCTGGTTAAATCCCATCATCTCCCTGTGGCCCGGCCAGGCAACCACATAGGTCACGGAAACAGATAGCATCACAGTGTTATTGTGTTTCTTTCTAAGAGATCATTATTATTATTGGCCTCAGAGTACTTCAGCTGGCACAGAGCGGCAGGGTCACTTAAAGTCTACTTTAAATTATGGAGACAGAAGTACAACTTCTAACAGAAATATAAGAAGTCAAAAGAGGAGCTTTGGGGTGTGTGGACTCTAGTCTCTACTAGAGAGAGTTGATGCAGGCTATAAAGAAGTTTGAAGTGTTGGTCGCACTTATGAGCAATAAGAGAATTCATCCTTCTTAAACAAACACTGAGGAACAACTTAAATGGGTCACAAGTCCCCGAAAGTGCCTTAATCCTAATTTAAATGCTGTAAAGAGGAAACCTTTGAACATGGCAGGCTCGCTCTACACAGAAGTACTTTCATCCATACTATGCTGCTCAGAGATAAGGACAGTTGTTCATATTCAGGTTAATCACCTGTGCAGTGAAGAAGGCTGGAGTGAGGGAGCCAGACGGCAGCGCGGGGCTGTTAAGGGCGATGGAGCCGATGTCGCTCCCTGAGAGCAGCATGGATGGAGAGATCTCCAGAGCTTTGGGCTTTTTGCTTTTTGGTGGGAGTCCATCTCCTTGGTTACTACTACTAGTAGAGCTACTTCTGACGCTGCTGCTGCTGCTGCTGCTGCTGCTGCTCCTCTTCTCAGCTGCAGGGCTCGCTCCCTGTGCCCGGAGGACAGATTGAGGGCTGAGCACTCTGGTCAAAGTCCTCCTCCTCTTCCTCCTCAGCCGCGGTGCTCCAGATTCCTCTGGACTGAGAGGGTTTGGTGAGGGGAGAGGGAGGGGAGTGGAGTTTGGAGAGGCGAGGGGAGACATATGACTCGGGTTTTGCAGAGGGGGGTGGGCTCCTTTTCGCTGCCGTTGGTGCCAAAGCGGATGACAGAGCGCGGCTCCTCCTGGCGCTCCCGCAGGGCTCGGGAGCAGCTCGGGGCTGGTTCTGCAGGGAGCTGATGCTGAAGGAGGAGTAGAGACCCGAGCGGAGGTAGTCGTTCCGACACTGCTGCGCCAGTGCCAGGGTTCTCCTCTGGGCCTCCTCCTCCCCTTCCCCTTCTCTCTTCCTCCTCCTCCTCCACCTCAAGCTCAGAGGCCTCTCCTTCCTGCAGGGGAAACCTTCCAGAGGCCAGGCCCATCTCCACCGCCTGAAGGGTCCATCTTCAGGATCTCAGGAAAGACACAAACTTGTAGACAAACTTCTGGCCAATAACCTTCTTGATGATGTTCTGTGAAAGTGTAAAAACAGCAATATTGATGATAATGCTTTACACATTAACCTTTACTGATATCAGACTAAAAAAAAAAACCATTTTAATAATATTACAGGGGACAGCATTTCAGTCAAGTATATGTCAAATGCTGTGCTGAAATTATCTGTACAAGAGTTTAGAGATCTGTATGTTTGATGAGGAAGGGGATGAAGTATCGATCCAGGGAGGTTGAGGCTTTAAAGAGAAGAACAACAAAGATTCTGTCGCGTAGCTACTCTCCTTTGCCTCCTAAACATTAGCTCTGCTCTTATCTCACCTTGTCATAGTAGTATCGCAGCGCTCTGCTCAGCTTGTCGTAGTTCATGTTGGTCTTGTTCTTGCGTAGCCCCCACAGCTTGGCCACTTCCTCTGACTTCAGCAGCTTGAACTCTCCGTCTGTGGACGTCCAACAGATCAGGTGTTTGTGACTCTGGTCCAGCAGCAGCTGCAGCAGGAACTGCCACAGCGTGATGGCACTGTCCATACCTGCAGAGGGGAGGGGGGCAAAACATTTGACTGTGAAATATGACTTCAAAGCCCTTCGACGTTATTTTTCTAAAAACGTCGTATGGTGATGTCTGAGGGCTTCTTCCTGTGGTCTTTTTCTCTACGAGACAAAAGTGGAACAAACCCACGCTGTGTATTTTAAACCCACGCTGTATATTCCCCACTCTACAAACACATACACTACCTGCAAGACGCTACAAGTTGATCCTTCTTAACTTTCTATAGTTGATTGTATTTAGGTGAGTGTTTAGAACAACAACAAAAAAGAATTGAAGGTTATTTCTGTCGGTCTGCAATGAAACAAAAGTATTTCGTGTCTGCAGAAGGCCCAGCCTGTTGGAGCTGTAACGTGTGGTGTGAGGAAGAGTAGACTGGTGATGAATAGAACAGTGTTAAAGAGAGAAGTGTAATGTAGCAGCAGCAGAGAAAAAAAAAAAAAAAAAGTATACGGAGGAACAACAGCTCAAGCCAGAAATATGCTGCGGTCCAACCTGGCCCTCTCTCCACAGGAAGTATGACGGGCCCAGGGTGGGTTATTCCTTTAATAGAGGAATGTGCAGCCTAGGAGCTCCTGTCTGCCTCAGAGGAGCAACATATTCAGAGAGTGTGTGTGTGTCGGGGGGGGGGGGGGGGGGGGGGGGGGGGGGGGGGGGAATAATTGGTTACACAAATGACAAACACTAAACTGAAAAAAAATTGATAAAAACACAAAGGAAAAAAATGTGTTATAAATTGTTAGTCATCAGCATAAGTCGCAAATCAGCACAATTTCCACCTCCGCAAATGAGAAAATGTTGCTGCCTTTGTCAGTTTTGTTTCTTTGCAATTTTATATTTTAAGGGTTAGAAAAAAACGTTTTATTTACAAATTACTTGATGAGAAAAATTCCAATAAGTAGCGGACAATAAGATTTTGGTCAGGCTCAAACTCTATTATTATTTTTTTGATACTGACTGTGACAAATCTCGCAAATGAAGTACTGAACATTTTAATGTGAAAATAGTTTCATGCAAAATAGAGTTGGGATTAAAACGCCACATGATGCTCATAGTCGATCAGTAGCATTAACAATACTGTAATTGGATATTTAAAAATAGGAACATTTTGTTATAAATTCCCCAAAGTAAGGAGCAACAGAATGGAATGATTTACACAACAAAGTGTCCTACATTCACAACACACCTGACTGTGTAATCTCATCTTGGATGTGTGGAGTAATTATTGCCTGACGCTACATAACAATGATTGCAGACTGGCCCGAAGAGGAGAGAAAGAGGGAGGGATGAACTCATTTCCGACACTTGCTCTCCCCTGAGTTTTCTATCTGCCATGTGAAACCAAAAAAAAAAAAACCTGTCAGAGTCAGGACTTCCTCCTATTCTACTTCCAAGGACAAATGTTGAGGAGAGGGGATCCCACAGCAGGGGAGCGTTTCCCTGGTCCTGCCACTCTTCCCATCAGAATCCCAAAGGGAGAAGGGGGGGGGGGGTCACAAGATGAAAATATTGCCCCCCCCTTTTTTCCCAGCTCCACCCTGTAACCCACTCTGAACCCAGACCTTGGTTAGCTTTTAAACACTTTGAGGCAAAAGGAAACCCCGCCAATAAATAGCTTTTGAGCAGACAGGTCTACTGTGGCTCATAAACATTCACCTTGCAAGATGCTGCACAAAGCTCTACTTAAACATAGAGCTGCTTCTTTTGACATCAAATTCCAATATGTAAAGTATAACATAGTGATAATAGCCTTACTGTTGATTCCTTACATGCAATAAGAGTTATGGGCCTGCCTCACAGAGGTAACATCAATCTTATGAGTCCTACAGGTATAGTAGGCTTCCCCTCTTTCTAGGAATATTCCGGGACATTGTAGTTAGTGGTTTTGGACCGGGATCAGGAGCCCTGTTGCGGATGCTCGGTCTCGCCGTGCGCACAAAGCCATCCAGTGTGTTGGCTGAACGGAAACTCTTAATGAGATTAGATGGAGTGTGTGCGCAGACATTACTTAGCCATGACTAAATCTGCTCTCTTCCTGTTCGCAGACGGTGGAAAATTCAACAAATGGGCCCAAAAGAAACGCATCTCTGAACCAGCGGCCGGGGACTCAAGAGTCTGTCTTTTGTTTTGCCTCTCTTCTTTCGGGGAAGCTTCACTTGTATCCGAGACTTTGAGAGCTGCAGCACGAACTGTTGCGCACAGAGGTCTGGATCCTTAGTCTGCCCTACTGACTCATTTTCAAGATGTTGCCCGGACCGGAAGACGGCACAACTGTGTCTAAGTCCGTAACTATTGTTGCTTAAAAGTTGAAAATCCACTGGATCGAAGAGGTTTAACACAAGACAAACGCTTTACAACAACAAAAAAAACCCAATTCATACTCAGTGTTGATAAACAGAACTAATACAACTAAACATGCGTCCATTGCCTCTACAGGCCAACAAAACTTGGTTCATAGAAATTCATTTTTACGTTACCTGCGATTTCTGCCTCGGTGGTTTAACTCCTCGAAACTTTACGGTGAAGCTTGTGTGATTCCTTGTTTTTCCATGCTTACTTCTGCCCGACACAGTTGTGCTGGTCTGAAATAGGATCCTGGGCTTTTTCTTTTCTGAGCAGGAAGTTGGAGCAGGCAGACACAGAGCCGGCTGACTTCCTCTCCCCTACGATTCCCCAGGCAGTTTGCCGTCTGTGTAAACACACTTTTCCTCCCCTCCTCTTCTCCTCTGCCTTGCCCGCGGACGGCCAGCAGTAGGCCAACTCACACAGGGAGATACAGAAACTCCTACAGCCCGTGAACTGACATCATCAGCCGCACAGCCTACTGTGGTGCCTTCACGTTCGCCTCGCTAATTTCGCTTTTAGTTGGGAAGTTGTTTTGGCAGCTGCAGAGCTGTGAATTTGGAAAAAAGTTTTAGCGACAGATGACCACGAATTTCAAAGAAGAAAATTCATTAATTTGGTTCATTTTGTGATGTAAAAACTGTTTCTATCCTTGTTTTATCTTATGTTTGTGAGGACATTTTCATTATGGTGTACAATAAATGTAATATATCATGATATTATACTCCTTGGCTTTCTTTAAAATTAGAATAAAGTGTGGCTGTATATAAATATCAACTTCATGTTTATTATTGAATAAACATGAAGGTTTAAGGTTCATGGAAACCTACGAGAGATGTAATGAAGTTATAAATACCGGCTTACAGCCTGGGAAGAAAAACCATCAGGAAACTGTTTAAAAGAGAGACATTAAATACAAAAGTTATATGAATACCGTTAAAATACATAAACAAATTTTGTGAATATTAGTATGTTAAGGATTAGTATGTCTACTTGGTGATTATTCATTGTTACTATCAGGATATAAGAGCTATACAGACAAGAACACAGTGTGTCATTCTGTTTAAACATGAGCTTTGAAATGTTATTTTATAACCTTATTTTAGTTTATTTTGCCTTAATTTAGTGTTTGGAATAAATTTGAGGAGAAATAAAGATTAGCAACAACAGTCCCAATCAGCCCAAAAATAACCCCACAGGGTGGGTTAGTCCTTTAATAGAGGAATGTGCAGCCGGGGAGCTCCTGTCTGCCTCAGAGGAGCAACATATTCAGAGTGTGTGTGTGTGTGTGTGTGTGTGTGTGTGTGTGTGTGTGTGTGTGTGTGTTGGGGGGGGGGGGGGGGGGGGGGGCTGAGTGATGAGGGGAATGATTGGTTAGACAAATGACAAACACTAAACTGGAAAAAATTAAGATAAAAAATAATAAAAAAAAGTATTATAAATTGTTAGTCATCAGCATCAGCAGTAAACAGCACAATTTGCAGCTCCAGAAATGAGAAAATGTTGCTGCCTTTGTCAGTTTTGTTTCTTTACAATTTTATATTTTAAGGGTTTGAACTATAATTGAAAAAAACATGCAATGTGAAACAACGTCAAAGCTTAGAAAAACGTTTTATTTACAAATTATTTGATGAGAAAAATTCCCCACAGTCCCTGGACAGTGGGGTTAAGGCATATAACATACACACACACACAAATAGGCCTATCCAAACAGTGGTAGAATACAACAGCCTAAAAACCACAACAATATTTATCAAGTGATTTATTGTTATAAAGGGTAGAAACAGAAAACAAGTGATTCCCATATAAAGACTTATTGAACAAACCAAACTTAATAAATAGACACACAGGTGTGTTTATCTCTTTGTGTAAAGAGCAGCAGACACATTGTTGCTGTCATAACTTACATCTGAAGTATTTTTACACATTCTTTTCATTTTAATTTAACTTTATATGGCTTTATTTGAAATTGAACTACTTTTGTTATTCATTTATACAATAACAGGTAAAATATATATTTTAAATTTGTATATATTCTTTTAAAGGCATCTCACAACCATCCAAAACTACAGCCTTAGACCGTTGCCCAAATGGCACACCAAGAGCTGGTCATATTTCCTGATCCCTATTTTCCCTGTGTTTAATGTGGTATGTCCACATTTTCTACTTAAAATATCACTCAACAGTTCACACTGAAAAGGTTTTGAAATCTTCTTTCTCAGGCCTTACCCACAGCTCACGTTAGGACCCACAGGACATCTGTAAGTCAAGCTTGTGGATATGATTAGTTAAGAATGTTTGTTTGTTGTTATAGAACAGTGTTTGCTCTTTGAGGAAAGAAGGCGTGCAGATAAACCTGACACAGAAAATCTGATTTAACAGTAATCCATGATTAGTTAAAGGTTTGGTACGGGTTAAGGTCAGGGTAACATTGTTGGAGGGAAACTTTCTGCTAATGAAATCAGTGGCCTCTTCAATAAATGCTACTTGGAATAGTTAAGTTGGAAGAATGATCTTTTAGTTGAGTTTGATGACTGACAAAAGCTTTGCAGAGACATTTTGAAATTGTTGAGAGGTGGGTGTAAATTCAATATTATGTGGATTCAACAATGTGAGATGCAAATGTTCATATTACAGAGCCAAGCTCCTATAGCATTTACATTCTCTCAAAATGACTGACTGCAAGTGAACGTATCACTACCGATTTGATTTTGATACACGTTCTCTACAGTTTCTTTTTTTAATTGACTTTTAATGAAATGTGCTTTTTTTTTTGTAACCTAAATTCGCTGTGTTTAGTTGTTGATATTTGAACTAGAATTTGTTATGTTTTTAAACTATAAGTAGAAGAAAGGTCCATTTGTCGACTATTTAAATAAAGACAAAGGTAAATGTGAATACGTTTGGGATGACCGTCCTAACATTCATCTGTGTGAGCAGCCTGTTGGGGTCAGAGGTCCTGAGAGGTGTTTAACCGGAAGGCGTGGCCCCTGAGCGCTGCGTCTGATTGGCGGCTGCAGTTTAAGCGGCTGAAGGTGGTACCTTGGAGAGCGGTGATCAGCGCTCACTGCTGCAGACTCCCGCTGAAGCACAATGCCTCGTTTTACCGTCCATATCCGAGATGAGTGGCTTGCAGTGCCCTGCCGGGACACCACCAACACCATCCGGTGGCTCGGACAAGAAGCTCTCAAACGTTATGTGAAAAACAAACCGGACAACGGCGGCCTCACGGATGTTAAGGTCACCCACTTCGCGGTGCGCAGGTGCCAGGGTTTGGGTTTGTTGGACTCGGATGATACCATCGATGATGTACTGGAGGATAATGACTTTGTTGAGCTGGGTAAATGACCGTTTGAATTTAAAATAGAAAACATACAAACTCCAGATTTAGGGAAAGAAGGCCTAAAGCTGTGCGTAACTGCGAATAGTGAGTTGTATACAGACCACATGGAACAAGAAGAAATGTGTTCAACTCTTATTATTGCCCTGTCCTTACAGCTATTGAAGGCGACACCATGTCTCCGGACTTCATCCCATATGAGCCTGGAGTTTCTCATCTGTATCCTTACACTTCTCAACTGTTTGTTCCTAAATAATGATTTTTGGGCACTTGTCGTTTTTGTTGGTACTAAAACAGTTTTTCATAATGTTACATTGTTTTGAATTGAGTAACCTGTGAAAGGGTGAAGATTTAAATGATTAAATAGTACCATGAAGGGCAACATTTCATTTTGAACATGGTTCTACTTAATTCAACAATGTGAAACAGTACAGCAGCATACAAAGAACCTGGAGAAGTAAGTGTTCATCTATTCTCTCTGTTTTAATCATTCTTCACTGACTACATGGTGTGTGACTAAAGTCTCCATGTGCAGTATATCTGCCTGGACGGCAACAGCCTGACATCCACAGATCTGGTCAACTTAGGAAGAGGACTCTACAAGATAAAGGTAATGATCCACATTTTCATTTTGTCATTGCGAGTTTGTGGTAATCTTTGCCTTTACCTAATCATTCACAACATTTTCAGCTGACTATGGAGGCAGAAAAAAAAGTTGTGAAATCCAGAGAGCTTTTGGACACCATTGTCAAAGAAAACAAAGGTTAGGATACATTTAATGAATTAAGACCTCAATAATCAGCTACTTAAAACACTCAGTATTTAAAAAAACAACCATATCCTGGTTTCATTTCTCTTTATCTCTCTCTCTCTCTGCTCCTCCAGTCGTCTATGGGATCACGACAGGCTTTGGCAAATTTGCTCGAACAGTCATTCCTGTCAGCAAGCTCAAGTAAAAAAAAAAACAACCTTTTATATTTAGTTTTCTTTGCCAAAGTTCGCTGATCTGCTGAAGAGTGTGCAGTATGAATGTTCTGATTGATGGCCATGCTCTTTTTGTTCCACAGGGAGCTACAGGAGAACTTGGTGCGCTCACACTCAGCCGGTAATAAAACTCTGCAAAGCTTGAAAAAAAAAAAAAGAACACAATATTTTGTGGGATTGACAACCTTTTTTTTTTCTCATAACTTTGCTGCATTTCTATCAGAATTATCACTGTTATCTGTTTAGGTGTGGGAAACCCGCTGAGCCCAGAGAGGACTCGCATGCTGCTCGCTCTCAGGATCAATGTTCTGGCCAAAGGGTACAGTGGAATTTCTCTGGAGACTCTCCATGCCATGGTCGAAGCCTTCAACGGTAAATCACCAGCCTCACTTCACCCGGGCTGACCTGGGATATCAGCTTCAGTCGGCCATGGATAACTTTTGATAACCTTTAGGGATCAAGTGAAAGCTGTCATAAAAAAAATCTTTGTCACTAACTCACTCTGCCCCTGCAGCTTCCTGCCTCTCCTTTGTCCCAGAGAAGGGAACAGTGGGTGCCAGTGGAGACCTGGCACCCCTCTCTCACCTGGCCCTGGGGCTGATGGGAGAGGGTAAAATGTGGTCTCCAAAGAGCGGATGGGCAGACGCCAAATATGTAAGAGCTTACAGATACAACTATTCATTGGTTGTACAACGAAAAAGAGTAAAAAAAAAAAAGGTCCAATAGGACAACCCATGTTTGCTTTTTGATGAACCTTGACCCTTGGCATGTTTTTTTCTGCTTTCATCTGTGGCCAGGTCCTGGAGGCCCATGGCCTGAAGCCAGTATCACTAAGGCCCAAAGAGGTAATGTTTAAAAACAAGCTCTCATGTTTGATTGACCTGCACTAAAAAACCTGACCGAGGGTTCATGGTGCCCTCTCAGCTACATGAATTGAGAGAAGCGGAGGAGTGTTTACGTTTACAATAATACACCACAAAACAGTGCACGCTACATGTTGTAGTGGAAGCTTTAGAAGAGAAGGATACACCCATCACATTGTGTCTCCCTTACAGGGTCTTGCTCTGATCAACGGGACCCAGATGATCACCTCTCTGGGGGCAGAGGCCGTTGAGCGAGCCCAGGCGATAGCTCAGCAGGCGGACATCATTGCTGCTCTGACTCTGGAGGTGCTAAAGGGAACCACCAAGGCCTTTGACAGTGGTGAGCAGTAGCAGTGCTTGTAAACGGGGGGGGGGGGGGGGGGGGGGGAACCCCAGATTTACCTTAAACTCCATGCATCTGCATCTCTTCCATCCTTCCTCATTTTCTGGTCTCCTCCCGCAGACATTCACATGCTGCGTCCCCACCCAGGGCAGATAGAAGTAGCCCAGCGCTTCCGCTCGCTGCTGGACTCTGATCACCATCCCTCCCAGATTGGAGGTCAGAAGACCAGATCCTAAAAAAAATAAAACTTGTTACGCATAGTAGTCCCACAAAATAAAGCACAGCTGTTTGTAATGTTGTGCACCATTACACAGGTAGTACTTAATGAGCATCATATGGTTTTGGTTTTTCCAGAGAGCCACCGGTTCTGTGACAGAGTCCAGGATGCCTACACCATGCGATGCTGTCCCCAGGTAACCTTAAGTTTGATCACAAATGTAAAAGTTTATTTTTCAGGACTCTACACTATCAGTTGTTAGGCACTCACACTGTTTTTCTTACTGGAGTGGTTTAGTATTTTTCTGACTTCTTTCTGTGTATTTCCTCCACAGGTTCATGGAGTCACAAACGACACAATAAAGTTTGTCAAGAACATCATCAATACAGAAATCAACAGTGCCACAGATAATCCCGTATCCTTCCCGAGAACAAAGATAAGACAAGGAATGTGTTTTGTTAATGTAGATTATAAATGAGTAAATCCAGAAGTCCTAAGATCAGCTACAAATTCCACACTTGATTTGAGATTTTTTTTTCTTAACCGCACAAACAAGATGGTGTTCGCTGAGAGAGGTGAGACCATTTCTGGTGGGAATTTCCACGGGGAATACCCAGCTAAGGTATGTGTGTTGTTACTCATACAACTACTCTGTCGTGTTGGATTTTGATTCTCCTTCATTTCATTACCCTGCTTTCTTTTTTCTTCTCAGGCTCTGGATTTTTTAGCCATTGCAGTCCACGAGCTGGCCTCGATCAGTGAGAGGAGGATCGAGAGGTTGTGTAACCCGTCTCTCAGCGAGCTGCCGGCCTTCCTCGTCAATGAGGGAGGACTCAACTCCGGCTTCATGATTGCTCATTGCACCGCTGCCGCCTTGGGTTTGTGTGCAAAGAAAAAGCATTAGAATAAAAGGGGATTGGGAGAATCCATCAGTAGAATGAAATAATTAAAACTGAATGATACATTTCAGGTAGACTTTTTTTTTTCCTATAATTTGACTCTAACTTCCCACGTCTGTAGTTTCAGAGAATAAAGTTTTGTGTCATCCGTCCTCGGTGGACTCGTTGTCCACCAGTGCCGCCACGGAGGACCACGTGTCCATGGGAGGCTGGGCTGCTAGGAAGGCACTGAGAGTCATTGAGCATGTGGAACAAGGTAAGACCTTTTTATTCTATTAATTGAAAAAGTCCATGACACTTACTTACAGGTCAGATACTGGCTGTACAACTCTGGAGCAGTGAACGCACAAACAACACATCATTTAAACAACTAAGGTCTTCTTGTACAGGTTGCACTTCAGTGAAATTCTTTAAAACTGATATGAAATAAACGGCCTCAATGACTGAAACATATGAGAATGGGATAACAGATGTGTAGCTACACAACTGTGCGACGTTATTGCAAACGTCATTAGCACCAGCAGCTTTACAGTTAAAAATGTTTTTTTAACCACCACCCACATTTAAGTCAGCTTTCAAAGCCATGTTCAGTTGCTGCTGCCAAAAAAAACAACAGCATAGGTAAGTGTTCAAAATGATTCCAGAGTAAACTAACAGTGGTTAAACTTTAATGACAAAGATTTGCAAAGAAATGATTGTGAATCAAAGCTCCTGTCTAGTTAAAAAATGTCCTCCTTCCATAAGCTGTAACATTTGAAAAAAAGGCTCAAATCATTCATCATGATCTGTCATCTACTTGTGATATTATCCAACAATGTTCAATGTTAAGTAAACCTTAGATTAAATCAATTGAACATGATGAAGGGTCATCGGCTGTTGTGTTATGGTGACAGTTTTTCCTGAACTATTCCAATAAAGAGGACATGTCTCGTAAAAAAGCCATGTGCTTCACAGCAAATGAACTGAAAAAAAAATATATCAAATCTAATTGATGATTTCTGTGATCAGTTCTTGCTATAGAGCTGTTAGCCGCCTGTCAGGGCATTGAGTTCCTCCGCCCACTCCGTACCACCACTCCGCTGGAGAAGGTCTATGAACTCGTGCGCAGTTTGGTCAAGTAAGTCAAACAGATGTGACCAAGGTACAAAACTTTCCGCCTGCTGAATTGATGTGCAGAGAGGTTAATATTTATCTTTTGTTCAACCTCGGACTGTCTCTGAATCTTAACTGTTCTGCCAACAGGCCGTGGATTAAAGACAGGTTCATGTCTCCAGACATTGAAGCTGTTCATCGTCTTCTAATCGACCAGAAGGCAAGTAAATCCTGTGACAGACGCAAAGTCAAAGTTACCGTGACTTTAGAGCATGTCCGCTCATGCATCGAAATGTAAAGGTACACAATGTGTTAAATTGACATGTTCATATTTCCCCTAAGGTGTGGGCTGTGGCCAAGCCTTATATTGACAAGTATCAGACAGAGTACATCCCTGAGTCCCGTCCCATCTCTCCCACTGCCTTCTCTCTGGACCCTCCAGCATCACCCCGGAAACGAGTTCGTCACGAGTGAAAGAATGTCCTTTTTGTTGTTGCAATGACTAAAATTAAGACGATGCTTTATTAAGACTTTTGTGACTTTGACTAAAAAACGATCCTAAATCTCGCTGAAGAGCAAAAGATTCTTTTTTCAGGGACTAAACTAATGCTTTGATTTCTGATGTGTTTAATAATCCTTGGAGACATGGTGGTAATTCAAGAAATTGGTGTACTTTATATGTATTTCTCCACTAATTATTGGGTATGGAACTTGTACTAAAGAGTTGTATATATCTAACCCTTCTTTCTCCTTTGTGTGCCTAATTAAGTTTTTATTGCCACATGACTACCTCAGCCACTGTACCAGTAGGATATCTAATATTTTTAATGATGTATATCAAACACTTAAATGCTTAAATGTTCTTTCCTCTGGTGTGCAAATAAAATCTAAAATGATCATCTATTCATAATACATGTTTTTAAGTGGCATTCTTTAGCTCCTTTCTTGGGTTGTTGTCAAGTTAGGGGATGTGTTGTTGGTTTCATTTTAAACTTTGGGAAATGTTTTGCTAAACTGTATGAATTTCACAGTAAAGTAGAATGTATAATACTGTGAGGAAACGACACAACAGGGCAACTGTTGGCAAAATACAATAAAAGAATAAAGAGCACAACCACTGATTTAATGAATCTTTATCCATCTTGACCTTTAATGTGTGTGGAAAGGTTAAACTGTCACTTAGAACTATTACAATGAATCCATCGGAAAGTATTTACTCAATAAGGTCAAGATGAACTTTAATTTATAAATAAAATGTCCTTAAAATATGACTTTATGGAATAGTGTAAACCATCATTTATGTCATTGAAAGGAATTCAATCTTTGCATTTAAGACCATCAAATGTTTGCTTTGTAAATTAATGAAATGTTTTATTTTGGCTGTAAATGTCTGCAATGTAAGGAAAACCGGAAAATCATTACAAACCGGTAATATCAATCAGTATTTTATTTTTAAGAGAAACTTCATTCATCATAAGCATTTTCACATTTTCTTCAAATACAGTATGATACAGTTTAAATACAGTAAATTCAACACAAATGCTCACGCACACGCTCAGTATTTAAAAAAAGAAGAAGAAGCAACTTCCTTGGCTCACATTTCCACGTTGAAAAAAAGCGCCTACCTGTCCAGGCACAGAAGCCACTCTGCCACCCCGAGGTGCTTTGAGGAAAAAAAACCTGAGGAAGATGAATGGTAAATGTCACAGACCGGCAAAGGCATCTTTTGTCAACAAATACAAAGGTTAACCAAACAACTCATGACAGATTGTAGCACAAGGGGCAGAAGTCTGTTGATCGCAGAAATAGTCTAACCTTATAACAACAACAAATGGCCACAGGTTCAGTTGTGTGTAGTTGCAGTTTTCAGACTCTTCCTACACCTCAAACTGAACAACTGATAAATCATGTTTTCTGTATTGACTTTATGACTGTTTTAAAACTAAACACAAACAATCAAGCGTGATGTCATGCTTCCGAAATGAACATGGGAATCTCATGTGGGTAACAGATTAAATATATCGCCAACATAACTTTCTAAAGTCTCATATTAGATGTGTGTACAAACAAATATTAAAATCACTTTTGTACATACAGAGTAATGCAAAGCCTGTGAATGTTCGAACTTTTCTGTTTATCAAGGTAATCAATTAAAACAAACAAATATTCTAGGATTGTAAATGTAAGGCAGACTACATAAAACATTTCAGTGTCAACTATTTTTTTTTTACTTGATGATCTGAAATCTTGTTCAAAATCAAGTCCAGCCCATCATAAAAACAAAAAAAAAAACGATTTTTCAGATAGGAGAGAAAAAGTAAATGCAAGAATCAGAATCAGCTTTATTGGCCATGTATGTTTATATCATATTATATTACACACACAAGGAATGTGTCTTCAGTAACTGTGCGCTCAATGTACAAAAGTTATGACATTAAATATAAACATAATAAAAGCAAAAACACTAATAAGACAATGTTAAATAAGACAATAGTGCAGAAATTAGATGATAATAAATATGAAACAGAACACAGGATTAGAAGTAAAAGCAGCTATCTGTAGATACAAAGTGACAATACAATCGTTGTCGGATAGTTTGGAGCCGGTGGCACAATGGTTAAAAAAAAACATGTCTCCTTCGAGCCGGATTCGAACCAGCGACCTAAGGATATCAGCACAGAGCCACTACAGTCCTCCGCTCTACCAACTGAGCTATCGAAGGGACGATAACCCTATGTAGCACATCGTTCAATTAATACATAATTCGTATTCGACAAATGATTTTAACTCGTGTTGTCATTATAAATCTAATAGTTCAGCGCTAGCTTAACCGTTAAGTGTGCCGCTGTTTGCTAGCTAATGTTGTTTAGCTAACATGTGCCACGTGTCGTTAGCTGGTTAGCTAGCTAGCTGCTACCATTCAATGTGAATAAAACGTACTCGAAGAAACTCTTTGAAACCTGGACAAAAAGTCAAATGTCCGTTTAAGTTTGAGTTTTTTTCCCCCAAACAAACATTCATTACATATTCGTAAAAGCGCCATAAAATATGTCTTACCTGGGTAACGAAAGTGCTTGTACCTTACACTTACCTGTACACTTTCTTTCAGGGGGAAACAAGACGAACTAGTAGAGGATGAAGTTGTATTAAAAATCTAAAAACTCTCTTTCATTAAAATCAATGTCACTTATTCTGTTTGGGTTTTTAGTAATTTACCTGAATCTCTACTAGAAAAGAAGAGTCACTGCGTAGGTCAGGTTCCCCCTGGAGTTTTTGTTTACCTGTTGTTAAAGTTACAATCAACACACACACAGAAGGTCCATATTGTGTTAAAAACCAGCAGACTAATTATCCTACCTTATTAGTTGTTTTTTTTTTGTAAAGATATTTTGCCATTGGGAATCAATTAAATCCTGAACACATCTAAATATTACTTCAGCAACTGAACAACATGCAGTTAGTTAATCTTATCATCACCACCACCTCTTGCTTTAGAAAGCAGGAAACACTACTGTTGATGTTACTGTTACAGTTTGTTTTATCTCAGAAGTGCAGAAAACGCTGGTCAAGATTATTAGATGGACATTTTGAAGCAAATGTGTTTTCCTTTTGTGTAAGGATTTGATCTTTACAAACATTGTGGATGTACATTTTGACCACTAGGTGGCAACATTTCTTCATTCAAGGAAAATAAAAAGGTGTCATAAATGATCACAACTAATTTGAGATAATATATATATATATCTACAATTGAACAATTTATTCTTGTGATCATTTGATATTTCAGTCCATGTAATTGTTTTCTGTTTGCACACTAGAAAAAGGTGGAACATACAAATACAACTAAACTCCCATTTAACTGTAACCCGTAATGCAGATACTTGGCATTCTACAATTATGGTGAAGTAAGAGTTTACATTAATTAAGACACATTTTGAATACATTTGGGGATCTGAATATCAGGTCAGCACCGGGACAGTTGTTTTACATCTGATTCTGTGTAATCAAATTGTGCAGGTGTTGTATTATAATCTTCTTGGGTTGTCTGTTACAATGATGGATCAGCCGCTGTAACCTGAATGTATTAACCTTGTTAGTTAAGTCATGATTTCCTGTGCTCATAAACTGAAGCAAATTGCAGCTGCACATATTGCCAGAATTTGCCCCCTACCAGAGGCTCACTAATCCCATTCTACTGTACATTTACAAACAAGGGATAGTACAACATGAGAAGATATTGTTGGTATCAATGACATAAAACCCCAGTTCTCAAAAATACATTTACTTCTACTCAACCTTATTGCATAGTACTTTACATTACTGTGATAAAAGTATAGGGTACTCATTTCTTCTTTCAGCACTTGCAAGGGGTCATTATGAACCAGAGTCTGTTGAGCAGAAAAATAATGACAATAATTGCTTCAATGACTTTTATTAGAGCCCTGTAATGATGAATGGGACATACTTTCCATCCTCGCTCATCCAAAATGAAGATATATTAGTTTTCTTGTGACCTTTTAGGCAACGTGATAGTACTTCACATGTTTAGCTGCTCCAACTTTCAGTACATTACAAAACATGGGATTAGACGTGGAGCCTATGGGGGGGGGGGGGGGGGGGGGGTCACGCAGCAGCAGACACTCCTCTCATAATAGATCATAGAGTTTAAAGGGTAGAACTTCAAGACATGTTACCATTCATCATAACTGAGGATAAGAGGCCTCAGTACCCAAATGGAATGGTTATCCTCAATTGCAACACAAAAGTTTGACAGCTTTTTAAATTAGGCTATTATCTTCATTAAAGTGTATTATATTACAACTTGAAGGCACAGGAAATATGATTATACCTGAGACATGAAGCTATTTTCTGTCTGAAAATGTTCAGCTCTTAAAGGGCCATAAGACAGCTTCATGATTAGCAGCTGCCTCAGGTCCTCGAATGCTTTCCAAGGTCACCTGTGGGTCAAATCTTCATGGATCATCTGATGTGATGTTTTGAAAGAGGTGCTGTTATCCAATGGTTAAGACTCCATGTTAGGAATACTCTCAAAACATAAAGGGGACAATCACATGGCGAAAAAAAGCAAACAAATATTCATGATTTATGACATGTGGATGCTCTCCATCAGTTTTTAAGTGACAATATAAGCACTAGCGACAAAAAAATGTACATTTTATGTTCAAAATTCCTTTTGCACTTGGAAGGAATTATGAAATGAAGAGGAAAGGGGGATATAATAGAAAAGTTTTGTCTATGATATTGCAAAAATGACATTTTTGTGTGTGTTACTGTGACAAAATGTTCTGTTTTTTTCTCTTAAACCAACAAACCAAAATATATGGTTTATAAAAAAGGAGATGCATTTTAATATTACATGACCTTATCTTTATACTAAAATAATCATTTGCACGTTATTCTTGATCCCATAAGCTAATCCTGTTGTGTTCAGTCATGTTTTCCTGACATCTTCAAAAATGGTCTCTGTACATACCATGCAGGGAATGCCATCACTTGACACACCTTAGGGCTCCTATATAATATAATTAACAATATCTGCTATGACTAAGGTCTCCTATATAAACACACTGCACAATTGTTAATTAAATCAATCTGATTGGTTGGGGTGCTGGACAGCCTAGCTGGCACAAATTGACAGTAAACATTAATGGCGCCCCATGTACAATGGTCATAGTCATCGTCGCAGTGACCATGGGTTAGAATCCGACCTCGGCCCTTTGCTGCATGTCATCCCTCCGCTCTCTCTCCTCCCAACATTTCTCTTCAGCTGTCCTATCCTATACAGGCAAAAATTGCCCCCAAAAATATATCTAAAGAAAAATAAAAAAAACTAATTGGTTGAAAAATATCATAAATTTGGTTCGTGATTTTTCATGCTAGACAAGTTGCGAACTACATGCTTAGATTTTTTTCACTCTTCTTTTGTAATAAAGATACTGTATGGTGTTTAAATGACATGACACAGGTTCACTGTAGCCCCCTGACTGTTCTGTTCCCTCTCCAATAAACCCAAAAATGGGACACATTCTGTCCGTCTGGCTTTTATGAAGGTTTAACTCCAACAGTTCCTCTGGTCTCTCTTTCCACTTTTTATATCAGGCCTGTGCTCACTCATTTGTTTAGTCTGTCATAATGCTTTCATGAGTTGCTATCATAGTTTTATATGACAACATAAGCATGAATGCCAAACGAGTTACATCATGGGGAGAGTTGTATTTTAAGACTAATATTTACATAACACAGACCCTGTTTCCTTTTTCACTTGAGATGAAACCATCTGATGAAATGTGAATGAGGGCAATGTTATGGCTAGGAACGAGCAGAGATAGCAGTTATAAACGTCATAAAAAATGAAAGAGAAGAGAATGGAAACCTGTAGCAGAGGGTGTTTGGAGCCAACTGTTTGATGCTTGGCCTGTGGGCACAGCACCTTCCCTCCTCGCCTGGAGCATGTCTGGCTTTTCGTCTGGCTTTTACAGGAGAGTAGACAGATTACTTGCAAGGGTTGAGACGGGTCAGTGAGCTGAAGGTACTAGGTGACATGGCAGCATTGGGGGTGGGGGGGGACCATATCCTTTTACAGTCTGGAAATAAAGCGGGCCAGCACCGGTGGAATGGCCCCACGTCTGTCATCTTATTGGGTCATAACATGACGAGGCCACAGCAGGAGCACTTTCAGCTGAGGAGGAGGTAAAGAGTAAACTGACCCTTTTACAGTACTGTACAGTAGTTTGACATTACTTTCATAGCTGCAGTATTCCCAGACAGATACCACTGTCCTTGCCTGTCATTGTTGAATTGTTTAAGAAACCTTGGGTCATTGCTGCTCAGAGGTTTGAGCTTTTTAATGGAATAAAAGAACAGTTAACCTCTTATAGTTTGATAGTTCGGGATACATTGATAGGATTTCTAGCTTTTTATCAGAGTTAGATGAGAAATTCAATGCCACTCTCAAGTCTGTACTGCAAATATGAATCTTCATATAGCAGCCCATTGGATTATTTTAAGAAGAGAAACAGCGTGCCCTGTCCATCAGGGATTCACTTGAATCAAAGTATTTGACTTTTGTTCTGGACCTTATGTCCCGTGTCCCACAGAGTTCCTGTTTGCCTCAGTTTTGAGATCCAAACAAGACCAAAAATAGTTGTTTTTCAACCAAATGTTTACAACAGACCAAGATTAAACCCTATAGAGAACTTCCTTTTTTTGAATAGGGATTTTTTTTTGTGATCACTGATTAACTAGTTTTTTCTCTCCTTATACTGCTAATGCTTCTTAGCTGCCAACTACACTCTGCTGTAGATTTCAAATGTGCTCTAAAAAAACGCTCACTGATTGTCAAATCAGCCATCAAAATATTACACAGGACAATATTTGCAACCACATAGTGCTAAATAGAACTACTGAGGACGTACTTATGGCCAAGCATAAAACTATATTATGCTCAGACAGGGAGGGGGTCTAATTTCAATACTTTATAATCCATCAATAGATGGCCAGCCTAAATGGTTTTACAAAGCATCATGCAGTAAACTGTACAAACTTTATGAACACAAACTGATATATTTTTTTATCCCTTCATATTTGTCAAAAGTTGAATAAAGTGATCCTGTGCCTTTTTTTCAGTTTACAGTTTTTCATATTCCAAGCTGTGGAAATAAGCACACCGTATTATGCAACTTTGTCCAACTCATTTTCTTACACCAAACATTTCAGGATTATTGTTTATGTGCCTTTATGATGTAACTTGGTGACGTTTAAGCACCCAGAATTCGCAATAGATTCATGAATCATAAAATATATTTTGGACTAAAATCATGCATCAGTGTTGACCCCATTCCTCGATGCAACTTTTGTTTGACATGGGACACATGCAGCAACAATAAAGATTACACTTCTGGGTATTTGCACCGGCTTCAAGGTTGACCTCCTGGAGTCTCACCTCGTTGCCTGCCAACTTAAGGGTGAAGACACAACCGTTGGAGATGTCTTCAACCATTCAAGAAAAAGTCGCATCGGGCTTTCTGAAGATATAAAATTGATTTTCTTACCCTCTGACTCAGCCAGTTAATTTTCCCCCTGTTTGCAAAGAGAGCAATTATGCCTTTCCCCCCCCAGAATTTCAGACTATTCCTTTTTTGATATGGCTCAGTACATATCTAGTTGTGGAACTGAGAAAAACAACAAACAGCTGGAGTTAAAGGGGAACAAAGGAATTTGTCTATAATGAGTGTTGCTTTCATCCAGCCAAGGGAATACACATAGATGGCCAAGATTAGACATCCTTCCTGCAGCATTTTTCATGGTGACTCTTGGGATTTAAGGATCGAAGAACACGCAAGTGATGTACAAAGGGAACAGCTCAAGGTGCATCGCCCCTTGACCCCTGCATATCATCAGGAGACAACCAAAATAACCCATGCAAATTTGAAAACACACAGACATGAACCCATTCCTCTTCAAACAGAGGAGGCTGTCACTGTGACGAGAATCGCAGTATTCCTGGAATGTCCTGATCTGTCAGGGCCAAGATGCCTAAGGGAAGGGACTGAAAATACCCCATACCCACTTTTCTTTCACATATACTTGCACGCATGTAAGAGGATGATTCATACGACAGGCCGTATTCAAAGTGAGAACAGATTACTCCTGACCTCATGTATTCACAGGTATGATGTATATTCACACTGACACTGTTCTCTTTCATCTTCACTCAACACCCTCTCCTGTCTTTGTCCCCTCTAATCTAATTTTTTTCACAGACTTTCCACAATCGAAAAACTTTTCACATGCTATCCAGTGATTTTGATGTATCTTAGCCAATGGCAAAACTTGCCTGTAATATTATACTCTTTTTTTTTCTCCAACGACATGTCTCAGTGAGGTGATGTCAAGGTTAAAGTAATGAAAAAAAGGCATGCCTCTCTTGCTGGTGTCAAGGGTTGTGCGACCCCTCAGGTGCAGGGCTGCTGTCTGTCTGACGAGGCCGGTAAAGCCCGGTGAATGAGTGGCACTTAGAAATAAGTGCCGATATGTGGCCAGAATGTAACACAATTGGACAGCACCAGGACGGATGTTTGAAGTGATCAGTTGATTGTGTTAGACTAATGATGATCTACATGCATGACAACTAACAGGTGTTAAATGAGGAATGTAGAGAAAAAATGATGCTGCTTGAGGGTAAATGTTTTAATTAAGTTTAAGGGATATAGATATGTGAGGTAAACGAATGTTAATTGATTGGGAAAATAAAGTAAGTGTCATCTATACAAACAAAATCATGAGGAAAAAAAGCATTTAAAAAAAATGATGGATATAAATGATATACTGAGGTGTCTGCCAAAGATGGTTGTCCACTGAAAAATCTGTTTTCAGGAATCGGGGTGGGAGGGGTCTGAGAAGGAACAAGGAGTGGGCGGGGCTAACGTCTTCATATTCCAAATGTCAATGAACGCACCACAACACGTTGAACCTTAAAGCGCTTGGGATGGACTTATTGACAGATAATGACTTTAACGCTGTCAGATAATATGACTTAATTAATACCACAGGTCTCTACACCATGAAGGACCAAAATGATCTCATGTTACTGCGTGTTGTATTTTTTTTTTTTTAACTGCGTCGTGAGCGTTTGTGGTAGTTCTAAAAGCAACATGTTGCACTATTCAGGACTCGATATTATTGGATCCAGGGGTTGAGGGCGCGTTTCTTCTTTCGTGGAATAAACAACAGTTGACTTTTATGTAGAAAAAGAGGCACAACTACTTGTCATGATGATACTGTGGACTTTACTTTTCTTCATCCCGGTGAGCGCACCCTTTCCTCATCCAACCGGTGAGTTTGAACCTGTGGTGACTTACGTTGAAGCCGGCTCTTTATAAGAGTTATAATAACAAAAGAGAGGCAGAGTCATAGTGGCACTGATTACAAAGTCGAGTGTCAAAGAGGCGGCTCTCTTAATAAGAAAATGTGCTGTCTATTGCATTTATTGTCTCTCACTGTAAGATAAACTCATCTTTTCTTTCCAGAAATGTCTAAACACAAAAGTCCAGCTGCCATGAGCCGCTGCTCCAGACGAGCTTGTAACCCTCGCATGGGCAACCTGGCCCAGGGTAGACTACTGAGCACCCTGTCGGTTTGCGGATCCAACTCCTCGGAGCCCTTCTGCTTCTACAAAGAGACGTCTGCCCCCCGCAGCAGGGGGTCCTGCCGGGCTGCAAAGTGTAGTCAGTGCAACTCTGCTGTCCCCAGCCAGGCGCACCCTCCCTCCGCCATGAATGACTCCCCCTTCCGAAACCCTGACTCTTGGTGGCAGTCTGCAGAGGCGGTGAAGGAGGAGACGCTCCAGCTCGACCTGGAGACGGAGTTCCTCCTCACTCACCTAATCCTGGTGTTCCGCTCCCCCCGCCCTGCTGCCATGGTGTTGGAGCGCTCCCAGGACTATGGGCACACATGGAAGACCCTCAGGTATTTTGCCAGGGACTGTGTGGAGGTGTTTGGGCTGGCTGAGGGCTCGCCTGCTTTGGAGAGTGGAGCAACCTGCACCTCAAAGTATTCAGGAGCTTCCCCTTGTACCAGAGGAGAGGTGAGTGTGAGTGTGTAAGTGTTAACATGTTGTGTTAAAGATGTGTGTTTGACAGTGTGGAATGGGGGACATAACTCTGCAGGTAAATAACCAACATTGCAGGTGTTTTACTTTACAAGAACTGGTGTATAGAGAACAAAAATACCTGTAGAAGGTGGTTGCCTCCTCATGCCCTTTGTAGATCCAACTGTGGATGACTGTAATGCAGTGGGGATTCATTTAGCTCCTTACATGTTGCACCTTTTAGGCCACATGTACAGAGGCTGTAGTCCTCATCACAGCGGCTGAGGGTTCCAATGCGATCTTGGCCCTTTGCTGCATGGCATCCGCCCCTCCCCTCTTTCTCCTCTCAACATTTCATGCCTCTCTTCAGCTGTCCCATCCAATAAAGAAAAAAAAAAATGGCTGAAAAATACAACACAGAAAAGAGCTGGGTTACATTGTGTTCGTTTAGTTTACATAATACATGAATTAAATACTTTATTAAAAACATTATATTCTGAAAATCAATGACATTATCATATTGTCGTACTATGATTTAATTGTAGGTTTTCGAGCAACATGGTAAATGGACTTGAGCTTATATCGCACTTTTCTAGTCTTCCGACTACTCAAAGCGCTTTTACACTGCATGTCACACCCTTACACACATCGCTATGTTGTATCATCCCTCAGAAGTAACTAATCCCATTCATACACCGCCACCGAAGCAGCGGGAGAAATTCAGGGTTATATCTTGCCCAAGGACACATCGGACCCAGCTGGGGATCGAACCCTTGACCTTCCGGTTGAGAGACTCTACCAACTGAGCCACAGCCGCCCCTAACATGCAGGGCAGTCCTAATTTAACATTTAATAAAGATAAAGGACAAAGACAAAAGTTTCTTTATATTTAAATAAAATAAAATAAAATATTTCTGACATCCGAGGGAGACCACATGAAAACACACCGTCAGGGGCTTCACAGCAGTAACACTCACCATCTGCTCTGCTCTTGTTGTCTGTGAATTGGCACCAGAGCGCACTATAAGCCGATATCACACAACCCACTGAACAAACAGTTGACCGGGCTTTGTAAACTGATCTCCTCTGATCAGCTGTGGGAGACCTTTTTAGTCAGGCCAGCTTTCTGAGCCGCAAACTGCTTTGACATGCACAGGCCGAATAACAATGTTCACTCTTACCTCTGATGTTTCCTCAAAGCGCTTTTCTGACCTGCTGCATCATCACGGGCCGGTGCTGAGCCAGACAATCAGCTATGGTTAATTCATGAGCAGGCCTTTTATTCACACAGATCATGTCAAAGAGACTCTCACAGGGACAAAGAGGCTCAGACCATGTTGGGAGGTTCTGGCTGAATGTCTCAATAAATATATGGCTTTGACTGATCTCATAATTACAGTTTATCTGCAACAAATATGTGTCCTGTTACAGTATGTCAGCTCTCTTTGTAAGCCTCTTACCCTTAACATAAATGGTGTCTCTTTTGCTAAACATGCAAGACATACCCTAAAAGTTGTTTGGTGTGTTTTGGCTATTAAATAACACATTCATAATTTAATTTTTAATTGAACTCTGCTTGCAGGGAACAGATTTAGCATTTGATTCAATAAAACATGCTGAGCTAAAGTGAACTGTATCACTTACTATTTATGTCACATAACAAAAAATGTCCCTCATCAGCAACTCTCTTGTTTACAATGCAAAATGTATGAGGTAAAGATTGTTGGACTATAAAATGTAATGACGTTAAGTTAACAATTTAACATGTGGGTTGATGGAGGTATGAACATTGAACAATGTCAGTTAAGTCAAATAATAACATCAGTTCTTTAAAAAAAGGACGTGTTTGAGATAAGTTGTTTGTCCACTTGCTCTTTCACCAATGCTTCATGTTTTTAATCGTATTTCCTGATTGTCTGTTGAACAGTTTTCATACTTGACCTAAGATGAGGATTAATAACCTGTGTAAATTGTAAATGGGGAAGAGATGTTGTATCTGAAAAACAAACGCTGTAACACATCTAATGAGAGAGAAAAAGAACCATGTTTATATTGGAGCTCGTCTGACTTTTCTAGCACAGCAGCTACAAAAGGAGCATGGTAGACAAACAAGATTGATGCCTGTTTTTTTCTTTGGTAAACTTACATCATTTGTTTCCATCTTAATCATTGGCTCTATATCAATTTGATCATTTGCTTAAAAGACTAAAACGTCAAACAGCACATTTCTAAGATTTGCTTTTTGTCTGTCCTCTTTTCTTTGATGTCCAGGTGATCTATCGAGCGTTGTCACCCTGGCACTCAGTGGATCCATATGGACCAGCAGCCCAGAACCAGCTCATGATCACCAACCTGAGAGTGCGTCTGCTGCAGCAGCAGCCGTGTCCCTGCCAGGCGAAACATCCTGACGCTGCCGCCCTCCCCACACAACATTATGCCATGTATGATTTTATTGTGAAAGGCAGCTGCCTTTGTAATGGACATGCTGAACACTGTGTGCCAGCCAGTGGCTACAAACCCAGTCTACAGAAAACAAACAACATGGTGAGTGATTTTAGACTGGTTTATTGCACACATACAGCTTCCAGGTGCACAATTAATCACAGAGGAAAAGCTCTTGCGCCGTTGTATCTGTTGTGAAATTGCACGGAGATGTTGTGTCAACCTGAGGTCTGAAAGCCGCTTCATATTGCCTTTGTTCTGTTTGGTAAGTTTGGGACTATACTGTTTGTGGTTTGATTCCCACCACTCCCTCATTACTTAGCTGTGTGTTGGCATGTGCTGCTGAAGCTAAACACAGCAGTGAAGGCTGGATATTAGGCAACAGCTTTACCTACCATTACAGGGATTTAACCATGTGGAAACCTTCATTATAGTATTCAGCATAATGCCTTCAAAATCCTTTGTCTTGGTCATGTTATTGTCTTTACTGTAAATGGAGAACAGAGCCAATTGTTACACAGGCAGTGTGATTGTGTATGTAGATGTTGGTGTGTTGCAATAATTACATAGTATAACAGATGCCACATGTGGTGGCTTTGGTGCTAAAAATCAGCATCAGTTAAAGTTAAAGTTAATGTGTACAAGAATACAAACAGTCAGACTTATTATGAATAACTCTTATCCTTCATAAAATCAAAATGGATAAATTATAAAACAATTTACCCCCCTTATAGTGTGTGCCCATAAAGCCTTGAGATATTCAGACCGAATTATTATTTCTAACCAGGCTGTAAATATGTTTCTGTTGTTAAAACTGAGATTTTTGAATGGGTGTGTATGTTACTTCCGGGGCTTCTGTAGCCATTATCAAGTGGACACTTGAGGTACTGCAGGTTTTTGCACATCTGCATTGGTTTCATTTTTCAACACCAGAGTTTGCCGCTTGCTTAAGACCTTAATTCTTCAAGGACTCAATAGAAGATGTATGTTTAAGTCCAAAATTAAAGTATTAACAGTAAACGTTAAAACAAAAAGCTAATACCACCCTGTTACACAACAAAGCCCTAATTATTTTAACATAGGTCCCGCCTCTGATAAGGCAAATAGCCAATCATGGTTTAGGATTTTAGGGCGGTAAGGTCTGTAGGTGTTGTAAATAATTAAAAAATAATCTTTAAATAAGAAATCATGTCAATAAATACACAAAATAATATCCCTTTAAAGAAAAATGAAAGACTCCCAAAACTTGCAAGAGACTATATTCAGAGAAAAATGATAAGATTAATGAAGATTCCACAAAGTTCAAACTAATTTTCCTGTCTGTTTCTTTTGCCTGGCAGGTTCATGGTAAGTGTGTCTGCAGACATAACACGGCCGGTGACCACTGCGAGCGCTGTGCTCCTTTCTACAATGACAGACCCTGGCAGTCTGCCAACGGCATCACAGGGACGCCGCATGAGTGCCAGAGTGAGTGATGGGGCACAGAGTCAAATGCAGAGTAGGGCACACAGCATGTAGACTTATCTCCAGAATGAATTTAGCCTCATATATCACAAGTAACCTTTAGACGCTCACGCCTGATGAATCACAGAGCACTTCCTCTTCTTTTTTTTCTTTTTTTTTTATGTCAGCTGCCGCATGAGTTGTCACAAGGGCTTCCAAATTGAAAGATCTTCAAGGCAAGAAATAACCTCTCAGTCTGTTTGTCTGTCCGTCTCAACCTAGAGTGCAAATGTAACGGTCACGCCAAGAGCTGCCACTTCTGTCGTGGACTGTGGCTCGCATCTGGACGGCGGAGTGGAGGTGTGTGTGATGACTGCCGCCACAACACAGAGGGCCGTCACTGTCAGTACTGTAAGAAAGGCTTCTTCAGAGACCCTAGCCGACCCAAAACTGCCCCTGACTCCTGCACATGTAAGGCCCTTAAAAACCGTTTTTCTTCAGACTGAAACTATAAATCTGTGTGGACGAGTGCCAGCAGGGAATTCCAATTAAGGAAGGGAAGCCTTTGAAACACAGAGGGTTGGCAATTGAGCTGAGATTTATTTGACCCTCAAAATGATCTCTTTGATAAGGAAGTTTTCCCGAAGCATCCTTTCTATGTCTCTGCGCTGTCAGTGATGAGAAAGTGAGACACCTTTAGATCGCTCCTTAACAGGAATGACTGTACTATTTTGGAATGTGACTGTGATTACGAACAACGGAGGAATTTCCCACGGACCGTGCAAGCGCATTTTTCTCATTCTCCCCCTCCCAGGCACGCTGCAGCGTTTTTAAGACCAAACACGCCGTTTTTTTTGGAAACAAGTCTGTAACAAAAAAATAAATCTGTCATCACAGCGTAGCATCAGGCAGCAGGTCTGACAGAGCAAAGAGAGAGAGAGAGTGATTTACTGTTTGTTTTTGCTGCAGCTGCTCAGAGCATGTCGAGTACACACTCCCAGCTTGTCCCTCGTTACAGGAGGATGATAAAACACGTAGAAGCACAAGCAAACATATTTTCGTACGCTGAAATCCCATGGCAATATGAAAGTAAAACAAGTGTGTTTGTCCTGTCCAGGCTCTTCATGTACTCAGAGCGCTTTGCCAGAAAAGGTTACACGTCTTTTGACTTACAAACAGAGATGTTAACATGCACTGCTCCTATTCTGTCTCCTTCTGCAGCCTGTTCCTGCCACCTTGTAGGCTCAGTCCTCTCAGGTGGTCGCCCTCTCTGTAACCCCAGCAGCGGGGAGTGCACTTGTAAGCCAGGTGTAGGAGGCCCCCGCTGTGACAGCTGCATGCTGGGATACTGGGGGCTTCATGAATACGGCTGCCGTCCATGTGACTGCACAGGGGAGTGTGACCCTTACACCGGCGACTGTATATCTGGGTGAGCGCCAGGACTTATCCATATGTATGTGTACTTAAAGTGATGCATGGTGTGGAGGTAGAGTGCATTCTGGGTTATTAACCCTGAGCCCCTGACTGCTTTTACCTCTGCGGCACAGCTCGGTTGAGGAAGTCTTCTATACAGCCGTTGGCCACATGGGACACAGCAGCAATAATAGTGAGACGGCACCCTTTAGGGTAGAGGAGCTTTTCTCTGCACTGCACCACTCTGGTGAGTCACAGGTCATATCACACTTAACACACTGCACTCACATCGGCCCACTGACATGAAAATGCTGCTTTGCTGATCCTGATAAAAAATCATACATCATCATGATTTGAATGAATCTTATTAATGATATTCATTATCTTCCAGAGAAATGTGAGTGTGTGGAGGTTGCTCTTGGCAGCCCTAAACTCTTCTGTGCTGCAGAGTATGACTATGGTAAGAGCTGAGAATTACATTTTGTCTCATGTTAAAAATCCATCGGATTTGCTCAGAATACAATTCTAAATGTTGAAAAAAAAGCCAGTGGTTTTCCCACTGTTGTTTAGATGTCTTATCTGGTGACTCCTTAAAGGTGCTTTCTGCAGTCTCTCCAAAACAATGTTTCTGTTTACATTCCTTTGGAAGCTGCCAGCCACAACACGTGTTTATGTTTCATTGAGGCCAAACACGTTACATCCAGTGTTTTCCTTGCAAAACATTTACAAAGGAAGTTGTTGTAAACTTTTGAACACTGAAACGTTTACACCCATTTCTTTTCTTGACTACGGTCTCCTTTTTTCCCTGCCTCTTGAGCCATGTGCTGGCATATGACTACATGTGTTGGCACATTACTTCAGCATGTACATTAGTTGAATGCTGGGATATTTTGGCACGGATGTGTGGCTTGTCTTCAAAACAAAAACAATAATAAAAGACAAAAATAACTTGTACAGCCTTTCCTAGCACAGCCATTCTAGTGGTCTAATGATTCAGCAGCTGAAAAAGATATCTGACGTCAGTCTGTAGCACACATAGAATTGCGTCCTACAATTTCCATGTTTCAATTCAAAAACAACCTTTTATTAGACACTCCCCGCTTATTCAAGGTCAGCATCTTTCAAACTCTCTGTTCAAGCTTATAATGATGGCTGTTGGTCAAGTCTCAAAATCCCAAGTGGAGTTAATCCTGATGAGATAACTGGTTATTTTCCTAAGCTTTAAAAAGCTTCTCTGGGGTCACAGAGGACATTATCCCATTGTTTTCAGAGACTCTGTTCTTCTCCTTATGACCAGTAAACTGGATGTGGATGTATCAAAGCGGAGGAATGTACCTTTCTACTTTTGAGTAACATAAAAAAGGTTCTTTGCTGCAAAAGGTTTCGTGTTTGAGAGGTTCAAAGTCAGGACTGATGATTGTATTTTGTTCTTGTTTGTTGACTCTCTTTCCTTGGCAGTGCTGCTGGTGAGGGTGATGTCAGCTCACGATAAAGGCTCCCATGCAGAGGTGGAGGTCAAGGTCAAAAAAGTATTTTTCCAGAACCCACAGTTAAAGATTCAGAGAGGAACTGTCACTCTCTACCCAGAGTCCTGGACCGCACAGGGCTGTACCTGCCCCATCCTCAACCCAGGTCAGCTCCAAATGAGAAACTTTTTATCACTCACGATGCAGAAGCTTATAATTAGTCAGCTCTGGAGTGGACAAACTGCCAGCTTTGTGCTGAATAGAGGATCTTTGTCGCCGCTCACTGAGGCTTTGAGTGTGTGCCAACGTCCTGGCATCGCTCATTTAAAACGGACATTCACAGCTTAGAGATTAAAGCAACCTCTGGTTTATGGGACTATTTCATATCCAACGCTTTCCTAATAACCATTTCTGGCAACATTCAGAGCAGCACAGTATTTAACTGGTTTATTCTGGTTATATAAAGATGTGTGTTCTTTCAGTTCTGTGTATCTTAGTATCATTCTGAGTAGAAATTAAATCAGGCTCTGCTGTTTTGTCTCTAGGATCTGAGTACCTGGTGGCTGGTCACGGGGACTGGAGGAGCAGCCAGCTGATGGTCAACACAAAGAGTCTGGTTAAAGCCTGGAAGTCCAGTCTGGGACCCAAAATCCTCCACATCCTCAGAGCAGACTGTGGCCAGCGCTAAGAAGTGCAAAGAAAAATTAGGCAAAGAGCCAGAGAAACAGAACGAACAGAGGGACTATTTGAATATTGTTGGACGCTAACATGAAAGATAAATCAGGTGCCTGCTGCGGGAACTCTACAAAGGGAACTTTACACTCCAAAGAGACAGCACTACAAAGCAGTGGTTGTTGATATGTGGTAGAAATGAGCACAAACAGTTAGCAGAATCCTCTAAAGGACGACTAGTAACTTAAGGATCAATGAAAACAAGTTACAGAACTTTAATCAGGACAGAAACAAACTTTATCTTGTCACCATCTTATTCCTGTTGCTGTCTGCTGCAGCTCATGACTCCAGGTTATTTATGAAACAATAAGGAATGCATATTAAACACTCAATTATGTTTTATTTGCTAGCCGTCAGAGTTGATGAGCTGGAGTACAGCCGAGGCCCACTGTATATATTTCACTGAAGGTTGTTTACTCTGGAATCCTGCGAATCATTCTAGTCGTTTCACAGATATCGAAGATAACTCATGAATGACACAAAGTCAGAATGTAGGCAAGTGTGTGTGTGTGTGTATGCTTCATGTCCTTGGCAGAGAGTGTGGGACTGTGCAGGTCAGAACAAGAAAGCCCTGGATGAGAGTAGAGGATGAAAAAAAAACAAAAACATTAAAGGAATCAGGAGAAATAATCTGAGCTGCTCCGCTCTGCTCCAGGACCCTGGAACGCCTGCTGTCTGACGAGAGTAAAACACACTTTCTGGAGTGTCTGAAGTACACACGAGCAGCTTAAACACTCAGGATTGACTGTTCTCTTAGGGCTCGGGCAGTTACAAGAGTGGATCATTGTCAGCGTTGTCAGACTTGTTTTGTGAGGATTTTCTGCCGTCCTCATTTGACCTACTTCCAAGGATTCAGAAGACACGGCCTCTCGGAAACCCAGTGGGAAAAGAACATACACTCTGAACATATGCTTCTCTCTCTGGCCAGTGACTCCTGATGCCCCGAAAATAAATATGTATTAAAAGCCCGGATACTCATTGACATCATAGATCAGATACAGCAACCGCAGGCCAATTTTGAGCCGGGTCCAGTTAAGAATAGTCCGAGTCCACTGTCTCCAAGGACAAGGAGAAACTCTGCGAGGAGACATGATGCATTCCTCAACTGTGACATCACCGGCCATGTCCTTGTCCCAAAGACTTTACTAAAAGAAGAGAGAATGGGCTGGAATTTTATCTTTTAAAGGACAAAGTGGTGATTAAGGGAGCTGATGCATGATGCTGTCTCTGTGATATGTAATGCCATTCCTATGAGTCATGTATGTTCTTTTTTTAAAATCTAAACCACTTTAACTAAATGTCAGCGTGCTCACTCTTAATGCTGATGGGAAGAGTCTATAACATTCCATGGTACCTTTGTGCTGAGGCGGAGGGCTATAAATAGCCCGATGTGTCTTACTGTAACATCTTGGCATGTAGAGGAGGCTGACTGATGTATGACCCATGTTTTAGTGCCGCCCTCCTTTGGCAAAAAGAGAGAACAACACTTTTGCATCATCGGTTTTTGGTATTATAACTAATATTTTAGTATGTGAAACCATTGTAAAAAAAATAATTCACAGCAATCAAAGCAAGATTTATAACAATTTATTTCTTATAAAACTGCCTCAAATTAAAATAGAGCAAATAAATATAGAAATATAAATATTTCATAGCAGTTTTTTCACCATCAGATCTTAACAAGGCAATAAAGCTCAGCATTGTTAGCCAAGGAGTTCCCCAAAATCTTTTTTGCATGATTCTTTTTGCATATATTTCCTTTTGCATATTTCCTAAAAGCAGCACATCAATATTTGACTAAAATGGGAGCTCTACATTACTTAAAGAAATGTCCCTTTGTCTATAGGCTTAATCCTTTGATAAAAAAGAAAAACACTGTTAAGCTACTGCCATGACACAAGTCTTTTGCTCTTGCTTATTTAATGGCCTAAAGGTACAGAAGCAGTGAAAATGTACATAGGTCAGAGAAATATTGCATAAGTTGCTGTCAGTCTGCAGAGGTCTGTTGTCTCAGAGCTGTCATGCTCCTCCCAGTTTCGCCTCAAGTTTGGGCACATGCTCAGTAGTCGTCCCCCCGGCTCACCACCTCCTTGCAGGTGGGCCTGAGTAGGATGGTGTGCTCGTACTGGGCGGTGTAGCTGCCCTTGATGTCGCAGAGAGGTGGGTACGGGTCTATGATGCCGAGGTCGCACAGATTCTTCAACGCCATCAGGTACTTGCTCTCTCCGAGCCGGTCCAGCCAGCGGCGGCAGAATGCCAGAGTGCCAAAGTTCTCGTTGATCACATTCAGCAGATGTTTAGCCCTTGGAAGTCTGTAGCACAGCGACAACAGAGAGTGAGACAAAGTGGAGAGATGCTTCAAAGTATGTAGACATGCGTCGCTAAGTTAGAATTATCAATTGGCTAACAGAGGATGAAAAATCAACCTCTAAATAAACTCCGTATTCTTTTTTCAGAGCAGGGATTAGATGAAAAAAAAAAAGGCAGAGCTAACCTTATTGGTACGTGTCCAACATTGAAGTTTTTCATGTAATGTGAGCACTCCATGTCATCGTGGACTGCACCTCTTCCTGTGCTGCCAAATGTCTCGATGGCATAAGCTTCACCTTCCTGAGAGGCACCAAAAGAAGACAAGGGTTTTATTTTCAAGCTATAAACGTGGCGTTAAAGGCAAGATAAAGGGATGCAGTCTTTCATGCACATTAACACAAGCCGAGTGGGTTTGATGTTACTGAAAGGACAAGAGCACTCCTGGGGGACTGGGAGTAAATTTAACAAACAGCTCAAGATGCCAGCGGCTGATACATTCATGTGTAGTCTATTAAGGACAGCGGTGTCCTTTCTGCAGCAGCGCCTTGTGCGAGTTGATTGGCCGGGTCTCATTGGCTTCCTGTGTCTCTATCAGCGCGCGGCTGTTGTCGGAGTCCCTGTGGTATTAGCTGATAACACTGCGACACCCTCTCTCGCTGCACCGATAATCAGTCAAAGTGCTAGCAGCCCCGTCGCACGCCCAGCTGCCACTCCAGCCGTGCGCTCTCTGATCACAAAGAGGGTAATGGGCCTGTTACACCAACACACTTCAGCTAAAAATACAGCACATAAATCTGCCTCATCAGCAGCAGCACCCCCCCCCCCCCCCCCACACAGGTAAAAAGCTTGACACAGCAACTTGCCAATTAAAACGCTCAGTTCTGTCCAAATACATTCATATACTGCAGCTGTGCAGCTGTGAGGCAGGCATGGGTCCATTTGTACTCTCTGTATAAGGAAACCATGTTCCAATTTGATGAAGAATCTGCATGTTAATGAGCTCTGGATGCTCACGATTCAGTGCTTTTTCTGGGAAATGAGGAGCTGATGAGTGTGAACACGTGTTGCTCCTCTATGCGGCTGGTAATTCCATTAAAAGGTGTAATTAAAGTGCTGACGAGGGTGACTAAGATGCTGTTAGAGCACTGAATTGGAACACTTCTGCACACCCCGCCGTAACCCTAACCAGCCGCGTGTTCTTCCAATTACACTCAAGAATTAAAAAGGGTTTATTTATAAGCAAGCTTGAGCAGCTAATAAAGGTTTAATTTCAGACTCTCTGGTTCAAAAAGAAGCTGAAGTGTTGTTTTCTGCTCTAAGATGAGAACGGCCACATCCACATTAAGTTTAAAAAACGATTTGGAGTTGCATCAACAAAGCTTCACACACCTCCATCCTCGTGGCCTCTCCGCCTTTCACGATAGGGACCGTCTTCCCTGAGTGTATCCTGTACTGTCCAATGGAGTGGCCATTGAGATTCCTGATTGGCTTCACTGCAAAGACAGCAGTACCACACAGAGGTTTCATGAACAGAGAGCAGCACAGAGCATGTGCACGAAGAAGAAAGCTGATAAATGAGCTGACATTACCTTGATACGTTTTCCCATCTATCTCCACTTCATACGACTCCATGACCTCCTGAATGGTCTCACCGACATCGCACAGACGCACATCAATCCCTGCAAACTGTGGCAGAGAAAATGTTTAAAACTGGCATCAGAGACAACGGGATCACATTCCTCACATGAGAGACAGTCTGGACTGTAAGGGATATGTGTCCTCTTGGTTTGTGTGATGTGTTTAGGTGATGAGCTTTAAAGGAAAGTACACAAACTCTAATGAACAGGTAAGGAACAAAACAGGAACGAGTGGCAAAATAATGAATAGTTATTCATGAATTACTCTGAATCAGGGACAATATGAATCTCACAGAAGTTTACTTGACATGTACTTACACTAACAATGCACTTGGATAGAATAGAATAAATCTTTATAGTCCACCAGAGGTGGAAATTTGATTGACCTAATAATGGATTCAGGATATAAGAAACATTTTAATAAATCACTCCTGAACCCTGAACCACCGGCACTGAACTTTTCTGTCACATTGTAATAAAATGTCCATATCTCTTGAGTATGTGTGTAGAAAGACTTATCCTAAATATTGTAAATATTCAAATAAATCTTTATGACATCTAAGCTTTAAAAAGAATGCAAAACATAGTTCAACTTTTTGGCACTTCATGGCTGCTTTATTTTTTAACAAGTTTGTGTACTTCTTTTGCTGCTTGAAAAAAATATACTTTATGTATCTTGTGTTATTTATTATTTTCTTGCTATGAACATAATTGTCATTATTTATTTGTGATAAAAACATATTTCTTGTTAGCAGGATTTCATCGACACTTTACCCACACCTTCCCATTTTTTTGTGACATCAAGTCACATTTCACCACAACATTTATCTTGGATCAAAGATAAGAGCCAAACAGAGCTGACACTTAATGTGTGTCACCTTAATGCCGGTGTTGGTTGCATCATTCACAGCCTCCAGCAGCCGGTCAAACTTTGGATTGAAGGTGACGGTGAAGGCGCAGTCTATGATTCGACCTGAGAGACCAAACAAAGTTTCATGAAGAAAAACATTATCTCAACTAACTCGTTTACTCTTTTTTTTTTTTTTTTGCTTCTGTATTCTCCAGGGAAGATCAGAGGCTATGAATAAAGCCCCCCACCCACTTTTTTTTTTGGTGTCATTATCACACTTCCTGGGAGGTGGTCATGCAGAAATATTCAGCAAGAATTCATCTTGAAAAAGTAAGAGTTCATTACCAGTTTACCCCAGACTTTAGGAATTACAATGCCATCATACATTTTTTTCTGTGTCTTGATAAATGCCAGAAGTGAAATGGCACAGTATTGGCACAAAAGCATTTTGTTACTTATTAGCGAGCTCTGACCGTTGATGTGCGTTCCAAAGTCGATTTTGCAGATGTCGTCATAGCGCAGCACAGTGGGGTCTCCTGCGTTGGGGGTGTAGTGGGCTGCACAGTGGTTGATGGAGCATCCGGTGGGGAAAGCCAAGCCTGCCTTTAGCCCGTTTTCTTTGATGAGCCTCCTGGAGCAGTCCTCCAGTCTCTCACTGCCAGAAACAGAGAGCAGCACCAGGGACAATGGATGAAAGGAACAATGAGAGTGTTTTCAGGGCACATTTCTGCATCCAGAAGAGGATGAAACCACAAAGCAGTTCTCCTGCATTGCAAAACAGCCTCTTCCCTAAAGCCATATCAGTTTCATATTTAAATGAGCCCAGGTAGGTTTGAGCAGCCAAGACTGAAGTCTCAAGGACATCTCACTGCATTTCTCACCAGATGTCAATCATGGTCATCCCCGGTTGGATCCAGCTCCTTACGTAGGAGCGGACCTGCCGGTGTGCCTCGGCAGCCTGCCTGAAATCGCTCCACATTTCCTCGTTGGCCCTGTCCAGCGCCCGCTTCTCTTCGCTGGTGGTCCGCCACGCTGCACTGCGCCTGGTAGGAGGTAGACAGGCACACCGCAGAGAGAGAGGCACTCATTATTTTCTCATTATGTAAATGTTTGCTGTGAGTATATGACATGCTCTTGTAGGAGCTCTGCACAGGTGAAAGTGCTGTTGATCCTTTCCAGCATGAAGCCAAATCTGACAAAACTGGTTTATTTTAAGTCCATACTAAACATTAAAAACACTGATGACTTTGTCCAGCCTAAAGAGAGACATGAATATAAAAAAAAAAACTGAGCATGTCAAACAGTGGAAGACTACTGCTGAGTGTGAGGGACGATGTGGAGGTCACACACCCGTCTTTCGATGGTGGATATTCACACTCCTCTCCCTTTGGAAAGTCTCCACTGGGATAGAGCTCACAAATAGGGATTGAGGGAGGGTCAGTCTGTCCCCTCACTGTGGCCCAGATAGAAGGAGAGAAGGAGAAGCAGAGGAAAGAACACACAAGTTATCCTCCTGATGTACATGACATTCATGTTTTAGCTTAGCTGCAGAATACAGTGCAGTTCCTGACTTCAGAGCTAATTAAGTTAGACACCCTTGAGTAAAAGAAACCCGTTGAATTAAAGTATAAAAGCACTTATAGTATCATTAAGTGGACTAAAGGTAGCAGAGTTCATCGGAGTATTTCACAGCATCACTCTGATGTCTTTATGTGAAGTATGATGTCATTCACTTTGTACTTGACATAAAAGGTCCTGGAGCATTTTGTCCTACACCTGCAGTGTCAGCGCTGCATTCTGTAACAAACATGACACTAATTAACTGAGTCAAACTCCTCTCATGCAGCTTTTCTATCAACAAGATGATTTATAGTGATTCTGATGCATTCCATTCAGGATTAAGATCAAATAAGCCTTTGCAGTGCACATACTACAGTGCTACTTCTTATATCTACGAAGCTTTGATATATATCATCTTTATATATATATATATATATATATATATATATATATATATATATTTTTTTTTTTTTTTTTTTTGATCACACAAGTCACTTTATATCATCACTGGTCACTTTAACTTTCCATCCACTACACATAATTCGTAATTGTCCTGTATTGCTCAACTATTCATATTCTTTTGTATACATCCTATTGTGAATTTTGTATTACTTCTTTCTTTGTCTTTGTCTGCTGCAATGGCCGAATTTCCCCTCTGGTGATCAATAAAGTATTATCCTATCATATCCTATATGGATGCAAAGAGAAATCTGTTGTATGCCTCTAACTACTTTAACTCTCATGCTCATGCTATGCAATACAGGACCAACAGAAAATAAATACAGTTTACTACATATGTGTCATGTGCAAGATACAATCATTATTTATGCTGCTTAAAAATGCCAAAAATAATCTTTGCTGCTTTTTATCTCTCACTTGTAGTACACCAATGACAACACCGTTACCAATTACATTAATGTTGCATTCATGTGCAATAGATTCAATATGTTGAATGCAACTATTTGTTCTTCACTGCTACTTACATATCACATCATTTTTATTCCATAACATAAAGCATTTTTTTTTATTATGTTATTACTATTTTTATTCTTACTACTTCAGCTGAGGTATAATTTTTGTATTTTATTGTATTTATCTGAATGACTTTTTCTACAGCTGTTCTGTCACTCTTGTTCTTAATTTTGAACAAATGTAACGTTCTAATTTTCCTCTCGGAGAAATAGAATACTTGTGATTTTGTTTCACTGCACTAAGAAAATGGTTGTCTTACATCCTTTCTTCTTTTTCTTCTTCTTCTTCTTTTTTCCAGCCGAGTTCTCACCCTCTTCGCCATCTGTTGAAAGCATCGTTAGCTTCAATACAGTTTTCAAAGTGAGAGATATCAACAGGATGGGAGGCTTGGGCATGTTTCCCAGAGTGTCCCACTAAAAAAATCAGATATCACATTGCAGATATGACCAGCTGGATTTAATCGTTGCACTTTTTCCAGCTTGCTTCAAAGTTTTTCCACAACCACTTCAGGTGATGATGATGATGAGGATGATGATGATACCGGTGAGGAGTTACCTTCTTCTCCATCCTCCTCCCTCTCTTTGTCCTCCAGGGTTTGCTGCTCCAACTGTTTTGTCACATCACCAACACCTCCAGGTTCTCCATCCCCCTCAGCCTCATTTGTCCCTGCTGCAAAGTCACACACCCTCGTGCATGCATGTGCAGGTGAACACACACGCACACACACAGAGACACACACATACACACAGGAAAGAGTGAGTAAATTATCTGAGGTTGAGAAAGTCATTTCAAGAAAGCGCACCATCCACTATGGACTCAACTTGGCAGAGTGTGTGCATAATTTCTTTCTATACCTAAGGAGTCGATATCCTCAAGGGCATATGTAGCATGCAGCATTATGACATTTAGACCTTCAAAGACACAGCTGTGTGGACAAGACTTCACTTAAGGAGTCTTTTTCAGGCTTTTCTTTCCCCACAGTTTGATGCAGTAAGGCTGCATTCATCATGATGTTCTTTGTACAGTGCCTGTCATCATATTGCTCTAAAACTGTGGATACTTCCATTACATAATTCCATGCAGCTTAGGGAGGATTTCTAGACGAGAACATATCTAATCTTTAGCAAAACTACATTTTTACTCAACTCATGGTTTCCAATGACAGCTTTCAATCAGTTTGAAAGTCACATTCTGTTTTTTTTTTTTTTTTTTTAAGGAGATTGTCCCGTTTCCAGATAATCCCCCTCAGGTACAGAAGAGTTGGGACAGGTACAGCCGGACACGACTATCCTCTGACAGGTTGAAAAGTCTCCCGTCCCGCATATTTGGCGCTCATGCTCTATCTCGTAGTGGCACTTGAGGAGATAATTTTGCGCTATTTGTCTCTCCCCCCCTCACCCCGACTCCCCCTAATCGATTCTCTAAACACAAAGTGATGCCTCTTCTTACCTGGTGCGGTAGTCTTATTCCTCTTCTTCTTTCTTCTCTTCTTCTTCACTGATTCTGTCGCGTCTGCATCCTCTCTCTCCTCGTTTAAAACGTCCCCATTAAGAAGTTGAGGCTGCACTTCATGCTGGAGCTGTAGCTCCGCCATGATCAGCGACTGAGAGGTGAAGTGACGCATAAGCTGCTGAGAGCCTCCAGTGGTCACAGCAGAAAAGTGTGCTGGAGGAGGAAGCTGAGCCAATAATGAGCTATTAGACGATCGGTGCGCAACGACTTGCCCCGAGGAGAGGAAGACGATCCTCGTCCCGAGAAGCACAAACTTTCATCTCTGAAGAGATCTCCCCCCCCGCCCCCCCCCCCCCTCTATTTGGGGACACATTGTAATAGTAGAGCAGCAAAATCCCCACTTGAATCTCTCTCTGCTTGGTTATGTTACCATCATGTCCTGACACATGGCCCTTTTAAAAGCTGCACTGCCTTGCTGGAATCATCACTTTCTCTGAACATCCAGAGTTTCAGGTTACCTGTCGCACACCTGTGAACGACTGCAGCTCCTCACTGAAAAGAAACCTCGTGTGTCACTACACCTGTGTGTCAATACGGAAACACTAACCTTGTGTTGTGTTATTTTATGTGGTGTGTATTGTGAGATGGAGCTCTGCAACGGTGATCTGCAGCAGGCATAAACAGGCGGTATAGAATTGTGTAACCTAGCAACAAGCCCAGCACAATGAGCGGACATAGGTATGTCCACGCAAGTGAAAGGTGGATTTAAAAGCTTTCAAGTTTGCTTTTGTTGATACTTTTTTTCCCCAAGGACGCCTGCTGCGTTTTATCTGCATTTGTCGAAGTCTTAAGAAGAAATGCAAGTGGGTTCCATTTAAAGACAAACATGACCTCTTCTAGATCTAGGATCGCTCCTTTGTATTTCTTTGACCAGGTAGGCCACATTATTTATCATGCTTACTGCAGTTTAAAAAAAAAAGAAAGAAGTTCACTAATAATGTCTTTTACATCTCTGCAGCCAACAAAACGAAGCCAGATTAAAGAATCAAGAAGCAATATTCTGTATTCTAATGGGACAAATAAAGGCGCTTTAATGGACGATACAATACGGAGGTAATTTCATTTTAATATGGCAATAAATTCATTTTTTTCCCCCTATCCGTCTAATACATGTTCTATTTTGTCTCTTAGTGGTCAAGAAAGTGACAAAAGGGAACTTGAAAGTGATAAGGTCCCTCAGTTGCTGTCAACAGAAGCGTACGATGATGATACACTTGAGACATCCTTTGAAATAATAGACCATCAAGATCCGATTCAGTCTTACAAACGAGCAGCCCCTCTGTTGTTACATGAACTGGCTCTCCTGCTGTCACAACATGACTGGACCAAGAGTGGCCGGATTCCTGATGGGATTGTCAATATTCTGAATTACTCCTGGCAGGATCTGATTGGAGGGGCTGTGCACTTGAATGGTCCAAAGCAGACGGAAAAGCGAGGAAATTTCAAAAGTTCCCCAGAGCTGGATGGAGCTAAATCCAGCCATGACAGGGGGGGAAACGAAATGAGAAACACCTCTGTTGCTGGAAGTATTACTGCTTCTGCAAGAAAACCACAAGCTAGTTCAAATCCACGCAAGAAAAAGCAAAAACAAATCACCAATACAGGTAGGCCTAAATTATAAAACATAAGAAGAAAGAATGGAGTTTGAGAGAAAACTTCTACAACCGGATTGTTGAAGATGTCTGATTATAGAAATAAGAAAAAAAAATTATGCCAGAATGCCTAATGATTTTTTTCCAGGATAACATTAAGGACAATATGTTCTGACATGTTTGCTCTACACAATCATTGATTTTTGAATTAATTTGATTTAGTGAAAAAAGGCAATTTTAACAAGATTACCATTACAGACCATTACAGATCATGAAACTGGTGAATTTCAGAGAGTTTGTTGATTTTGCTAATTTTACAGGGGCTCCATACTGTAATCTTGGGTTATTAAAAACCAATAATAACCATGAATCATTATGGACAATGGACATGTGCTTGTAGTGTGGAAGTCATCACGTTTTTTTTATGATGTGATCCTTCAGGACAAGAATGTCTTGATAAATTGCTTTTTAAAAATGCTGTATGCAAAAATAATGCAAGTTGTTAAACTATTGAAGTCTGCCAAATGCCCTTTTTACAACCTGGCATTCAAAGTAGGTCTTACCTTATAAAGTATCAATCAATAAATACATAACAAATGATAAAGGCCTTACTGACAGAAGAGCCCCATTATAGAATAGATGTAATTCAAAAATAATTGGCATGTTTTGGTAAAGGTATACAAAAAAAATCATATTGCAGGATAGATAGAGCCTTAAGGATCAATTTCCAGTTCCACTTTTTATCTAGATGTCATAGGAGCAATACATTTGAGAGTAATGAGAAGGAAAAGTCATTAAAAATGTTCATGACCTTTAAAGACTGACTTTGATGACAGCTATGGTCTCGTGGGCTTGTGGAAGTGAGAGGATGCTTTATCATATATGACAAGTTAGCTTGTAGCTGGGGATGACGTTTTAATGAATGTTTACCAGTGGACAGAGCCATTCAGTTATATGTTTAAGCCTGTTTTTGTTCATACAGAGTCAGTTTAAAGATGAATGTACAGTTGACTTTCTATATTCTCAAACAGTTCACAACTCCACAACCGTCAGTTTCTCCTTCCCCTCAGACAGCAGCAAATATCCAGGTAAGACATGGACCTGAATCTTTGTATTTATAAAGGCCACTGGTCTACTGCAGCTGTCTCAGCTGGATGTTATTTGTGTCCAGGTTGGATCATCCAGCCAAAGAAAACCTCCTGTGATGATCCTCAGCGGATCAGTTTGTGTCAGTGGATGGCGGAGCGGCTCCAGGAGACAAGAGATCCTGAGTGGGTTGTTAACATTTGCTGCTGTATTTAACCTTCTGAAAATGTGTGTCAAATGAGGTGCTACATTTCAAGTGTCCTATCTGATAAGCAGTTTAGTCTGTAGATGTGAATTTCTATTCATTGGTAGGTTAAGAACTTTGTGTCAGTATGTATTTGATGACTCAGCAAGAAATATTATGCATATTTTGATGGTGCCCAGAGGGTGAATCCTAATGACTGCGGTGTTACCCTGACTTTTCATCTATCACCACCAGCCAGTAAACGTTTTCACTGACTCAAAGCCAAATCTCTACAATTACTACATGGATTTGCACAACATTTTGTACAGATATCAGTCGATCATCTCCAATCAAGCCTACGTAATTTGGCTTGATTTGCATTTTTAATCAATTGTATTTGCCATGATATTTGGTATACATGTTCCTATCCCAATTATAACATACTGTATTAGTAATTCCAATTCTTCTTGAGCAAATAACGTTAAGGCCCTTAATATACATTACATTTAAGGCAAATACTGAAAAAGTGGACACCCGTTTGTGTATTGCAAAAATCTATAAGTTTGGCATTTTACACTATCACATTTTCACAGATCAAGTCAAAGTTGGCCATTTTTGGAAGTAAGGTTGGGGCTTGGGATCATACACAATGATTTGCTTTATCCTAATTGAAAGAATGCGTATCGCAGCTTGACAAACACAAGGTAGACACTCCCCAAAGCTTACCCTGCTTATCGTCTAATTTAGTCTAAATGGGACAATAATAAAAAATAAAAAAAGCATCATACTTCATTTAAGAACTCTTGAAAATGTACAATTGAGATCCTAAACTCTCGAGGAAAACCTCATTAGTTTGTCCCCATTTGCCATGGAAGAGAATGCAGGTTTAAGTCACTTCTCACACCATTTTTTAATACAGTTTATGATGTAGGGCTAATTAACACAACTTAGCATGCCAAAACTCTGAACTAAAGTGATTAACATTGTAAACGTTTGAGCATTTATGCTAAAGTCATGCTGTCCATTCTGAGTCATTTCAACAGTAAATCTCTAAGTTGTGTCATGGGCTGGATGGTTCTTCATCAGAGGCAAAAGATTATTTCTGAGTTTTACATTTGGTCTTCTTTTTTTGCCTTGTAACTCTTCAAATGCGTACTGAAATGCACTGGCTTTTCAGACCAGGTATTTGAGCATAAAATGTTACTTTATCTTTATACAGAAAACTGCAAACAGCTAAACAGGACCTGAACCCACCTGGTTTTTTCCGTCACTATGATGATGACAAAGGTCAGGCCAGGAAGGCGAGGAGAAAATCCCAAACCACCATTCTGGACAACGGGATGGTTCAGATACCAGAAGTGAGACAGCAGGATCCAGCTCGTCAGAAGCTTCTATACAAGATCAACAACAGCTCATCATTCCTATAGTATCCTTCTTGTCATGTTTATTCATGAATATTTGAATTCCTCTTCTGCTGACCAAGTAGCAAATGCAGTGGAAGGCTTATGGGATATGTGTCACTGCAGCTGACCCTTTGACCCCTGTCTCCTCAGCTACCCTTCAGGTGCTATGGCTGTATGTCAGAGCCATTCCGGTCTGCCCTGTGGAGGCTTCTACACCAATGTCTTCAGTGACAGTGAGTGTCCTGTTATTCTGGCCACCATCACAGCGTTTGGTCACGGCACGGTTACCCACCCTCTAAGGTGAGCCGAGAACTCACACAGGAGGAAGCCTGAATAATGGAAAGCCTCTAAAAGTTAGAAAACAAAACAACAAAAATCCCATCATTCTGGTAAATGGGGGATGCTGTGTTTTGAGGCTGGAATCGTGAGGTTGATGCAAATGGGGAAAAAAAAAGAAAAGAAAGATATGTTCTCCTCCAAGAATTGTACAATGCTTTGAAACAATCTGTAATTAGTTACGTAACACCTTTAATGATATCTGAAATATAACTATTCCTCTTCTGTTCGTCAAGTTCTGCTGTTTCAGCCGTGTGGGACCAGGATGGAGGATACATGTCTGACCAGCATGGAAATGTAACTAAAGAGTGGAGCTGGCACGAGTACCGCACACCAAGGGAGAAGATTGTTATAAAGGTGCAGCACAAAAAGATGGTCTGACACTTGAACTGATGAGTGTGAGATTGATGTGAAATCCCCAAACCAATATAAGAGGCGGTTGAACACACAAAAATAGACATAAATGTTATACGTCAAGTATAAGTAGCTTTTACTCAGCAGCGAGCAGCAGCCCTCATTAGTGTTTACTTTTACAATGGCCAATAATCCTTTTCTTACCAGAGTCAAAATTAAATTAAACTAAATTAAATCGGGTTATATTCAGCCATAGTGCTAGGAAATTGACTTTTGAGGCACTTGTGCATATGGGCGTTGCCACATTTAGGGGAAACGAGGTCATGGGAGGTATGACGCATGACCTGCTTATCAACAAACACTAACCCTCTCTGACAAGACCAACAGAGGTTTTACAATAGGTCTTAAGCATGCAGAGTGCATAAATTCATCTGTGATCACGGTACTTTTTCGGGTCGTTACCATTACAAGGAAGCCTGTTCATGTCTTTTTTTATCTCCTTCAGGTGTCAGCTCTCATCACTGTGAGGCTGATCAGTGGTACCTCTGCCATGCTCCGCTTCAGGAGTGACTGTGAAAGTGTTCGTCTTCCTCTTTCTGCCCTGCCTAACAATAACCAATCTAAGAAAACGGTAAGATTTGAGTAAACAAGCAGAGGACAAAACCATGTTAGATTTATGATGAGCAATGATAACATTGACAGCTGTGTTTACAGACGAAAGGCAAGTTTCAGTCTGACTTCGCTCAAGACCTCCTGCTGACCATGAAGACAAAATCCCCTCTTGTGATTGTGGAGAGCGAGACAAACCTGACACATCTGCAAACATCTGTAAGATTCTTTTTCATCACCCTACGATAAGGCATGATAATGATAATTATAGTATAAACATATGAGTTGAATTTTAAGAATAAGATCTGTAAAAATGTCAATTTTGAGAGTTTTGCAGAGTTGAATTATTGGGTAGTATGAGTATTATGCGGACAGTACTACATAGAATCGTCGTCAAAGTCTTTAAAAAAAGAAACAGAGTCTGATGATGGACATCTCACTTCTTTTTCATCGCTGCAGCTGTAAAGATCAGGCAACTGATTAATGTTATAAAGCAGAAATAACCCTTTGGCAGAACAGTACACTTTTAACATTGTTAATTTATGATGTGTTTTTTTGACTAGGTGGCAGCATTACATTAACATATGATAGTCTTTAGATGCTAGATCACAGAGTAACTTTGTATACAGCGGCTGGCCAATTACTGTTAGTTGTTTAACATCATATGATCTAATTATGTAATGATGGGTAATGATATAGGGCAAGTTTCTCTGCTGTCCCTTCCAGATGGTCAAGGAGTTGGAGGGGGTGGAGGAGCTGGAGGAGGTGGAGGAGCCATCAACAAAGTGGAAAAGAGGAGGACATGTTGGCAGTGAGCTGAAGAGGCTTCAGCTGAGAGCATGCAACATCGTGGAACACTGGCTGGATTATTATCGTTCAGCCATTGGTATGAAACTGTGAACGCACAAACTGCAACCAGTGGGAGTGATGCACTATGCATTATAAGTAATGAAAAGTCCAAACTTAAGTTGACCCAATCTGACCCAATGAAGCAAATTGTTACAGTATCATCCAATCTTGCCACGTCAACATTATTGAATAGTTCCATCAGGATCTTGTTCACGGTCACTCGTGTCACTTGGTGTCTGTGTGTGTTCCCAAGTGACCTCCTCCTCTCCTTCAGGGATCAGGTGTCCTGGCGTGGAGCGGATGCCAGATGCCCCACTGAAGAATAGGCTGAGGAGGGAGGTACAGTCAGCTGTTCTGCCCTCTCTGAAACCATCCGAGTGGGCAGATGTTAAACTAGCGCAGCCTGAGGATGGCAGGAATGAGTTACAGCTGCAAAGACATCTGTCAGCACCAGCAGAAAGAGCTCCGGACTCCTGCGTCAAGCTGCCAAGGTGCACACTCAACAGCCACACAGAGAGCCACAATGTTTGACCAAAGTCCAGTGGGCTGGTCCAAATATTTTACATGTCAAATGAAATCTATATATCATAAGAGGTACTATTAAAATAGTGTTATGTCTACAAGGGATATGGAGGAGCTTTGGCAAGGCTGAGAAAATTACTCATGTAATGTCATCTAGGTTTTCTCAGTTTGGTCTTGGCAAGAATAAAACCAAAAGAAAGTGTGAGAAACTTAGGGAATAAATTATAAAGAAGCTATTGTAGGCTATGTAGTCAATATTGTTTTTTAATTGAAATTTGGATTTAAAGCAGCAATTACTTTATGTATAAAAAAATATACAGTATACAATAAATAGGCTGTAGTAACTAACCCAACTCTAACTGCTCTTATAGCATTATTTTTTTTTGCTAAGAAGGTCCAAATCTCTCATTCTATAACAGGTCAAAACAACAGACAGACTTAATAAGCACATAGTATATATGGTGGAACATTTAGCATGCACTTGATGATCAGCTGATTGTAAGTTGAAGCTGTGTCCACAGCTTGTTTTTGCTTTTTTGCTTGTTTTTGCAAGCTTGTTGTCATGAATGACTGCAATTTAAAACACTCTTCTGAAATGAATAGTTGCAATTATAAATATTTTTGCTCAAATCAATCAGCTCTTCATGAGTTGAACCAGGCAGAAAGGTTCATAGCAAAAAAAACCACTGTTGATAAGTTTTTAATGGATGTAAAAAATGAAATGAGCCATATTTAAAGTCACTGCATCTAAAGTAACTGCTTTCCTGTCTATCGATGGATCGAGCAGTCTGTCTGTAAGTCAGTATGTCGGTATGTCCTTAAACAGTATCCCAATTGATTTTGTATTAGCAACGGAAACACACTGTTTATTGATCTTTTTCAAGAGCCTCGATCCCTGCTAGAGCAGGTGTATATAGCATGATGACATCCCCCACAAAGGAAAGTTTCACTGTTTTGACTTATTGAAGCTCAGACAACAAGGGAACAAAGGAGGAGTAGTCACACATATGACCCCTGAAAGTTCTTGTCAAAGTCAAACTTCAGAAAAACCCAATGACGGATGAAGGAGAGGCAAGGTCATACATTTTTTTTTTTACATGACTGGTCTTGTAGCGAGCAACATTTTACAAACTCTTTTTAAAATGACAGCTTCACTGTCACCCCCTCCCTGTCAGGTCAGTGGTTATTCCAAACAGTCCAGATCTGCAGCCCTCTGCTGTCCCCCTCCATCCAGCCCAACCACCATTCACCCCCTCCATCCCCCTCACAGTGTGCCCTATGCTGCTGAGAGATGAGCTGCTGGGGGAGGGGGGCCGCAGGCGGTGCTGCTGCAGCGCTACACTGATGCCAGCTTTGACGGACCTGGAGTATGATGCCTTCATTATGGGCCAGCCTCTGCACAGTCAACAGATCCTGGTGGTTTGTGTGACTCCGCCGCGCCAACCAGTCAACACACATCGACAGCAAGAGCAGGTTGTGCTGGAGCAGCTTTACAGAACGAGGAACAAGCACAGAAGAATGCCATGTACTCAGGTGTGAATGTTGTCCTACATGCAAAAGCAATATTAGAATACAACAATTTCATCTTATTGTGGTAACCTCTTCTATACAGTGTGTGTACCTAGCTAAGCATAATTACAGTGTCTGATAAAGAGTCATTTTTCTGTTGCAACATAGTCCAAACTACTGTGCGTAATCAGCAGGACTCCATATTCACACAGAGGCGATTAACTTATGACATCACCTTCAGGGTATAAGCTAAAAGGCTGCTATAATGTCAAACTGCAGTATTTCAGATTAAAACTCATTTATATTAAGGGTATCTCACAAATAATTTTTAATCCAACTGAAAATATTATTAACAGTGAAAACCTGTATGGGAATGTGGTCTATTTGTTAGATAAGCCACATATTTGATATCCCATTAAATATAATTGAAGACTACTAGCATTCAGCCGCCTTATAGCTAATATAAGTGGCCAGTGGTAAATTACACTTAATGTCCAGAATTTGTTTTCTTGTACAAGAACACAGGTTCTAATGGACATAAAATGAAAAAGGTCAGTGTAAGAAAATCAGAAGAGTTTTGCGCATTTATTATGTTTAGAAACTCAGTAACCAGTTCTTTTTTTAATCTAGTGCCAGATGGATTCATTTCGCCTGCTGAGGTATGAGATGTCAACAAGGAAGCCCAGCTGTGAAGAGGAGAGGCTCCTGCTGCAGCAGCGACACAACGTAGCTCCTGGCATGGTCCTGGTCAGTAAACCCACTGCAGGCGGCCCAGAGGCTGCAGTGCAGTGCAGGTTTTCATGGCACCCACTGGGGGGCAGCAGCAGTGCTCTCCTGAAGGAGAATTAAGTCAAGTGGGGGGGGGGGGGGGGGGGGGTGCTGAAGACTCTAGCAAGATGCTGCCCTTTCCAACTTTCCAAGAAGATATTTTTGTAAAACTTCTCAGTGAGGGATAAAACTTCCTTATTACCGAAGTTATCTCTTTTTCTGTAAGATGACAAATCCCTCTGAAGGACCATTGAACAGAAATAAATAGAGTCACGGTGACATCATTGTGTTACATCAATACTTAAGGCCAAGGGGTGAATCTCATGAAATGACAGATCAGCTGTTTTAATTGACGGGACGTGTTGCATAAACACAATATAAGTTCCTCTGTGGTGAAATCTCAAAAATAACCAGATGACGCAAATGACTATTATTATAAAAAGATCACCAGACCACTTCTTTGTCTTAATAAAAACACACAGACTGTTTCTCTTTAAAGATCATTCTTAAAGGGCAACTTTGTGCAAATGTAATGTAATACATGTTAATGTTGCAGATGTACATCAGAGGGAAGCTGCTGTTTGTGGGCTACGTGTTCAGTGATCACAGCTGCTCTGTCAGGGACCTTGAAAATCAAATCTCCAGAACCAGGGGAGACTACAGATTAAGTCTGAGCCTCCCTTCAGACTACAAGTTCAGGTACTGCTGCACCATACCCAGTGTGAACATGATGTACTGAGAGAATCATCAGTGTAATTCACTGTCAATTGAGTGAATGTAAGGGGACAGAACTTAAAACAGTGTTAAGTCATCTATTTAACCACAGATGAGGTCAATAAAACTAGTATTTTTAAAACACAATTTAGATTATGTATTTAAATACTTTATACCATAAAAAGGTTGATTTATGAAGTTTAGTGCAACGAATATGTTCTTCGTCTTCTGTCCTGTCCTTGCAGTGATACAGTGAACGCCTCTGCAGAAAAATATGAACACAACTCACAGGATGAAACACTAAAAGAAAGGACAGAAGTCATCCTGACTACTTCAGTGGAAAAGGAAAAGGTCAGGGAGAGGTTTGTGAGAAATATTACCTTCAAAATGATTCCTACTGTGTCCTTGACTTAATGATTAACAACTTGTAATGAAATTACTAGTCTATTGTCTTCTATCCTTAACAGAAAAAACAGTCGAGTCGTTCGGGAATCAAAGCAACAACAAAGGGACTTTTGTGTCAAACCAAAAAAGACTCAGCTACTTCCTCATATTCCTGTTAATACACACTGATTGTGCTCCAGGGATGAGTTCAAATCTGTGTGTGTCATTTGTAGTCTTTAAGTCGAACCAAAGTCTCCAAACTGCATCAACTGTGTACTTAAGGTTAATATGCAATCAAACTGCAAACGCCTCATTTCGCCAGCTCTGCAGGTTGGCAGCACTGATTACTCTAATCTGTAACCGAACTACAAAATGTCTTACAACTTTTGGCAGTATCCTGTTGTACCCTGGCAACTTCTCTCAGTGATTATCTGTAACTGCTGATGTTTCAGGGCTATTTGAATAAGGGGCTTCCCCTTATACGTGTATTTCACTGGGATAAAGCTGTTTAGATTGTACCATTTTTCCAGTATTAGAAGATCTAATAAAAACAGCAAACTATGCAGTGCTGAGGTATCTTTATTTTTAATGTTTTGGGATCTTGATATTCTTTCCAGGCAGCCTGGTCTGTTTGCTCATAATGAAAACTTACAAATGACGTTTTTTTTAGAGTTTTCACTTCCTCAACTGTATATTGAATATAGCTTACAAAGCATCAGCTGGCTCAAAGTCATATTTCGTTTCAGTCATGCAGTGGTTTTAATATTAGCAATGATGATGTATGTGGAAAAATCTGTATGTGTGGGTTTGTGTGTGTGTGTGTGTGTGTGTGATGATGATGATCTGGAACATTTCAGTGTAATGATGACTAATCACTGAACAGGAATGCAGTTGTGTAGAAATGTTGATCAGAGCTGAAGTAGATAGACTGGATTTCCTCTCACACACTTATGGATATATGGTAGGCTACTATGCTTCAGAGTTGTCCTTTTCTAATGTATTCTAGAAACGTGTGCCTCACGACCATCGCTCACGACTCACGAGGACCCCTAGTGGCTATTTATGTACTCGCAAAGGAAGCTTAATGGTTCATATCGCTGGCAGCCAGCCACCGAGGCTCACAATGAAGTGTGCTGCTCTTACCAAAGCGGAGAAAATGTCGAATTTTTAAACTACTTTTGAGTCGACTTCTTGCAATGTATGTGGACCCAGAAAATGAAGTATTACCTGCTGCGCTGAAATTATAAACATTGACAAGAAAGAAGCGAGGTGAGGACGCGAAGATGAACTCAGGTAAGTGTATGAAAACTCTCAAGTCTACTCTTGAATTGGTTTTGCTCAAAGTTTTCTGGCGATTGCGCCTCTTGCCTACGAACCAAATAAAGTTTAAAACAGAGCAATTGAACATACAAGCGCAGCATTTCATGATTTGTAGTCGCCTATAGGGTAAACGAAAACAAAATATTACACAGGGTTAAGCAACAGATGTAGTTTGAGATAATATGCAGCTAGATGTGCATTTAGATGTAGCCTAGATAAAATGATAAAAAAAGCCTAGATAAAAAAAATAGTGTCCCTGTAGCCTATGTGTAGGTAAATAACAGAAGTATATTATAGTAGGCCTATCCTAAATAATTATGATATTATGGTCATTTAAGTGGAATATCTCCTGTCTTTTAAACTGTTACTTGCTGAATAGTCAAATGTGTTATTTAACAAGGGGTTGAATGCTTTACTTTTTGTCCACCACAGAATATTTCAGGACTTTAGTTCAGTCAGATGTACCAGTTTGCGTGACGCTTTTCCTGTCCTCCTCTTTTTGTCTCCTACTTTTCATCCCCCATCTGCTCTCCCACCCCCTGCCTGGTGACCTGGACCATTAGCCAGATTATGATGCTGTTCTGTTGAGTGGTAAAACAAATGCCTAGTGATATCGACCCCCCCCCCGAAGAGGGGGTTTAGTGCTTTACAGCAGTTTTACACTAAGCTACATTAGGATCAGTAAGTGAGTTAAAGAGTGAACTCTTATTAAAGCAACATCTGCCACACTACTGAAAAAGTGTCATTTGTACCATCTGGATATTCAAGATCAGCTTCTTTTTTTCTTTTCTCGCTCTCTTTTTTTTTTTTTGCCATTGTAACAGATTTGGGAGATCATTATGAGCCTGCACAAGAGGCTCTGATTAAAAGGGGATAACTTTTAAGTGTCTTTTGCTTTCCTCTCCGCAGGCATGATAAAGCCACCTGTGGCCCCAAAACCAAAGCTGACCTCGACCCAGAGGCCAGGCCACTCTCCGGCAACCCCCAGGAAAGATGGCCTATCGCTCCCGTCTCCTGGCACCCAGAAGCGGGTTAAACCAGCGCTGGCCCCCAAACCCAGCCTCTCCAAACTCACCCCTGCTGTGGAGTCCAAGCCGCTTGTGACAAAGAGCCATCCCCAAATATCTGTGAAAGAAACCCCGCTGAGGACTGAGGGTCTTCTCAACTCCCAAAATGCAATACAGCTAGAGAACAAAAAAACCGATTGGGATTATATTATTCCTATTTGTCTGTGCAGCAATGGAAACTGCTTGTGCATCCAAAAAACATCTGTTAACAACATGGAGAAAGACTTGAACATTTTGCAAAAGGGTCAACCTGAAGATAAAAGGAAGCCTCTCCCTAAACCTGGAGTTTTTGTAGATAAGAAAGGAGAACGAACGGACAACCACAAGCTGCTTAAAGAAACATTTACTTTGGACAAAAATCACAACACACACATTAACACAGTGACCCTCAGGCCGTCCTTTCCTCATAGAACCTGGAGTGATGAGGCAAATGGTAATGTGTTATCTCAGAGCCCAACTGGGTCAGTACCAGAGGAAGATGCTCTTGGCTCGGAGCAGAAGTCTAAATCAATTCCAGCAGCCTCTAGGAAGCCAGTCCCTGTCCCTGTACCACGGAAACCCAGGCTGGCTGCCCTGACCGGTCAGGAAAAGGTGGAGGATGAGGAGAGTGAAGAGATTGAGAGCCAGGAAGGGAGGGATATGAAGGTGTCATCACCGTCGGTCGGTGAACCTGTTGATAACAAGCAGACAATTTTTCTGTCCGCGAGACAAACCTGCGCCGCCCCAACTCCTCCGCCCAGGAAAAAACCTTTTCTCTCCGCACCCGATAAAGCACCGACCTCTGCTCCTCATACGCCGCCTGAGGATGTGGAAGAGGAAGACCTGGGTTGGGACAGCAGCGTCCAGGAGATGGAGATATCTGTCGACAAGGAGGATGAAGAGGTGGAGAAGGAGAGGGAAGGAATGTACGAGCAGGTGGCAGACAACACAGAGCTCAGCCGGCCTCCTTCCATCAGTGTTTCAGCAGAGGATGTGACGGCCAAAGTAGCCCCAAAGAAGCCTAAAAGACACAGCAGCCCTATGGCATGGATGCACAAGAAGGAATCCACTGAGGAGAAAGAAGGGGAGAAAAGGCAGATACCACCTTTGCAATATTCTGTTTTGAAGGAGAGAGTGAAGAGGGAGCTGCCTCTGCCTCCAAATAAGAAAATGAGCAGAAACCTCCTCGCAGCTCAAACCATTAAACCTTCTCGGTCCAGCCTGGGAAAACATAAAGCCAAGTCATTCTCTGCTGCTGACCTCGTCCGCTCGGACGGACAGAAGAGGAACTCTTTCAGGAAACTGCTGGACTTGAAGCTCTCTGTGAAGAAGCTGATAGTAAAAGGAGGCCAGAACCCGGACTGCGCTGCAAATGAAAAAGAACAAAGCGTAGACACTGAACAGGACGCGTGTCCAAGCTTCCACCAGCAGCGCAGAGGTGAACGCAAATTCTCCTGCCCGCTGATCGGCGTGGAGCAGAGTGTGGATGGAGATGAGTTTTCTCCTGGAGCAGAACAAGACGTTTACTATGAGAACATGCCGCACTATGAGGAGATATCGGACTACATGAATGTAGGAACAGCACAGACGTCTCCGCAGGCCTCTTTCTCACAGGCTACAGAAGCAGACTGGCAGAACTCATCGTACAATGATGAGGGCATTTATGAGGAGCAGGAGCCGTACATGTCCTTTGAGAAAAACCCAGGACAACAACAGAGTCCCATACCAACAGACTATGATGAGAGGTAGTTTATGATGGCTTTTCATTTTTTGCTTCTGTGTCCTGTTTTTTCCTTCATACTTCACTTATCTAAGAATATATAGCACATCAGGAGACTGCTGTTGTTTACAAAGATCTTGTTGATTACAGAGAGTGACTGAGATCACAGAGACGCCTACACAATGTGTCGTTTGTCTCTTGTCAGGGGAGTTTGACGAGTATGGTGGCTCGCACGCTTGCTAAGTAGGTGTCGATGGTTGACATCAATCTATACTTGACAGACTCAAGTTATTACTCAACCCTAGACAGCCTTTAGTGTGGTAGACGAGTGTGAAGGTGAGATAGCAGGTGGCTGTTTTTGAAGGAACTTTTGAAGTATCAGTTTGTCTAGAATGGCAAACAAATACACATTTTCTCATTGATATATGTTGTGATTAGCCACACTGATGGTTTTGTTCAGTTTTCTCAGGTTTTAAGGAAGCCTGTCTCTAAGTCTTTCGCCCCAAACTTGAGTTCTGTTTAGAGCAAAGATTTTTTGTTTTTTTTTGCTGCTCAAGGGAAAAAACAACTATTTTTAAGGAAGCAGTGTGTGTTTAAAAATGTCCCATGTCTCTTTTGTTCTGAATGAGAGCCAGACCTATATCTGTTGGTTAGATTGTGTTCATGCCTACAGTGATTGTTGTTCCATCACATAGTTTAGTTTGTCCTGCCCACCAATCACAGACTCCAAAGTCAACAATATTCCCCGCTCTGTCTGCAGCACATGTAGCAGAGTGCAGAGAAGCAGAGCAATTTTTTCACAGAAGAATTTGCTGACTTTGTATCATAATGTTACATATTCTTCAGTGAATGTATTCTCTTGTTAAATCTGTCATGAATAGTGTTTGATTATTCATACAACCTTGAACTCTACTCTGAATAATCCAGGAGCCCACCTGCTGTCAACAGGTTTACTTAACTTGAAAGCTTGTGTTTTATCGGAGTAGTGGTGTCGCAACAAGTTCCTTTAATGTTTGGCCAGAACAGCCAACGTGCCGCTTATTTAGCTCAATTAAACCTTTTTCCTTTAATCCTAACAAGCAATGTTTACCGGTTCTGATTCATGCTAAAACCCTGTGTTGTGTTCAATGGCCAGGGAGCAGAAATCAGTTGGAAAAAAAATGGGATTACATGTTTGTGTTATGCATACCCGCTCAGCTTAGTGTGTCACCCTTCTTTACTTCAAACTGTGCAACAATCACATGTTGAAAACACGCTGAGCGGCTCACAATCGGACGCCAGTCGCAGTTGAAAGCAACAGGTACATGTCACAGTGTGTTACAGTCACAGACGCTGGATTATTAGGCTTCTCTCTGAATGTTGGCCCTTTTTTTTTCCTCTGCGGTTTTGTTCAGGGAGGGACTGTTGTTTCACATGTACAGCTCCCTCTGGTAACTGTGGCATTTGAACAATGTATTTAGTTTCTCTTTGATACGTTTCCCTTAAGGTTGGTTATATCTAGCCACTCTAGAGCTGCATGGTTAAACTACCATAGTGTGTGACAGGTACTGGTTCTAAAACTGTTGGCCATGCCAGCTTTCAGCTAAACTACTCCTCTGTGACCTGCGGCAGGCAACTGGGTGAAAACCAAAGGAGTCATGTGACTGTGTTGATGATTATCACGTAATGTTTTTTTTCCGGTTGTTTCATGTCATCCCTTTCCTGTTTTGATTTTTTTTATGACTCCAGCTTGATCAGAGAGGAAATGTTCGAGTACTCCTGGTCTGATGTTTTATTTCTCAAAAAGAAACTCTCCCTCAAATGATGTGCTGACACAGGTGTTCTTCATTTTTAACCTCATCTCTTCAAAACCTTTCTTTCTAAATAACATTCTCACTTTGGATACACACCATGTGGCATGTGCCTGCAGCTGCCTCTGTTTATCCAAAACACCTGCACATTGTGTTCTTTGCTCTGGCAACCTTCTATCTCCTCTGACCCTTAACATTTTGTTTCTTTTGGACAGAAGCTCTGTTGATGAGGAAGTGGCACCCCTGGATGAAGGTCCGTCAGATGATGACATCCTGGCCAACACCTCAGATGAAGAGGACGAGGGAGACAGCAGCTCCGTCTCAAGTAAAGGCGACCCAGAGCAGGTGGAGGAGAGCATGGTGAGGAGATAACACTCAGTTACCTGAACGAACTTTGTGTCCTTTTGACACCTTGTGAGTTCTCTCTGGATGTATTACGATGCACAGCAGGTATCTTCTGTGTGTACTTCTGTTGTGACCTTCCCAGTGATTTATTATGGTGCACTGTAAATCTAAGTCTGTGTTGTTTCCCCCCCCCCACCTTTGTTAGACACAGAGTGGACAGAAGAAGAGCAAGATTCATCACATCGCTACAGAAATAATGAGCTCTGAGAGTGTGTAAGAGTCTTGATTCATGCTTTTTTTTATAGCTCTCACCTAGAAGTGTCTGGCCCCAGACAATGTTTGGTTTTATAAACTCCTATTTTTACATACAGTATCTGTTGTTGAGGTTACTGCTTTCATCCCAATGTGCTTTAGTAAGAGGGCATTATTTATGCACACAGTATTAAAAATATATTTTACATAATGAAGCAGAAGTTTCTCCTTCTACAGAATTATAAATACATAAAAAATACATTTTCCTATTACTCTGGCTAATCCCCATACATGGCTAACAACAGGTTTAAGAAGATTTTTTTAAATTAAGGTTACATTCATTATTGAACATTAAGGGGAAATGCTTCTGCATAGATTCTACAATTCATTTAGCAGGCGCTTTTATCCAAGGCGAAGTACAGTAAGTACAAAACAAGCGAGGATCTAGAAAAGAGGAAACAATGTCAGTAAGAGCAAACGGTCAGCTTTGAATCCGATTGGACACACAGGTGCTGAAAGGCATTGCACAGAGGCAAATCACAACATTAACGGCAGTTCTTGAGCGCTCTAATCAGTATAGAAACCATCTTACAAAATCGTCGTCATCAAACAAAACCATCGTCATTACCATCATCATCATCCATAGTTTTCTAGACCATCGTCATCATCATCATCATCATTAAGGTCGTAGGTGTTACTGTAAGAGCTGTGTCTTTAGCTTTTTCTTAAAGGTGCAAAGGGACTCTGCAGATCCACCATCCGGGGGCAACAGAGGAGAAGAGCCTAGTTAGCAACAGTTAGGATAAATGCAAGGCTTCTGTTGTTTATTAATTCTACTTTTGTTTTTGTAAAAAAAATCTTACAGATAACATTTCATTCAATAACTTCATTAGTTGGAGGCAGATATCCAAAAACCTTCACAAATCAAGTTTCTCACCTGGCTAGTGAGAAAATCGGTTTTGCTTTTTGGCTCATTTTGGTTAAGAATAAACCCTTCTAATGTCTCTGTAACTTATTCAACCATTACAGCATCTTCAACGTTTGTAACTCCACGTTTGTTTTTCAGGTTTGTTGATGTCCTGAAGTTGCTTCATGTTGTAAGTACCCGCACACACCGCTCTCGGCTTCACACAAAAACACGCTCTATGTTTGCTGTGAAAGGAGCAGAAGCTGTTGTTATTCTGTGTATTTTATTTGATCTGCTGCTTGTCTTCTGTCTGAGCCCACATTCTCCATATGTGTTTCATTATGCTCAGAAGCCACCGCGGCACAGCCCCGTGCAGGATAACACTGAGTGTAGACTGAACTCCCCTCAGTCTCACACTTCTCACAGTTTCCCCCCTCGGACACTGTAGTGGAGTACGCTGAAGGCAACAGCGACTTGTCATGTTGTCTCCTTGTGTTGTTTTTTTCACCTCTTAAGTTGTTACTGAAACAGAAACACAGAGACACATTTCATTTTTGTGCTGCACTTCCCTCATATTAGGTTTGACACATAACACCAGAAAGCACACCCTGAGTGGTTAACAGATGTGTTTCTATCTATTATCAAACCAGTGTAACTCTGCTCTGTATATTTTCATCCTTATTGTCTTCAAAGTGAAACTATGTACTTTTGGATTCTCTTATTAAGATATGAAAAGTTCACAAAATGAATAGAAAGGCCCTCGACCCCATGTTGAGAGTTGACAACGTTAAGAAAAGAACTGTCCTTAAGAGCAACTTGGATTCAATCACAACAACAAACAGCTTCATGATTGAAGATATGACACAACACTGAATATCAAAAAGAGGAATGCTGTTAGAGGAACAGGACTCACAAGTTGAAATGTAATTGGACTTGTACTGTTTTATACAAAGAGAGACAAAGACTTGATAAGTATTGAAGGAAAAAGAGTGTCCAGTTGATCTGAACGGCTGATACTTAAAGCAGTAAAATCCTGGTCATCACTCAAAGGGAAGAGAAGCAATAATAGTTTGAATGGGAATGTATCAGCACATACTTTAAAACAGTTTTAAGGGGCTTTCTTAGTGTTGAACTTGGTTTTATGGATGAAAAGTGCAAAAAATATTGGTGCCAGAGAGTCTAAAGATGAACCTCGTGTCTGACCTCCTCAACTTGTGCTGATATTTAGATCAAGTGAGACGTGCTCAGATGATAGTTTGTGAAAGTTGAAGTTACCTCCTTTGGACATTTCTTGTAAATAAACAAGCTATAGTTACATTACAATGTATTTTGGGATTTTTTTTAACCCAAGGTTCCAGCTCCAAAGAGAGTGGGGAATGACTTAAGGGAAAGGAGTCATAGGTCGGATTTGAACCCTGGTCACTTGCTTGGAGGACTAAAGCCTCCATATGTAAAGGAAGCACCTACAGTGGCTGCATATCTTGTTAAAAATGTGAAAAGCCCTCTTAGGCTTATGTTTGTCCCTTCAGGGTTACTGTACAAACACAGTGGACTCTGTGGATCTGGCACGCTCTCCATTTAGATCTCAATGGCTCATTGTAAGGTGAAAACATACCACGCTATATAATATTCAAATTCTGCAGATCACTCTACCCAGTCTTACATTCTTAACGTTGTTAAGTGTAACTCACTAAAATGTTTCATCTCGGAGGCAATCCTGTTAAATGTATTGATAAAGTTCCTTCTCAAACATTCATGTAGCCAACGGCAGGAGTGTGTACTGAAACAGACACATTTGTCCTCTTATAAATGCTTGAGACGAACAAAAAAACAAGCACCGACTCTAAACAACTCTTCTCTATAGTGCTAATAGAGGGCATAACTCCCCTGATTATCTTTACATAACAGCCTGTGTGCTCCTATGTGAACCTTTGTTTACAGCGCTGGGCTAAGTCCTTTATATCAAAGTTAAGCTCTTTTTTTAATTAACTCTAGTTTTCTGATTCTTTATTTACCACAAACAAAATGATAAATATGCTAATATACGCAGACGTTTTGAGAGAAAAGGTCATAAACAAAAGATTATTGTAGGACTGAGTCATCAACAATGACTCCTCTCTGTGCAGCACAGAAACCAAGTGCTCGAGTCTCTGAAGACTTGAGAGGAGTCACATAAGGAGGAAAAGTCTTACCATGAAGAATGTTAAGGTGACCTACATAGTATTTGTTGTTTTTTACGTTTCACCCAGGCCTTCAGACTGCTTTTTACAGAGAGATCATTGATAAAACAACAGGCATGTTGTGTCTTCATCAGATTTTTCAGTTCAGCCATATTTTTAGCAAGGCTCGTATCCCTTTTGCACTGTTTCTATCAGGTGAAAACCTATTGTTTACAAAATATCAACTGTCCAGAAACAGAAAGAGAATGCATCTTATTAGAGTTCAGAGAATATTCTCCATCTGTATAAGAGTATTTTGTCTGCCTTGAAAAGGGGTTCTTAATCGCAATGGGACCAACACGGTTAAATAAAAATAATTGTCTAAAGTAAACGACCAAACTAAAGTGTGCAGGACATTTTGAATCCTATTCCTCCTTTACAGTCGGCTGTTGTCGTAGGAGGAGATCACACATGTTAACCACGGGGAGCTCTCTACAAGGTGCTGAGTCTGACAGCATTTTTATTTGCCATGTGTCCCAATAAACCAACCCCCACCCCAAAAAAAATCCACATCATCAAAAAAAAAGTGAAGCAGAGCGGCCTCCGTTTAGCTCTCCAATGTGCTGTTTTAGTCGTGATTCACAGAATACTGGAAATGTAAGAAAACCTAATGTGAGTCAGATATGTGTCAGCAGTATTTTGGTCCTTATCTTTTTTTCCCCTCAAGCCTCTCGGCGCCGTTCTCATTCATAGTTTTTCACACATTCTGCAGAGTGGAAAATATTCAAAAGCCTCAGAGTTCATTGAGATGCTGTACTGGCTTACTATTGGGATGTTATTATACGAGTCTACCCTGCTCTGCAATAAAACCTACTATACTAAAAACTGTTGAGAAAACATCACAGTTGAGTTGACACACATACGGCTTCTTGTGCTCCTTCTTGTGTCCATCTGATTTTATCTTTAATATCTGACCCACAGGACTTCCGTGACGCCGTATCTAGAGCGTCTCATCAGAGTGGGAAGGCTGTGATTGAGGAGCGGCTTCTCAACCAGATCCTGTACTACCTCCCACAGCTCTATGAACTCAACCACGATCTGCTCAGAGAGCTCAAGGAGCGAGTCGCCAAATGGTAAGAGTTTTCAAACTTGTGTGTATTTACTCAGAGAGCAGCAATGCATCTTCACTATATGATGGCCAGTTATGATTAAGAATCCCTCCGGCATTATCTTTCTGGACTACTTTCTCTCTGGAGCTGTCTTTTTTCATGGTTATTGCAAGGCGCCTTAGTTTCATATAAACTAATCTTAAAAGTTGTATTAAAGGTAGTTCAGCTTACAGTGTGCCTCCAATCCTGTAGCCCATTCTCTAGCTTCCAGCATGATAAAATAAGGTCCATAAAGTTGTTTTATCAAGCTTGAAGTGGCCAAACCTGATAAGAGCTCTGGCCTCAAATCCCCCCCCCCCCCCCCCTATACACTCACTGTCCTCGTTACAAATGGATGTTAAACTGCACCAAAATATGTGACCCAGGCTTTATCACCAAACATCAGTGTCCTTCTTCACTAATGCCCTTGTTGCTGAAGTGGAGACACTCCTGTGGAGAATCTTGTTGAGGCTTTCGTGCGCTGGTTCAATTCTGTTTGTAGAGCCGGTGTCTCATGTGCACATGCTAAAGTCTTCGTCGCACACGTTGCAACTCCCGATCAGCAACATTTGATGTCTGTCACCACCCTCTCTCTAACAACATTTCCTGTTACTTGTCAAACAATCACACAGACATTTACTTTCCAGCTGTTAGCACGTGCTGGTGTCTGCATTCTTTTAGCCCTGCAGTATGTACCTGATGAAAACCACATTCCTGAAGATATTGTACCAGTCTACCTTAATCATTTGTGTTGCGTGATTAAGCCGTATAGCACGCTTCACATCAGAGTACAATGTTAATCCAGAGGGAGAAGTTTGGTATTTTACTGCCTTAATGTGTTTATTAGTGGATGTTTGATTTCTTTATAAAAGGGCTGACTTATAACACACAGTCTGAACTGTAAAAGCTACCACACCTCCACACCTCCACTAATCTGTCACTGTGATTCCTCCACTCTGTCCTGACTCCACATGGTGCTATCATATCTATTACTGACTACTGTCCTGTATTAAACAAAGGACAGAGGCTCTGAGGAAAAGTAAAAATCATAAAGAACTTAAATATTTAACGTTGTTAGTAATACGAGTTAATTCAGTTCAATTCAATTCAAACAACTTTATTAATCCCTGTTTGGGCTATTGATGTGGAGCAGCTTGTAAATATAAGAAAGAAACATAAATATAGACAAGTTGACATACAAACAACAGATTACACAAGTAATTAAAATGTAAATAAGACCAAAAGGAGATACTAATGTTAGATAGACTGATTAGGGGTCAGCCAGACTGAATGAAAAATAAAAACACTAGAATGATCAGTCGAATCAGTCAAAGCCATGATGATGAAAGCAAACGATGGTTTAAAAATAAATCATCCAGTAATTGTAACAAAACCTTCATTCTGAACCAGTCCTAACTCTTAATGTCAAGTGTATCTCATTCTACTTTATTCTGTGTACAGGGATGAGAATGCCCAGCTGGCAGACATTTTCCTGAAGAAAGGGCCATATCTGAAAATGTACTCCACATACATCCGCGAGTTTGACAAGAATGTCGCTTTACTGGTCGAGCAGACTAAGAAGAACCAAGCGTTTGGCGCGGTGGTGCGGGAATTTGAGGTAACAAGGCTTGCTTTACCTGTTTTCAGAGTAGGCGGGTCGAAAAGGTTGTTTATGTATGAGTTTGTTTCTTAAATTGGGTCATTTGTAATGTCATTTCCCTTCCCCTAGGCTAGTCCACGCTGTGCTAACTTAGCTTTGAAGCATTACCTACTGAAGCCTGTTCAGAGGATTCCCCAGTATCAGCTGCTGCTTACAGGTACTGCAAAAAAAAAAAATCCTTTTTTTTTTTTTTCAGCATTATATTCTCATCATCACTGTCACACTCTGTTTATTTCATTTTCTGTAATTCAAAATGAAGCTTCCTTGTTATTATGGGCTCTAAAGCTTGGTTTGTTTGTTCCAACCTGTGATGTTCCATTTTAGGCACCATGCTGCCCTCTGGTGTTTGAGAAAATCATTTTTCTGTCTTGCCTCTTCAATTTTCATATAACAAGTTTTTTTTTTAAGTGCAGCCCACATCAGATTTGGTGACATAACTGGAGCTTTAACATGAAGGAGCTTAGTGTTTCATGAGTCTAATGCATCAGAGTCAATCCCTCATTACCAAAATGTGAAGAATGTTCCTTGCGTCACGCTTGTGTAATTGTATTATGTAAGCACCTGCAGACCATGTTATCCAGGATTTTACATTTTTAGATTACATTCATGGAATTCACTGCAGAACACTGAGCTTTTGTATCCCAGCATGCGAAGGAGTCTCCACTTGTTTGTGTGGACTTCTGACACGTTTGTTTTTGTGTTCCAGATTATCTGAAAAATCTGTCTGAAGACTCTGCGGATTACAAGGACACACAAGGTAAACCCTTCAACATCTACACGCTGTAATCTCACCTGAGTCCCCTGAGGGAGTCAGTGCATGAACTATGTCATGTTTGTGATGCACTTCTCACTTTTTAATCCCCTCAGCTGCTCTTGGGATTGTGAAAGAGGTGGCCAATCATGCCAACGACATCATGAAACAAGGGGTGAGAGACATCATGACGTCATGACGTCTGTTGACGTTTACATAAAGGGCTTCATGTTGCTGATGCACACTTCTTTATGTATCAGGATAACTTCCAGAAGCTGATCCAGGTGCAGTGCAGTCTGAATGGACACCATGAGATAGTGCAGCCTGGGCGGGTAAGGCTATACAGATTTTGCTCGTGTTTTCTTTTTTTTACAATTATGCTTTCGAAAAGAAACTTTATTGTGTGTGTACCTACATGAAATCAAGTTAAATTCATTAAATTTACCTTGAGCACTGAAGCCGTTTCCCACAAACAATAATAATTAAATAAATAAAGAGTACAGTCTAGACCTGCTCTTTTTGTCAAATGTCTTAATAACATTTGATGTGAATTAGCGCTATACAAATTAACATTGATTTTCAGATAATGCTCAATTTAAAAAATGTAGAACAAGATCTCACTTTAAGGTTTATTTAGTAGCTGCTCTTGAACTTTCCTTTATATCAGCTTAGCCTCCTCTGCAGACAGCTTTTGCTGGCGTGTCATGTGAAAATAGATGTTCGAAAATAAATTTTCTTTCTACTTGAATGACTTCTAGTGTGGTGTAAAAGTTCAGTTTCTGAGTTCAGGCTTGACCTTAAAGTAGTTAATGAAACAAACCTCCCCCACAGTTCTAAAGCTTCTTTTTTCACGTTAAAATGATCTTGTTTCCCTCATCAATACAATTGATTATGAATGAATGACAGTTGTGCATTGACTGTTGACTAATTATACATTATAATATATAATGTTAAAAAGGGCCATTAATGACTTAAACTACATGGTACTATAATGGCTGCATGGTGGTTCAGTTGTTAGCGCTGTTGCTTCACTGGTTCGAATCCCCGTCGGCCAGGAGCCTCTGTGTGTGGAGTTTGCATGTTCTCCCAGTGCATGTGTGGGTTCTCTCCGGGTACTCGCGCTTCCACCCGGAGTCCAAAGACATGCTCGTTAGGTTAATAGGTGACTCTGAATCGCCTGTAGGTGTGGCTGGTTGTCTGTCTATACAGTATGTAAGCCCTGTGATTGGCTGTAACCCACCTGTAGCCAATGACAGCTGGGATCGTCTCCAGACCCCGGGAAAAGCGGTATAGCTAATGAATGGATGAATGTTATTGTAACAAAATCCAATAGTGCAGCAGTAATTAAAATAAACAAGAATTCAAATTAGCAGAACTTTATTGGCAGAAATCATTAACATTCAAATGTGGTTTTACATGAACACTTGTTAAGTAGTGTATTATTTAAATACTTTTTTCAAATTAAAAAAGTAGTTGCCACTAGGGTTGTTGCATTGAACAAGTGGAACAACATGCATGATTTAATGTGATTTATGGTTTGTATTTTTTTATTCAAGATCTTCCTGAAAGAGGGCGTCTTGAAGAAACTGTCCAGGAAGGTCATGCAGCCCAGGATGTTCTTCCTGGTACTGACAAACCTCTCTCTTCCTTCTCTTATCTCACTCTCATTCTTATACAACACGCTCCAACTTTTTTTATCCAAATATCTTATGTGAGTGTTTGATTGTGATGATAGGCACTTCCCTAGAAATCATTTTTGCTACATTTTATTATTTTCTTTATTAATTCTGACTGCATATTGATATTTTAGGACAGCATTTTGTTTTACAAGTTTTTGAAAATCTGACTCTGTGCTCCTTTGTTTAGTCTAAGAAAACACAAAATGTAAAGGGAAGAAATTAAGTTTCTTTGTCATTTCCCCTCCAGTTTAACGACATCTTGCTGTACACCACTCCAGTTCAGTCGGGACAGTACAAGTTCAACAAAATGTTGTCTCTGGCTGGGATGAAGGTCAGAAACTTTTTTTTAATTTTTACACTCCTTATCTTTAAAAAAAAAAAAATCTATTATCACAAGACATGATGAGCATACCCCCTGGCATCACTGCTCACAATAGAAATAATTACAGGTGAGCAAACCCAACCAGGAAGCCAATCAGAATGAGCTGAACATCGAGAGTGTGGAGCGCTCCTTCATCCTCTCAGCAAGGTAATAATCAGAAGATGGTTGAGAACTTAAGTTCTGCTATCATTTATTTCAAATAAGCCATGCTGTTTCCTTGCGATGTAGAGGTCTGTAGTAACGCTTTGTTTTCTCTTTGTAGTTCGGCCACAGAGCGAGATGATTGGCTTGAGGCTATTTCAACCGCCATCAGTGAATACACCAAGAAGAAGATCAGTTTTATATCTGGCAAACCTCCAGAAGAGGTAAAATAACCTCACACGTTGTTTGCAGTATGAGCCTCGCTTGTAATGAAAAATACAAGAACATTTTTACTTAAGGGCATAGAGGAACCCCAGAGGTTATATCCTGTTCCTTTACTTTCTCCAGGTAGAGCTGAGTGATGGTGCTGATGGTGCTCCTTTGGGATCCAAAGCCCCCATATGGATCCCTGATCCCCGGACCACCATGTGTATGATCTGCATCTGTGAGTTTACGCTAACATGGAGGCGACACCACTGCAGAGCATGTGGAAAGGTAAGGTTTGCTAGAAAAAGTCACTCTGTTAAAAAATGAGATGACTGATGAAACTGTACAAGAAGAATAGGTTAAAAAAAAGTACTTCTAATGGGAAAACATTAAAACAAAATTCTTTATTATTCCACCAGGTGGTGTGCCAGTCCTGTTCCTCTAACAAACACTGCCTTGAATACCTGAAGAACCAGTTGGCACGAGTGTGTGACCAATGTTTCCTTGAACTTCAACAGCAGAAAAGTAAGTCTGACTGCCTTCCTACATTAGACCATATTACCATGGCAACAATGTTTCTGTGACGTCACACTCGGGGTGGGAAGTGAAAATACTGTTATCACGTCGCACTGCTTTGTTCCAGTTTGTGACTCATATGAATTTAAAGAATCTGAAAAATGGATGACCTAATGATGAGCAACTACAACGACAACAGGAAGTGAAACTCCAGAGAATCCTCAGGGCACATTTGAAGTTAAAAACCATATTTGAGAACCCATTAGCTACCATCAGAACAGGAAACATTCACATTCAGCCATTTCCTTGCTAACTTTTACATTTAATAACAACATATACTATAGAATACATTTATATAAGCCTGAGGTAAACACACTAGAGGTATTAATGTTTATTGGGTTAATCTCCACCTTTAACTTGAAATGTGGCCTTATGTCTCTCCAGATTTTCAACTGGTCATAAGTCCCCATCGCCCTTGTAATTTCAAAATTGTGGATGTCTGACAACAAGTTTGCATTTGACACAGACAAACCTTGTATTCTATGTATTAAAATGCATGTGACACATTCTGTTATTCAGATGAACAAGCTCTATCGGCAGCTGTTTCTCCTGGAAGCAGAGCAACCTTTGCCTTCAACAGAAGGCAGAAGAAGATACCTGCGGCCCTCAAAGAGGTGACTGATGCTTTGTCCTCATCAAAGGTGCACTGTGGGTATTGTAATGATGACATCTTATCTAATCAGACAGGGTGTTACTTGTTTCAGGTTTCTGCAAACACCGACAACTCCTCGATGAGTGGGTATCTGCAGAGGTCCAAGGGCAATAAGAAGCAGGGGAAGAGGCTGTGGTTTGTCATCAAAGACAAGGTCCTGTACACATATGCTGCTAGTGAGGTAAGACTTCCTGTTTGTACAAGTGTAAAAGTTTAGTGTTAAGTCATAATGGGACAGAAAGGACGTTATTTCATGCCCTTGCAACAGCTGTCTTTTTATTCCGTCTTCATACAGGATGTTGCAGCCTTAGAAAGTCAGCCCTTGTTGGGATTTATGTTGAAGGTTGATCCATCACAGAAGTTTCAGTTTAAGCTCTACCACAAAAACACGCTTCACTACATTTTTAAAGCTGATGACGTCCAAACAGCTCAGAGGTATGGTATTTAAAGAGAGACATTGATTGCACTTGAACACAAATGTATTGCAATTCTAACCATATTAACAATTCTCTTTTTTTTTCTTCTTTTTCTTTTCAGATGGATCGACAGATTTAAAGAAGCCACCGTGCTCTAATGTCAACATCGTGTGTGCAGCTTTTTTAACACACTCTTCAGCCCAATCCAGAAAATGTTTTACCTCAGTGCTCTCTGAATTTTGTACAAAGCATTGGGAGACAGCATATTAGTTGCACTGGTATATGGTATACTCATACTATGAGTACTCATTGAGATTGAATAACCTGTGTTGTTTTGAATGTTTACATGAATCTTTTCAAATATGCATTTATCCTTTCGAATTCTCTGTAGCCATTTTAGGTTTTGATTTATGTCAGATTTTAATTGACTAGAAACCTTCTTTAATCTTCTTAGCAGATGGGTTAAAAGCCTGTTGTCAGTAGACTTGTAATATATAAGGTCAAAGGCTATCATATAGGTGTTTCTTCTTGTTTGGGAATACTGTAAAATCCGGTGTATATGATGCACTTTTAATACCTACTTTTTCATTTCAAAAGTTGGCTGAGTCTTATTAACAGGTGTGACCGATATACCAGTATCCTTATTACATGCTTGTAAAGGTTGCTGTAGGCCACACAATGCATCCTCATCATGTTTGTTTGTTTGTTTAGGCAACTGTCATCTCATATTTTATGACTTTTATTTGACTGCAAGACTAAAACAGTTCACATGGTGTTTCAGGGGGAATTTTCACTTTATGGACAAAACTGTACCATACTTTTTTTTTTTGCACTTAATAACTCAAATTGCTGTAGATAGTTTATACAAACAACATCTGTAAATATCAAGTACTGTAAAGTAAATGTGGTGAATGTCAGTTTTACTCTTTAACTCCGGTCACTGAAATAAATGTTTATTATACTGTGCTATTTTTTTTTTTTTTTTTCCACTTTAGAAAATAATTTGGCTGTGCATTAGGAGGCTGGAACAGCATTGTTTTCAAGTCAGCAACCGGGGGAATAATTTACATTAATATTTAACTAACTTTACTGAAACTTGACAGTTTTTTAAGCAGATTTTATATGTTGAATTTTAAGTTTGACATGTGTTCCACTTTAAAATGTGATAACTGTTAAAGAACAGAAATTGCAGTGGTGATCATTGAGATGGGATATATATATAATATTTACAGTCTATGATGGGACTAGTTGACTCAGCGTTGTACATCAGTTCATATATTTCAAAACGTGTCAACTTAAGTGTTCTGTCTTATCTGATTTCAACAATTCATAACTCCAGTCACAAAAACCAGAAGCCAAGTAAATAAAATTTTGACAGCGGGGTGGCTATGAATCGACGCGACACAACTGCGCATGTGCACAAGTCTTATACTATGGAAAAGAAAAGGTCACGAACTCTGACCCTCCCACTTACTGCACCAAACAGTTATATTTATTAATTGAAGGATATACATCATCCCCCAAACATACGTCTCGTTGACAGGTAAGAAACATCTACTATCGAGCAACCCATGAGCTGCAAATGAAAGGCAGACACAAGGTGGCCAGTAACACAGGAAGAGAGGGAGTGTTCGGCGGCTCCACAGCAGGGAAGCAGCCATTAGCCACCAGTTAGCAAACAGCTAATCTAGCCGGTTAGCACAGTCGTCGGCAGCGCAGAACATCGAAATCAATTAAGCGGGTAAGCATCAATGTTGTTATTGTTGTTTGCGTATGCGACACAATTCGTCAGTCGACAACCGTAATATATTTAAATTAAGCTGTCGACACTAGAATGGCAAAGAGAAAAAAATCTGCAAACACGACACGCTAGTTAGCCACCTAGCTCGCCCCCGTCGTTAGCCGAACATAACACTGTTAGCTCGCGTTAGCTCATGCTGTGCTAACGAAGCTAAACTAGTCACCGGAAACTTCTCAGCCACGTCCTGGCAATTTAACTCAGAATATAAACATTCAAGTGTCGATGAATCGTCAAGCTGCTGTGTTGAACATCCGTAACCATGTTGAAGTCCTGTTAAAAAAAAGAAGATGTGAGAATTATGCCCTGTTTTTTTTTTCTTCCTGCTGCTCCGATGTCCCGCCATTGACTCTGCGTTTCTGCCGTCCCGGGCCCTGAACCCTAGCTGTGCTTTAACCCTTCAATGTTGACCTTTCACCCACAGGAAAAGAAATACCTTTTATCTTCCGTATCGATTTTTAAAAAGAGCTGCCTGTCAAGAGCCTGTTTGTGTCACTTTGCTTGTTAGCTTTTCCGGCTCATTCGTCCCCACTTTGCTGTTAATCACATTTTAATGTTATAACAAGGCCACCGAGTGTTACTGTGTCGAGCTAACGCAGGCTAACGCCACTTTGCTCAGCTCGTAATCGTACAAGAGCCGCACACAAGTCTTAAATCAGACATTTGCATCCTACCTGTTGGCCATTTATGTATATATTTTTTAAACAAGCTTTCCCTTTGTTTTGCTAGTACAATCGATAAGACACGACCAGACGTATTGTCTAGCTAAAGAGACAGCTGCAGGACTAAACAGGAGGGATCTGGTTATTTTTTTTTATCACATTGTTTTAGACTTAATTGCTTTTATTTGTCAACAACAGCTTCTGAGTGTGTAACATAAGTATATTGGGAACATTTGCCTCCCGAGCATCAAACATTTCAGTATTTAAAAAGTAAGATAATTTAAAATGACATTGAAAGAAGTATGGGATAAGTCTTATGGGATTTTACTAAAGCACAGAATCAAGACATATGATATTTTTTTTTACATATGCTAGAGTCCCCATGAAAACACATGCATCATCAGTGTAAAGTATTGGGCATGGTAGCTGAAGTTTACATGTATACTGAGTCAAACCCGCCCTACACTGTGTAACTGTCTGTATACTATAGTATCTATTTTTTTGTACATTCTTAATTTTCTTTTTTTAATTTAAATTGTACTGTGTTCACTTTTTTGCTGCTGTAACCATGTAAATTTCCCCATTGTGGGAAAAAATAAAGGATTATCTTATCTTAGTTTATCTTATAGCCTGTATGTCTACAAAAGCTGGAGAAAAAAAAAGTGCTAAACTGGGACACACGTCTCCTGAAAGTTGTTTTTAAAAACTACAATGGCCGGCTAGTTTGTAAAGTTTTTAATGGGTTTTAATGATTTATTGGGAAAGAATAGGATGGCGCATACATTTTATTTAATTACAGTACAGAAAGTGGGGAAAAAAATAATAATTTGATAATAATTTAATCACTTTATCTTGTCATTCTCTGCAAATACTGTCTCAATTCTCAATTCCCCCCAGTTAACTTCATCATTCATTTTGTAATGTATAAACCCCCCTGTTTTTATTTTTATTTATATTTTTATTTATCTTATCTATTCTGTTTAATGTGTATTTTTGAGCTTTCTTGTCTGTGCTGCTGTAACGCCCGAATTTCCCCTCTGGGGATCAATAAAGTATTATCCTATCCTATCCTAGGTACTCCCTCACATGTTAAACATATGCTCTTGTTACAGGTGTGCATGTCTTATGGGGCACTAATGTGAAGAGGTGTGCAGCATCAGAATGGATGGACAAACTCAAAGGATTCAACTTGTGTCAGCAGACAACAGCATGGCGCTAGGACACAGAATTCAGGTGATGTGACGGCCCATTCGCTATAGAAGCCTTTTTTTAAATTTGTGTCGATATGCATATACTGGAGCCTTAGTGCCTTTGATTTAACTTCTGGCACCTAGAAATAACTTGTACTAATTTAAAACCTGTGATTGAGCGTCTGCCTCGATGCACAGACTCTGCATTTGGCACATTTGACCCACCTCGCATGACCTGCAGTATGACTTCTGCGCATGCACAAATTGAAATTGCGATGGTATAACAATATATAATTTAGCCCTAAAAGCGATGTTTCTGTACTTATTCCACTTTTCATATCATTACTCCAACTTCTCCCACCCAGGTTTCATTGTATACATTAAGTACCCTCTCACGTTTGGATTTTCTGTTACAAATAGATTGTAACCGATCAGCAGACTGGCCAGAAGATCCAGATTGTCACATCACTTGAGCCCCCTTCGCCTGGAAAGCAGCAGTTCATCCTCACAAACGCTGACTACTCCTCCGGTGGAAAAGTGATCCTGGCCAAGCAGGAAGGCTCTCCCAACAAGGTCATCCTCACTACTCCAGACGGCTCTGGAGTTAACCAGCTGTTGTTTGCTTCGCCTGAACTCGCTGGGCAGCAGATTCAGGTATCATAAAAGGATGTCAGTGACTCATTTCTGGCTATTTGGAAACTCAAGGGTCTTATGACCCAAGCGTGCACATGTTTAGTCAGTCTATTCGTATTATAGTGTATTAAATTACTTCATTGTCTTGGGTTGTTTGTCAGTTCGTGACTGAAGGGTCGGACCAGTCTATGGTGAAGCAGGTTGTGGAGTACTGCGTTGTCTGTGGTGATAAGGCCTCAGGTAGGAATTCAGTTTAATTTTCTGTAATATCATTATTCTTCAGTACGACTAATGAGCAAACAATTCAACCCTTTTTATTTATTTTTTTTTGTCTCTACTAGGACGTCATTACGGGGCCGTCAGCTGTGAGGGCTGTAAGGGCTTCTTCAAACGAAGCATTAGGAAGAACCTCGTGTACACTTGCAGGGGCTCCGGGGAGTGTGCCATCAACAAGCTCCACCGAAACCGCTGCCAGTACTGTCGACTGCAGCGCTGCATTGCTCTGGGCATGAAACAGGATTGTAAGACGCTGTAAAATGAAGTCTATATACAGTTGTGGGTAATCTATGTCGGACTCACTTTTAAAGGTCTGGTGTATTTGTTTAATCTTCAGCTGTACAGTGTGAGAGGAAGCCCGTTGAAGTGACCACCAGAGAGAAATCTGTCAACTGTGCAGCCTCCACTGAAAAGATCTACATCCGCAAGAACCTGTGTAGTCCTCTGGCTGCCACGCCCACTTTTGTGTCTGACAAGGAAACAGCTAGGTAAAAGCCACCTTACAGAATGTAATACACTAATTAACTCACTTACTAGAGAGAACTGTACAGCAACACCACTATTACCCTAACTATAAACAGTATCTGTGCAATAAATGTAAAATGTTCTTTTAGACGGTAACATGACATATTCACAATGGAATGGAAACTATGCATGGCTAGAATATATTCAAATGCAGCTACCCACTACAGCTTTAAATGACAGTAGACTTGAATTAGCACCTGTCTTTCACTTCGTCTTCATCTGATCAATGTAAGCTTAAGAGGGATTGGATTGGACTGAGCTAAATGAGATTTTACAAGTGTAACTCGTAAGCTTATTACAGTTTGAGTAAGCACTTTGTTATATTACATGACAGCAAACTACATAATATAATCTGACATGTTAACTCTCTTCCTTCAGGTCTACCAGTTTGCTCGAGTCAAGCATGTTGCTCAACATCCAGCAACCCTTCACCAAGCTGGAAAACACCATCTTAATACCAGCATCTCCTGACAAGGTAACACAGATGCAGTGAAGCGGCTTTTAAATACTCTTGATACATATCAAGTCAAATCGCGCAAATCCCTAATCCATACATGTGACATGTCCTTGTTATTCTTTCTGGGAGTCGTACAGTAATGGGCACAAACAATATGTTAACCTGCGACACGGAAGTTTAAATAAAGTCAAATTTCCTTGTAAATAAAACGGTCTATATTATCACTGCGATCCATCCAGCAGGATGACCCATCTCAAGGCGATCTTAGCACGCTGGCCAATGTGGTGACGTCCCTCGGCCACCTCAAGCAGGCCAGGGAGGCAAGTGACAGTGGCAACGACATGATGGGAGTTGAAACTCTGAGCAACGGAGACGGCTCGATAGCAGACATCCAAGGAGACGAGCAAACTGCAAGTGATATCACTCGGTGAGTGAGGCTTTGATACTGAGCGGTAGTTTTTTCTTTTTTAATACACGTGCTGGAGATTTACAGGAGCACTGGACAGAGACCCAGGGGCTCTTACTTTGTGTTTGTCTCAAAGCTTTAATGAAATTTCCTTTCGGGCCATGTGCTTTCTGACTCGTCTCTTTAGGACATAATTAGATTTATCCACAGACATCAAAATTGTTCCTGTGACAAGGATGCACTGCAGGGTTTTAGGTTGTGTCCAGTGTTTCCTGTTTTGTCTAAGCCTTGATATTTAATTATGCAATTAAAACAATGTTTATGTTGAAACGTAACATTTTGTTCGTGTTTGTGTATCTGTAGAGCTTTTGACAACCTGGCCAAAGTCCTTCATCCAGGTGAGGGCTCAGCAGTAGATTCCTTGGAGGCCACAATGCAGCTGATGTCAGGAGACCAGTCAGGTCCTGTGGTGGAGCTAGAGGGGCCTCTGCTCTCTGACAGCCATATCCCTTTCAAGGTAAAAGCAGAAACGCTGAGCGTCAGGACTAAATCTAACTGAGATTGCTGCTGATGTTTTACTGAGTTACACATTTTCACACATTTCATTAACACGGCCTTCATGTTTTCTCCCCTCACTCTACAATATGTACCTCCAGCTAATGATGCCTTTGCCTGTGCCAGAGTACCTCAATGTCAACTATATCTGTGAGTCAGCTTCCCGGCTCCTTTTTCTCTCTATGCACTGGGCTCGCTCCATCCCTGCCTTTCAAACCCTAAGGTAAGACTTTGTTGTTTCATGAAAACAACTTCTTAAATAGTGGCTTTTGGACGATGTGATAACATGTCATGTCAGTTGTACAATGCTAGTTAAATGAGCAAAAATTATATCAAGGCAGCACATCTCATATTTCAAGGCTCAAAAAGGCTTTATCTGACCTAAACGACTCAACATAAGCCACAAAAAGTCAGTAAAGCTGCAGTTATGCAGTCTATGATCCCTATTTCACAGCTATTTGACATTTTAAGGTGGAATGTTTTCTAGAATGCTACTCAGTGCATGAGTTGATGTCATAAATCAATCAAGCCATCTTAAATGCTGAAACCATAACTGACCATTATATTTGTTTGATCGTCTTTCTTGCATGACATATACACTTCAGTGATGATAACTGGATCTTGAAGTGCTTAAAAAAGTGATTATGAATTTCAACTGCAAATATAAAGGATTTTCATCATATGTGTTGTGCTGCGCTCCCAAACCCAAAAATCTCATGAACTGTGGCTTTTCAAACAAACAAAAAAACCTATACAACTCTTAGCTGGCTGCTGCATTGTTGTCAGAGAAGCCAGCACTTCAACATAGCATGTTTCCTTAATGTCTGATCATATAGTAAGGTCACTTTATCTATCTTTACGTCTTTACGTATGATGATGATGATGATGATGTATGCAAGAGGTAACCATGCTCAGGCCCGATTGGGGCTTGTGCAATTTGAGTACGGGTCAGCCAGGAGTGGAGAGGGGGACCAATCGTGCTTCAGTACGGTACGGGACAACTGGGCCTAGTGTGAGTCTTATCTTCTGAGATTTCGAATAGATTCATAACTTCCAATTATTATTATTTTTTGACTAATCGGTCACTCCCTGCTAAGTGCTAAGGCTAGCTCTTTAATTCAGTAGAATGCCAAATGGAGCAGCAAGACATTCAGCCAGTCTCACAGATGACTGGAGTAGATCCTGAAGTATGTACAAATTAAAAAATTGACTTTGAATCCATGAATCCCGAATCGTTTTGAATCAAAAATAAATAAAAGCGTGACCCCAAGAATCGAAGTTGAATCGAATCGTGAGCCACCCAAAGATTGCCAGCCCTAGTGTGAGTGCGCCCTTACAACTTGAGATGTGCTGCTTTAATATTTTTTAACATTTTTTGCTACTTGGGCTAAGCACCCTACAGAGAATCCTCTTTGGTGAAGCACAACCTCCCCCTGTAGTTACTTAAATGAGGTTTCAGCTGTGTGGCTATATGGTTCTCTGTATGTTGTAAATTAACCTTTGATGTCATTTTATTTTTTTTACAGTGGTCAGGACAATGACATTAACTTGATGAAAGCCTGCTGGAATGAACTGTTTGCCCTCGGTCTTGCACAGTGCTCCAACGTAATGAATGTTGGTACCATCCTAAGTGCCATTATCAGCCATCTGCAGACCAGCTTACAGGAAGGTAGGAGGGCTTTTTGTCTGCATCATGTAACACATGAATAGAATTTCAGAAACCAAAACAGTACTTCCAGTTTGAGGTTAAGGGGGAAAAAAAAGAATTTCTGAGAACTGTGATGCTAAATTGATGCTCCTAACATCACTGATCGTAAATGTGGTTTTTTATGTGCCCTACAGAGAAGCTGTCTCCGGATCGAGTAAAACTTGTGATGGAGCACATTTGGAGGATGCAGGAGTTCTGTAACAGCATGATCAAGCTGTCCCCAGACTCTTATGAATATGCCTACCTCAAAGCCGTTGTTCTCTTTAGTCCGGGTGTGTAGACTTTTGCAAAAACAGAACTGTTATTTTCTCCTACTGATTATTTTATTTTATTCGTTCGGGCAGACAAAAAGTTTAAAATTTCCCAGAGGTCCAAATGTGCATCTGCTAATTTCTGTCTGCTCATGTGTTGTTGTTTTGTTTTTGTACCAGATCACCCGGGCATAGATAATACTCCACAAATAGAGCGGTTTCAGGAGAAGGCCTACATGGAGCTGCAGGACTATGTAACCAGGACCTACCCAGAAGACTCTTATCGGTAAGTAGGCTTTATTTTAGTTCTACATAATATCAGCAAGGCGATGATGTACACATTAACCTGCTTCACATTAAGCAAGATCAAGATCAGTCTTGATATCATGTCGGTGGTGTACACATTATAAATTTGTCATCTCCTTATTGCTCTCAGGTTGTCCAAGCTCCTGCTGCGTCTTCCCGCCCTCAGGCTTATAAGCGCAGCCGTCACAGAGGAGCTGTTTTTCGCTGGTCTCATTGGAAACGTGCAGATCGACAGCATCATCCCTTACATCCTGAAAATGGAGTCGACAGATTATAACAGCCAGGCAGTCCCCGGGGTCTGACACTGTGCTATTTCTTATCGCAACTTTGGACTGCGAAAAACTCGAAAGCCAACCAACCCGAGTGCTCCACAGCAAGATCACCAAGTGGTCATAACCTTTTTTTATTTATGATACAGCATCCCTTGGGAAACCTGTTGTCACTCTTCTCTTGCTCCCACTTCTGACTCCTTAGTAACCAGTCAGTAAAAAAACTCACAAACAGGACAAATAAAACCTCCTCCAGTGGCCAACGAGCCGGACAATACATGCCCATTCAGGAATGAACCTTTGAAGCCTGCATAGTAGATTGCGCTTTCTATTGTACATAATGTTTTATCCTTCATCGCCTCCAAGCCTTTCCTTTTTCTGCGGATCTCGATCGTACTTTGTAAGAAACAGGATTATTTGGTTTTCACTGCTTTACAACATGGTCATGCCTTTTTTTATTTTCTTAATATTATGAGAAAACTTGTCAACGTGAAATGATATGTGAGATGTTATTGCAAAAAGGTTCTAACCTTTATTCCTTATGTGTTTGCCAATCCAAAGGATCGGGCAGCATCAACGCGTTAAATATTTGACATGCAGATCTGAAGTAATCATGTATATAGATATTGTGTATATAGAATGAACCAGGAATGCTACAATGGGCAGCACTCTGTAATTTATGAATTCCATATTTTGGATGAAGTAATGCAGCTGAAAAATGATGGTCAAGTCATTTAAAAATAAAATAAAAACTTGTTTAAAAAAAGATCCTCCCTTACTTACACAATGAAGCTTTAATTATGATTTATTATCAGAACAGCTGTAATGGATTCCTCCACATCACTTAAATAGTTTAAGAACAGGGAAAGATTAAAAAGAAATAACACAAAAAATGAAAATGGGGAAATAAATCATTAATTCTGAGCTCCATAATCTGTTTGAGAAGTTCTTCGAATATATTGTGTTTTCAAAACGAGGTGAATAAGTAGAATTACAGGAGACACGGCAAGCTAATCAACCTTTGATCTTTGTCCTGTAAAGCCCCCTCTCCTTCACAAAGAGAACTCAATCTGTAGTGTTTGCTGATTCACTTGAAGTAACCCGGCAGCAGGGAAGCTGACCCCCTTGTTTGACATTGATATTTCACGTCACAAACAGACATTCTTAACTGTAAGTTAAACTTATATATTAGAGGCTGTGGAGACTTAAATGTTGCAATACATTGAGAAAAAGGGGAAGTTTTTCTGTTTGGTGAACATTTTTGTTTCAGGTCTGGGGAACTGCCCGTCTTAAAAAACAAAAACTAGAAAAAAATACATAATTGTGAAAATATAGCACACATTTCTGTTCAAGGTAATTCAGACAGAGACAACAATGGGATATTCAAAATGTTAAAAATCTTGAGTTCAGGAAAAGCAAAGGCAACTGATCAACCTTTGAATTTAGTCCAGTTGAAGCCCCCCCCCGTCAAAGAGAGAACTGAATCTGTAGAGTGTTCACATTGGATTTCAGGATTAGCCCAGGTGTTCTGACTTACCTGAACAACATGGCAAAGTAAACCCCTCCCTGACTTGAAATCAACGAAGAACTCAGTGAGCGTACAGCTCGTAACTTGTAACCACAAACACAGCAGATTGTTTACATGTCACTTCCGAATTACTAATGGAAATCTGTATCCTACTCCTGTGCCTTAACTGTCGCGTTTTGTGTCAGGGGAACTGAAGGTGGAAGATGTGGGCGGGTGATATTGTGACAAGACTTACAGTGTATTACTGGCCAATCAATATTTCATTAAGCAAATGCAGATATGGGTGAACAGAGGACAGTAAGCTTCCTTCTCTGCAGTGACTCAGTGAATGTGTCCGGCACTGATAGGAACATTAAAACTTGAGGACCACATGAATGATATTGTCTTGCTGCTGTTTTTAGAAGTCCGTCGTCCAGTGAATCCAGCAGCTTCTCACGTCTCTTGACTTGCCCTCTTTGAACCACAGAGGTTTATGTCATGTCAATGTATGGCTCTGACAGTGTACGGTCAGTGTACGGTATGAACAATAGAGGGCTCTCTTCACGGCACAAGTCAGAACAATTCTCTTCTTGTCCGCAACTGTAAATGTTAAGCGATTTGTGATGCAACCTTGGCTATTGTGTTCACAGTTAGGTGGATTAGCTCATTCCAAGCTGAATGAATGTGAGTGTAAGGGCCAGTTGGACTGCTCCCATGGGCTCTCTCTTGGATTTAGTTTAGAGGGCTTGAGCAGAAAATGGCGAGGGGGGCTGCTGGACAAATGTGAGGAATTCTCCTTAACTAGCTTTCATTAATGCTTACAGATCATACACTGTAAGTGATAACGTATTTCATAATAAAAAATTGTGTTTCAAGAGATCAGATAAAAACAAGCTCAGCTGTGTTCAGTGATATTATAGAAAGTTATCATATATAGGCTACATTCATGTAAAGAACCCTGAATATATGCCACCCAAATAACACAACAGCAGACTAAAAAGTAGCTTACTACAATTTACACAAATGTGTAATAAAGATGATGTGACAAAAAGTACAATTAATTTATTCCTTACCTTTTTTTTATTTATTTACATTTTCCATTATTTTACTGATTGGGGTCTGACTGCTCTTGATACATTGTGTTGTGGTCAATACCTGCATATTTTTCAGTTTAACACGCATTTCCCCCTCGCTTACTAAAAATAAGAAATGTGTAGTGGCTGAGGAAATATAGGTACCGGTACATTCACTTAAAAAGATGTATTTAAATGGAATAGTTTTTAAAGATTTATCTGCGTTATGACAGCTATTTATATAAACTCTGGGGCATTTCACCCTGAAATCTTTCACTTTTTCTTCCACTGCAGTGATCCTGCAGTGAGAGGACCTTTAGTTTTATGCAGAACATCTTAGAACATGATGGAAAATAGTTGTTAAGAGTTGTAATAAATCATACATTATTCAAATGAACTCCAAGCAAATGACACTTTTATAGCTAACAGAGCATGTTTCCAATTCAAATCGTACTTAAGTTACAGTAAAGGATCTGATCACTTCTCAGATCACTGCTGAGTTTAACAGTGTGATCTGTTTTGGCCTGATGGTGAAACACATACAACAGGCTGTTTTGGCATTTTTTGCTTTGATAAATAGAAGGCTACATTGTTTATAAGCTATAATCTAAAGTATTTTTGACTACTAACCACCACAAATGAAACCAAACTTGAAAACATATCCGTGGTTATATGATTAATTGAGGTTCCCAAAACTAATTAGAGAGACAGTTTTTTTTTTATCTGCCTCTGACAGACACGTGTTGAAAGAGTTAACCCCTCCCTGCTCAGCAGAGCGAAAGAGGCGGAGTTTGAGTTCACACACAGTTTTTGTATGTTGAAGAGGATAGACTGTGCATGAGAGTGTGTGTGTGAGTGTGTGTGTGAGAACGTCTGAGTGTGAGGCACACAAAGACTGAGGGAAGAGGGAGAGAAACATGGAAACGAGATTAGGCGTGAGTTTTAAACAAGTCCCGGTCCTGCACTGAAGAAGTCCCGGCTGTTAACAGACCTCTAAACCCGGGGATTATTATGCCCAGCGCCACCGTGTCCGTGCGAAGTTTATCTGAAGAGGAGAAATACCTCGGCAGCCGGATGGTGAGTAGCTCTACTCTCATGTTGTGTGTGTTTCGTTTGCTGCATCGCTGTGTCAGAAAACAGCAGGTCCGGATTGCACCAGCGACACATTGCTGTGTTGATGTCCACGTCATTTGAAACCAAACAGCTGCATTATTTCTCCTTAACAAAGAGCCTGCAAGGCAAATAGCAAGTCTCTGTGGACTCAGCGTGTTGTAGTTTTATCATACATTTCAACTGTGTTACTGTAAACTGAGTCCTGTGTGCCATAAACCAAATCCTGGTCGTTACATATACTCGCCTTGTACACAGCCTGTGTAATCAGAACTAACAATTATTTACCATATGACATCTGAATGTATATTTTAATCTATTAATATGTTCAGTGTATAACATCAATGACAAATTGTGCATCACAAGTCCCCCTGATCCAAAGTAAATGGTTAAAATCCACCCCCCCCAAATCTAAAGTTCAAGAAACAAACACAATATTCCCAGGCGGATTTTTGATCCAGTCTTTTGGGGGATCAAGCTTAAAATTTAACTCAAATAATCCTGTTGTTCTCTAATATTTTGGCTTTAACCGTATTTAACACATTGTTGAGCAGTAGTGAAGTAGTTATCAGGTTTACATTGACTGACTTAACATGAATATTTGAAATGATGATTAAAAAAAAAAATACTTCAAATAAAATGTAATTCACACGGTAATGCTGGGCCAGTACGCTTTCCAATATGTATTCCTATTTTTTCTGTTGATTCTAATGGATGTTAACCAGTTAATCCATATGGTAATTTATTTATATATTGTTTGTGGAGATTGTAATCGATTGCAAGAGTTTCTAATATCTTTCTCCCTTCAACCAATCAACCAAACAAAACAATGCCACGGTAATATCCAATATCCAAGTAAAGCAACATGTAGCCAGAGCTGAACCAGAGTAAATAAGCCAATATGAAAAAAAAAAAAAACTAAAGTAAGAGCCCAAGCAGTTTACCTGTGAGCCTTTGTGTTGTGGTTTTGCTTTTGTTTTTGTGGTCAATAAATGACTCAAAGAAAGCTTTTCAGGAGTTAACACCCAACAAATTCTCAACTTGCATGTACCGGGGGTTTAACCAGCGACACTGATATTCAGGTTTTATCGGATAATAGCAGATATATAAAAATGGGTCTTCTCTGTAATAAAATGTTTCTTTCCACTTCACGGTCATTTACCCTTACTGATCACATGATTTCCTTCACCACTAAACGGATATTTACAACACCGTACATGTAACACTTAAATATCTGCAAGTGAAATCTTTGTAAATGCTGCTGTTTTATGAACGGTAATAATGAAGTCTACAGCAAAGAAGGGATTTAAATCTCCAGAGAAATGTCCTGAGTACTGTCAGTGTGTGTTGTGCGATGTCTTAAGATGGATATGTGGCAACCACCGAGTCAAACAGGTCTCCTTATTGTATTTATTCATCCAGAACGACTAATTAGCCTGAATGTGTTTACAATGCACCACACACCCATTTCTCCGTCTTCAGATGCCGACTAGGACAAGGAAAGTCGACCTCCGCAGAAACTCTCTGACCTTACATGTTCCGGTTTCGGGGGAAACCATCCAACCATTTACTCATTTTAATGTTGAGAAAAATCCCCGGTGGGTTGTTGCAATTGAAGCTCAGTATGCGCTTGAATCCAGGTTGCTCTCAGCTACATTGACACCGAGGAAAGGAATGCTCGCTGGTCAACCGTCAACTCTTGTGCAACCAGAAAGTCGGTCAGGTTTGGTGCAGCAGGTTGGTTCGCTTCCTTGTGAATGTAATAGCCTTCAGGCCGTTCTCTCTTATCACCTGCAGTCAGCATGAGATATTGATCTACTCATCAATACGGTCCGGCATTTAAGACCGGTTTAACTTTGAATTAAATTCCCCTCTGCCCAATGAGTGTTTTACAGATACTTCACATCAAAATGTAAGTCTTAGGAATTAATGTAATGAATCAAAGCATTTTCCTCTGGATTAGAGCTCAAAAGATTTGGCTCAAAAGATATGTGACTCAAAAATGGAATCACATATCGGACCATTTGGCTGGGTTGTCACCACTGGGCTGTGTAATTGTGCTTTTCCTCCTCCCGTCGTTGGCTGTGAATGACATACCCGTTTTGTTTCTGAAAAAAAGCCTTTGTGCAGCAGATATAGTTGGGTTAGAGGCCAGAGATGACGCAACACCTCCGTTTGAGCAGCTCACTTCCACAAAGTGTCTTTAACCCTCGCTGGATGTGGTCGGTGGAGATTCATGAGCCATGGTGACACATCTGTCCTCACTTGAACCTTTCCTTTTTACCTGTAGTGCATCTCCTTTCACCAGACAAAAGTCAAACCCCTGAGCCATCACAACATTAAAATCAGCAGCCTTTTAAAATGTTTGCTCTGCACAAAGTTTATCATTAAATGGCAACTACTTCCCCTTTTTTCCCCCCCTCTCTTTTAGCCTCTGTTCTTTTTACAATTTGAATCATCACATTGAATATAGCTGCATGTTTATCCTAAACTGAATTCTATTCAATACTGTCCCAGTCGACAGGGGCGAGCAGACGCTGGGAGTGTTAATGGGCTATTGATTTAGTCTTGGAACATCACGTCTATGAGATAATAGAGAAATGGTCTTAAGCAATTCATTCCACTGCACTCCTGGGGATCAGTCATTCAGGAAACTCAAGACTTCAAACTCAATTGCTTGCCTTTTTTTTTTTTTTTTGTTACGCCTCTTTTGCTTTGACAAGTCATTCTGACTCTAAAAAGTGACAATGCAATCAAATGTGACCACAGGGCAGCTCTGCGATGCAGATGAGAAGGAGGAGATGTGGGGTCAGCTTTCTGACTACAATCAAAGATATGTCCCCTCCATGCTTCCACCCCTCGCCCTCTGGTTTTCTTCCCGTTTCCCTGTGTGAGCTCTGAGTGGGAGAGTGTCTGTATCCATGAGGATCAGCTGGAGGGAATACCAATAAGCACCGCAGGCTTCTTCCCCTCTGTGGCTCTGTTCTCTGCTCAAGGGACGGTTTTGTTCCATCTCAATGAGGACGCCAGCTCGATTGCCCCCTGTGTGTTTGTCTGTTTGTGTGTGTGTGTGTGTGTGTGTGAGAGAGAGTGTGTGAGAGAGAGTTTGTATTTGGGCTGCCATGACAGAAAGAAGACTAAATAAGCACCACCCTATGTACCACACACACCAGATCCACTTTATTCTGATCAGACTCCTCCACGTCTCTTCTAACACCTGTGCTTGTAGCTGCATGACCTGTCACTGCAATGTGAACTTGGTGGTTTCAGCTGAGATCACAGCTGCTATTGTGAGTACTTACAAACATTACTTCCTCGAAGCGAGTGCAATGCCTTCCTGTTTGCATATCTATTTTAATGCTCCTCTAGCAGTGAGGGACATTGAGTTTGGCAAGAAGTAAGGGCGGTATTTGCACACGGTATCTGCTGACTAATATTTATTCCTGTTATCTATCTAAATCATTTTGTGTGCTATTTTTCCTCACTCAAGTTCTGGACTTAATCCGCTGCCTTGCTTGTTTCTGCTGGTGCTGCAGTGGGCAGATGAGCATGAGGTCTGTTTTTGCATGAAAAATGGAACCACTAACTAGACCACTGATCCAAGAGAGAGCACACTGCAGTGCAAGATAAGCAGCATCTGCAGTTCCTATGGGCACCCACCTCCTCCCCCCTGAAATGCAGCTCTAAGATTTGGGATTTGGATTTCTCCTGCAGAGCTGCACACAGCTCTCCCTTGTTTGGTTAAGATTGAGGCTAATGCAGGGGGATCTTTATGTTATGCTGTCGAGCGAGGTCAGGGCTTATTAAATGGGTCATGATGTTGGACAGACGCTGCTTGCTATGTGGGACAGCTATGTGGGGGGGGCAGGGGGCTCATGTGAGGTGTGAGGGAGGAACAGAGGAGTCCTGTAGATCCATGATGATGATTAGGGTGATGTTCAACTGCATCTCATTCTTTTTCCTCTCATATCTCTCCTGTTTTTGTGTCTCTAGGCCTCTTTTTAGTGTATTTCTTCTTCTGCTCTACTGACACACTTATAACGATGAGTCAAACACAAGTGGGTGTACGCCTGGCCTGCTAATTTCTAAAGACACAATTTTCTTACACTGATAGTGATGAAGCAGATTTCAAGCATATGAACAAACAGATGGAACTCAAAAACGGCACAGCCTTTGAAATCCAAAACAGTCTGTAGGAGGAGGTGTCCTGTTGCTTCAATTTGAAACACAAGATAGTCAAACTCTTCTCCACAGCTCTCCAAAATATCAATACAAATACACACAAAATGACTTTTTTTTTCCCATGGTTGAGCGAGATGCTGCCATAAACATGTGAATACATATGTGATAAAAGGAAACTTAAACATTTCATTTGTTATTATTACATCTGTAAGCATAGGTGTAAAATGTATGCAGGGATTTAATATCGATCTTTAGTACATAAGTACATAATGATAAATAATGAATGATACAGAGGGTGCGCTGATGGTAGGATTGATTTTTATAAAACATCAGTTCAGGTGTAATTCTATGGTATGTTACCGTGGATGAACACCCATGGCAGATAAACTACTATGGGATAAAGTACTAAAAAAAAAAAGTCTGACAGTAATTTGAACTCTTGGTTAAGGACAGTTCACAGATCCTAACTAACAGTCTCTACTGCGGCCATCTGCTGTGTTTCTAGCAGCTTCCCCCCCCCCCGTTACTGGGCTTTGACCCCCTCCCTTGTCATCTCTAGCCACCACCCCCCCCCCCCAAAGACTTTAAATCCTCACCCTGTTTTACCCTCCTACCTCGACAACCCCTGGAGAACGGCCGCTTAAGTGTTCGGGAGAAACGGAGTGAAAAGTAGGCCAGCTCCTCAGCAGATTTAGGAGGACATTTTCATCAGCATGAGGCTAATTCATTTAGCGGAGCCACTCATCCAGAGAGACCCTCAGATTGCTCCAGTAGTTAGTCAGCGTGGGTAGAAATCTAGAGCAGCAGCAGCAGCAGCGGCAGCGGCGGTGGAAAGAGGCTGATTAAATTTGAAATTTGCATTGAATGTCTTATCAGGGAGTAGTCAGATGTCATGCTTGTTTTTGGGGTTCAAGCATGTGTGCAACATCTGGATCGTGTTATTTGGGTTACGTGATCTGCTCTCATGAATCAGGCCTCGTCCTGCCAAAAGCTGTCTTGTTTTTGAAAGAGAAAAGCTTCCACCCATCAGTACAGCTGCGTAATACATTTTTGGCTTGAGGTTCACTACTCCAGGTGCCCGAGTGTGAATATAGAAGCAGAATCAATACTCTTTCGAAAAACATCCCCCACTCCTGCCAGGGTCTGCTCGTCCTGCGGGCCTCAGTAGTGATCCATCAGTGGTCGCCAGGTCTCTGTTTGATCTATGTCACACTCTCATCCTGTATGTGTGATATCACAGCACCTTGAAGCAATAATCGTACACTTCTGTGATCTGTGTTTTGGCGTCTTGTGCTGCAGAAGAGGTTATTGAACGTTTCAGAGCTGAAGGCGTGCGGTGAGAAAGTGCCGGGGGAGCTAGCTTAGTTCCAGTGCAGCAGTAAGCAGCACGCAGCCTAAGCTGTCTGGTCGAAACAGGCGGCTCTTTGTGTTTGTCGTTTGTGAAAACTAAAAAGTCCGGGTAATACGAGCAACCTACACACAAGTCTGCCTACCAGTTCTTTTGAGAGGAGGAGGATGTTAGGCTTCTCCTCCTTTCTTATGTGGAACCGGTTTGACTTACAGGGAAAGCTCATGTGTGAAACCCGACAGTTTGACATGAGATATTGCTGGGAGGATTGGGAGTGGACACAGGTCTCCTCAGGCTCTACGTCATGCCAGTGAATCCATATGCAGCAGCTCGCTCATCAGACTGCAGCACAGAGCAGAGGTAGGACATGACAAAGTGTGCTTTTTTCTCTGCAAACAAAGAGTCCTGTGTGAAAGAAGGACAGATGCCAGAGAGGGGGAGACATTGGGATGAGGACAGAGGCTGAAACACCCCAGGCATGCTGGTAGAAAGAAGCGTGGTATTCTCTGGTTAAACAAGATACATAAATCAGTTTATATTACTGTATGTGCAGTATAATAATGGGCATAGTAATGATGAAACTTCAATTTCAAGCCCCTATTAGGAGTTTTTAACCGGTTATGAAGTAGCCTGAATTGAATAGTGATGGTTCTGTATGAACTACAAAGGCAAAAAAAGACTATCAGTGACTTTGAGCATTTCTATACAGTACGTTTTTAATGCCCTGAAACGTACAGGGTAGGTGTCGGGCAAAACGTTCAACCGCAAATACTCACATCCAGTGATACGATCGACAGTAAAAAGAAAGCAGGATGATATTTCTTTGTCATTAAACTTTACATACACACATGTACAGAACAAGAGATAAGAAGAAATGCTTTGTCAGCAGGGGGCGCCAAAATTTCCACAACCTGGCTGAAAGTTCCTCACAGGAGCTTGCAGGTAGATACTTACACGAGCATGCTAACATGCCATCGTTAATGCTTCTATTCTTTATCATGTTCACCACTTTGTTTTGCAGCCAGTATTACACTGTATAACACAAGTAGTTAATGTCGAGGGGGCAAATGTGACCACATGTTTGGGTTACATGAAAAGTCATGGCATCATCAGGATTCATCCCCTGGGTAACATAAATGTCATTAATTCATTTCCTTTGCTCCAGAACTAAAATGTCTCTTTTAGGAGCATGACATTTAGCTTCCAACTTTATAATTACAATTATTACGTGTACTTCGATATATTTTCTAAACAAAAAAATGATGTCAAAATATTTCTGTCCTAGCTATATCGTCATCATTTCAACTGTGGAATATGTACTTCACTACATATATTCACTTACTTTACCGACATTTAAAATAAGAGAAAACTTTGTCAGTTACATATAATATGTGCAGTTATCACGCGATGAGGCTAAAGTAATAATGGAGCAGCTTGTTAGCACAAACAAGCCTTCTAAAAAACTGATTTCAAAAGGAAGACATTTTTCTTTTCTTCTTGATTTGAACCCCCTTTATTTCAATGGTAGTTTTACAACTTGGTCATTGTTATTCTTTATTTTTGTGTAGGATCTGAATCAACTAAAAAGTGACTTATGTGTGAGTTGGATCTACTTTTGTCCAAAATTAAAGTGGTTCTTACCCGGCACATCTACACCTGTCTACCAAGTTTCATGAGAACTTTGCCAGTAGATTTCTGTGATCCTGTGTTTACAAATAAATAAAACTGAGGCACAGAAAAAAACCCACTAAAAACATGACCTACTTCGCCAAGGTCGTTCAAGTCTGTACAATAGTTGTTAAAGATATTTTAGGATGGATCGGACATGGATCAATGCAATGTCATGAGCTATCTAACACTAGTGAAAATCTGTTGTTGTGTTGCACACAATGGCGTTTGTTTTGGAAAAAAGGTTTATTACAGCGATGATGCAGGTAACGCTTGATAACCGTCGCCCTCAAAAACGAGTTTGACTAGTTCATTAAGTATGAGGTCACAGTTAAAGCAGCATTAAGGAATGTACACATGTGACTGGATATCTTAAAATAAGCCAGTCTCATACAGGAATAATCCTGTTGCCTGTGTTATTGTTTTAAACGTCTGCTTTATGTTACTCCTACACTGTTTTGCAATATGTAACCATTATATATGTAAGGGTTTTGTGGAAATGCTAAGCGGGATTGAGTCTTAAGTTTGCGTTAGCTGTGATCTGTTTATTTGTTTGAAACTAGCAGTGTTACAGTTGTGAAGGATTAGTACAGCTTTGTTCAGCACGTCCTGCTTGTTGTATAACGATTGTATTATCAGCTTACACTTCCTAACAGTACACTAGTGTTGTACTGTGATCAGCTTTCAAGTTTCAGTTTCTTGTGAGGGCGCTGTTACAGTTTTTCTGTAACATTTTTAAGTTACACCTCAGTTCTAAAAATGCTGCCCTGTAACCTCATTCTTTCCCCAGTTTCCCCTTTTATGGAGGAAACGGCTGAAGTTAAACTTGCTTACGTAAACCATGTTTATTCTGCGTCACTTCCTCAAGAAAACTTGACAGTGAACTTTTGGCACACGGCAAGAAACTGACTCTAATGCGTCTCTATCCGAGAAAAAAAACCTGTAATTCTCTGTTTTATTACAGGACAATGTCTGGAAAAGGGATTTCCTGCGCCTTTTGTGACATTTTCACTGACCTACATTTGAGGAGCACGCTCCAATTCTTCCTCACACATTAATAGCTGTTATCTGAATTTTGTAATCTGTGTCATCTGTGCCATCAATGTGCTATACTATAAACAAACAGGATTACATTCTGGCTCCCACCCCGCGACAGACGTGCCAAGTAAGAGCATTATATACACACCCAGATGGTCTCACAGCGGCAATAACAGAAAAGCTGTACACAGCAGAAAAAAAACCCCCTCTCTGTGTCCAACTCTGTATATGGTTAGACAATGCACAAAAGTCAAATAAAAGTATCAAGCAGGAGATGTTTAGTTTTTGGACTCAGGAGGAAAACAGATTCCAATCTGAAACGAAAAGATTCCTTTAGGCTCTACTTTGTAATGCATAAAACCAGAACTGTATGCCATATTAAATTTTTTCCACATGACTTGTTTTCTCTTAAATTCAATTGAACATTCCATGAAAAAAAGATCATCCCTTCACGCTCCATTTCTGAAACAGAATCTGATCTCTGTGTTTTCTGCTCCCTACAGGACCGGAGTACCGAGGGCAGTTTTCTGAGCCTCTCTGGGTCGATGCGTCGAGGTTCTTCAGAGAACAATCTGGAACTTGATCTTCATGATGGATCAGAGAGAAGTCCTGGTCCTCCTCTGGGCTGCGAGGTCCAGCGTAGTCGGTCTTGCTTGGACAACCTCCAGCAGAAGATCCTGAAAGTCACAGAGCAGCTGAAGATCGAGCAGACAGCGAAAGAGGAGAACGTGGCCGAGTACTTGAAGCTCGTGAACAGCGCGGACAAGCAGCAGGTGGGACGCATCAAGCAGGTGTTTGAAAAGAAGAACCAGAAGTCGGCTCAAAACATCGCACAGATGCAGAAGAAGCTGGAGCAGTATCATCGAAAAATGAAGGACAGCGAGGTCCACCACAGCCCCTCCCATCATACGTCCACTTTCAAACACAGCACCATCCCCAGGGAGTCTCCCCGAGAGCTGCTGAGGGATATGACGGGCTCAGGCCGACACCCGACCATGGACAAGATCAAGACCATCGGACCGGGTGTTTCCCTCTCCCCTCCATTCTTCTTCAGCAAACCGAGAGAGTTCGCCAACCTCATCAGGAACAAGTTTGGTAGCGCAGACAACATCGCCCACCTGAAGACCAGCATGGATGCCTCCTCACAGCTGCCCACTGAGGGTGCAGGAAAGGGGCTGAGCAGCAGCACCTCCATGGTGGGCAAGCCCAAGTACCCGAGCGACGACGAGTGCTCCTCGGGGAGTGCATCCATTTCGGCAGACAGTAACGGGAACCCGGTGGGGCAGGCTCAGGCCCTGGCGCAGATGCAGGCGCAGGACCAGGGCCAGCAGCAGCAGCCCGAGGTAGACAGCCAGAGCAGACTGGCCCTGAGCCTGGAGGAGGTGAGGGAGATCAAAGAGGCCCAGAGCCAGCTGGAGGACGACATGGAGGAGCTGAAGACACAGTTCAAGAGAGAGTTTGGCGTTGTGAGCCAATCATTGCAGGAGGAGAGATTCAGGTATGTTTGCCTTCCAGCATCTATCATGGACCTTACATAAAACAGGCCCACTGATAAAGACGGGTCAGCTCTCAGGTTAAGAATATACTTGAATATTCATGTGAAAACATACACAGCATGATGTGGAGTCAAACATTTAATGAATAGTGGATGTCGATCATCATTAACACCAGCAGACGCAGCTGCCAAACTGTATTAAAAGGTTAAGTCTTAACTACTTTTAAAAAAAATGTTGTGACAGGTTTGAGCGTTTGGAAGACCAGCTGAACGACCTGACGGAGCTCCACCAACATGAGATGACCAATTTGAAGCAGGAACTGGCCAGCATCGAGGAGAGGGTGGCCTACCAGGCTCAAGAAAGGGCCCGGGACATACAGGTATTTAACAGTGAAGGAGGAAAAGTTAGGAATTTCAAATATTTAGATGTAAAGCTATTGTCAATAAACATATCAGCGTTAAGTAGAAAAGAAGGAAAATTACTTTAATACTGTACTCAAATATGAATCAAGTATTTGTACTTTTACTTGAGTATTTATGTTTCTGGCAACCTTTGACTTTTATTCCCTTTTTAATTTAACAATAATATCTGTATGCTGTACTTATTACATTTCAAAGCAGGCTTGTAACTTTAGCTTTAATACACTTTTATGGAAGTAATTGATGATTTCACTTTGCGTCATTGGCTGTTGTCATTCTAACAAAAAGACTGATTTCAACCTGAATGGATTAGTGAGTAACTCATGAAGAAGAGTCCTTGAGCCTAAGCAGATTCAGTGCCGCAAGACATTCCCCATCCAACTGATTTACACACTACAGCAAATTAACACTTCACTTTTTTTATTTGGTAAGAAGTTAGAAAAGATTAACGTTTGATATGAGATGAGATTCAGTTAGGCAGGCGTGGAAACATCCATCTGAACTTCTTACTTTAATACTGTGAGCCTTTACTTATTCATGAATTCATTAAAGACAGTAAATCAGTGCTTTTACTAGAATCTTTTACAAAAGTATCTGCATTTCTTAAGTGTAAAAATGTATTAAAAGGTTCCTCTCTGGTTTAGTATCTTATAGAAGTGGATGGCTCAGTTTGCTCTTTAGCTACATGGATAACATCCAGACTCACACATTTTCTCTCTCTTCTTCTTAATCCACAGGAGGCTCTGGAGTCATGTCAGACACGAGTGTCCAAGCTGGAGCTCCAGCAGCAGCAGCAGCAGCAGACGGTGCAGCTCGAGAGCCGCGACGCCCGAGTCCTTCTGGGGAAGAGCATCAACATCATGCTGGCCATTATCACCGTCATCCTGGTGTGCGTCTCCACCGCCGCCAAGTTCGCTGCTCCGCTGATGAAGAGCCGGCACCACGTGGTCGCCACCGTCCTTGGAGTGTGTTTTTTGACCATGTTCTGGAAGAACTGGGACCGTTTACTTTATGCCTTGGACAGGCTGCTGATGCCCGCTTGATAGTGAAGAGTGCACAAACACCATGGCTGAAACATGGGCCCTGCCAGGTGTCGGGATAGGACTGTCTGAGAGGATTGGTTGTACAATCGTCAGAAGACACGATCACCATGCATTTACAGAGGTCACTGTTTTAAAAAAAAAAAAAAAAAGTCAGACTGAAATTACTTTCGGTGATTTTCTTTCTTGTCTAGAACTTGAATGTGAGTTGCTAAAAAAGAATCCTTTAACCTTTAGAATAATATTTATATAACGATAAATGTTCTTACTTCTTCATTGATTGCTATGAAATCATCTCAACACTTTGATCTCAAAGATTGCCTTACCACTACAATGCAGCACAAATGGAGCTCAACACATGAACATTTGGTGAACTAACATTCTTTCTCATTATATTTCTCAGAAGTATTCATGCACGTGCACAACGACAGAACTTCAAGCTTGGTGTCTTGTTTGCCCCAGCTGTGTGAAGCTAAAGCTGTAAAGGTGCTGGAGGTGGATATTGTTACCTTGCACAGAGACAGGCTCACTGTTTTCCTTTTGTTTGTGGCCTTTACGTTAAGCTAAGCCAACTAGTTTAAGGTTGCAGCTGTGTATTGAGCATACACACACAAAGTGGTGTCAAACTTCTTGTGCAACACTCAGCAAAAGAAGACAAACTCCCCGAATATTGAACTATTCCTTCTACCGTAGCACAGAGACAATAGTCATCGTGCTATTTTATGTGTTGATTCTCTCTTTTCTTTTTTTCGCGCTGTCATTCCATGTGTGGTCAGTCATCGCTTTATTTTTTTTCTGTTTACTGTTCTTAATGTTTTTAAGTGCAATATATTTGATTTGTAAGAGCACTGTTTAGAAGAAGTTGTGTTTAGTGAGCCTTGTACGTCAATGTGGTGCTGGAGGAGAGGAGGGGGGGGGGGGGGGATGAGGGGTGGGTGAGGCTGTGTCAGTAATGTTGGCATGAGAGATCCATAACCACTGAAGCCACTGCTGGGCTCTGATAAGACCAGCTGTCTCCTCTTCTTAAGGGCCAAAAATCATTCCCGCTGCATTAGCGTGTGGTTAGCATGCTAAATATCGACACACACCAGATCTCCAGTGCAGACGCATGTGCCACACACCCAGAATAACACAAAAAACAGAGTCTCTTTAATGTCTTTTTTTTTTTTTTACTAATAATGTGATTAAGAAGCGATGGTATACTGTGATAAAAGGCCTTTTATATAAGGAAAATGCAATTCCCTTTTTTTAAAGGAGCAACAAACCGCCTTGAGTGCTCCGATGATGAAAGAGGAGCACAACACAGGCTCTAAGTGATGAACTACGAGCCTTACTTTGGACTGACTAATATTTTATTTTGTTTTGTCTTTGCGGATCTCACATGAAGCTACAGATTACTTTTTAATGTTTGTCTGCCATAATAACATGTTTATGTCGTCTCTCTGGTGTATGATGTATGATTTTTGTTCCCGTTTGGACTTGAGGAACTTGCAGATCTACAGATCTGGTTTACATTCTCTTCTTCTCTCTGGTGCACTATGTGATCAATCAAAATGTATTTTAATGCATTATGTGCCTTTGTCTGACAGTTTCTGTTAAATTAAACAACCCTTTTTAATCAGCTTGTGACTGGTGCTTTACATTTTTCATACTTTTCATGTGATGATAGTTTTTTTTTTGACATATTTCAGTATTAAAGTGTAGTAGTAAAACAACACCATGTGACGTTGGTGTGGAAAACTACCTAAAAAAAAAAAAAGCCTGTTAACCTTATTTAAACTGCAATCTGTTTCCCTTCTGGATATTTCCGGTGGAACAGTAAACCCTCAGAGAAACTTCATAAGCATGCAGTCACACTACATAAATATGAAAACAACAAACACTGTTACTTCCCTTACTGCACACTACACCTTTATCACCACTAGAGGGTGTAGGTGTTACACTGTTGGAAAAAAAACAGAAACCATGATTAAAAACACAGCTGAAGGACAGCTGCTCTTACAGAGCCTTTTATATTGAAATGACTCATTTACATTCTGTCACCACCACAGATTCTTGATCATACAAAAACGTCACAGTAGACAGACAACTTTTCTGTGGCAGTTCTATTACAAGCAATGTGGAAGAGTAGCGCCCTCTGCTGTTGTAGCCGATGAAGAGTAAAATCACATTTTTTTTATCCCCTTTTTTGCATGGCTTCATCGCTGCATGTTTCTGAGTATTTCCATTACGATTGAAATCTAGGCCACACTCCTTTTCACGCTGTGATCAGGAATGTTTTCTGTGGACCGCTTTGCTTCATATCAGGCCAGATTTGGTGCCCAGGATGCTAAAAAGAGTGAGACAGATTACATTTAGGCACTTTCACAACATCATACAGCGATGAATAATGAAATACCACAAGCTGCATGTGAAATACAGAGAACAAACATTGTGTCACATTTACACAATTGCATCCACATTACTGCTGCATACCACACAAAATGAAGCTTGTGCACAGTTAACCTCAGCCGCACTGCAATATGGGTCACCTGGCACAGCGGTGTGCATGGTTTAGTCTGCGTGACTGGAGCCTGCTTGCATGCAAAAAAGAGGCACAGGCACACAGCGCACAGAGATACAGGAACAGAACCGGGGATGATAGACAGATAGCTTAACTGGGGACCTCTGGTGCTCACACAGTGTGCCCGTACTTTACAAGAGCTTAACTTTTACAATTGTAATCGTGAGTTGTGTGCACATATGCCTCTGTGCTTGTGTGTCTATGTGTGTGTTTGTGTGGGGGGGAGGACTACGTGTGTTTCATGCATGTGCTGAAACTAAGGCCTCTGGTTAAGTGAAAAACACTCAGATTGGGGTGACGCAGAAATGATGACTGACACACATGCACACAACCACCCACACACACACACACACACACACACACACGCAGAGGCTTAAAGATGGGGATTATGAGCTGTATTTGTAGGTGTGAATGGAGGGCACTATGTCCTTTTTTCTCAATCCCTCTCTCCTCTTTATTATGTGATCTAAAAAGTGAACGCTTCCCTTTGATGTGTGCTCAGATCCTGTGTGTTTTCCATTGTGCTCTCCCTCGTGGCTCCTTCAACTCGTCGTCCTATTCACTGGGCCCCATAATGAGCTGCTAATTATCCCAGGACCTCATCAAGTCTCTTTGGGCCCTGCAGAAAAGCCTCCTCCTCACACAGGTTGGCATGGTGACTGCGATGGAGGAGATGGGACCTGCATGGAAGAGGCCACCAAAATAACTGCCAGCTTCACTCCTCTCTGCCTTTGAGGAGGAGCGAGAGGGACACTTCTTTTTTATTGCCAGGGAGACAAAGGAGGGAGTGGGAAGTGTGTAGATTGAATTAGATTTAAGGCTGGCAGTTTTACATTTTGTTATTTTAAGCTGGGAGTGTTTAATTGTTTTTAAATAATTGTGTGTTTATGTCACTCTGAAAGCATGAACTCATACTATGGGAAAGTCCTGACCTTTCTGACAACTTCCACGCTGACTTAGAATACTCTGGCAGCACTGGACCCCTTCCCATTTCCTGTTTATGGTGTCATGGAAACAGGCCATGCTCCCTTCCTCTGTTATTTGCACTATAACATTAAAATGTACCCTGCATCCAGCAAAGAGCCAAGTCTCTTACCTCAGCAGGCAAAAGATCTGTAGCTCTGTGGCTGCTGCGTCTGTGACCAGAATTAGAACTTCCTATGACGCATACCTAAGAAATGTCCGGTGGAAGGTTCCAGATTTATGGATACATTTATCATCAAGGCCCTCATATAAATCACCTCTTAAAAATCCCTAATTTAAAGCGCCTCCAATTTCCGTTGGTTGCTAGGCAACTGCAGAGCGCCCCAGTGATGCTGGGAGTTAAAGGCTGGAAGCCCAGTGATGTACAGTGAACTGTCGGATGAATCAGTGTGTTTTATAGCTCTGAGGTTCCATTACACAACCAGCTGACGGTGACAATGATACACTGTCCCTGCAGCGTAATTACACAGCCTGTTTATTCCTCTCTGGAGGATCCACAAGCAAATTATATCAGCTGAATGGTTGTAGCAAATATTGTGCTCTTTGACCAATGCAGCTGGGCAAGCAATTAGCTGTCATAACCATTTGAACTAATTTGAGAGATATGACATCATATGGCACTTTAGCTTAAGCGTTAAAATGTTTATTATTTGATTCACAACACTACTTACATTATAATCTATGGATTTTGCTGCATCCATTAGTCTCTTTTTAAAAGTCTGTGTGTCATCTGTGATGTCTGATATGTATGTGATAAAGGTTCCACTGGCTTAAGATATACTTTAAAAAGAGCTTGATTAAACCACTTTTTTGCCGTGGTACAAAATGAGCTTTTGGAGCCCTTTTGACCATCTGTTCTCCCTGTGTGCATGTGATCCTGTCACCTCAGAAATTCTATTAAAAGCACACTGCAGGCTGCACAAGACAACATTACATTTCACCATTTAACATAAACTTCATCCTGCAGAGAGTTGAGCTTTGGTGGCTTGAGGTTATCATCCTGGTTTTGTTGCCTTTAATTTTACTGTTTCGGTTCCTTCTACTTGCTGTCATCAGCCTCATATAGGAGAAGCAGCTTGCAATAAAACAAATGTCTAACAGCAGACAATCTAAGTTAGTTAACAGCGGACATAGTGGATTATTTTTTTAATCAATCAATCTTTAGTAACATTGTCTATGTCATTGAATTGTTTGAGGTTGTTCGACTTTTAGCCTTGCCCATTTGCCAATCCAATTTTCACTTTACATGTACATATGTTAGCATTGATATTATTTGTCTTGGTTGTTTTTGCTTCTAATTGTTAACATCAATGTGACAAAGGGTCACAGGGATACTCAAAGTCAAACAATCAAACAAATACACAAGAGTTTACAGTCAAGCTAGCACCTTTGTGAGTAGGTACTTAGGTTTAGTAAATGTCTTAAGCTAATTGCTACATTTAAAATGCTTATAGCCTATCAGTTATTTAGTACTGAAAAGGAATGTCAAGGCTGATGGGCTTATCAGTTGGTTATCAGTTGGTCATAAACCAAACACTAAACAAGAACTGACGTTGCCAGATAAAAACAGAAGTTAACAAGGTTCTTCTTCCTTTCCCCCCATGGATATCCGCCCTGAATTTCCTGGCTCTTAAGGAAATGTCAGAGGATCACCCATTGCAGCAGTATTCGTCAACTTGGGGCCCTTATTGTTAGAAATATCACAGCATAGGATCAAATTTTGTTGAGATATTTCAATTCAGTTCAACGGGGCGGACCAACTAATGGACAAGCATTTAAAAAAAAAGAAAGTCTTTCCATTTATGTAATCCACAGAAATGCATTGCTAATACTTAAAGAAACTGTTGAACCTTTGTGTGTCCATTTGTGTTACGTGTCAATTACAGGCTCACATTCCTAAGGTCTGAACTGTGGGCGCGTTGTGGATGACAAAAACAGAGACCACAGTACGAGTGAAGCAGATAGATTCCCTTCATATGACCTCATGCTCTGTGCGACGGCTCCCTGTAATACAACTAACCACTGCACTTGAATGATTTTCATAGTTCGATTTCAACTTTTTCTTTAGAGATATGTATTGAAGACAGCCTAAGACTGGGTGGGGATTTTCCAACTGCAAAGCATTTGACATTGACTACAGTGTATTGGCAGTCTTTACGCTATTTATGCTGCAGCACTTTTCCTCTGATGTCATGCTCAGGGTGGGATGCTCAAACGCTGTCATATAGCACTGCTGTGTTTCAAAACTGAAATTTTAATAGGACACCTTACAATGTAGGCTATCATCATTTCACTCCATCATGGCAACTGAAAGTCAATGGATATTAAAAATCAGAAGGGACTCGATTTTTAATATTTCAAGTTAAAACAACTCATTTAATGACTCAGTAGGCTATATACCATTAGACAAGAGCTAACGTTATTATTTAACCACTTAGCTACCATAACCATTCTAAAGTACCCAATACAAAATGAAAGGTATTAATTCCTAGCTAATGAGACAGTTTTAGCATGTTAGCCTTCTGAGTAGGTAGGCTATGCTAACATGTAAGTGAGCCAAAAGCTTAATATGAGCGATGTTAATCTTTAAACATTACCATTCAGGAGAAATGTAGAGCTTCTGATGTGAAGCCACATTAACACTAAGTGGTAATGTTAGTGGATGAATGCTAACTTTAGCTCCTGTTTAATGTCAGCTAAATATTTACACGGTTGTATGCGGCTAAAGACTCGCCTGTTTACATCTGTGTACCTGAAATAAAAATGTTCAGTAATTTTATCAGTAAAATGCTAATGCACTGCACTGTTTAACTTACTCTTAGCTTTAGCTTATAGCTCGCTCTCTTACAATATGTTTCTTTGTTCACTTTGTCATCGTGATACTTTTGATGTCTAATGTAAAGCGCTTTGAATTGCCTCTTTGCTTAAATGTGCTTTATACATAAACAGCATTAGAGCTTCCCACCTTGAACATAATGCCAGAAAAATGGCTGCAATGTAAATATGGTGAGCTGTGCAAATGCAGATATTCTACCCATCTGGTTCAGTAAATACTTTTATACCAACAACTAGATTTTTTTTTAATGCTTGACTGCGGTGTTATGGTATCTGACTGCTGTGCTCGTTCTGCTCTGCAACCCTGCCACACTGGAGTGACACGGGTGGATTGAAGCCAGACATTGTCAGCTCATTATCAGCATCTTGTCAGCCAACTTTCTCCACTCTGCAGCTCTCAATTCCTGTGTGTGTCTGTATGTTTTTGTGTGTGTGTGTGTGTGTGTGTGTGTGTGTGTGTGCAACTGTGCGTGTGTAACTGTGTGTGTGGTGGCAAGTTATTATTTTGGAGACTGTGGAAAGACTTAAAGTATCCATATGCCTCCATCCTCAGTGACCTAATGTGTAAGGACACCAGCTGCATGAGAAAAGCTGTGAAAATGAAGTGCAGAAAGTGTTTATAAACAGGAAATCTTTTTTTTTTTTTTCAATCTTGCTGCTTGTTGTTTGCACCTGTAAGAAATCACTTGCAGTTTATCACAGGTACATACAAGCACATGAGGAGACTCAGACCTTGTGCTTGTTTCTATTTCTGGCGGACAAACTTCTGCTTTTTTAACACATTTCCTCTATCAGATTACAGCAGCCACCATATTAGAATGTGTGTGTCTATATTGTTTTGCGTATGTACTTCTGCAGAGAACTTCCTGCTCTTTGACAGCGCTGCGATATGAATATCCTCCTGCTGGGGCCAGCAAACCGGTAAGCCTGGCCCTCCTTCTTCCTCTGTATCACTCTATGCTGACACATTTTAAACCTGTTTCACGGCACACCTCACATTTCTGGCTCCTTGAGTAATGCATACAAGTGGCCAGATGTGATAGTGGCTGAAACTGAGAGAGAGAGAGAGAGAGAGAGAGAGCGCACGAGAGAGAGAGAGAGAGAGAGAGACAGTAAGAAAGGTGAGATACAAAAACAGATAGAGATGTGTGTATGAAAGGGAGTGATGAACATGGAGTAAGGGTGGGAGGGGAGGCTTGTTTCAGATGATGTTCAAAGCTCAAGAGCAATGGTTCATTAGCAGAGAACAGAGAGAGAGAGAGAGAGAGAGAGAGAGAGAGAGGAGAGGAGATAGAGGGTAAGAGGAGGTGAGGAAATGAACAATGGAGGGGAAATTATCACATATCTGCAGAGGTAGCTGTCAGCATCCACTGCAATAGCCTGTCTGGATCTCATTATAGGTAGATCCGTTTTGCTTGGGGGCCCATGGCTGAACATATACGAGTGTTTAAGGAAGAATGTATGTGTGAGTGTATGCGTGTGTGTACAGGAAATTAAGGATTAAAAGTGAACGCTGTAAGGGGAAAAGATGGAGTTTTCCTACGTCCTGGAAATCTGTTTGTTGTCATATTTTCATCCGTTGCTTACATTCCTCATAACATATATTTTATTCATCAGCTTTGTTTATGAGTAAACTAGAGAGCCAGTTGGACAGAATAAGAAATAAATCACAAGATTCAGCATTTGGCCGCTAACTGCATCGATGTCCACTAGAGATGTAATATTTTTGCCAACAATTTCACACTTGTGGATTGAGCTTATGAAACTATTTATCGCGTAAAGAGGTCAAACACATCATGAAATAGAAACTATTTCTCCATTTTTGGTGTATGTGTGTTGCTCTTGTGTGTGCCCATTAATGAGTTGTTCCCTTGCTTAGACCATTAGTGCAATCTTGCTGCTTGTTTCTGAATCTGTGTTATTTCCAAACGAGGTGGGGAAAGAGGAAGAAGAGGCACTGACAAAAAGGGAAGAAGTTAAAAGAAGAGTGCAAAAAATAGTTATAAGAGAGTATACCAGGCAAGGAGAGAGAGTGTTTGTGTGTGTGTGTGTGTGTGAGAGAGGGAGAGAGAGAGAGAGAGAGAGAGAGAAAGAGAGAGAGAGGTCTATGTGTGCAGGGAGACGGATTTTCTTCGTCTGGAAAACAGCATCTTTCCCTCCACTCTGCTCCTCCCCTCTTCCCTCTCGGCATCTCTCCCACGCTCCGGAGCTCAGCCTTCAGCTCCCCGGATCCTCCCAAACTCTCCGGAGGTAGAGCTTGTTTGTGTGCCACTGTTAATGTGCATTTGAAGCCTCTGTGTGTGTGTGCGCGTGTGCGTGTGTGTGTGTGAGTGAGTGAGTACTTGACAGTGCGCTGAGCACTTTCGTGTGTTTCTCTCTCTCTCTCTCTCTCTCTCTCCCTCTCTCTCCCTGCAGCTGAGGTGGGCGTGTGGAGCCTCTGACCCTCTCTCGCCCACTCTCTTCCTCTTGTCTCTCCCTCTTTTCTGCAGTTACAGGGGGGCTATGGATGGACTGCGTTTACCTCCACTCATCGAGGAGGCTTTGGACTCTACAGGTCTGTGCTGCTGTGCTTTTGTCGCTGTGTGTTTATGTGCAGTCGGATGCAGTGAGGCTATTTTTAGCCCTGCACTACGGATCAGATGTGATCAGGCAAAAAAAAACAAAAAAACAAGGTAGAGGAGGGTTGATGGTTATCTCTGCTAAATAAGAGTGTTTACTCGCAGCGTGAGGGGTGGGATGGTGAACTGAAGAGGCGGAGGAGATAAAGAGAGAGTTGGTCAGGTGGTATGAAAGTGGTGAGACTATTGTGGAAGCCTGTCTTTATTAGGAGTTGTGGTCGAGCTGACAGACTGGCTGACTGAGTGGGTATCACTGTCAGCTATGGCATCTGTGGACGTTTGATGGAGGCTACGAGCTGCCAGGTAATGGATGTCTGGCAGCAAGAGGCAGGAAGTAATGCAGTCATTAGTGCGGGCTGTGTTAGATGTGTTGCATATGTTATTCACTTGATGCAATGTGGAGTCATGCAGTGTTGGATTTTTTATTGTAGCTTGGCCACTAAATCTTTAATGCTTAGATTGTTTTCAGCTCACAAATGAATTCTTGTGGAAAATCTGTTTCGCATACAGGCCAGTGGTTGTATGGAGCAGCTGCGGTCGGGCTTGACTCTAACTTCATTACACTTTATCATACTGAATTTGTGCTGTGTGACTGTGTGCAACAGTTGAGGGGAAGAATGTGTGGAATGTTTTTTTGCGTCTGTCACAGAAGAAGCGTGTGTTTTGAGCATGTTTTGAATGGGCGTGCAGACTGAGCAGCTCTGTGTAGAACTCGGCTTTGGAGGATGTTTATTGGTGCTCAGGGGCTCAGAGAGATACACAGGTCAGAGGCCCTTCTGACCGGCCGCCATGCTGCGAGAATCTGGCTTCCTTTTCCTGTGTAGCACTGTCCTAAAATTGAACTTTTGATAACATGTATTCAGAGGATTAATTCTTAATTCCTCCCTGATCTGCAGCCTTTTTAAACTACTTTGATCAGTGAGTGAGTTCCCTTTATTACACTTATTATGTTGGAGCCTGTGTATTGACCAACATGGATGCTGTCTCAGGAGAAATTCCTCTTCCATAACAAGCTTCTTCCTGTTGTTTTTACTCTGGGGACCTCTTCCTTTCATCACAGCCTGAGGCATGCTTTTAAAGCTGTAAATTCAGTGTCTAGTGATGGCTGGTTTAATGTAGTGTGAATCCTGACTGATTGACCATAATAAGGACTGACACAGAGCAAAAGAAAAGTGGATGGAGCAGTAGATGGTATTAACTTGTATCTTTTTGAATTACACAGACTCTGGGATCTAAATGGATTAAAGTGCATCTATTCTGTCCTGGCTGAGGTCAATTCGAGTCAGACACCAGTCTGGGTTCTTCAAACTAAGCTGCCTTTTGTTCCGCAGTACAAACAGTGGCTTTGTTCTGAACTGTAGTGTTTCAAGTCTTTTATTTACAATGCTCAATTTCACGCTTCACTGCAAGAGATGCTGCTGAAATCTCGTGCAAAAATCTACCACATGCAGATGCTTGAACACAAACACGTGATCAGAAAAACAGCATCAGAGGCTGATCTGACATTTTAAAGCCGTCTGTGTTTCTCACAGCCATCAGCGCAACCATATTGTTCCTCCCACTAGCACGCGTTGCAGGCCATATCTCTCTCTGTCCTTCTCTCTGCTTTCCCACTCAATATCTCTTCCCCCTCTCTGAATCCCAATCCTCTGCTCTCTTCAGCACCCACACACCCTCCAACGCACGCGCGTGCACATATGCATGCGCCTGTATAGACTCACAAACCTTTTGCACCTGCCAAAGCCTCAGCCCACACAGTGTTTCTCTCCCCTGTCCTTTCCTGCTTTCCCTCCCCTCCAGTGTTTTGCCCTCACATTGTGAAACTCACATCAGCAGTGATACGTCTACAGGGTGCACAAACAGGATTTCTCTCTGCTCTCTGAAACTGTAATAAACAGCGAAGTTGCTGCCTCAGACAAACTTTGTCGATGTTGGAGCTTTAGAGGTCTGTGAGAAAAACAAGAACGTGAGAATCTGACATCAGTGTTTAACATGGCCCGTCATGGGGCTGAGTGAAAACAAATTCGACATGCTTTTCCACACTCTGGCATTCCAGCTATTTCGCTCTCTGCTCAAAACCACTCAAATGTAACATGTATTCTTGCATCGCCCTTTTCCCATTTCCCACCATCAGCCTTATAGTGCTTCATTTTAAAAACAGGCTTTCAAGGCACTCAAAAAACTGAGTGTGTCACATCTTTTTTTATTCTCTTCTGGTTGCCTAATGGAAAAATCCTTCAAATTTTGTGTGTTATTGAAGTCATGGGGCTCCTTCTTGCAGCCTATTCTATGGATCTTTTTAAACTATTCTCCCCCCTCACAAAAATGCTTGGCATTGTCAACCTATCATTAGCTCTCTCTCTCTCCCTCTAGGTCTTTATCCTTTAAAAAAAAAAAAAAAATTGGCAGCAACATGCTGAGCAGTAGTATCCCATTTAAGTGATGTCCAATCTTCCACAGAGACTGCTTTCAGGTGGAAATCACTGATTTGTGATCAAATGGATTATTACTGCATCAGCTGTTTTCATGCCTTATGTGTCACTATCCCTTAATGTAATGGCACTCAAACTGCATCACAAGAGCACTTAAAAAGCATTTCCCCTGAATCAATCACCCACACTATGCACAAAATGACATCGTTTTAACGAAATGCTAATCTAATGAGGCCAAATTTTAGCGCATGATTTTACATTGCATCTGTATAGCGTTGACCCACTTTTCCTGCATTTCCCTGTGAAAGTGCAAACATGGAGCCTCCGTTTAAATAACAGAGCGCTAATTAAGTCAGTCCAACTCTTTGGTGCTTGTGGTTCCTGTTTCTTTTCTTGCTTCTCCGCTTCTCCTCCTGTTACTGTTTTTTTTTTCCATGGCTCTCCCTGGAGTTTTAAAGGCTCGAAGTACAAAGAAAGACAAGCAGAAAACTCGCTTTAACCTCACGAGACGTTCACGCCTGCAGTTCACCCCTCATCTGTAGCAGCAGTTTGAAGTCAGCAAATCTCATATGATGGTTACCTCACTATATAGAGATAAGATTGCTGGAGCTTTTCTATAGGGGGGGGGGGGGGGGCAAATGGTTTCCATGGTATGCTGTGGAGAACATACACAATTAATCACCACAGTGACATTCCATGTGGTGTGCAGGGGTCACCATGGAGATGAACCAGTGTATAGTTCCACCTGACTCCTGCTCAATTAACGAGGGGAGCAGCTTGAGTTGCCCCAGGCCATATCAGAACCCTCTCCATCCTTGCATCTCTTTCTGTGCTCTCGTACAGTCTCTCCGCTTTTTTCAAGTCCCCCCTCCCTCTCTGCTTGGTGTTATGTGATGCTGAGGAAGTGTGCCAGTGCAGGGGAAAAGCTACAACATCAGTGCTGGGCTGGCTTCAAAGCTGGGGTAGGAGGGGGTGGTGTGCATTATGCATGGCCTCCTACACAGCCGCAGAGATCCTCAAACATACCGATACCTAACACATTCAAAAGCTTAAACATGGCAGACTGCTGTAATCACATATGTGCACATAACTCAGCAGAAGTGGAGCTAAGTGGCCATATGACACAGTGATACTTCACTTTGCATGTCCACATGCTGCATGCATAAACAGGTAAACATCAAGAGCACACATAGCTGTTCATGCATTATGCATTCAAAACACATTAATGCTACACACACAAACCACTAACACTGCCAGCACCACCAGCATCCCCACCTGTCCTCTTAATCCAATTTTCAAGCTTGAATCAGCACATGCATCCGTCACACTACACCTGTAGACAGCCTCCAGCTCCTGCTTCAGTGAGCCGTCATGAGCTTATTCAACTCCAGATGTTGCCTTTCAATCTCGTAAGAGTGAAACTTCAACTAACAGGCAGAGTGACAGAATAGAGAAGAATCATTTCCAAAATGAGAAGTTTTCCTGAAAAAAGTGCTTTCTACATCAATATACTGTAAATTGTAGCACTTGCAAAAATAAAGATTACTATAAGGATTAATTTGATTTACTATTGTAAAATGTGCTGATGTCAAAAGTACTTCTTGCAAGCCATACCTTGGAGTTTTTGCTATCTACTCTATCACAGTGTAAGATCGAATTATAGTTTTAGCTGCATATTCGAGATATAGAACTGCAGAATCACAATGATGGTTTCACAGAGGAAGGCTTTCTTGTGTTGCGAGTTAAAGCGGTTCTACTGTATGTCCCACATCTCAGCATGCCTCTGTTTGCAAAAATCAGCACTCTGCTCCTCAGTTTTGCAAAGTGCAAATTTCTTTATACTCACCCCCCCCTCCATCACTGAGCACCAAAATCAAATCCAGGAGTGAAACAAAGAGCTATGTGTCGCCACATTAATGTTTAAATTTAATCTCAGACAGCCTTTCCTGAGAGACACTGAGAAAGAACCACTCAGCCTTCTTGTAGTCTTGTTTCTCAAGTGGCACAATGTTTGCAGTGACATACTCAATGTGTTTTGCTGCAATATGATTAGGAGGGAACGTGTTGGGCTAGATAAAGGCGTCCTTTCCCTGCAGCTGTAACAGCGGCTCCTGAGATGAGTCTCCTGCTCGTCCCTTCTCTTGTATGCACTGAGTGTCCATGTCTAATGCAATCCCCGCTTGACTAAAAAAAAAAACAGCACCGTGCCAAGTATGCAGAAGAGTGATCACAGGTGTCACTGCAGCTGATTCCGCTGCAGACGAGTTTGACATTCACTCACCAAGGTGAGGTGATAAAGCGTCTTTACCGAATGGAATGACTAACAAGCTGTTGGGAAATGCTAAGTAGGCAGACCTGTGGGCACAGAGCACATTTACGGATGCGAAGAAAAATATGTTAATATATTCAGGTAGGGGCTAACTCTAGTGCAGTGATGCTGTCAAAAGAATTTGCGGCAGTTTTTAAAGGGTTTCATTGCTCACCAGGTCTGTCAATAACTATTTCTATGCCCAGAAACTGTCCAGTAAGTGGAGAAACAGTACCATTAGCTGATACCAGTCTGATATAGACTCAAATAGTGTGATCTGATATTGGTGTCAATGGAGCCAATTCTGGGTGGATCTACTCTTTTCTCTATGCAATGTTTTGTGTTTTACAACTTGCATTCACAGAATAGCTGGTGGCCATTTTCTTTAAGCAGTCAATTGAACAACTGGATGAATCCCACTCGGAGCAATTTGTTTAGAGCAGCAGAAGAATACACACAACAAATGTATAATACATTAAAGCTAAATAATGGAATAAGACCCAATAAAACCCTGGTGGCGCAATGGTTAGGGCGTGCAGCCCATGTGTTGAAACTCTCGTCTCAAGCAGTAGGCCCGGTTTCGCTTCCACCCGTGGCCCCTTTCCACATGTCATTCCCCATTCTCTCTCCCAGGTTTCCAACTCTATCCACTGTCCTATCTCTGCATTAAAGGCACGAAAAAGCCCAAAAAATAAACCTTTAAAAAAAAAGAAAGACCCAAAATGAATAGGGTCTGTCTTGGCAAAAATTATAAGTGGATCAGTATTGATGAAAGGCAAAAAGTTTTCCAAGACATTTAAAACCTACGGAGAATAAAGATATTTGATTGCAGAGGGGATGGTCGACTCTAAACAGCTGAAGCTTCACAAGCAGGTAAAACACAACATCCTGATGTCAACATAGAAAATGACTGAGTAAATAAGGAGGGATCTTTTCTGTCTGTGCAGGAGAAACTCAGGTGGCAGGTGTTTTGAGGGTTTTCAGACCCTGATATGCAAACAAGTTCGACAACTACTTGCAGTACCTACACAGCCGTTACATTTAGTTTCACAAGGTGAGGTAAACAGTGTTAAAGTCAAGCCTCATGTTGCGTTTCATGTCAAAGAACTAACCTGTTTTTTACGCAGCTCATCATTTACCACTGGTGTCAGATCAGTTCTTTGTAATGGTCAATACCCAAAGCCAAGGTAAATGTAGCAGGACAGAATAGGTGAAATCTGTGGATGCCTTGTCAGAAGTGAGTTTTACACTACATTCTTTATTTGTTGCTGTATACTGAGTATCACATATCTATCTGAGGACAGGCTAGTGCTACATCTACAAAACAACAGAACTGAATTGCACGCATGCCACATGAGCCAAAGCTTTCTGATTTATCACTCTGAGCTAGACAGAACGAAGAATTTTGGATGTGAGTGATATTCAGTGGGAAGTCTTTTAGTCTCTAACTGGCCTTTAGCTGCCGCCGGCTATACAAGCAGCTCCTGCTCTCCCTGCCACGCAGTGCTATCTCTCTTCTTTATGACTTTCTCATTACAGCAGCATCAAAGTTTTATGACAAAATAGCCTGCATGAAACTTCTCACTCTCCTCTTGGGGGCTGCATTGTTCACATTTACATTACTGCGAGACGACAAGCGCTAAGGATGCTAATGTCACGCAGTTTCAATAAAAAATATGTTGCTGTGCTTGGCTGTGGTGGAAATAGTCGCTTGCAGTGATAGGAACAACAAGGCTGAGAAATAATTACCACAAGAAATGGAAGCCTCCCCTGAGCCAAGATTGCTCCGGTGAGCATCACTCTTAATTAGGTGGATCTTTAGTTAATGCTTGGCTCTGTCCCCTGCTGCACCTCGTTTCTCGTCACATCACTTGGGTTTTCTGTCTCTTTCTGGCAAACACTGTTTCCCCCCCTCTCTCTCATCTTCACACTGCTCTCTGAGTCCAAACAGCGATCTCCAGGCACTCAAGAGACCACTCCGACATGAATGTGTGATGCAATATATCAATTCTTTTTCTGAGATTGACTTGACCCTGGAGGGCATGACTTTTTTGAGAAAAAGGAGAGAAATGACGGCAGAGTGAGCAATGTCGGCAGAACGGGTAACATGCAGCAACTGGCTGCGTGAGGAATATTTTACCTGGAAACAAACTTATACTGTGATATAATCGTCGTGTCTTGACACAATCTTGCCAATTAACCTAACTTGTTTTGCTGTAAATAACACCCTCCCTTCTGTTTTTTGACTCACTCTGCATTTGTTTTTGCCACTCCGTCAAGCAGCTACTGTAACCATGTTAAATCAAGTGTGTATTAGTGTAGTTATTCATTGTATACAATGTCTGATTTGGCTTTACAAGCCCACATTAACAGCAGCTGTCTAGGAAAAGCAAAAACAAAACCATGTAGTGTGCAATGTCAGGGGCGTGTGTTTGTCACACTTGTCTTACTATGGAGTGGTAGCTTGTGTTTTTGTGATCCTTGCATTGCTGAGTGGTGAGTCATTGTGATGGCTTCAGCATAAAGGCCCAACTACTCCAATGAGTTTCCGCATTACGTCGGCTAACTGACTCCATCTACTGGTCAGAAATTTGAATTCACGTTGCAGATGGAGGAACATAAATATGTATCTTCTTCTATAGAAATCAAAATTAAGTAAAATCACAAGTGTCTTACTTCAGTTGTGTCTCACCTGTCAACTATCAAAACATTGACACAAAGACAGTTTGACATTTTAGGTAAATCATTCGGCTGTGTTCTACCCAAAGGGAAAATATTTCTAGGTCATTTTCTATCAAAATCTCCAATTACAATAAATGAAGAGGGTTGTGAGTGGATTTGTAGTTTGAAAATAAGTGTTGAATTGGAGTACATGAGTGTAATAAAAGTTCTTGTACAGAGGACTTAGTGCCACTTTAATCACAAGATGGTGCTGTTGATTCAAAAGAAAACTCCATCTGTGTCGTATTGAAAGCACGGCTGAGTTTGGGTGATGACAGAGAGGTGGTTTATTACCTGTAAAATCCTTCTTTCGCTCTCACTCACTTCTCCCACCAGGCCTTGCTTCACTAACATTGCCATCCTCTCTCCATCAGATGACCCGTGCGATCTGAAAGCAGAGTGCAGCCCCACCATGGACAACGAGATCACAGCAAAGGAGAGAGGCGTCCTGGAGGAGAACAACGAGAAAGAGGAGATGGACCAGGAGGGAGCTCAGGAGGAGGAGGAAGGGGAGGAGAGGAAGCTTAAGGAGGAGGAAGGCGAAGGGGAGGAGAAGAGGAGGAAGGAGCAGGAGCCGCTGACCGAGGAGCAGGAGCTGGAGGAGCTGAGGGCCCAGGTGCTGCAGCTGCTGCTGGAGCTGGACGACGCCAGAGACACCTCCAATAAACACCAGGAGGCGTTTCATGAGCTGCAAGGTGAAACCCCCAGCCCTGGATTATACTCTCACCACTGCACTATTATTCAGGATTTAATGTGTTGAATTATTAATCTTCCTCTATCACAATATTTTATTCATTATTTGGTCACAGCCGTCTGACCTGAAATTATAATCTGTGTAATTGAAGGCAAACATCTTCCAAACACCCTGGAACCTGCCATCCCGGGCCTATTCTTCCTGGCAATGTCAAAGAGTGATTTGTCAACCTGATTGTTTTCTTTCCTCACCGTCTAAATTCACACCAGTTTGGGCACGGAGCTGAACTAAATAATCCAAAACTTTTTTCAAAAACTCTCCACTGTATTTTTGAGTCTGATTATGATTAAACCTCTGGCAAATCCCTGAAGCTCTTTTTCGGAGAACTGGAAGCATCCGCATCAGCCATTACTCTAATCTTCTTTGATTGTACAGTGGCAGTCAGGGGAATTCATGACCATCTGCACAATGTGTAGATTGTATTTTTTTTGCTGTACTTTACAGCAAATAGCAAGTGTGCAGACATTATTCTTAGGCTTGCTGCCTTGAATAAAAATATAAGCAAAATAGAAAGCGAGCCATTCCATCACTCCAAATGTAAGAAAACTAGTTTGCAAACCAAAAAGTTGGGGTAGCCTGTTATGCACCAAGAAAGTTGAACGTTTGAAACACGAGATTCACTCATTTTCAATTTGTATATTTAACTAATATTTTTAAAACCCAGGAATGTGCATGGCAGAGCCTCACCCGTATATTTATCTGCAACGACCGCTCTCTCTGGGTAAATGTTTTCTAGACCAATATAGAAACCAAAACAAATATGAGAATTAGATCCAGACTGACAAATAAAAGTGAAAGTTACAGTATGATGAGAAAATCAAGTTTAAAATAGCCCCAAAGAAGACAATTGGATTATTGGCCTGGAGTCCACCCTCTATGTGTATTAACTGTATTTATATTGTAAGATGTCATGTTATGGATAACTAAGAAGATCTGAGCCCTAGCTTTAAAGTCCAAGGTAATAAAAATTGGAATGTAGGTTTATTTGAAACAAAACTACAGGAGAAAACGCCCTACAGCCTAACTCTCCACCTGAGGCGTCTCTGTTCATCACAATCTAGTCAAATTGTAGAAGTATAAATGTTTATGCGCAGTCACTGACACGGTCAGGTCCTCGTAGCCGCTAAATGGAGCATCACATCATACCTTAGAAATGATGAGCTTAACGTTCAGGGACGGTGGCAGTGAGTAAGGCCTTGAGTATGAAGCCTCAGTGAGCTCATTGTGTGTGTGTGTGCATGTGTGTGTGTGTATGACTGAGTGTCATACTTACAGACATGGCGGGGTGAGCTCAGTTGTTTGTCTGGCAGCAACAGGGGCATTCCTCAGACAACTGCGCACATGCTGAGGGAAGCTTCTAGACCGGGTGCCCTATAGAGCACAACTAGGAATCACTACTGGTAAAACTCCCACTGGGAAGAGTCAGCTGTTCAGGCTGCTTGCAGCTGTTGGGGGGGAGGGTGGGGGTCCTGAGTGTACATGCTCTGAGAATATCGTAAGATGAGTTGTAAGTAAAATTCTAGAAAAGCCGTGACCCCAGATAATAAGTTAACACAGGAAATGATGAGTGTGTGTGATTTACTGTTCTGTGATTTACTGTTCTGTGTGCAGTTGGGAAAGTTTGAAACATTTTGGGGACAGGAAGTTAAAAATATTCAGTAGGATCAGGATATTAACAGCTGAAGAAGATTCCGAACGAGGTTGCTGCTGATCAAAGGGTTGGGTGGGGGGCTGGAATCGATCCCAGCTGCCATTGGGAGAGAAACGGAGTAGACCCTCTAATGTTCACCAGTCATCACAGGGCTGACATATAGAGACAGACAACCAGCCACACTAATTTTTTACACCTACGGGCAATTTAGAGTCACTAATTAAACTAACGGCCGTGTCTTTGGAGTGCACAGGGAGATCATGCAAACTCCACCCTGGGAGGCCCTTTCTGATGGGGATTTAGCGCTAACCCCTAACATTGTGCAGGAATTCATTTGCAACTTGACTTCTATTTTCTGAATATATGGTTTTTGTAGGTTATTTATATAAACTATTTTTTTTATATTTTAACAAGTGACACAACTCTGCAGAGAACGTAAAAATCCTTTTGAAAGGTCTTCCTAATGTGTCATATATAGAGGATATTTAGCTGGGGAACATACACAGTGGCAATAATGACGGTCAGATAATAGGCAGGTAATCATTTGACCTTGTTCAATTTAGCGTGAACACGAAATACAGCTGAGGCTGATGTGAATGTTGGCAGTTTTTCAGGTGTCTGGTAATAAAGTATTGGACTACTTTCAGTTTTGACCTGATGGTGGCACTAGAAGAATTCATTTTTATACATGAGACTTAAATCCGGGGAAAGAATGATCAAACCAACATTACCAACACTAAAAATAAATTAGACTTTCATTTAAAAATCAAAACAACAACAACAACAACAGGGAAATTAAAAACAGAAAGTTAAACAAAATGCTTGAAATAGCAACAAGGGCCTCGGTAGCCTAGTGGTAAGTGCGCACGCCCCATGTGCAGAGGCCTGGTGGGCGGCCCTGATTCAAACGCCACCTGTGGCTCCTTTCCCGTATGCTGATCCCCACTCTCTCTCTCACACAGATATTTAACTCTATCCATTGTCCTATCTCCAAATAAAGGCATGAACCCCCCCCCCCAAAAAAAAAAAACAACCAACAACAAAAATGGTCCAATTTATTTTTGCTCCAGTGCAATTAAAAGTTCAGAGCACAAGGATGACGCAGACTAATGTCATTAACAAATCAACAGCTCATCCTGCTCACATATTAAACAAACTACTTCTATCTATTCTGTCATGTCTCAAGGTTGAACAGCTTATCAGGTTGTCATCTTTCTAACGGCCTGCTGAAGTGTCATTTTCTCCCTCTTATCTCTCTGCCCATTCCCCGCCCCTCACCTCTCCTCTCTCCTCTCGATCAGGACTGTTGGAGGACGAGCGTCTGGCCAGTGCACATCAGGCTGAAGCCTTCACTCGCCAGATTCAGAATCTACAAGGTATCAGCATAAATACAATAAAAACTTGGCAAGTAAAATTAAAAAAATCAAAAAAAAAATCAATTTAATTTGATCAATAAAACAGAATGTAAAAAACAATCAGTAAAAAAAAAAAAAAAAGATATTGCACATTACCTTTGGCATGTTTGTCCATGCAGGATTTTCTTGTATATGGCTTTAAGGATTTCTTTTGTTCCACTTGTTGTCTCCTGAGTAGTCACACACAGACAGCGCTACAGTAAAAGGAAGTGGTAGTATTTGACTGCAACATTTGAATGCATGTAATCATTTGCCGTATTGATTCAGAGGCATTATCTTTCTGGTGACTTTCGTTTTAATTTCTGTCAAAATAGAAACAGAAAGAGATACTATGCAACTACTGTTCAAATATGGACTCAGTCATAGGGGGAATAACACTCTTAAGAACAATGGCTTTAAGAACCGAGAGGAAAAATACATTCAAAAGAAAGAAGAAGAAAGTAGAAAAGGAAAGCTTTTCTCTCACTTGATGCATCATTGTTTGTGCTAGACTTAAGAATACATTTGCTGTTTATCTTTTCTTTTATAACTTTTATACTCACAATTTAAGTTTTTCTTTTTTTAAGAAGACTGAGAAGAATTCAGTTTCCTCGAGTCCTGTATATACACTTAACTCTTAATGAGATCTGCACCTAAATAAACAAACGGTTACATCAGCTCATCTTACAAACAGTTCCCACACATACAGCATGTACCACACACACACAAGAACACATCACCCACACACCTAAACAAATGTAGGCCCACTAGTGCTACACCTCAGGTATATCATTAACACACACACACACACACACACACGCACACACACACACACACACACACACACACACACACACACACACACACACACACACACACACACACACACACACACACACACACACACACACACACACGCACACAAAAGCACAGATGCTGCAGACCAACCCACACATACCCCGTAAAGAAAAATGTAACCTCCTCCTCTTCGTCTTCCTACAGCCCAGCTTCGCTCAGTGCAGGAGGAGATGGACAGCCTGGAAGAGGAGAAGGAGAGCGAGCTGGCCGAGGCCCAGGACGAGCTGCGTATAGCTCAGGAGGAGGTGCTTCTGCTGCAACAGGCGGCGGAGGAGGCAGCTGCAGAGAGGGAGAACGACATCGCCTCGCTGCAGGAGGAGCTCTGTCGCCGCCGTGCCGAGCTGCAGCGCCTCAGCGAGGAGACGCAGGAGTACGAGCTGGAGATCACCACGCTGAGGGCAGAGATCAGCATGAAGAGCCAGCGCAGGGAGGCTGAGAGGAGAGAGGGTGAGGGAAGAAGAGAAGGAGAGAGGAGAGTACATGAACATGTATGAGACAGGTATTGGTGTGTGCAAGATAAGAAGACAGGGTGGAGGTTGTTTGGTGTCTTGCACGCATATCTTCTGTCTCTTCTCTCTCAGTGCATCAAAGTTCAAATACAACAAGTGTCAGTTTCACACCTCATATTCACACACCTTTGTAAACAGCCCTTAGTGAGAAAGACAAAACAACAAACACCTATTGACTATGCTCGTACTATAAACACAAGGCCACGATCAATCTTTGTGGCTGATGTTATGAAAACACAGCAGGCTGTTATGGATGTCTTTTTCCATGCTCACATCATGTTAGCGTCTCGCAGTCAAGCACATAAATCATTTGTTTGGTTTAATAAATATTACAGATTACACATATGCTTGCAGAGGGGGAGTGGGTTGTGTGTGTGTGTGTATGTGGGAATTTAGGATACCCAGGAGATGAGGTCATGAAGAGGAGGGGGGATGTACACTTCCATCAGATGATGTCATCGCTGGGCTCTGCAGCTGAGCCTGGGCTGGGACTGAGGGAGGGGAGGCTGAATTATCTCATCTTTGTGCTCTTTCCTAAAAAAACATCACACAAAATTTAAATGAAATGGAAGTGCAACTTCTGCATTCATTTTGAGTGTTTACTGTAATTTGACAGTTTGGGAAAACTGCTAACCTGCTCTTTTGTCGACCAGTTAATTCCACTGGTTGCCTGGCAACCAGCCACAAAAGTAAAAATGCTAATCAGTCTTTCTTATCCTTTGTTTTTTGAACAATTGAAAAGTGATACGTTGTAGACTTTGTTATTCTTGGACGCAGCCGGATTAGCTCTTTTTTATGTTTAGGCTACAGTTGACCTTTAAGCTAATTAAAGCTAGAGTAACCCTACCAACCACAGATCGTATATTGAAGAGGAATTAGCCATCTTTAGGAGAGAAAAAAGAAACAGGAAAAAAATAGGAAGAGGAGTAAGCGTTAGTTGGAGGGCCCCTCAATTTATGTTTTCCTTGGGCCCCTACAGATGTTAGGATCACTACTGTGCATGTCTTGGCTCCAAATTATGTCACAAGTGTAATATGTCAGCACCCTTTGCTGATATTTTGGCTTCAATTCAGAACAACAGAAGGACACAGAGAGGTGCTTTCCATTTGAATATACAGTCAATGTTGTTGACTGCTGACTGTAACTTTCTTTCCAAAAGGCAGATACAACAGGATCAATTAACTCTGCAATTAACCAGCATAGTGTAGATACCTGTCAGACTTTTGCTTTAATAATTTACTATTATTACTGTCACAAAATGCTAAGCATGTTGAGATGATGCTGACTAAGTTAGCCATAAGACAAAAGGAGCTTACCTGAGCTACACCTTCATTGTGTTTTTTTCTTTTTTTTGTTCCACCAGGTGACGTGGACCTGCTGAAGGAGGAGTGCCGTATGCTAAAGGAGGAGTGTCAGACCCTGAAGGAGGACAACAGACGCATCTCTGAGAGGCTGCAGCTGCTGCAGAGACAGAGGACATGGTGAGAGGTCAATGACAGCTCACTCATCAGATGGGCTTACTGGATCAGCTGGAGGGGACACCCTTAGCGGTATCACACCTCGTCATAGCCATGAACATCATGTCTCGTTTACAACAGACTGGCCACCTGTTCACTCAACTGCAGCCAAAGTCTAATATCAGACTAAGGGATCACAAATAAGTGGTGATAATATAAGTTTCCTAATTCATGAGTAGATTGACAGAGTAATTAATCGACAACAATTTTAGGGTTGAAATTTCACCCTTCAATTTGAAAACAATCTTCCCACATGATCTGTTGAAGAGCTGATTTGAACACACCACACGCTCCTCCTCAGCAGATGGGGAGCTGGGCATACTCCATCTGTTGAGGAAGATCTTGTGATGCATCGGAAGCAAGACAAACTTTATTTATAGCACAGTTTTAAGAAGAAGTTACACAGTTCTTCATGGGAAGAAGAAAAGGACGACTAGAATTACCATCTCCTTGATTAGTCTAGTCACAGTTTACATTTCTCAAGTGTCTCCCACAGAGTGACTGAGTAACTGAAGCCAGGAAGCGGTACAGGGCGACCACAGGAGAGTAGCTACTGTTACAACAAAGTAGCTCATGGGGATTTAAATAAACAAATGACTAGGTGAAATGGAACTTTGATCTTTTGGGTAGAAAATCTCATCAGTCATTATTTCCCTAACATGACACATGTGTGAAGTATTGTCAAAATTAGCGTATACTGATCGGACATATTGCCAAAGGTTTTTTTATTGTGAGGTCAAAATGACCGAGAAAGTCAACCACCAAAATCTAATCCTTTCATTTTTTAGTCTAAGTGGGCCATGGGCACATTTGAATATGTTCCATCCTTTTCAAATACATTTTCTGACACAGAGGCGTACAAATGGAAATAGAAGAGACAGAGAATATAATAAATTCAGGAAATGAATCCACAAATTCAAAGCTGTAAAATCAAGAAAAGTCCAAAGAAAGTTTTAAGATGCTTTTAAGATGCTGCTCTTATTTTTCTTCTCTGAGACAGTTTCAGAGATCAGCTGCTACTAAAAGGATCTCTTCCAGGGATTTGACTGTCAAAATGAATCATTAGTCTAATGGAATCTAAAATTGGATTATTTGTCAGAAAAAAAAAACAAGCATTGGGTCGGGCATCATGTACGAAGGGGCCCAGGTTCAAGTCCAACTTATGGCACCTTTCCCTCGCGTCAATCCACACACTCTTTTCCCAGATTTCCTCCTTTATCCACCGTCCTATCTAAATAAAGGCTAAAAACCCCAAAATAAATCTTGAAAAAGAAAACTAGCAAAATAAATTGCGACAGGCTTTTCTAATTTTATGGACTACAATTGGTATAAAGAAAAGAAAAGAAATCATTCCACGAGTTGTCAGTTTTTGTGCTTGCATAATGAAATCTCTGCATACTGTATGAGACAAAAAGGAAAAATAAAACGCTACCAGTTTTCCTTTTATCACATGAAATAGCTGGAAACCATTTCTAGCTTTTGATCACAGGAATGACAATCCTATTCAGAACCAATCTTTTACCTTTCAGGGCTTATTTTAGCTGAAACTCAAAGTGTGTGATACTCATGCCTGTTACTCCTTTTGTCCAGCTCCAGTGTGTACCTGTCACTGAAGGAGGAAGATGCAGGGGATGGCACAGAGGGCAAGGAGACAGAGACCGGCTCCGACGAGGTCATGACAGAGAGCTACATGACCATGGCCCAGTCTGAGAACTGTCGCCTGGTGGACGCTTCCATCCAAAAGAATATTTCATTCGATGGGAAGCCTATGACACCGACCGGCTGGAACGGAGGCATTGGGGAGGTGTTCTCCTTAAGAGACCAGCTCAAGCAAGCTGAGGAGAAGGCCTCACAGGTTCAGAGAGAGGTATGATGCATTAATATGAATAAAAGATGGACAGATGTAGGTCAGGCATTCTTAATATGTGTTTTTTTGTTTCAGTCACTTTGGTTTTCAGATAAAACACTAAGACTGAAAAGGTGACCCGTTTTTCTTTTAGTGTGACGGTCTGAAGATGGAGCTGAAGGAGCTGCAGGTACTTTACGACAGCAGCCAGAGGGAGAGGGCCGAGCTGGAGGAGGAGCTGCAGCGCTGCAAGGCAGAGCTGGAGAAGCTGTCAGAGGGGGCTCAGGTAAGGGACAAACATAAATAGCATGGCCGTATTCATAAGTAGGGAAACAAATGTAATGCTGATGAATTATTTAAAAATACACAAAGATAATTAATTTAATTTACAAAGCTCTGCATTATAATTTCTTTCCTTTTTAATGATGAGTCTGTGCTTATTCTAGTATCCAGCGATGCTTTCTCATGATTGAAGACCTACAGTGTTTTATTCCTCCGCTAACACACTGTCGACTAACACATAAAACACCTCACATCACACCTACTGTATCCTGTGTCTGTGGAGCCCACTATTTATGTGTGTCATACTGTAGCTGTGTATGTTTGGATATGAACTGATATGGCCTGTCAGCACATATCAATATTGTGTACTTTAGGCTGGGGAACTTTTCTCCCTCCCCCCCTCCCCCCACCCTACTGTGTCTGTGTTTTAACGGCTCAGTGAGAGCAAAAGCTTTAATACTTTAAGTAGACTCAAAACTAAAAATTTGCAAAAGGCATGAAGCAAAAAAACAAACTACTCTGCCAGTGAATCCCATGCAGATTTCAGATGAAAGGTATCTCAAGGACCTTTCTTTTTTGTGTGCAATTTTTCCCACTTTAAGATTTTCTGTCCTTTGATTTTGTTCTGAATAAAAATAGAACGCATCATGACAACAGTTTAAATAATTGGGAAAGAAAAAATCCAGCAGTGTTTGAATTTGAAAGTTCACCTGCGATATTGAAACATTGTAAGCTACAGTAGCAAACTCATTTCACCCTTAATGATGACAATAATTGCTTATTGGATGTCCGTGGCACTTAAATGCACCAACAGTAGCCGAGGACAGATGTGGTTTCGAATAATGTTGTGCAGGGATGATGTGTTTTTGTAGACCATCCCAAAACTTAGACTCGTGCCGTTTCCCTCGATCAAAAGCCAGTCTGGCCCATAAAATTAGATTTTATGACACTTTCAGGTTTTGTTCAGCAAGATTATCTTCACTAATTAACATGAGTTCTATTTAAGGGCCATGTAAATGACCGAGGTGAAAAACTGAAGTAAGGTTATAAAACTACTACAACTGATATGTATGTATAAAAAAATAGTTTGACTTCAAGAGGATTCTAATTAAAAAGGAAAAAACAAGCTCACTCTTACCCTCTCAGTACTTTGCAGTGGCTTCCACTTGTCAATCTCAATGGCCTCCTGTAAGGAAAAGGAATATTCATTAAAAACCTTAAATGCAATACAATAAATTCAAACCTTTTGGAAACTGCTTGAAGTATCATTTAGTGCTTTATGTTTGATCCTTTGTTTTATGGAGTCAGAACTCTGTGTTTTGTCTACAACAGATGTAACGAGATGTCTCAGCATTGTGTCAAACTGTCTGCCCGTGCCTGTCTCTGATGCTGTCCTTGTTCTATGAATGTCCATGACCTGTCAGCCTGTAACACAACAAGCTTAGCCAAACATTAAAAGAAGTGAACTATAAAGTGAGGATAGAGAGACAAAAATACCACCCTATGCTCGTGCTTGTCACAGCACTCATGCTGTATGTCTTTTCTTGTCACCATAACATCACATGCAGGCAGTAAATGCCGCACAGCACTGCTCACACAAACTCACATTGAGTTAATGTGCATGTCACCATAAAGTTATGCATTGTTTGTTTAATGGGAAGTGTAAATCACTCCATCATGACCCCTCCCCCTTTATATCACAGCCATGTCACTTTCATTTAGTGATTTGTTGTGCTGGTTCATTCGTGCTGTTATAACGTCATTTTTTTTATCTACGGTTTTATTATTTGCAGACCTCAATCCATCCATTCACTCATTCCCTTCATTTCCATTGTCCTTGTCTTTGTTTTTTATTTCCTCCTCAGAGATTCATCCATTCGTCTGAGCACCCTGTTCTCTCCATCCCCTTCATAGGAATGATTGTAATAGTGGCTGTGGTCTGGTGCTGGTTGTCGGAGCTGGCGTCCCAGAGGGCAAGGTATGAGAGGAGCTTATCTCTATCTGATGTGTGATGTACGCTTCTTACACACAGATCAAAGAATCACTTCACCCAAATGACGTAAAAAACAAACAAACACTCTGCCATTTCTCCCATTCTTCTCCCACCCTGCAGATAGTTCACAATTGAATAAGTGTTTTTAGAACAATTATTTTCTGCGAATTCAACCTCAATTCAACTGTAGAATGAATGTATCTCATGTTTGCTCTGGATAATTCAGAGAGACTGTTAAAAAGCATTTATTTTTTATAAAATATTAATAAAATAATTATTATAATTAATAAAAAGATTTCATATGTAGTTCAATAAAAACTGTAGACACAGTATTCTGTGGATTATCAGGTTCAACTAGGACACTGTTTCTGCAAAGATGTTGCAGGGTTATTTTTTTTTATAGCTACAGTGTTTGGATTTAACCTGAAATATCTTAGCTTCCTGTGTATTGAACGGTACTGCAAGGGGCAAGTGGGAAAAATATGTTTTTTTATGTTATTTGGGTGAACTGACCCTTAAATGAAAGTCAATAGGCAGTATGTATTTAAAGTTCTAGGTATGATGGGAGGGTCTTAACTGAAGAACTGCAAAATTTTGCATGGAAAAATCTTTCGTAAAAGAAAGCAGAACACAAAATAAAGCATTTTTAAAAAGGTGGACATTGGGCGGGTGGGCAGTTTGGCAAATTATGACTAAAATGTCATTCAATGGCACAGAATAAGTAGCTAATTAATAGGAATAGTTTAACATTCTGGTCAATGCACTTTCAGCTTTCTTACAAATAGTTAAAAGAGAAGACTGATAGCAACCTTACATGTTTGCGTTAACTGTGAAGCTCGAGCCAGGACAAGGCTTACTTAGTGAAGTGTAGAATAAATAACACATGGGGGAATCAGCAAGCTTTGCTTTGTTCACAATGTAAAAATACTTAAACAAGAACATTTGAAGTTGAGAAATTAACACTATTATGTTTATATAATATATCTAAAAGGTAAAAGTGCAATTTGTAGTTTATGTGGGAATCTTTATGAGCATTTACAAGCTTGCTATTGGCTAAACGGATTGTGTAAAGACAAGAGGGAGTGAAACGATCTTCTCTTCTAGCTCTTTGTGAGAGGTTAAATAAACTATTTCCTAAAATGTCAAACTGTTCAATACAAAGCCCATTATTGTATATCTCTGGCTGATGCATGGCCTCTACATGCTCTTAACACCACTGTTTTCCTGTCTTCTCTCAGGGGAGTGAGGTAGGTTGGAACTCCATTTTGACTATCACTGCAGCCACAGCAGTGCTGCTAATGATGACTAGCTTGTTGAGAGCGTTCGTCCGATGTTGACTGGATGGGCAACAACTGCACAGGGACAGACGTCTGCTTCAGACCAGCCCTTATTGTCTCCGGCCACGTTTTAGACTGAAGTGGAATACTCTATATGTGACAGACTGACAACTGCATAGTAGAAAATGTATGGACAATTATTGTCTCCAACGAGAAGGTACTACAAGCACATGCAGACAGAGAATGATGCGGCCAGTTTGATTTGAGACTGAAGACGGCTGTGATGATGAGTCGACCTGCAGAGAGCCCACATGAGGACTAATCTCACTCCACTAAATGTATGCTAGCTGTGTCATTCCCTTCTGTATCTGTGAATAGGTTTCTTTCTTTCAGCTCTAAATGTGATAAAAGAAGGGTTTTATTTGTAATGTGCACCAAATGGTTTCCATGTTATTAAACCATTATATATTTATTTGTTTGTTGAAATATTGTTTTACAGTTTATGTTGATAGAAAAACAAGGAGTCTGGTCTTTATTGCACTGAAAACCCCGTGTTAGAAAAATGCTCCTAAATTATTAACATGAAGGGATGTTTTTTTTTTTTTTTCAGAATAAGGTTACTCAAAAAGAGTCTGTGTTTAAATACTTGCTCCTGCCCTCAAAATACTGTTTAATTTAACAACATTATGGTAACAATCCTGCCCTACATAAATCATTTATAACTATCTGGTTTACTTTTAACCACCAATGACTTACTTCACAGGGTGAACAGGAAAGGATAACTGATCTTCTGTCAGTCTAAGCTCGGTGTATTAAGCTGATGCTTAACCGGGCGTCACCCCTTAAGGCTCGAGCAGCTCTTCTTCAATGTATTTTTTTTTTTTTTTTTTTTTTGGGTTCTGTGCTTTGCTCCGAGCTCTGCCACTTCCACTCTTGTCTTGTCTCTGACTCTGAAATAAGACAACTCCCACCGTCCCGTTTAATTATTTCTTCAACTAAGATGCCAGAGAGGCATTTCAGTGTTTCTGGTTCATCTTTCGAGCTCACAGTCACTTTGAAAATCCCTAAAATGATTTTATTTTAATGGTTATAAATGGTTTGCTATAGTTTTTTAATGTGATAGTAAATAGACCTCAGCAACTTTGGGAGAACACTTGAGCATTGGGCTCTGCTAACATGTTTTATAAAAATCTAATCAATATTGATTTTATTTTTTTCTCTCCAGCAGGATTGAAGTGGCTTCTTCTTCCTTTAATGATTATTTTGTGTTCATTTGATTCATGGTGATAACAGGCTGGTTGATCTACTGACACACCGAGATAAACCACAGACTGATGTGACAAATGGAGCTTAGTTTTCTTGTGTGGGAACTTCACAAATGGATATGGTTCCAAACATACAGAATAAACACAAAAATGTTCAAAAAATGTAGTTTATTTAAGCATCAAATACACAAATGATATGTACTTGTACTAAATGACTGATTATTGTTTCAATTTGTGCAATGTTTTTTTTTTTTGTGTTCCGAGTACTTTAAAACTGCAAACAGCATGCTAAGAAACATATAGAAGCACAAAAGACAACTCATGTCGGTTCTGTTCCTTTGTATTTCATGTAAATAGGTGTGACATACAGTACTATGGTAGAGAGATTTCTTAAATCCATTTGTACTAGCTTTGTAGAAAGTTGATTCTATTTTGAAAGAGCATCGTATATTTGATAGCCAACTTCTAAGCTGTGTAAATGTTTATTAATGGTGACGTTCATTAGAGGAGCTGCTGCTCGCATTGTTGATCATTTTATGTACCTCTTTGTTCAAATGGTTGAGAAGTCATTGCATGCCACTTTGATTGCATTTGACCTTAGTTGCCTGACAGAGCAATACAACTCCTGTGTTTTTCAGTCTGTTTAATTCAGAAGTGTCTTGAAATCTTTTCTGAAACGTTTGTCATTAAACTAAATGTTGATAAGCAATGCCTGACTAATGTTATTTCTGCATATGAACATACACTAAGGAAGTTGGGTGCCACTTGACTGCAAATGTTGTCACTGTCTCTTTAAAGGTGCACTATGTAGATTTGGTAGTGAAATTTGAAAGTTGGAGAAGTGAAACAATTCTATGCTATATTTCTGATCTAAATGCACAAACTTAATCAAAGGAAAAAATGGGTCCCTGGAACACTTTTTATAGTTTAAAAGCTACCAGGAGAGTTACTGTTTCACTGTTGCAGGCTCCCCACCCCCCACCATAACTTCTCGTGAAGAATTTTATCTTCAAACAGTTTTCTAAGGACCAAATTTTCCTCTGAGGACAGTTTGTGTATAGAGTTATGGACATATACCACATAATCTGTACATTTCTCCAACTTTCAACTTGATCGACCAAAACTCCATAGTGCACCTTTAAAACATGATCAGTGTGATATGAAAATCAAACTCCCTTTGACTGCAATGGTACATATATGTTGTCTGAACAGAGCATTCTTTTCTATTATTTCTGAACTTATTTCATGAATATTAAATGTGTCATACCTTCACAAGCTTCTATACTGCAGTGTTCCTCTGCTTGTTGCTTTGCATATTGAGAGCATCGTTGTTTTCAATATAGTTGTGGCTATTTTGTTACCTGGAGGTCTATTTTGTACTGTAAATGACTCGAGAAAATAAATATACTCACACCACAGAGACGTCTAAGAGCCTTCTTTTCTTGGCAGGTGGCCTCACACGCAATCATAGTCTCCGGGTTTAGGGTATCGAGAAGTCCCATTCATGAAATCACCAGCAGTGGGTCCTGAGTGGCGTCACATTGGCGTCACATTACACGGGTTCCATGGGTATTAATAACCCTCACTCCAGAGACGTGACATAAGCTCACAGACATGTATTCTTTACAGGAACTGGTGTGTCAAAGTTCAAAAGGAAGGCCTCTAAACTACACTCATGCAGACAGACACTGGCACAACTCATGCTACTGAGTTTGAATGTGTGTAATTGTTTAAAAGGGGGGTCGAGCTGAGCAGACCTCATCATTAGGTACATTTAGTGAGCTTCTGTCACTTGAAAATTTCAGGCAAATTAGATTTCTCAGTCTGCAAATATTCCAGGCAGATTCTGAATCAACTCTCTGTCTCGTTTTATATCAAGAGTTATTACAGAAGAAATGAAAAGTGTCTTAACGATCAAGCTGTCACATTCCAGATCAGCCGTAACAGTTAATCAGCTGGGCCTTGGCCTCGGGCCCATCTGTCCACCAACTTCACCCCGAATCCCTTCTTAAATATTTAATCTATTCAACTGGCACACTAACAGGGGAAAGCTAATTAAATGAGGAGGAAATCTGACTGTTAGAGCAGGGCAAACCAGGGAATAGAAAGTCAGGTTAACAGTCCAGGTCTACATATGTAGCACTGGGATTTGGATATTTGTGTACGTATATTTAAACTTCCTAATAGGGCTGTGACATATTTCATTATCAAATGAAAAACTACATACCAATATCATCAAAATTACATCATAAAATGTTGTGTTTGTGCTACATGTCTTGTTTTTTTTTGTTTTAATATGAAACACTACTGGACGCCTCCCTTTAGAGGTTTTCTGGGCATGCCCAACTGGGAAGAGACCCCGGGGCAGAAAAAGGGATTTCAGTATATATCATGTCAGTAAGGCCTCGGAATCCCCCAGGAGCAGCTGGAAAACGTTGCTGGGGAGAGGGAAGTCTGGGGATGGATGGATGGACGAAATACTATTATCATCTAGACTTTTTTTCATGTAGTTCTCAAGTTCTCACAGATTTTGGTGCAATTGCACTTTTTTTAATCGCTAATTTATTTACACAGGTGTGTATTTATTTTTGAGATTATTCTAAAGCAGTAAACCTTTTCAGAAAGTTTGCCAAACTATATCGAAGTAATGCTGAACACACAGTGATTCATCATTATTTACAATCCAACTGACATCTTCACAATTATCAAAATAAAGAACTTGTTTTGTTATTTATTTCTGCATTTCTTTTTTTGATATGTTTGTCTATGTTAAGTCTGTTAATCAGGACTTGAGATATTTCTACTTTAAATTCAGGAATAAATGTGAATTAATGTTGCTATCTACATCATATATTAAAAGCATGACTGACAAATACCAGCATTGAGGCCCTGGTTTTATTATAGAGATACTTTACATGCTTGTGATTTAACTAGAAATAAAATGAATACAAAATGAAAGTATCTTAATTCTTCTGCTACAACTGCAAGGTATTTTTTCCACATTTGTACCAAAAGCATTAGCTAGATGAACAAAACCTCTCGAGGATCTCATTATATTGTGGCAGGTAAACATTGGGACCCCTGGCTGCAGACTGAGTATTTTAAGAATGCCTGCTGCGTGTGTCACAGTTATTCTTAACTCCCACTACTTCATCGACGACGGCGCTGGCATCTGGTGTCACTGCCATGTCACTGACTGCTGAGTCACAACACCACCTCCATCCCTGAACCTGCAGCAAACACATTGTTTCTGAGAAGTGACTCGTTTTGGATATAGTAAGATGATTGATTTCGCTATAAACACACTGACAACGGTCCCAGTGTATTTCTACACACAGCCTCATCTCCAATCAATGGGTGCTGTCATGCTGTCACTGAACAGAGTTAGAGGTGACACTAACTTGTTTCCAGTCATTTCAAGGTGTTGTTCTTTCGAGTTCTGTACTAAAGTTGTATTGGTATTAAAAAGAGCATTTTGAGTGTGTAATTTTGGCTTAATTACTGACATTTAGTTAGCTGACAGGCCCTCAGTTTCTTTTCTTAAAGTTCTTGTGAGACACTTTTGGTTTGAGTCCATTTTCACATCACTATAAATCTCCATCTATTTCATAACCAGCTCAAAACTCATGACATGAGCTTTAAAATATTTGAACAAATGTGATTAGATGGTTTTTTTTTTTCTCCAGAACTATGACATCATGTTGATCAAAAATTTAAATAAACAGATTTCAGCCAACTATCCTCGATAACCTCTCCGCAACTGGTTTTGACCTTTGCTGCACTGCATAGAATTGCATTTCACCCATGGGTGGCAGATATCTGTGAAACACACGTAATGCAGTTGCTTCATCTATCAGGGTGACCTCATCCTTAAAATGTCCCTCTCTAAGGCCCCTGATAGAACTTTATGTGCTAATAAACCTTGTACTTTATGACAATAATCCTTCATTAGAAAACATTATTGAGACAGAACGGCTCAGTCACTGGCCTTCTCATCTCACCTTCTTTTCTTAGCTCAATTGTTCAGCCACTTAGACCCTGAGCGTGACACACATTCTCAATAATCGTTCAGCCCCCAGACTCCCAAATAGGAGCGCCTAAAAATAAGGATACGTTGTCCGGGGTCCGTCCGATCCCTGCCCCCTCCTCCGCGTAAACCGACCCGACCCCCGTTGTCCTTATGGATGAGCAAATAGACTATGATCACAGAGGCTGCGTGACGCGGCCCTGGCTCCTTTATAAACCAAACTCTTTCCACTCTTCAACAGTCAAGTTACACACGCTAGAGTCTAACACTGCTGCTCCAGCTCAAAACTGAACTTCTTCAAGTATTATTCTTGAGGCCACAAAGAAAGGAACGACTTGCCAAGAGGGTGCCAATTAAAAAAAAAGCGGACGACCAGCAGCCCTGCTCATTGTAAAACCGGATAATTTAATCCATCATTGTCCTGTCACACGCGGTTTTTTCGCAAGTACATCCGAAAAATCTGCGGACTGCTTCTTCAACTCCTCCAAGTTTGAACTTTCCTCCGCGAGCGCGCGCTTGCCATCGACCTGCTAAAAGTTTTCTGCGCTTGCCGAGCGAGTGTCACCGAGGTATAAAAGTGGACGAGGAAAGAACCACCATGATGAGCAATAACTACAGCGAGGACCAGCTGCCTCCACAGTACTACCAGGGCACCGAGTTCGGGGAAGAGGAGGACGACGAAATGCCAGCCACGGAGAAGGACCTGGCCGAGGACGCGCCATGGAAGAAGATCCAGCAGAACACCTTCACCAGGTGGTGCAACGAGCACCTCAAGTGCGTCAACAAGACCATCAACGACCTGCAGAGGGAGTTCACTGATGGGCTGAAGCTAATTTCGCTCTTGGAAGTTTTGAGTCAGAAGAAAATGTACAGAAAGCACCACACCAGACCCAACTTTAGGCAGATGAAACTGGAAAATGTTTCTGTGGCGCTGGAGTTCCTGGAGAGAGAACACATCAAACTAGTCTCTATAGGTGAGTAACACTTGAGATCTAATAACTGGAATCAAAACAGCAATAAAGTACAGACAAACAAAGATATATTCTCATCATTAGATAGGAAGTAGTAATAAAATAATTGGCAGATTAATGAGAGGCGGAGCTGTTATACCTCCACAAACACATACAGCATTCTGTTGCTGCTCTGTTGGTATGTTATCAGCCAGCAGTGCCTGTCAGACAAGGCTTTCACAGGCCTCTGGAAAGCTGCATTGAGTCGAGGTCAACAGCTTATTGGAAAGTTACTGCAGAGGTGCCACTGATGTCATTAACTTGTGCTAGGGCCATGCCTGGTGGCTCCATAGTGTGCTTATGCTTCCCCTGCTGCAGCAACGTGGGCTGGAAATTCACAAGTTCTTTGCTAATGAGAATGAGGCAATAAATGAATGTAGACCATATTGCCACGCACACAAACACAAGCGGACAGGCACACATACACATTCTTCCCTCTAAAGTCAGAAGTCTGAACAACTCACATGGGGCTCTGTGTTGTCAGCCTATTGCTGTCCTCACAGAGCCAGCAGAAACTCCTGCGAGGTGCGGATTAACTCCGGTGGGGGGATTTTGGGGGATCAGACTGTGGAACAGAAAGCTGAAGTTACAATAAATTGTTGCGGATATCTATCACATCGACAAAGTCACCAGAGGCACACTTTACTCCACCAGAATGCCACCTCTTAGAAATACTCAAGGAGAAAGTAGAAACCTATTATGGAAAGCACACATATTGTAAGATGAGTTATGGCTTCATTATACACCTGTAGACAGCCCCACAACTCATACACGAGACACGTTATTAACATTTTGAAGTATTTTTCTGTTTTGGTGACTAATGATCCTGACACACACTTGAGTGAAATTCCCAGCGTGGCTGAGGCTTTGGCCGCTGGACTGTGAATAGCCAAAGTGTGTCTACCTTGATACAGAGTGTGTGTTTTAGTTTAAATCTGTGTTGATGTAGCCTCTCAATGGCAAGCTCAAATCTCAGGGGCGTTAAGGTCAAAACCACAGCTATCACCTCCAAGTGTTTGGCTGCGGGAGGGTGTTTAGGATTTAATGTTTGTGTGTGTCTAGATCTGTTGTCCCAGATGTACACACACACACACACACACACGCACACACACGCACACACACACACACACACACACACACACACACACACACACACACACACACACACACACACACACACACACACACACACACACACACACACTAGGTCAGACTGTTTTGACAGAAACAGGGCGTGATAACAGAAGTGCTGGTTTTACTTCCTAACACATTTTCCTCTATTCAGCACAAGTGGGTCAATGTAGCTCTCTTAACACAATTTCTCCTTACAGAGACACTAAAAAAAAACATCACCAAAGGCTTAGCTGTACATGTGCCACAGGATCAAAACCACACTGTGCCACATTGTCCCACCTGCTTGTGCCAGTCACACCGTGACACATCACACGTCACGCTCTTAAACGGAGCTTTGATCTATGAAAAGAGAAACAGGCCCAATAAAACTGTCCTGTGATAAACAACTTGCACCACAATCCCTTTGTTATTAAAGTCTTACTATATTTACCAGAGTGTATCACGGCAGATTAGTCGATGAAACATTAAAGTCTCCTCAGAGGTTCTTTGGCTTGAATGGCTAAAATGTCCAAATTAAAGTGGATTTGTAATGGATTATTTGACGACTTTTCCTCGGAGAAAGTCAGGAAAAGAGTCGCATGCGTGCTGTCAAAGGATCTAATCTGCTTCTATGTGATTTATCACACTCCAGTGCTACAAGTTTGGGAGGTAATTGAAATCCGAGTGGTATTTATGCAGAAAGGGATCCACTTCCACATATCCTCAGCTGTCACTGTCTGCAGAGTTGCATTGTGACTGGATGACAGATTGTCAGGGGTCCTCAGCCAGACAGCTGTCTGAGAGAAGGGGCTCTGGGGAAGCAGCGAGGAGCATTAGATTCTTGTCTCCTCAGCAGTCAATCATCATTGTTTATATTTCCACTCAGAATAGCCTGGTCATCTCTAAAGAACAGCAAGGAAAAAATAATTCATCATTTGTAACACACTTTTATTCTTAGGTTTTCAATTCTTATGGTTTATCTTAACCAGTGTACAGAATGGTTTTGCAGTGTACATGTAAACATAAACAACAATAAATGAAAGTACAGTTCAAGATACGATAGTTAACCAACATGTTATGTGAACTTTTGGAAGTTGTAAATCCTCATGTTTCCTATTCTTTCTACTGTCCAAATACAGATAGCAAAGCCATTGTGGATGGAAATCTAAAGCTGATTCTGGGTCTTATCTGGACCCTTATCCTCCACTACTCTATCTCCATGCCCATGTGGGACGACGAGGATGAAGAGGAGACTAAGAAGTTGACCCCCAAACAGCGCTTGTTGGGCTGGATACAGAACAAGGTGCCTCAGCTGCCCATCAACAACTTCAACCGTGACTGGCGGGATGGAAAAGCCCTGGGAGCTCTGGTAGACAACTGTGCCCCCGGTAAGAAGTTTGCACACAGTCTGGCTGAGTCCATGGGAGGGGGAGGTTCTGAGTGCTGAGTCAGAATGCACCCAGTGAAAAAGGCTTCTTGTGTGTAGCCGTTTTCCTTGGTTGCTATGGAGGCAGGGGTCAGGCATGTGCCAGTCAGTTAGTCAGAAACTCTATCACCTCCTCAGGAGAACCTGTCTCCTTTGGTCTTCATTTAGAAATGAGAGAGGTGTACTGTATGTCGCACACAGTTTTGATCACACACTAGTTCAAACACACACCCATATTCAGATTCATATGTCAGAGTAATCTGTCTCTGGAGACTAGGTAGTGTTGGTAGGTTGCAGAGGCGTTGCTGATGGCCATAGGACGTCCCTGCCAGCTGTCCCACAATGACTGAAGCTTTCAATCTCACTGTTTGGAGCCCTAAGGCCCAAGTCCGACTTTAGTGTTTATAGCCCTGCTGCTACACAACACCCCCAAATTTGGGCACCATTCCTCCTCTTCTGTCAAGGGGGATGCTTGGCCAAGCATCAATATGCAGAGTGATCTGTCACAGGGAGGTGCCTAAGCCACAGATCCGAGGACCACAAGGCCATAGTTTGAGTTACTGCCAGTTTTGGCTTCTGCTATCACAGTGAACATCAGTGTTTTTTTTCCCTAGCTGAGCTTGAAAGAGTAAAAGGTGTAGGAGAAGCAAGAGGAGGGAAGAGCAATGTGTTTAACTGTGTTTATGTGAGCCATCGATCTGAGCAGACGCGTCTTTCAAACACAATGCTGCAACACTGACCATACAAGGATCTGCTGTTTCATCAGCTTACACCAAACAGCAGGTCGACTGACGAAACTACTGAAACACAGAAACACAAGTGCTCCGTACAAAACAAGCTAAGTGGCTTCATATGGATTTGAATTACAATGTATTCAACAGGTAGATAGCCACAATGTTTTGCACAGGGACAGTGCATGTTAATAAAAATAAATATCATGTTGATACATCAGTTAGCAATAATTCTAGTTTAAACCTGTAACACCAAAATCTGCAGTGCATCCCTTCTGTTCCTAAAAAAAACTGCGTACATCTGCTACTGTCTTTGCAATGAAACAAATAGTCCCCCATAGTAACATGATGGCAGTCCCAACCTGGTGCCTCCAAATTGATAGTTTTCTGATTATTTTTTCCCTGTAATGTTGTTGCACACCGAGGTGCATGTAAACTCCACCCTGTTAATACTGTTGTCCTGTGTCTATAATAATCGGATAATAGTCTTCTATGGGGGTGCCTGTATGAGTCTTTTAAGTGAGTGGCCACTTTGTCGCCAACACTAATCCAATTTAGGTATTAACAGCCTGCAGGAGGTTAGCATTAGCTTCAGTGAAAGTGTAAGTGTAAGCGTGTTGGAGGTGGTTGATTTTAAACGGGCAAGAGACCTTCATTTTCTTCGATTCACGGGAGCAAAGCAGTGTGGGTAAGGTCAAGCAATGTTGTAGTTGGAGGTGTTAGACAGATAGTAGTGATAGCCCAAGTGGCCTTATTATAGAAACTTCAGCATAACACTGACTGCATTTATGTCTGCGGAATTATAACCCTGTTGCTTGTTCTGTTAGGTTTGTGTCCTGATTGGACAGACTGGGACCCAAACAAGCCTGTGCAGAATGCCAGAGAGGCCATGCAGCAGGCTGATGACTGGTTGGGCGTGCCTCAGGTAAGATGCACGAGAGAAATCAGTCACAAATTGTTAGACTGCTCAAGCTCAGCTAAAACCAAAAAAAAAACTGTTTGTTTTCTGATTGGCAAATGAGGTCATAAAACTCAGTTCCAAGCAGTTTAACCCAAGTACCAATATGCATTTGTGAATACAAACATGCCTCACCACATGTACATATGCCTTTGAGGCAACACAGAACAGAAAATAGCCAGCACTGTGCATGATATGTAGACCAGTGTTTTTCCACAAAAAAACATGCTGGAGGGGTGCTATGAAATATTAATTTTTCAGCTTAATTCTGATATTTCCATTTACTGTAGTGTAGCTTTCTAGTAAATGAGTTTGTAGAGCAGTATTTGGTAGACTTGGGAATTTGTGGATGTGAGAAATTTCTTAAGACCTTCGGAACCAGCCAACGAAACAGAGGTGTAAATGTGCACATGCTGCTCAGAATAACAATGTGAACAGAGCCAGAGCCAGAGTGTGATATTTCCAGTCCTGTTTGTGCGACTCTGAGTCTCCGTCATGTTATGTACTCTATGTCGCTTGTTTACTTGTTTGTCTAAGACACAGGGTTAGCTATTCTCCATGAGGCTTAGCATTGGTGAGATAGCCGTGGGGTTTATGTCATGGCTCTGCAGGGCTGGGAGGCTAGATTCTTGTGTGGTGGTGTTAAGGAGATGTGGGAGAGGTCTGGCTCAGGATAAATCCCCACCCCCCTGCCTGGCTTATTGAAGGCAACAATCCTTAACCCTGCCGTCCTGGGGTTAAATATAACCAGCGTGGAGCAATGCTTTGTGCCACTGTGTGATAGGCAGATGAAGTACTGAAAGGGAGAGAGGAGTCAGAGATTGGGGGAGTAATTTAAGTTAAATCCTTGTTTAATCCCATTGCACACTCCTTATTAAGGGAAATTAGTATTATGATTTATGAAACACTTCTTAGAAATGAAAATACCTACATTTAAGAAATTCATCGGGCTATCATGCTTGTGGTCATGGTTGTTGCAGGAAGTTGAAGTTTATGTTGATCATCCTTTTCCTTTTGGTTTTCTTTCTGTGCTGTAGGTGATCGCTCCTGAGGAGATTGTGGACCCAGATGTGGACGAGCACTCAGTGATGACTTACCTGTCCCAGTTTCCCAAGGCAAAGCTAAAGCCTGGAGCTACTCTCAAGCCCAAACAACTTTTCCCGGACAAGGCCAAAGCCTATGGACCTGGTGCGTAGCCAAACAGCAGCCTTGAATTCCCAGCAGCTCACAAAGCATCATAATCCCATGAATAATCTATGAATGTTTTTTTTGTATTTACATCACAGGCATCGAGCCTAATGGCAACAAGGTTCTGAAACCAGCTGTGTTCACTGTGGAAACTCAGGAGGCCGGCAGTGGTGAGGTCCTGGTCTATGTAGAGGATCCCGAGGGACACAAAGAGGAGGCATGTTTCTTTTGATAGACTGAGGGCTCATGGAGTGCTAACTCAGATAATCGTGCTCAACTTCAAAGTTTAACATATTAATTTCATCATCAACGCTGTATCTTCTCATTCTATAGGCTAAAGTTAAGCCCAGCAGAGACAAGAACGGAACCTACACGGTCACCTATGTTCCTAAAGTTGAAGGTGTCCACAAGGTACGCATCATTTTTTTCTAGATTCACATTTATTCTGTACATAGAACAAGAGTACAAGGTGCCCTTAACATTTTTTACATTTCCCTCTTAGGTGAAAGTGCTGTTTGCTGGTCAGGACATTGATAAAAGCCCCTACACAGTGAACGTAGCAAAGGATATGGGTGACCCCAGCAAAGTCCATGCCAGGGGACCAGGTTTGGATCCCACAGGCAATGTGGCTAACAAGCCCATCTACTTTGACATCTTTACAGCTGGTGTGTATGGAACATTCAGCCACTTCTGATGAACAAAGCCACAAAATCTACTTTCACCTGTGATAAATGACTAATATTCTCCTCACACTAAGGTGCGGGTAATGGTGATGTAAGTGTGGTCATCGTCGACCCTCAGGGCAAAAAGGACACAGTGGAGCTCATCCTGGAGAACAAGGGCGACAGCGTTTTTCGTTGTACTTATCGTCCAGTGCTGGAAGGTCCTCACCAGATCCATGTCCTGTTTGCAGGCCAGGAGATCCCCAAGAGCCCTTTTACTGTCAACATTGCAGAGGGTAAGCAATCTATCTGTGCTATAAATTACTGTCAGACAAATCTGATTTCTTAGCCTGCTGTTAGCGTCAGAGTGATCTATTCGTCACAATCGTTACAAGTCATCTTTATTTTCCCAGGGAATAGCCTCCAAGTTTAGACCATAACCCTTCCTATGTGTCATTTCTAGCTCCACAAATTGCTCCTCCTGTGGGAGCTCCACTGCAGATAGTCCCTCAGTCAGTGGTTGCCCCTCCTGGAGCGAAGGGGGGGAAGGGGGTACCCCCTACAAAACCTGGTCGCCCAAGTTAGTATGGCCTGCTGGGAGGAGCTTGTGCCCAATGCTCAGCCAGATCCCCCAAAACCTTTCCTTATGCTGCACCCTGCAGACGCAATCTCTCTGCTCTTTAAGATTAGGGTGCTGCGGTTGAGTGCCGTGCTTGGTCGCCTGCTCCATCTTTTTGCATCTTGCAGCTTGATGGTTTAGTTTTGTTCAGATATAGTTTATGTGTTGTTGTCAGTTATTTTGTGTATTGTCCCACCCTGCATTTCTGTATACTTTGTTCTGTTAAATATCTTGGCTTGTGCTGTTGACATGTTTGTTTTTATCGCTGTCTAAATTTGCATCAGCCAGAATTCAGTTTAAGCCTGCAGTCAACATTTTAGAGTGACTAAAATGTTGTCAGATGCTCCCTTGGTGCTTTCATATTTGTCAATATCCTTTTCAACATTCTGCACTTTGTGCTGTATGTGCTGCAAAAAAGCATCATTCTCATTTACAGGTTTTGCCAGTCAACCTTTAAGAAACCCACATGAATTGGATATTTTCTCGTCTTTTCTACTAACATTGCTGTCAACTGCTGGCTACACTCAGTTGCCTTCTGCTTTGCTAAATATTTCTCTTTCACACTTGTTGTCATTCGTTTCAGCTATAAACCCAAACGCCTGCAGAGCTACAGGCAGAGGCCTTCAGCCCAAAGGCGTGAGAGTAAAGGAGGTTGCAGACTTCAAAGTCTTCACCAAGGGAGCTGGCAGCGGAACGCTGAATGTCTCAGTCAAAGGACCAAGTGAGTCAGACAGCCCTCTCTTCTCTGCACCACTTGTCCTCCTACATTTTTTGAACTATTTCCTCTTTGGGGTTTATTCTTACGGAAGCTTTAAAATATGATAAAAAAATAACATAAAAATGTTTTCTCTTGCCTAAAAATAATACATATTGTCTGTGTTTTTCATCTTCAGCTGGAGCAGAGGAGAAGGTGAAAGTGCAAGATGCAGGAAATGGTGTGTATGAGTGTGAATATTTGCCCCTTAAGCCTGGTAAATACACAGTCAGCATCACCTGGGGAGGCCAGCCTATCCCACGCAGGTACACTCCTATTGCTGCCCTAAGATAATCACAAACAAAGTACATTCACTCTCACACTGGGTAATATTGTGTTTTCTTCTATGCTACAGTCCATTCGAGGTGGAGGTTGGAGCAGAGGCAGGTTTTCAGAAGGTGAGGGCCTGGGGTCCTGGTCTTATAACGGGCATGGTGGGAAAATCGGCTGACTTTGTAGTAGAGGCCATCGGAACCGAAGTTGGAACATTGGGTGAGCCATGTGCAAGTGATACAAGACGGGTGAATTCTCAATGTATTCTAAATGTGATACCTGAGTATTACAATTCTTGTGCTGTTCAGGCTTCTCCATCGAAGGCCCATCACAGGCTAAAATTGAGTGTGATGATAAGGGCGATGGCTCCTGTGATGTGCGCTATTGGCCCACTGAAGCTGGTGACTATGCCGTCCACGTCATCTGTGACGACGAGGATATCAAGGACAGTCCCTTCATGGCCCACATCCTCCCTGCAGAAAATGATATCTTTCCTGAGAAGGTATTTTCCTTTCACTCAATTGTATACCATTCTTATAAGCATACATTCAATTATCGTGGTAAAATATTTTTGTAAAGAAAAACTAATAAAAAGGAATACGCTGCAGGTGAAAGCCTTTGGTCCAGGACTGAAGCCGACTGGCGTCGTTGTGAACAAACCAACTGAATTCACCATTGATGTCCGCATGGCAGGGAAGGGTAAACTCAAGATCTACGCACAGGTATGGAGACCTTTTATGTGAATTTATAGGATCACATCATTTATATTGAATGTGGCATGTGGCCTACAGATGGGATCTGACATGCTTTTGTATCCACTCAGGACGCCGAAGGCTGCGCCATCAACATCAAGATCACTGACAAGGGAGATGGCACCTTTCTGTGCGTGTACACTCCTGTCAAGCCCATCAAACACACCATCATCATCACCTGGGGGGAGGTCAACGTGCCCAACAGTCCCTTCAGAGTAAGACCCAGTGTGATGTACACTCACACATTACTGCGCTGCACATACAATTAAGCCAACTTAATATAATGATACTCCAGAAAAGTAATAGGGTTGCAGTAGTTCTACTTCAACCAATTGCTTCTTGCTCAAGTTGCCTGTGAATTCATTAGGTGCTGGTTGGAGAGGGTTCTCATCCTGACAAAGTCAAAGTCTACGGGCCTGGAGTGGAGAAGACTGGGCTTAAGGCTAATGAGCCGACATACTTCACTGTGGACTGCAGTGAGGCCGGTCAAGGTGAACATTTGGGGACTTAGTTGACTTTTAAAGAAATAATTGCTGTATCATTCGAGTGCTGAAGAATATAAAGCTGGGGACGAAGAGAAAAGTTAATATGTACAGTTCAGCTACCAAAGTAGAGGAAAGTTTTTTAGACGTACTTGGAATAAAGCTTTAGGCATTGGAGTGACAGCTTCTATTTATTCAGATCATCTGCTTTTACTGACCTCTGTGAACTGTGCTCATTTCTATGCGCCATTAGGGGACATCAGCATTGGAATCAAGTGTGCCCCAGGGGTGGTTGGCCCTGCTGAGGCAGACATTGACTTTGACATCATCAAGAATGACAATGACACCTTCACTGTCAAGTACACTCCCCCGGCTGCGGGAAAATATACCATCATGGTGCTCTTTGCTGAGCAGGTAGGAAAACAACTAACAGAGTTTTATATGATATGTTTTTTAACGTTTTATTACTTTTGAGTTTATTTCATGACTGTCTTTTATTATTGACTTTATCAGGAGATTTCCGTCAGTCCTTTCAAAGTCAAAGTGGATCCTTCCCATGATGCAGGCAAGGTGAGAGCAGAGGGCCCTGGAATCAACAAAACAGGTGAGATCCACTGACTCAGGAACCAGAGGTAGTATAATCACTACACACACTGAAGTTTTAGGCATTTGCATTTGAAACAAACACCCACAACAGTACATTGGTGTCATACAAATGCTTTGAACTGACTAGAATTGATAGCACTAACAAAACACATGTGTTTCAGGTGTGGAGGTGGGCACTCCAACCCACTTCACTATCTACACAAAGGGAGCTGGCAAGGCCAAGCCTGAGGTGCATTTCGCAGCATCAGGCTCAGGAGAGGCGGTTCGTGACTTTGAGATCATCGATAACCATGATTACTCCTACACTGTCAAGTACACCGCTCTTCAACAGGTACAGCACGCCTCTGTTTGAAGCCCATTAACATCACAACATGATACAGAGATTTTTCATGAAACACCTCCAACTGAATCCATATTCATTCTTCCTTTCGTGCTTCTTTAGGGCAACATGGCAATTTCCGTCACTCATGGAGGGGATCCCATTCCCAAGAGCCCTTTCAACATCACGGTGGCCCCGCCTCTCGATATCGGACAGGTGAAAGTTGAGGGACTAGAAAACAGTAAGTTTCACACCCCTAATGCTTTTTTTTTTTTTTACATTCACTTTGTCAAATTGCAAACACTTTTAATTGTTTGATGTTGATCTTTCCTGCAGAAGTGGAGGTTGGAAAGGATCAGGAGTTCACCGTTAACACAAAGGGTGCCGGTGGGCAGGGAAATGTAGGTGTGAAGATGACCTCACCCTCTGGCCGACCAATCCCTTGCAAGCTGGAATCAGACAAAGCCAAAGGCACTCACAGTGTCAAGTATATTCCCCCAGAGGAAGGGCAGTACAAGGTTGATGTCAGCTATGATGGCAACCCAGTGATGGGCAGTCCCTTTGAGGTTGAAGCAGTCATGCCTGCAGATCCCTCAAAGGTATAAGTTCATTCAAGCTAAATGTAGTTCTACTCTTTGAAGCCCATATCACATTACATGCAAATGTTTAAGGTTTCTGAACACAAGTTGGTTGTTGTCACTAATAAAGATCTCGCTTGGGTTTTGCATCACAGGTGCGAGCTTATGGCCCAGGCCTGAAAGGAGGCATTGTGGGTAAACCAGCTCCGTTCACTATTGACACAAAGGGAGCTGGTGCAGGCGGACTGGGCCTGACTGTGGAGGGTCCCTGCGAGGCAAAGATTGAGTGCCAGGACAATGGTGACGGAACATGTTCAGTGAACTACCTGCCCACGGAGGCCGGGGAGTACGCCATCAACATCTTGTTTGCCGAGAAGCACATTCCCGGCTCGCCGTTCAAAGCCCCAGTGCGCTCAGCTCTCGACCCGAGCAAGGTAACGGCAAGTGGGCCAGGTCTGGAGAGGGCCAAGGCAGGAGAACCAGCAACCTTCACTGTGGACTGCACCAGGGCAGGAGACGCAGAGCTCACCATCGAGATTGTGTCAGAGACCGGGGTTAAGGCTGAAGTGCACATCCAGAAAACTGCAGAGGGGACCTTCTCTGTCACATACATCCCCTCCTTCCATGGCACACACACCATCACCATCAAGTATGGTGGTCATATGATTCCCCAATTTCCCAAAGTCCTGCATGTGGAGCCCTCTGTTGACACCAGCGGGGTGCACGTTTATGGACCGGGAGTGGAGCCTAGAGGTAACTAGACCAAGAAGCCAAGTTTGAATAAAAATGTACAAGTGTTAGCATTTTCAAATTGCTTCTCTTACAAGTAACTAATCTATCAATTGAGCTGTTTTTTTTGCAGATTGCAGCTTCTCAGAGGTGTAAACTTTGTCTTGTTTGAATTAATATTTTTCAGTATTTTTGTAGGTATAATGGGCTAAAAAATTCATTGTTTACACAAAAATAAATAATGAATCGATGAACTGATATTGGAAATATTGAATTGCCGGTCAATAGTTATATTTTTACAGGTTTCATAGCAGCTGCTTTAAAAATGTAAATGTCAGGTTATATTATGAAGGAGCCTTCTCGGTCTTGTTTACCTTAGTAAACAAATAACCAGAAGGGGCTTTTTTTGTTTGTAGGGGTCCTCAGAGAAGTCACCACCCACTTCATCGTTGATGCCCGCGCCCTCAACAAGGTTGGAGGAAATCATGTGAAGGTTCATGTTATCAACCCCTCCGGCTCCAACACAGACACCTACATCACCGACAAGGGAGACGGCAACTACAGAGTGGAATATACAGCGTTTGAGGACGGTAGGAAAGAAGTACTTTTTAATACTTTCATTTAACTGAGAATAAGAATTCATACTTTTAAAAAGTCAATCAGTGAAGAGGCATTAGATGACAGTGATACATGTAAGATCTACTGTGCAACAAAAATGTAACATTAACAATCTTCAAATAGAAAGAGGAATTTTACAAAGGCAGGCTTTCTTAACAAGACTGAAGGAGAGCTCACTAACAGGTGATGGAGTTGGGGGTTATTTGGAAAAAAGTAGGATAGATAGAAAAGAAAGAATGAGAGAGGGGTATAAATACAGAATGATGCATTGGAGCAATGATGTGGAGGGCAGAGAGCAGGGAGGCAGACTGGTTCTGTTTTATAAATAGGGTGCTCTGGAACAGAAGCTCTTAGCCAGGCAGGTATGTGTGCTCAAGGCTGCCTGCACACAGCTATACAGCAGGGGAGTGACAGGGGATATTAATAGAGACCTATAACACAAAGCAAAGAGATCACAGAGCACTTCTCCACCACCAGACATGCTCCAATATCACAGCAGTGCGACTGGGAATCTGGCATATAGGCCTACTGAGAGGGCTCTGTCAGAAAAATGTTGTTACAGAATAATGAATAGGGAACAGATGTAACAGCTTGTAAGTTCACCAGAGTTCTGCGCTTCTTTTATAAATAAACACATGTTTATCTTCCTAAAAGGGAATTTGTCTAGTCCATGATAAAAATGAATTTGAATTTACTGGCTTGCTTTGAAAGGTTTGGCGTCATATATTAAACTGACGCATCTCTATGTGTGCAGGAATGCATCTTATTGAAGTGCTGTATGACGATGCTCCTGCCCCAAAGAGTCCCTTTAGAGTGAATGTGGTGGAGGGATGTGATCCAACCAGGGTCCGTGCCTATGGACCAGGTCTGGAGGGAGGAATTACCAACAAGCCCAACTGCTTTACAGTTGAGACCAGGTACTGGTTTTTTTCCACATTTGGAGAAGAAACTTGGGGGGACTGAACTTAAACACTTGCAGTTGAATAAAGGTGTTGGCTTCTATCTCAGGGGTGCTGGTACAGGAGGCCTGGGCCTGACCATCGAGGGGGCCTCAGAGTCAAAAATATCCTGCAAGGACAACAAAGATGGCAGCTGCAGTGTGGAGTACATCCCCTACACTCCTGGCGAGTATGATGTCAACATTAATTATGGAGGTCAGGCGATCCCAGGCAGTCCATTCCGTGTACTTGTCAGGGACCCTGTGGATCCCACTAAGGTGAAGTGCTCAGGTCCAGGTCTGGGTGCTGGAGTGAGAGCCCATGTTCCTCAGACTTTCAAAGTGGACTGTACCCAGGCTGGACAGGCTCCACTGGAAGTCAAACTCTATGGCCCATCAGGTAGACCATGCTGACACAACTTACAAACAAACTTAAACAGCTGTCCTACTTTTACCAAACCAAAAAATATCATATCCATGTTGTTTAATCTTCAGGTACTGTGGAGCCTGTTGGTGTGAAGAATAACGGTGATGGCACACACACAGTTCACTACACCCCAGCCCAGGATGGCCCCTACACTGTTGCTGTCAAATATGCAGATCAGGAGGTCCCACACAGGTACAGTGTGAATTCAAACCAGGCAGTGGGCGCAGACATGTCTTAATTAAAGTTCTGCTCCTTCTGACTTCATTTATAAAGAAATACACACTGAAGCCAATTTACTGTTCCCACTTCTCTCTTCTGTAGGACTGGATTTAGTAATTATACTTCTTATAATTCTCTCCTTCTTCAACAGTCCTTTCAAGGTAATGTCTCAGCCCGGGCATGACGCCAGTAAAGTACGCGCAAGTGGCCCTGGTCTAGACAAAAAAGGTGTGCCTGCAAGCCTGCCAGTCGAGTTCACCATCGATGCTCGCGATGCTGGAGAGGGACTGCTCACTGTGCAGATTCTGGTGGGTTCAGCTTTCAATCATTTCTGACACTTACACTACCATCGAGAAATAACTAATTGTAAAATAACAAGTTGTTTGTTGACAGGACCCTGAGGGGAAGCCAAAGAATGCAACAATCCAAGACAACAGGGATGGGACCTACACCGTCTCCTATGTGCCTGACTCTACTGGCCCCTATACCATCACCATTAAATATGGGGGCGATGAGATCCCTTACTCTCCATACCGCATCCAGTCCCTTCCCACAGGAGACGCCAGCAAATGTCGTGTCACAGGTAAGAAAACCAGTACGGATACATAAATGATAGGACGAATAGAATAGTTTATCATAGTTATATAAAAATTCTAATTTTTCTTTTCCAGTGTCTATCGGAGGACATGGCGTGTGTAAGTAATCAAGGCTTTGTTTGACGTGTTATACATTTCTAAAAACAAATCTTAAATCCATGCATTTATGCAGTACTTATCATACCTTATTCTCATTTCTTGACAGCGAGTCTTCAGAAGCTGCAGACCTCAGAGGACACAGTCATCACTGTGGATGCAAAGGCTGCTGGGAAAGGCAAGGTGACCTGTAAGGTGCTCACCCCTCAGGGGATGGAGGTAGACATGGATGTGGTGGAGAATCATGATGGGACCTTTGACATTTACTACACCGCCCCTGAACCTGGGAAATATGTCATCACCATCCGCTTTGGGGGACAGAACATCCCTAAAAGCCCCTTCCATGTGGTGGTGAGTAAAGGAGGAAGAGTTCTGCAGTCAGTGTTAGGTGCACTCTAGTTCTGACATTTAGTCACATGAAACCAACAATTTCTCTCTGTATTGACAGGCCACAAATGAGCCGGTTGTACCCAGCGATACTGTGGATCCTCTCTTCCGTCCTGTTAACTTCCTTGTCCCCTTCACGCCACAGCAAGGGGAAATCACAGGTGTTACAAACACTGCTCAAACAGAAAAAAAACACTCAAACCCACAAATATCTTCTTCATGTCACTTACGTTTAACCAAACCCCTGTCATTTCCAGGTGAGGTGAGGATGCCTTCAGGCAAGACAGCTCGTCCACATATCACAGACAATAAGGATGGCACCATCACAATCAAGTACCAGCCCACAGAGAAAGGCCTGCATGAGATGGACATCAAATATGACAGCAACCACATTCCAGGTCAGAAACAGTGTAGAAGGATGGGATTATTTTCTCTAAGTATATCACAGGAGTTGTTTTCTATATTATTTATCTAAGTTCTGAGTCCTTACACTTTTTTTTCCTTGTCCCCATAGGAAGCCCTCTTCAGTTCTTTGTGGATGCTGTAAACACAGGAGTGGTGACTGCTTTTGGTCCAGGTCTGAGTTATGGAATGGTCAACCGAGCTGCCATTTTCACTGTGGTCACCAAGAATGCAGGGGAAGGTAGCAAGCCTGACTTTTATAGCAACATTTTCCGTCACATCGTGGATATGTGATAATACAGTTATTCGATGCAAAACTGCTGTTTACACAAAACTACAGAAAACTGATATTCTGTGCCACCCCCACCCCCCAGGTGGTCTGTCCCTGGCAGTTGAAGGTCCCTCTAAGGCTGAGATTACCTGTAAGGACAACAAAGATGGTACCTGCACTGTGTCCTACCTGCCCAGGGCTCCTGGAGACTACAACATCATTGTCAAGTTTGACAACAAGCACATTTCTGGCAGTCCCTTTACTGCTAAGATCACAGGTTGGGAAAAAAATAAATTCTGCCTTTGTTGGTATTTATAGGGGGTATCTATATTAAACCAATTTTTAGGGGTTGACAAATATCTGAATTGCATTTTTTATTTGTATAGGGGACGACGCCATAACGAGAACATCCCAGCTGAATGTTGGCACAGCGGCTGACGTATCCCTAAAGATCACAGAGACTGATCTGAGCTCCCTCTCTGCCAGTATCAGAGCTCCATCAGGCAATGAGGAGCCCTGCCTGCTCAAGAGACTGCCCAACAGACACCTCGGTGAGATATTTACTTCCCAGACACACAAAAAAACAGGAAGAGCAAAACAGATAAGATGCTGTCGGATGCAATATATATTACATTTCAATTTTCAGTTTTATACCTTATTTTTTCTTCTTGTCTTTCTTAAATTCCTAGGTATCTCTTTCACCCCTAAAGAGGTCGGTGAGCATGAAGTAAGCGTAAGGAAGAATGGGATGCACGTGGCCAACAGCCCTTTTAAAATCATGGTCGGTCAGTCAGAGATCGGGGAGGCCAGCAGAGTAAAGGCTTTCGGCAAAGGCCTGGTGGAGGCACACACCTTTGAGATGGCTGAGTTCTTTGTGGATACAAGGAATGCTGGTAAGTCTTCGATACACACTTCTCATTTGTTAGGGCAAGCACAGTCAGAAAACATAAAAAGGCAGCAGTTGTTTCATTCCTCTTTTTTTTTACCTGATTCTTTAGGTTATGGAGGTCTAGCATTGTCAGTTGAGGGTCCAAGCAAAGTGGATATCAACTGTGAAGACATGGAGGACGGGACATGCAGAGTGACCTACTGTCCAACAGAACCTGGGAGTTACACTGTCAACATCAAGTTTGCTGAAAAGCACATCCCAGGTTAAAATCTTCTACATACTTAAATATATAAATAAGTAACTGTTAAAAAACAAAATATATATATATATATATATATATGCGTATTTTGTCAACTGTATGTGTTGCTGCCCTCCAGGAAGTCCTTTCACAGTGAAGGTGAGTGGAGAAGGAAGAATGAAGGAGAGTATTACCAGAAAGAGACAAGCCTCTTCTATTGCCTCAGTGGGCAGCACATGTGGCCTTAACCTCAAGATCCCCGGTAAGTCCGTAAGCCAGAGACAGAAGTACTTAAAGGGCAGTGTTCAACCATCCTCAAATAAATGAACCTGCTGAACACCCACATTTATGATGTCACTTGTTTCTCCACACTGTAGGAAATTGGTTCCAGATGGTTTCAGCTCAGGAGAGGCTGACGAGGACGTTCACCCGCAGCAGCCACACCTACACCCGCACTGAGCGCACGGAGATCAGCAAAGTACGTGGTGGGGAGACCAAGAGGGAGGTACGAATGGAGGAGAGCACCCAGGTGGGCGGAGGAGGAAGCCCCTTCAGAGATGTGTTTGGAGATTTTCTGGGCAGAGAGAGCCTCAGCAGCTTTGCGGGCATCACCGCCAGACCTGAGGGTAAGAGTCCGTTATACAATCCAATTTTCACAATATGACAAAAAAAAAAAAGAAAGATGACAAATCATTTCGCCAAGCCTGGATTGTATCTAAATAAAAGTTGTGCTGCTCTGTACTATCCAGTTGATAGGGGCTCTCAGGCTATGACAGCTCAAGTGACTAGCCCCAGTGGGAAAACAGCGGACGCTGACATTGTGGACGGAGGGAGCAGCACCTACAGCGTGCGCTTTATCCCCCAGGAAACTGGACCCCACACTGTCAACGTCAAGTATGGAGGCCAACACGTCCCAGGGAGCCCCTTCCAGTTTACTGTGGGACCTATGGGGGAGGGAGGATCACACAAGGTCCGCGCAGGAGGACCTGGACTAGAGAGAGGCGTGGCCGGAGCACCCTGTGAGTTTGCTGTGTTGTGAAATCCTATTCAATACATGGTTTTAAATGTTTCATGTTATTTTGATACTTAAGATACATTCATCTTAATAAGCTTTGTTTCATCCTCTCCAGCTGAGTTTAGTATCTGGACCAGAGAAGCAGGTGCTGGTGGTTTGTCTATTGCTGTAGAGGGCCCCAGCAAGGCTGAAATCTCCTTTGAAGACAGGAAAGATGGTTCCTGTGGAGTCTCCTACATAGTCAAAGAACCAGGTAGAATATTTCCCAAGTGTAGAATATTCTTTTTTTAATGATGTACGATTATTTTTGTCACTTAACTGCTGAACTTTCAAGTAGTTTTCCATCACATCCACCAGTTCAATTAAAGAGAATAACCTGTCTGCTCCCCAGGTGACTACGAAGTGTCAATCAAGTTCAACAATGAGCAAATCCCTGACAGCCCCTTCATTGTTCCGATTGCGACACTGTCAGACGAGGCCCGCAGGCTCACGGTCACAAGCCTTCAGGTAAGATCACACATACAGAGTAGGAAACAAATCCACACTCATTTGTTGCTGAAAAGAATCAAAGACACAACCCATGCACAGAATATAGCAGAGATGAATAACAGATTGCATGCAACATAATGTATGAATGATGGTAGATATTTCTGTCTCAAAGCACTTTGCCCTTGACGTGTAATTGAATGCCAGTGTTGGAGCAGTATCCCCAACTATAATACTGTGATACTGGCCAGTGATGAAGGGCTGGATTAACTGTCCCTCGCGTATGTGGGGCAACACAAGCTGTGCTATGTGTGAGCAGTCAGATTGTGTTTCTGTCTGAGAGGAAAGAAAAGAAGAACGGAGTGAGCTGGAGTTGAAAACTCCTTTAAAGAAACCTGTGACAGCTCACAATATTGGTCTCCTCACTTCATGGACGCTTGTTTTATTGGCCTTCACAGTTTCCATTACAGCTGTCAACAATGCTAAAAACGTTTATTTTTAGCCAACTTAAATGCCACTTCAGAGTGCTTTCCCACTGTGAAAAGCCAGCTCAAGTGCCAATATCAGACAAACGTTCAAAATGTCACGCTAGCTCTTATGTCTGGTAGGGCCGCTTGTCCACCTGTAGGGCAAAAACACTAAACGCCTCGTTGTAACCTCTGACCTCTCTGCCTCTCACACTAGAGTGCTCAATCTATTTCTGTTCAGACGTGAGTCACACACTTGTCAGACACACTCTGTCCCTCGGGTACACACACACTGAACAAATATATATTCTAAACATATTCTGCCCTGTATTTTATAGGAAAAGGACTTGAAGGTAAACCAAGAGGCATCCTTCATGGTCCAGCGCAACGGGGCTCGAGGTGTGGTGGACGCCAAAGTCCACACGCCATCTGGCTCTTCTGAGGAATGCTATGTCACTGATCTTGACAGTGGTAAACATAAACCTTTCTATGTGGGACAAAGTTGCCTTTAGAGGAAAGATCATACAAACATCATATATGAGGACCACATCATTAACACCCCTGCTTGTGTTGTGTTCAGACAAGAATGCCATCCGCTTCATTCCACGGGAGAACGGCGTTCACTCCATAGACGTCAAGTTCAATGGATGCCACATTCCTGGAAGTCCCTTTAATGTGCGAGTGGGAGACCCAGGTCTGATTGCAGACCCAGGCATGGTGACAGCACATGGCCCTGGACTGCAGGGAGGAACCACAGGTAGAAATAGCCGCCACTGCTGTAAACATGTACCGCATTATCATTTTGCATGGTTTCCTTGAGTATCATGTTCAGCTAATTCATTAAACAAGTAGTTAATAAGCTGTCCTTTCATTTACCCCCTCTTTTTCCCCACAGGTGTATCCTTAGAGTTTGTGGTCAACACCTGTAATGCAGGCTCTGGCACCCTGTCTGTAAACATAGACGGGCCATCTAAAGTCAAGATGGACTGCCGCGAGTGTCCCGAAGGTTACAAGATCACCTACACACCGATGGCACCTGGCAACTATCTCATCACGATTAAATATGGAGGGCCACAGCACATCGTGGGCAGCCCTTTCAAAGCTAAAATCACAGGTCTGCTTAACAGTCATTCTCCCATCTGATCTGTCGTTCGCAGACGACAAGTGCCTTGATTATGAAACAAGTGTTCCTCTGAAAACAGGGTGAAGTCAGGGAAACGTTATGTCATCATTCTTCCTTCTACTTAGAGCACATCTTACATAAAAGCTGTGTTTCTTTGGCACTACACAGATATTGTCTTTCACTACTCGGTGCATACAAATGTAGCTTTTTTAAATAAATGTGACATGAAATTACTTTGAAGAAAAAGGTAATCTTGGAAGTTCACTTCATCTATAACTGGTGTGAACTGTTTCTCAGGCACTAGTTTGCTTCTTTGAAATGTTCTGCAATGCAAAATCCTCCCAAAGGCAGCGGCATGATTGCTTCCCTCTTATCCTTGTCGATTCTAAGTGTGTTATATAAAGTCTGGACTGAGCAATGATGACATTAGATAACCTCTGGCTCTCTCCCTCTCTCTTTCTCTGTCACGGACAGGTGCCCGCCTATCAGGGGGACACAGCCTCCACGAGACGTCCTCTGTTCTGGTTGAAACCGTTACCAAGACCTCCAAAGTGGGCGGAGCCTACAGCTCCTCATCTTCAACCACCTCATCAATACTGGCATCTGATGCCAGCAAAGTGGTTTGTCGTGGAGCAGCACTTTCTAAGGCTTTGGTCGGACAAAAAAACAACTTTACAGTTGACTGCAGCAAAGCAGGTGAGATTATTACCATACCAGGCAGACACCAATAGAAATGAGATCTACATAGCGAAACAAAATACAGCCACAACAGATTAAAGTAATATGGATTTCTGGACTCTTGCCTGCAGCTTAACACGCTCTAAACAGAAGAACATTAAAGCCTAGTAGAGCTGAAATGGTGAACATTTTAAAAAGCATTCTAGTCATTTGAAGACCCGCATTCACTTTTATATTAGTTATTGTTTGTCTCCACCGAACTCTGAGAGAAATAACTGGCTTTTGAGGTGGTGGCTAACTTTGTTTGGCTAACTTTTTGTGCTTGGCAGGTTGAATATATTTTATCAAACTGGTTTTACTGAAAAGAGCTGCCTACTGATGCTGAAAACAGAGTAAACAAGCAGGAGTAAATGAAAGATAAAAATACACCAAAACAAAGAGTTAGAGCTGAGTGCACTGTGGAATTGGGAGATAATGCTCTGCGGGTTTTTAACTTTGACTGATATTTATTTTATTATCAGTACTCCTTCAATCTGTTGGCTGGATAAAACTTTTAGATAAGTGCAGCTTTAAGCCAACATAAACACATCTATAAAACTTTTGTACACTTCCATCATTAAATCCCCTCTGTTACTGCTCTGTCCAGGTACCAACATGCTGATGGTTGGGGTGCATGGACCCCATGTTCCCTGTGAGGATGTGCATGTCAAGCACATGGGCAACAAGCTCTACAACGTCACCTACACCATCAAGGACAAGGGCAGCTACACTGTCATCGTCAAATGGGGTGACGACAACATCCCCGGGAGCCCGTACAAAGTGGTTGCTCCTTAAAATAAACTCGACCAATGTGCCAGCCCTTCTCCAACACTGACCCGTCACCCTTGTCTCATCATGTCAATCAAACTGCCCACTAGTTCTCTTCAGGCGCTGCTCTTCAGCGAATCATAGTATACTCAACACGCACTAAAACCTGCAAGGACATCTGCTTACAGTTTTCTAGATGACAGAATACCTGATGTGCCAAAGTTTTGTATTAACTCCAGAAATTACATTTTGCAAGATTGCATCCACATTCAGATTGTTGTTAAGGCAAAAGTGTGGTCTACACGCCTTAATAATGTAATGTTGATCTAATGCTTTGCCCGGTCCATAAAACTTCCTATATCTGTTCTGGTTTTGTAAAGGAATGGCATAATATATGAATGTTGAAAGTTTCTGGAGACATCAGCAGTGTTAAAGTGTGATGCAATGTGGTTTTTGTATGGTTTAAGGATGATTTTTGATTTTTTTGTTATATTAACCTATTTTTGGTAAGTCTTTGCAGCCCTAATAAAGATTTAATTGCTAAATTTTCAGACAAAAATGATTGAATTTATTTGACTTCTCACAGTGTTTGTAGACTCATCAGCAGTTCAACAGAACATTTCCTGTTCTTCAGATTATCATAGATATTTTCAGATCACCGCTGGTTTCTTTACTGAGCTGTGGTCAGGATATTTTCTTCCAGGCTCTCAGTTGGGTATCTGACCGGTACTTGATAGATCAAATGGCTTTTATTTTGCATAAAGGATACTTATGATTGGTCCAATGATGAATCCCCTATAGTCCTTTATTTAAGGGTAACAATTATCCAACATTACTGTTGAGTATTGTACAGACAAAGCAGCAGCCCTGGTTGTTCCTTTAGTACTCCCATTTACATCCTGTACTTGTCCAGATGCAATCACAAGATGGCAGCAAAGTCAAGCTCCGCTGTATCTACAACTTAACCAAACACACCAGAACCAAATCTCCATTGTTCCCAGTGAAGATTAACTACACATCCTTTACACAAGGGAAACACAAAGAAACCAAAGGCATCAGCTTCCATTGTGCGTGTAATTAATCCTGTTGGATCAGCAATGGAACACAAGTGGTTTCTGTTGTGGCATCCTCACAGGCGGGGGAGGGGTCAGACCCAACTGAGGCGCAAATCATCCAGAAAGAAGGGAGCCTTAGCCTTTCACTGTTGTGTGCTCCTCTGCATATGTGTGTGTAACCACTTGTGTCACCTCCATGGCCTGCGTGTGTGTTCGGTTTGTCCTCTGCGTGGTCTGTAGGCCTGGGTCCCCACAGTGAGTCAACCACCCAGCCTCCGCAAGCTGACACACTGCACCAGCACCATCCTTCACAGAGAGGGGCCTATAATTAGGTGCTAATTTTCTCTGGTTCCACGGTGACATGATGCTGGGGGCCATGGTGAGGCAAGACAGAGCGAGCGGGTGTATTTGATGAACAGTGGCAAGAGCTCAACTACAGGACCATCTGGCCAAGTGGCTGGCGCTGCCCACTGCTGCCCGTGATGACGCTGGGACCAGGGCTGGGGCCCACCCACGTCAGTCTGTCCTCCCCCGTCCTGGTCCTCTGGACCGGGACCCAGTCGTCTGTCCACCACAACATGTTTATCTGGAGCGACTGCCAAGTGAATCACAGCCGTGTGAAAGATGCAGTTCCTTGCTTTGCAGACACCAGCGATGAAGCAAGAAACACACAGAGAGAGGGGAACATAGGAAAAAGAGGGAGGAGGATAGGGTAGAGTGGGTAAGAGATTGTGGGAGGAAGAGAGGGAGAAAGATGGATTAGAGGAAGAGAATGGGATTAAAAGAATACAGAAGGAAGAATGGGAGGCAGACGAACACACAAACACTCACAAAGAAGGCAAACAAGCAAAAGTGCATTTAAAACAATAAAAAAAAAACACATTGCACAACAGTCAATCAGTGCTCCAGATTCACACAGCTTAACCCCCAAAGCCATCAGACATGTTGGACTTAGGGAAATGGGTGATGGCTTATTAATATCCTTCTCAGGGGGGATCAATGGGGAGAGGGTGTGACAGGGTGATCTTCTGTCTCTCTTACATCTTCCTCATCCCCATCCTCCCTCTTACTTGCACACTCTCTCTCTCTCAGAAATCTGGATTATGTTAAGAGTAAAATTGTGTAAAGGCTTGCCCCCAAAAGCTTTTGAAGTTGGTGCTCTCAGGGCAAAAATCTAATTCTCTGCCTGGCCCCTGTCATGCTGACTTCTGCTCTCTCTTTTTTCTCTCTCTCTCTCTCTCTCTCCCTCCCTCCCAATCTACTCTCATCCAGCCTCCCCCTCCCTTCCTTTCCCCCACATTTAATTTTTCCTCCCTCTTTCTAAATTCCAATCAATCTAAGCCTCTGCAGATCCACTGCTTTATTTCTCGTTTCACTTCTTATATCGCCACAAGCTTTGTCCCCGGGCCTACTTTTTCTATCTTTGACCTTTTCTTTATCAATGCAGCCTATCTCCTCAGCTCTGATGGAAATCCCAATAGATTGGGTCACGAGACACTGGCGTTTCTTGAAGTAGATAAAAAAAAACCTTCTATGGCTGAGCAGAGAGGCAAACCCACAGCTAAACAAATGTTTGACAAATGACAGCCAGGTTGGATTAATGAATGGACATGTAGAAAAGAGAGGAGGGAGGGATCGTTGTAGGAATTCATCCATTTGGTTTCCATCCGAGCCCCAAGGCCCTGCTATGTAATTGCTTCATGCATAGTTGATACACTGCATAATCAAGCAAATATACTAGATTTTTCTTTGTTTATGGGGAAGGCTGCAATTGTGTTTGCAGGCTATTGGTGAATTTTAGGTTCAATGGGAGGCATCTTATAATAGGAAAGCTAATTCATATCTGAGTGCTCATCTCTCTCCTTTTGAATGGACAGAAACACACGGGAGCAGTGAAAGGTATGCTGTCCTATGGTTCAATCAGGACCATGTTGTGTTTTATTCATATAGAACAAAGATGAAATATTCATAACAGAGTTGTTGCTATGCTTGCTCCTGTGTTCCCTACCTCTCATGTACACAAATCCTGATTAAAAATCGAATGGACTATGGTCGCAGATTGGTTCCCTTCCCATAGCGGGATAAAAAACAATGCAAATGGATGGAAGAAGTTCCCACTGGGCATCAGCAGATTGTGTTCACACAGCATGCAAATGCATAGAGCAGGAAGCTGCTCCAACCTATGTAACCAAGTAGAGGAAAGCTGAACATGCTGCACTATAAAGTGGGATGGATTTGTGTTGATGCAGGCCTTGAACGAGAGACGCATGCTAAAGACTGCCCCAAGCACACATACACAAGATCACACACATTTCCTTCTTTGGTACATGTACATGCTCAGAAGCTTGACCAACCATTTGTACTACACACAAGGCAGTACCACACTCAGAAAAGAAACAGCATGAAGCAAACAGGTTTGACTCCGGGAGAAGATTGAACAGCGACTACCTCAGGCAGGAGAAATGACAGGAAGAAAAGCCTTATTGCTGTATGAGAAAGGTGTGCTCACGCTTCTTTTGTGGAGCAGCAGGGACATGTCAGGGGCAAAGTCCCCATGTCTCCATCTCTAATTGGAGCATATCCCTCTGCCCTGTCTCTCTCACACTACGGTGGAAGCAGGATGCTGTGCTAATGGATAGCCCCCCCTGCAGAGTGCTTGTCCTTGATGTGCTGGGAGTACGGTAGCCATACGCTGAAGGGTAGACTGCAGATTAGAGGCAAATCACAAGATTTGTTTGTCCTCTTTGAGCAGGGTGGGACATCCAAGGAGAGAGAGGGGCCACGGCAGTGATGGAGTGGGTTAGACCGGTGCGACAGATGTGTGTTAGTGTGACTGATGTGTTCTGGGTGAGCGGGCTGCACTGGGTCAACAACACCTGGAGAACCAACATAAGCCTGTCCAAGAAATGCTTGGGCAAACTGACGCTGTGTTTGTTTCGATCAATGTCCAAAAGGCAAGCGACTGAGTCAGAGGTAGCTTTTGGTGATAACACCTTTGGTGAAGATTTAGGAGAAGATAACGATGTTGTAATTACCGGGCTAAATTGGAACTGCGGATGCTCAATGAGCTATAAACAAGGTTACTCTGGTCCCCTTGGGGTAATTGTTTCAAAAGCCTGCAACAGTCTGGTCCAGTGATGGTGAAATTGGAAGGGGTGGTATCCTGTAATTTCTCAGATCAATGAAGCATGTCCTGTGTGGGCTGAAACTCAGGCTGATTTGAAATGGAGGCATAACTTTTTGTTCCCTCTTACTGTAAGAGTCAAAGTCATTGGTCTCTATCAGCTTTTAACCCAGAGATGATGGGGGCCTGTGGGTCATTGGGCACCACCTGCACTGCTTTTCACATTTCAGTGAGTATGCCAATTCCTGTTACAGAATATTTCCTCAGTCATGGCCACGGTGCTTCTAGGAAAATCATCTTGTATTAGAATATGCACAGGTGGTTAAATTTATGTTCCACTGGGTAGAAAAAGCTTGGTTGAACAGAAATACATCCTATTTGATGCTCCTTTGCAGATGGGCCGTCTGTTATTATTAGCATAATGGAATTCAGAGCACACACACAGAATTCACTAATTCATCACAGCATCAGGCCAGGCTAAATAATACTGTGGCCCTTTGAGCTTTCAAAGAGGGACGTGTTTCCAAATATTAGAGCAGACTGACTGTTTACAGCCTAAACAAGTGCTGGACTTAATTGTTGAATCTTAATACAAGCAGACAGCCCTGCATGCTGGGATGACATGTCTGTTATGCAGTTTGACCATGGGAAAGCTGCAGACAGATGGGTGATCTCTCTGATCTTGCTAGTTTTCTTCTCAGCCCACAGCGCACCACGTTCTAGTGAAATTCACAGCCACAGCCTTGTTGCTGTGATCTCCCTCTTTTTCTCAATCCTTCTCTGCATTTTTTTCTCCTTTGTGTCCGACTGACTAGCAGTGCTCCATTTAATGCATGCATCCCTGAGAGAGCCGCAGCTAGTTTTATCAAAGTTTGATTATTTTTCAGTCAGTCCTTTCTGAATGTAGCAACTGAATACCTTTCTGTCTGTAGCATTGAAAAATGAGACGAATCACAATAAATGTGCCGCAGCAAATTGATGCTGTCATTTTTGACGAGTGTATGAGAAAGTGTAATGTAATGCATCATCACCATGTCGCAAGGTGTACATATATTAAAACGCCCACACAAATGGACAAACCCACACACACACACACACATCATCAGGGTTGCTCCAGAGTGCATGTGTTGCAGGCACTCTGTCCTCCAGACGTGCTCAAAGTCATGATTAATAATGTGTTGCTTACATTATTAAGAATCTTTAAACTTGATGCTTCTTCATTAACATGCATATTACATTATCATGTAGGCTCAGGCCACATTAGTGTCATGTAGGCCCATCTTGGCCCCCATGAATTTAATCAAACATGTTATCTTTAGTGTGTGTGGGGGTTGTTGCAGGCTCATGAGGACATGATGTCCTGGAATGTCATTAACATTTAATGGACATCATACATCCCAGATCACCATTAGATACATACGAGAAGCATGCCATTACTCAAGATTTGAAAGATAAAATTGGAAGGATGGAAAGTTTGACTTACTGTGAAGGCTGAATGACAAAATGGTGATATAAAAGGATGGTGACATCATCACAGGAAATCAATCTTTTGGTCATTCAACAAATGCAATCTCCCTCTCTTATACAGTGGGCTAAAGGATTCCCGAAGCAGATTCATTCACTGGAAAATTAGCTAAATAGTCTAACAAGTCAAACTAACAAGCTAGTAAGATTTGGACAAAAACAGATAGGCCTAACTTCAAATTACTGCGATTATAGAGTTTACATCTAAAAATAGTAGAATTGAACTCACCCCAGCAACACGAGCACAAACTTCTTGGATAGTTTGTTAGCACACTGAACTGCACGAAAGCCATGCAATTTCTCCAACTCAAACACTGAATAGGCCTTCTGCACGCCAATAATTAGTGTTTTGTGACCTAAATAGGCGAAGCTAAGGTGTGGTATGAGATGGTGCCTTAAGAGGTGACATGGGCCACCTGTAGGCCTATGTATTTCTAGTGTTAATTGTCTTAGCAAGGCTTTCTATATTGCATCCATGAGCAGGCCTCAAGTAGCCTTGGGAGAATCTTCTGTTTTAAAAAAAAAATATATATATATTTAGTCATTTCCGGGTTTGTTTCGGCCTACAGGTGCGCAGGTCAGGCCGCCCATTCACCTGATTGTTGGCTACTTCTAGGCCACTCCCTGTTGCCACTTGTTACCTCATCTAACTACGATTGAACGATTAACAATCTTTATAAACACACATCTGAAAAGTGGAGCTAGCGGTCATCATAGACGTCAATTCTCAACTTATGTTCGCTTCTCGCTTCTCATGTTGCGGACTGTAAACAATGGCCTGGTGGACTTTTGCCTTCTGGTGAAATAAACACAAATCTTCCAAGGTATGGTAATTTATAAAAATATTGTGATTGTGTTTGATTACACCTTGTTCCGCTACTTGTATGAAAAAACCATATATTTATATATTTTTTAAAATCCTTTTTAGTCACTAAGATGTGTTGTTATATTTTGTCTTCCCAGCTACTTCTATTCATCCTGCAACATTACACGGCTTTATAAGACTTTTAATATCATGCATCAAATAGTTTAAGATGTGGATCATCCTTAAATTTCAGTACATCAGAAGCCTCATTATCTTTTGCATATTTTTGACCCTCTACTTGTAAATAATACTCAAAAGAGGAGGGGCAGGGAGAGCTTACAATTATGCTTTTATTGCCAGTGTGTCCCACTGGACTAAATACTTAAAATCCTGCCGAAAAGACATGAATTAATCAGGTTTACTTGAATGGGAAAATAAACCTTGTGTAATAACCATTACATAGTAGTGAGTGGCAGCTTGTCTCTTGGCCCAGGTGTGTGTTAGAGAGAAAAAGAAAGAGAGATGGAGAGGGGGAACATGTGTGCTTGTGTGCTGATGTGTATGCCCATGTGTGCGTGTGTTGTCTGTTTATGTGTTTATGGATTTGTTGCTTGAATGAGGCGAGGGGGGGAATACAATTTTGCCTGTTGTGATCCAGTCCCAGCTGTGTCTCATTAACTGCTGTCATTTTAATCCTCTTAGTCAAATCCCATAATTTTGTCCATCAACAAAAACATAAGCAACAGGGCAACGATTAAGCTACCCAGTTTCAGCCGTGGAGGAAGTGTAGACAGAGTCAGCACTAGTTTAACATCAACCCTGGTGTTATGTAAAACAATCGGGAGGCCTTTCCTTTAAATTTTAATCGACTTCTTGGTGCAAAGCTAAGTTAATCTGGTTTGGACTCTGCAGAATTCTGGGAGCTGAAAGGATTTGTTGTTTGTAGCTTTACTCTGTTCATCTGAGGATTTCTCTGGGGAGGATGAGCAGTTCGGTTACATTACGCACCACTCTGGATTCCTGCAGTCAAATTCTAGTTTACCCATGTGAATTTATTTGAAAATGTATGACTGATTCAGTCTCCGGCTCCCTGTGGCCGACAGTCCTCTCCCCTCAGTGATGAAAGCTATTTTCTTCTCTCTCCCCACACTGACAGCTGGTGTGTGCTCTCCACCAGCAACACTTCAGCTTAGACCAGCTCTATGTATAGATCACCATCATTGAAAGGTCTATTCCAGTGCCTCTTGCTGCTATGAATATATGTGCAACATTCTGCTGTGCTTTATTTCCAGTGCAATTACCTCTTTTCTCTCTAAATGAGTCCAATAATGCTGCAATGCGCAAGCTCTTCAGGGTACATAAAATCCAACTTCTTTCGTGATGAGAAACTCAACATGATTGTCCAAATGTCAAGCTGTCCCCCAAGAGGCATTGTAATGTTCACAGAGCTTGTGGTTGGTTTTAATTGTGACATTTATGAGATGTGGGAGAGCAACATTTGTGCTCCCTTTCTCCTGTGCCAAAACTACCCCGAGGATTCTTTTTTTCCATGAAAGTGAATCGTCCATTAATTGTGGGTACAACTGGTGAATCGATCTGTCAGGTAGTATTTTCCCAAGCTGCAAATTAGTTTCCCTGGAAGCTGTTAGACTTAGCTACAAGAGGGTTGCAGTATGTCTCTGCCTGGTGTATTTTAATACCACATTGTGTTACCTTAGCTTCCCATGATGCCTATAAAGTTCAAATCAACACATTGCAATTACCATCTATTCCTTAGTGTACAGCTGCCCATGGTGGCTGCCTCCACCAGGAGAGTTAGGACAAGCTTCACTGCTTTATTCTTCCGTATGTCATCCTGGGCTGCAAAACAAGATTAAATTGGTTCTGCTCAACTATTTGCTGTCAGCTAAAAGTAGATGGTTCAGCCTCAGAGAAAAAGGTATCCTGTGAATCTGCGACCAAACACTCACTCACACAGACAATAGAGGAGCGTGTGCACGAGCATGCAAATGCACATGCACAATCTCGCGCTCATGAACAGAAATTCAAAGGCAGGTTCAGAAATACACAGAAAGCACTCACTGTGCGATGCTTGCACACACTCGTACGCCAAAAACACACACACGCACGCACGGCAAAACACACACAGTCAAACATTAGTGGCGTGTCAGAAGTCTGTCATCTCTTGTTTGGAAGATGTGAAGGCGTGGGCCGTATTTGTGACCTTTGTTGTGACTGTGAGGCGTGTTTCTCCCTGTTTGGAGAAGATGATTAATTTCTGTTATTTACATTACTGCCCTGAAGGCTCCTCAATGGGCCACACACATTTGTCATTTCCACTGCACTGTTTTTCAAATGGAAATGAAATAGAATCTACAGCCTCCTGGGCCCGCCTTGCTGAGCCTCTTTTAAGCAGAGAAGGCGCAGGAAAAAACTGTATTTGCTCATAATAAAACAGCCGTGTCAACATGGCGCCGCTGCAGTCACACAGTGCAGAAGCTTTTGGCTTCAGTAAACAACAAAATAATCTCTGCAGGGCTGTGAGGTGCGATGCTCTTACATTCCCACACTGCTCTTGTTAATTGGAGCTCTGATTGGATGGGCACAGTCCATAAAGCAGCCATAACACTGGTTCAACCCAGCTGCGGATCTGCACTGCTTTTTTTTTCTTTCTTTTTTTTTACCATTGCTTTATAGCCTGCAGGAACCATGACATCCCCAGATGTCTGTCTGTGTATTCCCAAACTGATGCAGCAAGCACACACACATCGTAGCAAAACACCTAGTGAATTAATGTTCACCCTGTTCACACTTCCTCTTCCTTCTCTCTTTTTCCAACAGTTCTGGGCGTATTTCTCTCACCTTCTGGGAGTGCGCAGGGCGATGAAGTAAAACAAAAGTAAGAGGAAGAAACGGGGAGTTAAAGGGAAAGTGAGAAAGACTTGAAGGTGTCCTGAGAGCGCTTTCGCTTTATGGAAAACGCTGCGGCTAATCCTCTGAGTGTCACTTCACTCTCTGCATCCTAAGTAAGAACCTGTTTTTTTGCGGTAAGTACAGACTCTTCCAAAGATGTGACTGCCTCTCCCTGTCCCTCACCATCCCCCTCTTCTGTTGCTCATGGAACCTTGAAAAAAGAAACAATAAAAAAACATTAACAGTCAACTGCATTGAGCTTTCGTTCATCAAGACCATCATTAGCTTTCACCATCACTATTAGGCTTTTTATGTTGTTTGTAGAAAAACATAAGTCACTGCTTTCATCATTAGGTCCTGCAGAATCTCACTGAAATGGTCTCATTGGGAAACAACAGCCACTGATGAGCCTTAAATGAGTTATGGTCATTTATGCTAATTGAAGCTACACTCTCCACATACCTCGTTCTATGTTAAACAAACACTTTATTTTCCCAATGAGAAGGGCTGCCGTTTGTTCCCTGGGGTTGTATTACTACAGCTGGTCTACAGCTGTGATCATAACTTAACATCCCTGTAATGGGCTTGGCCCTCTAAGCTAGCTGACCTGTTAGGCCTGGGACTGCTTGGCGGCAGTAATTACACATGTGAGCCATTTAAATGAGCATGATTAGCCGGTAACAAGCTGAAAGAGTGAAAGGAGGTGATTAGACAACTGCGTGCTGATTCATTCGCCAGTGGGGGGAAAAAAAAAAAAATCCACTGCAGGTGAATGTATGTGTTGCTTTATGCAGTAATATTTGCTTTAATGATGTTTAAACTCGTTGTGGTAAGCTCAACCATAATGAGAACCTTACATTGTAATAAAATGTGGTTTTACTACTCTCATTTAGACAGAAGGCACACCAAGGCAAAGGGAAATGGAAGTGCTGCAGTGCCTGCTGTGGCAGCTCAGAGAAGTCGAAATCTATTGAATATCAGCAGTTCAGTCTGGGTCATTCACCTTGTGTTTATTTCAGTCTCTTGTTTAATTTAACCACAGGCTTGTGTTGTCAGTGTGGGCCCTGAACTATGCTCAAAGCCCCAGTATTGCCCTCTGGTGTTTTTTTTCCTCCGAGATAAAGAAACCCCTGGCTTAGCATATCAAAATATTGTACTTTAATATGGCAGGTTTATTTATAGAAAGTAGCATTAACAATTATTTATAGCATCAAAAGACAAGCTGGATTGTGTCATTTTACAGCTTGTATATTCCACTCACCATCATAAAATCTGACAAGCAGCTCCAGGCGCTTCTCTGTGAGTGTAGAGTGCGAGTCCAATTCTGTCAGTGTTTTCGTGGGATTTCAATTATAATCCCTGTCCAAACTTTTTTTTTCCCTCCCCCCCCATTTAGATATTCATGAGTTTAAACACTATACCTTTGCAATCACTTTTACAGCTACTGCAGCGGCTCCTGTGGGTGCACAAATCTTTAATTAGCCATCAAACATACATTAAAACTTTGATGGATTAACTTTTAACAGCACTCCTCTGATCATTTTAAAAGGGAGTTGAGTTCATTACTGCAGCAGAACCAAAGAGAAAAGAGGACGAGAAAATCGGCTACATGACATCTTGAATGCCTCGGGTGACTGATCTGAACTCAACAAGGAGGGAACCACTGGATTGTTTTGTCGGGTTGCAGGCATCCGAATATGATCAAACGGTGCATTAAGTGGAAAAGAGATTAGACTCTGTGATGAGTAGCTTTAGTATAGGTCAGTAATAAAGCAGAAAACATCTTCAGTAAATGCTCACAAAAGCACATATCAATGCCCAAACACACTCGATAATGATCCTTCACTCAAAGTGAAAAAGTTATACACCAGCAGGCCAGCTCCAGCAGCCTTTGCCATTAATAACATATTAACGATGTATGTCTGCTTTAGAATTACAATATTTTGCAGAGGCTCAATCTGAAATCCATCATGGGTGTGGGGGTCTCATTACGAGTATGTAGCTGAGGAATTATCTGAACAAGGCCACTTCGCTGTCTGTCTGTCATTACAATGTTGTCTGTCAGATGTGCTTTGGCTTTAGGGCTGTTAAAGGGAGCACGGGGACTTATCCGCTCAGCTGTAAAATGATTTTCTGTCTCCTTAAGAGATACCGGGAGAGCGCGCGTGTGTGCGGGGGGTATCAGTGATCTGAGAGTAATTAAGATATGGGCTCACATCACACAAGGGCCTTGCACGTGGGAGACCAGCGGATACAATTGAACGTGGAATAGTTGAGTTTAAAATGAGGGACTTTGATTAATTACAAAACCCTCAAAGGACGGTCCTCCCACGCTTAAATTGAAGGGCCGTCCAATAGCAGCTGCTCTGGAGCCGATGACCTCAACACCTCCCCTTTATCTTTAATAGGCAGGTTATCTCTTTCTTTATTGCAGCTCAACCATACATTTGCTTTATTGCTCTCTCTGCAACACTGAAATACATCATTATCTTTGTATCAAGCTGTTCCATGTAAAGATTTTCTTTAAAGGGTTACGCAGTCGTGTGCTCAATGGAATTTCTATTGAGTTTTTGACACAAATCCTATCTATACTGGTTTTTTCATATTCACTGCTCAACACCATCAATGCTGATTATACCAGTTCTATATTAATATAGGACTTTGAAAATAGTGGCAGATTTTTCTCATCTAAACCTTATAGGAATCCTTTGACATCCTTTGAAATCGCTGAGAGTCTTAAATCAAGATTAAAACCATATTAATAGCTTTTCTTTAAACGTGAAGCTACGGCCAGCAGCCTGCTAGCTTAGCTTAGCTTAGCACAAAGACTAAAAACAGAGGACAACGATAATATGGCTTTTTAAAATGGTAACGAAATCAGCCTGCAAGCAGATTTTTTGTGAATTCTTGGCAACCAGGAGACTACGGGAAGTTTTTAATCTGAGCCAGGAACTAATCTTCCTTTGTAGATTACAGAACTACTATAAAAACTTCACTCTGTTTCACTCTTCAGCTGCTTAGCCCTTCTAACGGTTTACTTCCCTTTGCAATCTTTATCTAAGCTAAGCTAGTCAGATATTAATTTCTCAATAATTGAATGAATCCAGAGGTTAGCGTAGCATGACTTCCAGGCAAGACTTCCTTTTCTGTAATGCAATGCAAACGCTGTCGCCATAGCATCACAGAGTAGTGCCCGTTTATCTGTGGAGTCTCAGTTCAACGGTAGAATGTAAGCTATGCTGGGGCTTCACTCCGGCTCACTTAAGCTGTCGGAGCCTGAAAAAGAAACCCATTTCAATGTGATTTACTAACCATTCAGGGGGGAAAGGTTTGCCGAAATAACAACATCATGATGCGGATCTGTAAAAAGGAAAAAGTCCAGCTACCTCAAGTTGGTCCTGGAGAGGAAGGAGAAGAAAACAACTTTTAAAATGTTTGCTTGTTGAATGGTCGTCGGTTTAACCATTTCTAATCAACGTTTCAGGTACTCTGGGAATTTAAACATTGACTACATTTCCGCAGCTCAAATTTAAATGCTTGATCTTTAATGTTTGCCTAAATTGTATGCAGGTATTCGGTTTACAGAGAGAGATAAAGCATTACAAGAAAACTGCCATGGGCTCTGGTATGTCATTAGTGCAAACAGAAACAGAACAGTTTACTTTCTGAAAATCATGACCCCCTGTGTACAGATTCTACATTTCTATGTAGAATCTGTACATAGAGATGAATATTCTCATAAAATGCACTTTTTAAGAGGCAAACACATTCCCACACAATACACCTCTTCCCTTTAACTGTTGTTAAAGACAAGCCCCATATGTGATGCAGTGTGCATGCATTTGGTCAAATTTGGAATTGCTTGGGCACAATTCCCCACAGAAAATAATTGTTCATTTATAGTCTGGTGAGTTACACAACAAAATCAGTGGGAAGCGAATGTGGAAATAATGAAATATGCTCAGAGAAGCAGCTTGCACTGGGCTCTCTAATGGATTGATCGCCATGTGCATTCCCTGTCATCGTGGCTCTCTCTGTCCATATAATAATATCCTGTGTCTCTGTGGTCTGTGTGCCTCTTAGAACAGCAGAGATGATTTTACAACGGCGGCAGATAGAAGCTTTAGATTAAAGTGTGGATGCTTATCAGAGTTTACCAATATGATGTATTTAGAGAAAGCCCTCCCTCATTTACTCTTCCTTCAAGCGGCGATGCTTATGATTGATAAAAGCTTCAAAGGGAGGAAATTGATTTGCCTCCTCCCAGCAGGGTTAATAGTTCACACTTACATTTACCCCACAAAGAGTTTTTTTTTGCTGCTTGTCAACCCTTTTCTCCCCTGGCCAGTGGACAACATCACAAGATATCTGGCCCAATGACAAATCTAAGCTCACTTGTTTTCCCACTACTTTTCATTGATGACTGACGACTCCTTCTTATGGGTCTCGGGCATGGATACAAGCAGAAAACAAAAAGGAGGGGACATGAGACAAAGAGCAGAAGAAAAACAAATTTTGCAGTCAGGATAAAAAGGAGGTGGAGGAGCTTTGTGCTGTGCCTTCATGATGATATTTCACCCTGAACAAACAAGCTGAGCCTCACAGAGAGAGGAGAGCATCGATCTCCCAGCCTCCAATCATAATACATCCACTTTTCCCCAAGTTTACTTTCTGGCATTCCATCAGGACTTTATAAATTATTTTGGGTGACAAATCGATCTGTTGCTTTGCCCCTTTCTTTGCTGAGTGAAGGGAAACGTGATTGTGAGCAGGATGTGTGTGTGTGTGTGTGTGTGTGCTTATGTAAATATCTCTGTGAAAGAGTGTGTGTGTGTGTACGGATACGCTAGCATGAGTGTTTGTGTGTCGTCTGCTTTGGAGGCATCATCTGCCATCTGGCCTCAAAGAACAGGGGCCACATGGTGGGAAAGCAAATGTCACTGGCCAGGCCAGCCTATGCCAAGTACGGACAAATGACGTCAGGAGAAGCCCACACTGTCAGCACCTAAACAAACAATCCTGCCACCAAGTCGCTTCCCCTCCTGACCCTTTAACTCTCTGTCGGGCATCTGATGAAGGTGAGGGGGATCTAGGAATTAAAGCTTATCCCAGATGGTCTGGTGGAAAAAAAAAAGCTGAATGTCTAAAACAAGTTTAATGTATCTTAAGGGATTAGAGAGGAGTTTAGAGAGTGTGGAGGAAAAGCAAGTTGATATTTATAGACTGTCACCCTTGTCTAAGAAGACAACAGGAAGCAGATCCAGAAAAATAGATTGAACATTAACGTCTGAGCCAAACATATTAAAGCCTGCAACAGTCGAGTATCAATCAGCTGAAATGGCAATGAAAGTCTGAACACAATCCAACCAAACAGTACCTCACATCTGCCAAACATGTACGCCTTCAATGCAGGAGTGGATCAAATAATTATTTTATTCTATCCTGGATGCAATCCCATGAGCTCCTACATAACCGTCAGACAAATTTATGAGCATCAATGATAGACAATGAACTCTGAATGTGCTGGTTAATGTCGGATTTCATCCAAAGCTGAACTTAACAGCTAGTTTCTGGCTCTTTTAGCCATCACCTCAGTGCACAGAAGCATCTGGAATGAAACGCTTTCAACACTTGCTGCAGTTTAATTTCAATTTGGGCTGTTGCTGCACACACAGTGTGAGCCTGTTAAAAGCTTCGATGTTCACAGAGCATCTGCTCAACACCTCTGCGCTTGTGTTCAACAGATGAGGCAGCTAAACAATGCGATGTCCTTGGAAAAAAAAAAAGAATCACTATTTCAATAAGGGTTTGAAAGTGGGGCGCCATGCTGTCTTTTAGTTTTAATTACACCCAATGAGATACACGCAGATCTGCACTTTCTCTACAGTGCAACAAGGTCGGAAAAAAATAAAAAAAAATACTCCAAGGTTTAACTGACAAGCCAAGGAGAGGCAATGTGTGGTTCAGTTTAACTTCACGGCCAAACTTTACATTTCCCAGCCCACATGACGGCGTGCAGTGGAAGTTAAGGCACTAGCGGCTGATCATGCAGTGATGTACTGTACTTGAGGAGTTCTCGAAGCCCCACACACATGCTGAAGTGTGTGTGTGTGCTGTAGCTATAGGCACAGACACTCACAGTGACAGACACCTCCCGTTCTCTTCTAATCCCTTCTGCACCTCTCCACCACACGACAAGAGCTACTTTCCCTATAGACACAGTGTGAAGGAGCGAGGTGAAAAACAATTAAAACCGCGCCAGTGGGTGGAACGACATTTCATCTTTACATTTACAGAACGTACCGTATATAAACTACAGAACATGCATTAACAGTAGCTTTTGACAGCCTCTAATGGCGTAAATTACTTGATCATCAGAGTGGAAAAAAACATAATATACCTTTAATGCTTAAAAAAAAAAAAGGTAGCATTATAAGTGCTGTGAACCACTCATACCAATACAGCCTATTTGTAGCTTTTTTGACAACCGACAGTTGTTAAATTACAGATTATCCCAGCAATCCTGACAGGGATAAAACGAGTCATACAGTCCTCGAGCACAAACATCAGAATCCCTCTCCGGGCGACTCCCTTTCCCTGAACACACGCATATAAATAGCTTCACACATGAGCGCAAGCATGCTTACACACACGGCCACAGAGATATGCAGACACAAACACACCAGCTGCTATGTGCTGTAAAGAAACAAGAAGACCTACTCTATTTTACACATCCACGGGGGGTCAATAACTCATTAGAGGGGAGGAGAGCCGGAGGCAGCTGAGGGGGATGACGTGGTTGGTGCTGTGTTGCGGTGTGGCTGTTCACCTGAGGATATCAGCTTGTCATTGTGCCCAGAGGTCATGAAGACGATTCATGACTTCATTAGCGGCATGTCATAAAACATACCAGGGTGTTTCCAGTCCTGAAATAGGCTACCACATGTAATTTACCTGTTTAATTTGTCTCTAACCTTTTTTTTTCTTCTCCTTTCGAGGATTTTTACAGCTCGAACTATTGGCTTTTAATTTATTACCCTTTTATTGCTTGTCATGAACTTTGCATCTCGTCGAAATGCTCCATAAAAATCAAGTTTATTACAGGGTTAAACTCCGTCCCACTACCATCCCAGCGCAAACAGACAAGAGCATTGGCCTATATGGTTTTCTATAAAGGCATTGAAGCAAACATTGGCAAAGTAGTTGATTCATTCTGCTCATAATATCTCTGGCTTGAACTTACAAACTCGCTTCAGTAATTTCACATAGTTTCAGATTCTGTATTGATGACCCGGATCAAATGGTGTCTGTCCCTTTGCTTCTTCTTTAACAAACCCTGGCACGTCTCCATTGAAGGGGACTCATCTGTTTAATCAGTCAGCTGGACCTGACTAAATATAGAAAACAGAAAACAGATGTGTGTGGGCCACAGCAGCGTACTACAGTGAGAGACTGTAACTGTTAATGGATCTAGAGAGAAAAAAACAGGGCTGTCTGTGTTTGTGTGTTTTTGATCCTTCATTAGTGAAGGACAGTCTGTGTGCGTGTGTGTGGGTTTGTGTGTGTGTATTTGTTTTGGGTGCATGTCTTTGCGTTGGTACACTAAGCATACTTAAGGACCTGTTTACAAAATGTATCCTGTTACACAACCTAATCCCAAATGCTACAGCATCACTTGAGTGGTACAAGTTCAAAAGTCAGCCAGCACCCTGGACGGGACAGGAGCCTAAATGTGAATAACTATCTCTAGAAGCCAGGAGAAACATCATAATTTTTCCTTTTTTTTAAATGCTCATGCACTAATTGTTTCCCTTTTTTTAGAAGTGATGTCCATGCCAAATATCACAAAATCACCGGATGAGTCGTTCAACCTTGTTAAGGACGCATGCTAATTACTGGATCCAAAGAGTAAATCCATAAACACACAGACGACGCAATTAAATCATCTGCACGGCCTTGTGTCAACATCAATCATCTGAATGACCTTGGAACTTCTTGAAATAGAGGGTGTTCATTAAGTATGTCAGCACCTTGCATGATGTCATCCTGACCTCACTTATAAAACACAAACCACCACAGTGTAAAAGCATCGTTCGTTTTGTAGTTTTTCTGCTGCTTTTTTGAGGACGGCTCAAGATAAAACTGTTTTTTTACTTGTTGGAAAAACTTCAACAATTTGCAAACCAAAGGCTAAGTGATATATGAGGGAATGAAAGAAGAAAAGTGTCATGTTCTTTCACACACCCAATCACCTTTTCTAAAGCTAATATCACCATGTTTTGTTAAGAATGCATTTATTTATTTTTTTGACAAATTGCTGTGCTTTGCCTAAATTACAGGAAATGTGAATGCTAAATAACCACTTTGACTACCTTTAAAGTGAAAACACAGTGGCTATCTGTGCTGTGACAAGCTTTGCAGCAAGACTGGCATCCCGCTCAGCTGGGAGGCCTGCGTTTGGTGCCATTTGGCAACCGCTGGAATATTTAAATGCCCCGATGAATACATAGCCCCTGGGCCTGACTGCTCAAACTGAGTGTGCTCTGACATGCTCAGCATACACTAATGGGACTTCTGACAGTCCCGTACATTCATCTTACAAAAGCTCTGCATCGTGCCAGAGGGGACCAGAGGGAGGGTGTGGATGAAGAGCACTGGCTGAAGATCAGGAGTGCAAAAAGGCACAACAGGTCTGACTGGTGTCTCTTTGAATGTGTACAGCAGCTGCCACTTTTACTAGAGATGTTCAACACTATTTTCCTTCCAAATATTAAGACATGAGTATCAGATTTTACAGAGTACTGCTAGTACAATACAAATATATACATAATATTGGTGGAAAATATCTTAGTTGTTAATGATGGTGCATTGACTGGCACATCTGCTGTTGTGCTGCATTTTAGACTCTACTGGTGGCTGATTCTGACTCTGGTATTGGCATCAGTATAACATTAGCTTCAAACGTCAAACTTTGCTTAAGAAACAATTTCCTCTAAATTGTTTTAATCACAGTAAAGTGTTGGAAATAAGAGCAACAGCTGGGGTGATATGTCAAAACAGACAGATGACTCTACGTTACTGGTCAAAGAGACGGTCAATTTCCTCGAAGCTCAGCAGCTGAGTGAGCTTCAGCATGACTCTGAAGCACTTGTTTGCTTAACTGAAGCTGGGAGATATTTACAGTAGACTGACAACAGTGTAAAACAAGGAGGGAAACGGTAACAGACACGCACACACAGAGGTACAAGTTAGTGACGTCTGCAGGCATGTTGAAAGCTCTGGTGCTGTCCATGGTGCTGAAAAAAAAAAAACGAAACAAAGATGTGAAAACGGGGGTGAAGCATGCTCGAGGGAATGTGCTCTGTATGTCCTATTGCGTAATTCTAAAGCCAAATATGGTCCACGCTGTATCACATGCCTCACAAGTGGACGTAGCTGCCTCAGTCCCCCTCTGAGATGTCAGTGTTGTGTTAGAGCACAAGAGACATTTCATTGATTATGGTTATTTTGGAAAATGTCAGTACGGCCGTGAAGCGCAATGATGTTGACCTTTTAAGCTGTGTAACTTCGCTGAACGGCATCACAGGGCGATGCAATCCAGGAAACATTATTGATCACGATTTGTTGCGGATCTTAAATCTCATATTTACGTCTCATAAAACCCATTTAAGCCTAAACATTACGATCAATAGATTTTCTCGCCTGGAAACCACGCTCATGGATATCCTGTAAGAGTTTTAGAAAACGTAATGCAAACAACAAAATCGCTCTAAACTCTCCAGACAGAGAGGTATGGGACTCGTGATTTTAAAATCCTTGCATTAACATTTTCTTTCCGAAGAGGATGGAAAACTTCAAAGGACTTTCTGTATAAATGTCGTTGGTGAAATATCGATAAGAAACCTTCCCACCCCCCCCCCCCACCCCCGATGTGACGAAATACACATCTGGGGTTAATGTGAGGGTTCACGTTGAGCAAACACAAACATAAGCGTGAACTTCAGCTCTTGGAGATTGCCGCCTACTTAGGACACCGTTACCCATTGTTTAGTCCCCCCACAGCGAAGCAGCAGCGGAATTTCTGGGTGCAGATAGGACCACTCCTCTCTCTGCATATATTTTTTTCTCTCTCTCTCTCTCTCGACAGTCGGGGCTCGCTGGTGGTGAGGAGGGGGAGGGTGGTCTTGCAGTCGACGAGAGAAACAGGAGTTTATTGAGGAGTAGCTGCAACGAGAGAGAAAAACGCAGGCAACTGAGCGCCGCTGCCTTGCGGATGGAGAGGAGAGAGAGAGAGAGAGAGAGAGAGAGCGAGAGAGAGAGGGGAGGAAAGATCGCGCTCGGACGAATGACCACTCTGTGCCGACTAACTGCCTCCTGAATTGTTTAACTTGTTGATGCGACGTAGGCTATTTCTGTCGTTTTCGCTTTATTGTGCGGCTGCAGTGACAGATAGATGGGAGGCGGAATCGCAAGTATTCTCTCCAGAAGATTTGATTCAACTCACAGTGGATGCAGTTTAAAGAACAACCTTCACTAAGGTGGGTGCTTTTCCATGACTTCGATTTTTATTGAAAGAAATCTATCCGCGTATTGACAGGCGGTGTTCTTTAGAAATCCAATTTATGTTCTGCCGCAAAGTAGGCTTTCATAGCCTAACTGAGGAAAAGGCTTGAGATTGATACTCAACAGTGCTATGCGCAGTGTCCGTAGAAGTACACGGGTCTGTGTGTTTTCTGTCTTGTTCTGTTAAGCCATAGGTGCTTGGAAACCTTAACCATTGGTGTCTCTGTGTGCTGTTCTCTCTGCAGATGCTATTCATCTCTGAGCCATAGCACTGTGAAAACCGGACCAGGGTTATATTAAAACACTACAGGTCAGCATGGCAGCAGGTGTAGCGGCATGGCTCCCGTTCGCCCGAGCGGCGGCCATAGGGTGGATGCCCGTGGCGAGCACTCCCATGCCCATCCCTCCCCCAGACAAGAAAAAAGTCCAGGAGGGACTCATCATCCTCAACGTGAGTGGGACTAAGTTTCAGACGTGGAGGACCACTTTGGAGAGATACCCGGACACTTTGCTTGGGAGCACGGAGAGAGACTTCTTCTTCCACGAGGAGACAAATGAGTACTTTTTTGATCGTGACCCTGACATCTTTCGACATGTCCTGAATTTTTACCGCACGGGGAAGCTGCACTATCCGCGCCAAGAATGCATATCTGCTTACGACGAGGAGCTGGCGTTCTTCGGTATAATCCCCGAGATCATTGGGGACTGCTGTTATGAGGAGTACAAGGACCGGAGGCGCGAAAATGCAGAGAGGCTTCAAGATGACGAGGAGATGGACATGAGCAATGACGTCACGCCGGTAAACCTGACGTACCGTGAGTTCCTGTGGCGGGCTTTTGAAAACCCTCACACCAGCACCTTAGCTCTGGTCTTCTACTACGTCACAGGCTTCTTCATTGCCATATCGGTGATGGCAAACGTGGTGGAGACGGTTCCCTGTGGGACTATGCCCAACAGGTCGAAGGAGATGTCTTGTGGAGACCGTTACGCGCTGGCTTTCTTTTGTTTGGACACGGCGTGCGTCATGATATTCACTGTCGAGTATCTCATGCGTTTAGTCGCAGCACCAAGTCGCTACAAGTTCATGAAAAGTGTGATGAGCGTCATTGACGTGGTCGCCATCATGCCTTACTACATTGGCTTGGTCATGACAGACAACGACCAGGTGAGCGGTGCTTTCGTCACGCTTAGAGTCTTCCGAGTCTTTCGGATTTTCAAGTTCTCCCGGCACTCCGCGGGGCTGCGCATCCTGGGTTACACCTTGAAGAGCTGCGCCTCCGAGCTGGGCTTCCTCCTCTTCTCCCTCACCATGGCCATCATTATCTTTGCGACGGTCATGTTTTATGCAGAAAAAGGCTCCACAGCCAGCAAGTTCACCAGTATCCCTGCCGCGTTTTGGTACACCATTGTCACCATGACAACACTGGGGTAGGTGGCTGCATATAAGACCAGTAAACCAGTAAAGCTCAGCTTTTACACCATAACTTATTTGACTTATTGCTTTTTTTTTTTGGAACAATCACATTTGATAAACAACACACAACGCCAATGCTTCAACTGATTGTAGTACTATGCATTAGTTAGATATCTTTAAAATATTTTTCGTTCTTGATGAGTAGTAAAATAAGCTTAGCGAACCTCTCGGTGGCATAGAACGATGTTTCGGCCAACACATTTTTTGCACGGCCACAGGTGTGCATTTACATTTACTTGTCATATTAATGGCCTCGAGCGCTGCTAAGCCAATAAAGGGAAGGAAGATTCTGCTCTGTAGAGGCGTCGTGTGGGCGCCATTCACTGCCATGTTCACTGCCTATCAATGAGCCTGCGCCACACAAGCAGCCTTTGAGGTTGGGCCTCCTCCCTGCCTGTTTCCGAGGGTCTCTTTTTGATGCGCTTATTTGGAAAGGTTACTGCCATGGACAGACACACACTGGCCAATCAGCTGCCGGATGAGAGGTCTTTTAGATCAAATAAAGAAATGTACCTTACAGGAGACTTTTAGGGATCGACATCTGAAAAGCACAGAGTTTCAAAATTGAATTGAAGCAAACGAGTAATTATAAAATGAGTAGGCTGCCTTATAAAGTACACACATAGACACCCCCCCTTCCCCCCCCTCCCCCCTCTGCCTCTCATCCATTCTCTCTTTCCCCTCCTTCCTTAACGAGCTACTGTAAATATTTGAATGCTAATTTCATGCTCATGAACAACCTCAGCTGTACTTTGTGCTGATGTAGCATAAAATAATTAAACGTGGTTAAGATGATTACATCAAATTAATTTGTATTGATGAGGGCACTCAGCCACTCAGCTGCTTGACGTGGGTTATTATTAGTATTGTTATTATTACCGCTTTTCATTCCAGCTCAGATAGTCTGGGCTCCAGCGCTATCCAAAGTGCTGAAAAGTTGTGTCAACAGAGTCAGTGAGCCTTCTGGCTGCTATTTGTTTTTACATATGTCAGACTGTAAATGTGAATATGGGGGTTTGGCTACACAAAGCATGTATTTTTTGTTAATGTTGAACAATGTGGAAAAATCCATACTTTTTCATATTATTGTCAGAATGTGATGGCTTGTGCCGGCATTCATTGCTACACAAACGAGATTAAACAGCCAATGTTAATCCTCGTGCCCTCCCCTTCACTCATGACACACAAATGAGGTCCTGTTGAAATAATTGTGTCTTTTAATTTCAATGTAAAAACATCAAATACTGTAACACAAATTGCCCCTGGCTGTGTGTGGTACCTGTGTGAGCTCCTCTGTGTGTTCGCATTTGTGTGTCTTTTTTTTTTTGTTGCATGGCTATGTGTGTGAATATACGGGATGTGTGATCTGAGATGTGAGAATATTCTGTGAATGTAGGCTTTAAATTGACCCTTTTCTGCCGTTAATGTGGTTGAACAGAAGTACTCACGCTTCATTCGAATATATTGAGTCATATGCTTGACTTTTCATGTGTTTGATACTCTCCTTTTTTTGTCTGCCCTCGTATCTGCATTGATGCAGCCTCTCTGCACCTGTTAGCTCAGCAGGCAACATTTGTTTGATCATTTTTTCTCTGATTATATATATTTCTTTAGAGGCACACACCACTCTATCTGGCATCATGCTGCAAATGATAGTTAGTTAGTTAATGGATTCCCTGTCATCTTAATGGCAGAAAGCTTCTCCCAGAACTCATTCAATACCAGTCGAACCACCACTTACCCACAAAATGACCAATGAGAGCATAAAAATAATTAGTGATAAGCACGATCTGGTGATTTCCACCCTTTAACTAATGCTGCATTGGCCAGACTTTCCATTTGGATTTAAAGCACGGATAAAAGAGGAGTTGTGTAAGACGGTACATTATTTATCTTTTTGGAACAACAAAGATATCACTGCATTGAGCTCGGAATCCCCTTTTTGTGTTGCTTAAGATGGATTTGAAAAAGATGTTCTGCTGTGCGAGAACAAAACTGAAACGTCCTTGGTAATGGGGACGTTTCTGTCACTCTATTGTGAACCATGACAGCCGGGCTGACAGATTTGCAACCTAAACTGAAGCCTTGCAGTGGTGCAGAATGCTGCAGAGTGGACCACCGGAGGAGAGGCTGAATACCTTTCACTGTGAGACAGAGTCATCTCCTTCTCATGATCCATCATTGTCTTCAGGTGTGCTCTTAAAAAACACATCTCCCACAAGCAGTAGAGCTGAATTGTGGCCGTCATTGTGTGCTGAAAACACTGTTGTTGAACTCTCGCTCTGCAACCTTCACATTTTTAACAGATTGGGTGAAATGAGCTTCCGATCTTAGCATGTAGATAAATCTATCCCCATCTGACAAATAGTTATTTAAGTGACATTTAAAATGGGCAAGTCTTTTCTTGGCTTGCAAATCAGCTCTTTAGAGACCAGCTTTGCGCTACTGGCTGTAACCACCATTTGAAGCGGTTTGATTTCAGTCTGATAGTCAATGATGCTTTTTCCTGCATGGTATCATGATGCGTTTCCACTACATATATTTTCAATTTCCCTGCCTCACACCCTGTGGAAGTAAAGACAGAGGCTTGCGTTCCCTCCCCTGCTGATGGCCCATTGATTGTGCTTAAGCAGACGTGCAGACATTGGGGGAGCAGGGGCTCCTGTTCAGAGGCACTTGGCAGGCAGCCTGAATGAAAAGGAAGGGTGCCTGGAGACCAGCGGAGAATCAATAGCTCTGTGCAGCTGCGTGTCACACCTCTGTGTGTCTACTGCTCTGTGCCACCAAACACAGGACAAGACCCACTTATCCCTCCTTACTTATTGAGGCTAATCTCTGTGGCAGCTTTCGGATACCAACAAAGAAGGATCCGCCTCTGTTGGAATGCTGCTGCCAAGAGGTTCAACAATTGAGTGACTGGGTGTAAAATATGTGATTTTTTTTTTGTCGCTGTTATTGTGTTTTGCAGTATCTTTAATAGCTGCACGGACATCTGGGTGTATCATTTAGTGACTTGATTTGATACTGTGCATTTAAGGCAGCGATAGATTCCAATTTAAAGATAGCGGTGCACTTTATTAGGCTGGAATCAGATGCTGCAGTGTTTTCTTGCTCTTGTTTTCTCTAGATGATCCTCACAGTCAGGGTGAATTAGCTGCAGAGGGAGTTTTTGGTGCTTCAGATCTTTTAAGTGATTTAAGGTGTAATGGAGTGCACTGCTGAGAGCAGCTGTGAAAACGGTGGAAGTCAAGCACAACCCACAAGGGAAGAAGAGTGGGGAGGACATGCTTTAGTCTGGCGCAGAAACACAATCGTTCCGCTGGACACTAACACACATTACCTTCGATAGACGTAAGAGGCCTGCGACACTAGCACACACTTTTTCTTCCGTTCCTCTAATCAAAATCCTTCTTTCTGCAGTTGCCTTCAGGTCATGCATAAAGGAATGATCATTCTAATTGTTGATTTGTCGTGACGTCTAGTTAGTGCTTTGGCCTCAGTGCAGAATCCACAGCTGTACATTGTACTCAGTCAACAGATGCAGAATTTATCACCATGTCGTTTGTCGGTGCTTCAGCTCCACCCACCAAATACGGCTGGAAAGGCTTGACAAGTGAGCTCTATAAACCTCTCTGGTGAGGATTTATAAGACAGAGGAGGCAAGGTTAACAGACATTGGGGGTCACTGTAGGGTCCATAAACCAGCACAAGTATAACCATTATCATGCTTGTGACTTTTGACACCTCCGCCCAATGGCAATCAAAGCATACAATGCAAAGTATCGGCTTCATGGATCTCTCTGGAGCAGATCAAAGCTTTTTGAAGTCCAAACCCATCACTGCGTGTCACATGTAATTGAAATATACAGGAACAATCTGGAGGGCCTGTGCAGTATCTGTACCCAGGAGATAACAAACGCATTCTTGATGATATACTCGTGTGATGGAATAAGTTAGCGTGCCCCTGGCAGGCATTGCAGAGGGTTTTCACTCTTTCTTTTTTTTTCTCGACTGAGCATGACAGTCAGCGAGAACATTTGGTGTGTTTGATTATGTACCGCAATGGGTGTAATTTCTGTGTTCAGTAGAATACATTACACCACTTGGCATTGTGTATGTTATGCACATTATGAAAATCAGCAATCCATTATGAGAGATGTGATGTATTACTGTGTGAAGCAGAAGTGGCTGCTGCGAGATGTGTAGGCTGCCATTAGCCTGCAGGCTCGCAGCGCCCCTCCAGGTGCTTTATTGGTGAGGAGAGGTGATGCTAATACGAGGCTGGTATAATGGTCCTGAAGTGACAGGTGACTTAATGAGGGGGACCTGGCACTGAAATGTGTTCAGTGCGAGTTCCTGTCTGCCCATGCAAATGACTGTGAAATGGAGGAGTGAGAGCGAGGGGTGGAATCAGGGGAGATTAGGATCGTTGTGAAAGACAAAATCTTTTTTTTTTTTTTTTTTTTTTTTCACCCCTGCTATACGAAAGCACGAACATTTTCTTTATTCTCTTTGTTTTCATCACACTGAAACAGTTTCACACTGGCAGCCAGGGATTTAAAAGGACGATGTGGAGGTGTGAGTTGAATGATTAACATTTTACAGGCTTTCAAATACTACAGATTTATGACATCATATTTATGTACTTCAGAAAATTCAACGGCTTTCATCTGCACCTAAATTACATTTTAATGACTGTAGATATATTTTTTTATTGAGTAATACAATGTGGAAAAGGATATGTATTTGTGGTCAGTGAACCCCGGAGGGGAAAACAGATTATGTCCAGCTGAGGATACTGTGTGTATGTGTGTGTGTGTGAACTGACTCTTAAAGCAGGCATACATCACTGCAGATGGTCAGATTGATAAATAATCTATATGGCAAGGACAAAATGGCTGTCCCTCTTTTTTATTCGATTTCTTTGACAACCCCAGTCTTCGAGGCAGCGCCAATAACACTCATTCCATGCAAGGGGTAATTCACTTTGAATGTGCTGCATTAAGCAGGGAAATAGACTAGCATGTTCTGCACTTGGGCCTGGGTAACGTAGTGTGAGGACATAAAGTATAGGCCTCAGTGTTTTTCTCCACTGCTCAGCATTTTTTATCTTCTATTTTGTATTGCAAGCAACAACCAAGATTAATGGAATTTTCCCAGAACAAGATTAAAGTTAGTCTGAATGAATGCAGCATCACTGCATTAGGAAATGAGGAGATATGTGAGAAAACACATCACCTCAATTTCATTGTTGTTAGAAAGCACTTGGTCTGCCTGACTCCGCTTCCATCCAATCTAACAGCCTAGAAACCCCGAGCCAGCCAGCCAGCCAGCCAGCCCAGCGAATGAATACGAGGAGAAAATGTCGCATACTTTGTGACAATGTCTTATCCTGAAAGTTGATATGTCGTAAAAGATATCAGATGTGGAGTGTGCGATGAGATCAAATAGTGTGAAAATGAAGAAGCCAAGCCCAGCAGCTATCTCCTCCTATATAGCACTGCACGGCTTATTTACATACTCAGCATTAACATACAGATGGAAAGTGCTTGTCTGGTCATGGAGATTGGTATGCAGACACACATAATGCCCCCTCATCACTTTGTTGAGATGTACAACTGTTTTTTTTCGAAAGGATTCTCTTCACTTTAGTCTTCTAATTTACACTGTGTTCAGGATTAAATCCATGTAGTTATCATGTGATCATTACTTTAACGTTTTCTACCAAAAAAAAAGTTGATTTTAGGATCATCAGGCCTCATGCACAAATCATTACATTAAGCTGTAAGCCCCACTTTAACTAATACTATTATACATCCTCGTTATACATATATACAGTTATTATTACAGCTTTGTCGACAGCTTGTTTAAGTTTATTAAAGAACCTCTTCTATCGACCAAGAGATGTACTAAAGATGCTTAACACCAAAAAATACACATGAAATACAAAAAATACCAGGGTCAGAATCATCACACACAAGTCTTCATGGTCAAAACATAACGAAATATCATGTGCAGAAGAACCAGCTGCCACGATGAAGGAGATGAATGTAATTATCTTTTCTAGTTGTCATTTTAATATATTGTCATCACCAAAAAAAGAGAGAAAGAAAAGTACTATACTTTTTTTTGACAGTTATGATTAGAAAATGATACCTGAAATGTTTGAATTCTCCTCCCCAAACCAGCAGATCTTATTCTTTCTTTTTTTGTGTTCTGTGTTTGTTTGTGTGTGTGTGTGATCTAATATCAATGTGGTGAAGGACTTTATTTTCGTGTCTTTTACCACCTGCGTTCCCTTTATCCCTGCGTTTAGCCTTGAAGCCCTTTAAAACAGCATTTGGTTATTTTTACTCCACTTTTTTGTACAGATTAAAAAACAAGATATAAACGTGTTCCAGTGATTAGCGCACTGAGTGGCTGGAAGGCACATTTAGTTTTCTTTGGACATAGCCAACCTAGCTGCTCCTCTTGCAGTATTAATGCTGCGCTAAGCTAATTGGCTGTCACATCATTCCCCCCCCAAAATGTGGATTAATATCCTAATGACGGCCTTGATAACCGCCAACATTGTTGTGATTGTCTATAAATCTGATGGACTTGTTGTGCTATCCTTGGCAAGAAAGTAAAGAAATGTATTGTCTAAAAATATTGAACTAATTTGTTGAAGCTTAAGTGCGTTGGCTCTCTCAGCCACTGTACTAGCCCCTTATCCTCAAAAGATCTTAACATGTTTTCAGTGTTTTGACAATGTTGAATTTCAGACAGACATCAATTTCATTAAAAAAAAATGTACACACAGCAGACATAAAAATATTCAAGAACAGCTGCTTAAATGTTCCTTCCCCCCCCACTTGTTTGAATTTTCATATTGAGGTTTTTTGCTGCAAGGTCAGAGAACTAATTAATAACTCCACGTAGTGTTGCAACAACAGAGGAAAGAAATGATACCAGTAATTCCCACATGGTCAGATTAGCATTGTGAGAAAATTCCCCGTAATGAGTTGCAGACAAAACATATGCAAGTCACTGGCCTTGCACTTGTTACTTTAGTGTGACACTTAGGTTAATCAGCAGTCAACTGTTGTCCTGAAGAGCTGCAACATTTTTAATATCAACTACTCCGGCCCAAACATTACACGGCACCCTGCATTGGTATGTAATGATGGCAGGGTGAGGGAGCAGCAGTTTGGTTTTTTTTAGATGCCCTGGCTGTCACTATCGTAAGAATGGGATTATTAGCATTCATTATACTGCAAACCCAAACTAGGCTTTGCCCTCTTTTTGCCCTCAAAATCAGGTAATACAGCACATATTTAGGAATAAGAAGTGGTGAGAAAGGTGATGATAGCCCCATTCCTCGCTGTGAGGAGCCTAGGGAGGGTAATATTGCTCTTTGCAACGTTTATTCCTCTCAAGCACATGGGACGGCATAGCAAACACAATATCTTGAAATGGTGCCAGCTTTTATAATGCCAGAGTGTGAGCATCCCTCCCCCTGACATTTGTCTCTCTATCAAAAATGCCCCTCAGCCAACAAGCCAACATCTGTGATCAGCAGAGATTCAGAGATTATAGCTAACAGCAATCATCAGTCTGCTCTGCGAACAAAACAGAAAAGAATTCAAAGAGCGGTGTAACTTCTGCTGGTCTGACACCTCATCTGAAGACTGATGGGATATCACTGCAGATGCGGCTTTAAAAAGAAAGTTATGCTGTTTTTAAAGCCTCTCAGCAAAACATGAACAGGGCTGAAATGAGAGAAATCCATTAACCTGACAGTTACCCTAGATCTGAAGTGCCTGCATTTAAATGCTGTGCAGCATACATTTATTTCATGAATTTCACGTTTCATTGTTTAGTAACGTGTAGTGTTAACAACAGTCACTGTCACGTATCCTTTGTGAGCATCCATACAGACTCTCATCTAGTGGAGACAAACAAAAGACCTCGCTTGTCATCAGAGTCAGAGAGGGACAGAGAAACTTGGATGCACACACACATTAATTGAAACTTGGTTTACAGCCCGTTCATTATATCCTGACGTGAGCAGCTTCATGGCAAAGTCATGAATATTGATTCAGCCCATTTGTCGGCTTAAAGCTCGGCTTCACCGCTCATGAACCGTCTCATTTTTTTGGTCTGAGCTGAGGAATCATGTGCCAGTTTACAGCGCCAGGATACCACAATAAAAGCTCTTCATGATCAATACTGATCCCACTTGAATGAGATTCACAGTGTGCGCTGTAAAGGAGGAATACAGATCTCTGTATTGTGACTCGTGTTGAGCTGCCCATACTCTCCTCTGTTAACCCAGTTTCATTGTTGAGTCTTTGCCATGGGCTCCATAGATTATTAGTTTCTGTATGCAGAGTGAATGAGAAGAGGCGATGTCCCATTTGAGTTTAGGTATAAAGAGCTTCCTCCCGTCTGCCTGGCAGGGAGGTCCTGCTGAGATGAGGGATGTCAGCCTGTCACCCTGACGCATGGCAGCTGTTTCCTGCCTGGCCCAACTTCTATAAATAGCCAAATATATCACCTAATGTAGGCCATTTGGTCAAACAGAAACTAAACAGGGCATGTGCTGCATGTGGGCCGATGTTTTTCTCTTTCAATTTAATTGATTTCTCATGTACAGGTGTTATCAATACCACATTTACTCTTAATATCGTCCTCTCCTGTGTGTCTCCATGCTGTCTCGGGTGGATCGATGACATAGTAGTGGTGTTCACATATAGCCATTATTTAATGAAACTGTCAGACCTTAAGACTCCTTCATCTGATCACTTCAGCTGATGTAATGTGATGGCAATGTGTGTTTTTAAAGCCATTATAAAGATATTTGTATGCTAGCTACACATCAGTTGTTATTACAGCTCATGTTGAAGACTTGCTGGCTATATTCATGGTGGATAATATAACAGTGTTATAATTAAGAGGATTTCAATGCAATACTCCTGCATTAATTACCAGCTGGATATATATTGCATTGATTTGTAGTTGCTGATTATTTTTCTGTGTGTTGGAAAGTTGTTGGCTCTTGATAGGCAGTCAAAATGTCAATCATATAACAATTTGCTACAATTGAATTACCACAAACTAAAGTCTTAAAGAGTTACCACGGTGTTAAATCCACATTTCACTGCCACAGCCTCAACAAGCACTGAGCATTAAATCTCCTCAAAGGGAAATGGTGATGATGCTTTTATCGTGCCCAACTACGGTAAATCCAGGGCAGTCACATGACAGGTTAAGGGCAGCACATATCAGCATCAGTCTTTTGTCTGTATTTCAGTGTGATTTACTACCCCACAGAGGTAAAACATAGTATTTCCCCTGGTTTCTGGCCTGGCTTCATGAATGACCATTTCTGTCCCTTTAAGGCTGGTATGCCATACACTTTTTTCAAGACTTTTCTCAACAACATTAAAATGTAGCAATACTAAATTTGGAGCTGATAATTATATTCCCCCCTGAGAGAAAGCCCCACTCACTTTGGTGACCCGCTGACATTTCCTTCACTGCCACCGTTAGATTAAGATCAGCCCTTTTTAATTTAAATTTCTTAACCACTGTTGGATTAATAGCATGACATTTGGTGAACACATTCGTGTGCCATCTCACGAGGACTTCCAATTACTTTAACATTTGATCTAACACCACCATCAGGTGAAATAATTCATTTGTCCAATTCTTTGTTCTACCACCTTAAAAACTGCTGACAATCCCATCAGCCTTAGCTGTGTTCGTTGTTTAGTGCTAAATAGCAATATGATCATGCTAACACTACGATGGTAAATAAGATGAACATTATGTCCACGCTCATGCAGACTGCAGCTTTGTATTCAGATATCACAACAGATTATTTAGAGAACTCTTTGACTACTACCTGCTATCTCTTCTTTTAACATCACTGACTTCTCTAAGTGACTTAGAGGTCAGGACAGTCTTCTGAAAAAGTGTGGTTGCTTCAGTGAAGTGTTGAGTTTGTTGTACCGTTAAGCCACAGAATGCAAGCAGAAGCTAGGTTGTACTTTATTTGGATTAATGAGTTTTATAATTTGATGCCGCTCTGTCCTTGAACCTCTCTTGTTTTAAACAGGACATACTTATTCTACACAAATCATTTGGTCATTTAGTTTTGAGATTAAGCTGGCACATTGTCTTAGACCCATGTTAAAGTATTCCGTCTCAAATAGGGCTCAACAGTGTGGTTCCAAAAGTAAAAAATCCCATTCATTTTCTCCATAGCGGATTTCATTAGCCATCATGTCATAACCATCCAAGGTAGATTTACCACGGGCTACTCGAGTGTAAAACGATGGTATATGCTCCTATAGGAGACACAAGTTTGTATGATAACAACCTTGTTTTAAGAAAAACAAGATTTATTCGTGAAATCGGGGTAAAGAACTACACTTCCCACGATCATTGAGTGTTTCTGATTGGTTGAGCTCGCTGTTACCATGAGAGCTTCCTCCCGTCTTTATTGTGTTTATATGTACACAATAAATTAGAAAGTATAAAATTGTGATATTCAATTCAAGCATGTGAACATTGAGTTTCTGCATCATCTTACAGTAGTAGTGCAAAAATGAAATCCTTAGTGTAGGAATGGGTTGACATTAAGATATGCGCAATGTTGAAAACTTGTAGCAAACAATAAAGGCATTCTTTTTGAATAATGAGACATGATGCATAACAATCATTAGCTGTAAATGTCAGTGGTTACGTTGCGTTAGTGTTCCTATTTAACCCTCCCAGTTTCTCACCCTCGGCGCCGTATGCGAACCTATGATGCGAGGTGGTTAAAAATATGAGTGAACATTTGTAGTTTTTTAAAAAACTGAGTTACTTTTCAATAAAGTGGATTATTGAAATAACAGTGATTGTATCAATTTAAAACACAAGGTATCAAAAAGTACCAAAGTATCAAAAATGTTCTATTAGAATGTTTCTACTTCTACTCAAGAAAAGGATTTGAGTTTTCAGATCCTTTCAGGCTTCAGAAATGAAAATATAAAAGTGACAAAAGACTGCCTTCATGAATCATTTTTTAAAGAAATTTTTAAACCCTTCTGTGAATCCACATTCAAAGGGGTAAGTTAGGCTAATGGCGGACCAGGCCACACCGGGTAATCATACTGAGGTTGAAATAAAAACAAAAACAAATCCTAATCCCTTTCTGTCCCTGGCTCCTGTTTAGATTTCACTGACGTAAAAAAAAAGGCAACAATTACATCCTGTCTTTAGAACGGGAAAGGTGAGAGCTTCTATGGATTGATATGTTTGTCTGAGTATTATTGAAGAGTGGGTAAAGCTCCCACCTGGAGAATTCCTCGCCTGTGTGTATCTCTGCACAAGTCGCACATAGGAGCATCTCAACTGCTTAAGGATTGAATTTCCATTTGGGGATTTTAGCTTCTTTTTCAAGGTATTAGTAGAAAAACCGTAAACAGTTGATTATTATTTGTATTTCTCCCCTTAGCCAATTGTCCGTAATCCCTGCGGAGGAGCTTAAGAGTTAGATTTCTGGCATGCATGGCCTTATCTTTACATAACGGGCACACACAAATGGAGTGTGTCTCATTTTGACTAAGCCACATATTTGGGCCGAAAGGCAAAGACGAGCAAGTTGAGCAGAGAAGAAAGCCACACAGACAGTTAGTGTTAACATAGCCGGACACTGCAATCAATTCCACGGCCAGCTCACTCTCATTTTCTTGCACACACAGACACGTATGCTAACACACACACACACACACACACACACACACACACACACACACACACACACACACACACACACACACACACACACACACACACACCATGTCATTTACATTCCTGGTGTATCTGCTGGTGGCATACGTTGAATCCTCTGGTCCTGACTGTCCTCTGGAGGTCACGGGGTAGACAGATCCAGCATCAGCCTCTCTAATGTGACATTCAATTACCTCCAAAGGTGAAGTGGTCTCATTCGGGTTCAAAAATCAATTTTGCATGGACGTTGGCGCAGTTTACGTCTTCAGGCTCCTTTGCACAATTTGTGTACACATGTCGGTGACAGAAAAACTAGTTGCGTCGCCGTTCGTTCAAACTCCCCATCGTCTTTTCTACAAAACGGCATCCATCAAAGTTAATGGGCTGTAATCATCACCACAAATACACTGTCACACGTCCCACTGCTCGCTCCTGAGTGTTCAACTCCCAGTCAATGGGATGTAAAGAGTGACAAGCTCCAGGAACACAATTTCCCATGTCATTAAGAACTCTTAGCGAGAAATGGAAGAGAATCCAAAAATGCCATTTTTAAGAATATAAAAATTCTTGTCTGTTTACCCAACAACTGTGGGGACTGCAGAGGAGAAACATTCATCAGAACGGCATATGACATACAGTCAATACTAGTGACACTGTGTTTTAGGCAGCCATCAATGTTGTCGTCTTGTGAAATAATTCTTATTAAAGTATGTCACTCGTGCTGACAGATCTGCCATGTGGTAGATGGATTAATTTTCCAAGTAGCCAATCCTGCCAGCTTGAAATCAGAGTTCAGCGTATACTATATATCTACTTATCTCCAGGCTGAAAGCTGCTGGACCTCTGATTATACATCACACAGGCACACACACACACACACACACACACACACACACACACACACACACACACACACACACACAGACTACTCTTTCAGTGCCTGATATGGCAGCGCTCCAAGAAGACTGTCCCTGATGCATTTGAGTGTTTGATAGGATGTTTTAGCTGTAGCGTCCCCACAAGACACTTTGTAGACCTCAACAGATGGAGAAGTCCAATTAGAAAACAGGCGAACGAATGGGTGCAATGAGAGAGGAACGTTCCAACTCTTTCCCCTTTCCCCCAGGACAAAGCAGCTAATCTTAGAGTACAGGTACAAAACCAACATCACTTCGGTTTTGGAGGAGAAACATTAAAAAAAAGAGAGAGAGAGAGAGAGAGAGAGAGAGAAATAAAAGCTGGAAGACAGACGTTGGGGGAAAAAAGCGCCTGTGATTTGATTTCTTAACACTACACAGGCAGAGAGGAAAGAGCTGAATTTGATACAGCTTGCTCTCACTCCACATCTACAGTATGTATAAATATCGCCTTCTGTTGTCGGATTCTTCAAGGGCAGACGTCCCACAAAGCAATTGCCTTGCCATCAGCCAAGACCAAAAAACAGGGAGAAGGAATAAAAAAGTGCTTAAATATAGCAAACCCCCTGGGATGGTGGGGGGGGGGGGGGGGGCGTGCTGTAGTGTGATTGAAATGAATAACCTTCATTCAGTCACGATTGTTAACGGTGGGCTCTGCGCTGGAGCCAAAACGCCGCCTGTCCTCACAGTGTTAACATCATTATTCATCAGCAGGCCTGTCCTCCGCATTGACAAAGATGCTTGAGTTCTAAATAATGGGCGTAGTGTCATTAAGTACACATAATTTCTCCAACTGGCCCGAGGTCAGTTTAATTCAGGCTTCAGCCGATCCTGCTGTGAAAGCAGACATAGCAATAAACCTGTTGATGACTGATAGATTGTGTGGACGCAAGACCAATTTTCATGGTTAAAATGACCTTTCAGTGGTGGTGTTGTTGTTCCGCCCATTGCCCCGAGTTATTATTTTTCGTGTCTTTTTTTTGATTTGACAGGAGAGGTGTCGTGAAGTGAAATGGAAAAAGTAATGATGTTCTCGTGCACATGAAACGGCGTGGCTGCAGGTGGGGAGATGGTGGATATGGCTACAGCTACAGCTAGTAGCAGCTCTACTCTCCCCCCGGGGGGCCAGTCAGCAGCTGTTAGAAGAGATGCAGCTCTTCCCCAATGCTTCCCCAAAGGTTCTCACTGGTTCCTGGTACTCGGTGTTATCGGAGCGCACTGCTGTCGCCTGTCTGGCGGCTGTCCACCCTCTCTGAGAGAGCGCTCAGTGCATTTTTTACGCTTCACCACTCTTTCTGTCTCATCCCAAATCTCCGCTATTCCCCTTAGTTTCACTGTGAGATTTCTGAAGAGCGCCTTTGAACTCGCAGCTGTTTTTTCTAAACGGCTGGAATTCGTACCTTGATGTTTGTTTCAAAGACAGTCACTGTGGAATTTAATTCACATCTTTATCTGGTATGACTAATCATCTGTAGGATTTTAGATCTTTGTCTACTTACAGTGTCCCATAGGAAACATCAACTGCCATGACGTGACTGCAAATTTGTTTGTACAGGAAGAAGATTTGAAGATGAGGGGCTGCAGCTGTTTGGAGTAGAAAGCTGATATAGATGTTTTGAAGTCGGGACTCAAACAGAATCTAGAAGTTTTGCGGGGTTGAGCAAGAGAAAAATCAATCTTCTCCACTCAATATGTTTTATCTAGAGACTTTCTTCTTTCCTCCAATTCTTGAGATATATCTGGCTTAATAGGCATTAAGCCTTAGCTTTTGTTCTGACAGTAGCACAATTATAAAAACGGCATAATAAGGCTTTAACAATTAGTCGCTTAATCATAAGGGTTCTTCTTTACCGTGGAAAAAGGGATTTTGCAATAACAAGCCCGCTATAGGGTCCAAATACTAGTTACTGGAGATTCCAATCCACATGGTCTACATCACTAGATGGAGTCGGCTTTGTGTCATACTCAACAAATCAGCCCCATTGCTTTTATTTCAAAATATTTTCAAGCTTCTGAAGTGGAAGAAACTGCGACACATCTTTGTCTTCTCTAATTGGAAATTGTATAACCTTTTGGTTTTGACCTGTTGGTTAACACATTAGACATTAGGTCCGACAGATGGTAATGGCCTTTTTCAATTATTCTGTGACATTTATATTTAATAGTTTAAAATAATGCTCCTGGGATTTATTTACGCATTTCCATGAAGTTCCACAGAATTTAAAGAGAAGAGGCCGAGATACCCTGAGTTTTAAATCGGTTGTATAGGTGCACTGAGTTTAAAAATTAAAAAATGCATCTATCATTAAACCCTCCCTGACTGGTGGATGCTGCTTTCTTTCAAACATTACATGTCCAGTTTGTAAACTCAGGCTTTGTGTCATGACTTGACTTGGTCAGGGGTTATTTCTCAGACTTAAAATTCCTCCAGAGACATGAAGACAATATATTTATCTGTTTTTGTAAGCTAAGTAGCCTCAGGCTGAGAAAAACTGTGTAGAGTTTGTTCAGTGACCTTTGAACAACAAAAAAATCAATACTAAAAGCAATCAGTAAATACAGTTGTAAATGGCCCCTAGCTAAAGCTGCCACATTTATATACAAAAATGAAAATGTAGATTTATTGTGGGTGTAGTATCACCAAGTACACAAATACAATGAACCCAGAATCTGTACCGCTGTGGTCTTCCTCTTAGAAAAGCAGATTTTCAGATCCTGCAGCTTGTGGTTGCACATTCAGAGTTAAGGGGCCATTTGGTGAAGGGAGCTGATATCCAGCGGCTGCTCTGTGTGGAATCGCACATCAAAGTTAATCTTTCACCGTCTGCTCTGGCGCCGCCGAGCACTAATCTGCTGTCAGTGTGATGAGGCTCCTGGACCAGTTCCCCTTTCCCAACACACAGGCACTAATCCACGAGACCTTTCACGTTTTTCCTCTTCTCGATCACCTGACAGCACAACAAAGGTCACAGAGGTCAATTTGAAATCTCATCTGGTGCTACATTATGTCTATTTTCATAGGTCTTCATGTACAGTATCAGCCAATAAGACAATCTGTGTTGTCCTTGTGATCAGCATGTATTCTTTATGATGCAGAATACATTAAAACAACAATACAGCTAACACACATGCTAATGCTGCTACTTTTATTTCTCGTTCATTGCCCCTCAAAGGTCATTTCATCATTTCCCATCTTTAAGTTACTTAAGGTCATCACACACCAGAGGTGATGGTACTCTCTAGCAGCTCGATCAAAGGTTTCTGTGTTCAAAAATGCCACGCTCTCGCCCACATACCGATTAACCCGTGATGAATACGGAATGAGCTCATTAGCATAATCGCTTGAGTGGCTGATGATTTCATTTCATTATCACGTTCCTCTTATAATCCATAGCTGCGGCACCCCGTCGAGCTCCCAGCCCATCTTTCATGTTCCTTTGCCCTCCCCATTCAGCCACGAAGGAGTGTAATTGCATTATCAGAGCGTTATACTGACATGGAGGAATGTATTTTTAGCCCCCTGGCTTTCTTGAGGAACATATAGAAAGATGGGCAGGAATCTTAACAAGGCATGACATGTTAGAATCAGGAAGTCTGAGTCTGTTTATGTTGATTTCATCATGTTCCAGATGATCGAATACTTGCGTCATCCAGACCTCTCCTTAACATTTGAAAAAATATTATTCCTACGCGTACTTGTCAGCAGGACAGCATACTTTTATGGATCCACACAGGTGCTTAACCCGTGTAAAACTTCTATAAATACAGAACAGCCAATCATCTTGTAATTAAAAGAAATGGCCACAAGGACAGTCGTTATCATGACGATGAGGAGCTGGAGTACGGAGGTGACTTGGCACATAATAGCAGTGAAATAGGGCTGCTTTTTTGCAGAGGACAGCAGTTGTTTCTCAAGTGTCAGCAGGTGTAGACTGAGAGACTGGAGAAAAGCCGGAGAAAAAGAAAAATGTCAAGCAGGGCTGTGCTAGCACTGCATGATAATAGAAAAGGAGGAGGGGGGGGGGGAAGAAAGAGAATGAAGCGTTTCATCTTCGACTCCTAGTTAGATTCAGGCAGGTCCAGGCTGAGGAAGGGTGAGTCAAAGTCAGGAATGGAAGAGCGGTAGAGAGGAAAGCTTTTTATCATCCCTGACTCTTAAGAAGATCTCCCAAATGAGAGAGGGCGTTGCATGCTAATGTCAGAGCGGCGGTGATAACTAGCCGCCTGGTTTCGTGGGGTGAGGGTTAAGCTGGGATTTGGAGGGCTGAGGGAATACATGTTTGATATGTGAGCGAGAGAGAGTCGAGGTGCCTTTGCCAGAGCCATACGTAAGGGATTACTCTATATGGTTTATCTGTATCTTTCTTTCTGAAAGAGAGGAATTGCACTGGCCTTAACTGGGTCTGTGTAGCTCCTGAAACACCAGGGTGAACGTTCAGCTGGAAGATCAGAGCCACATTGACACTCCCTCATCACATAGTCTTCATTTACAATGCATTAACATCGGCTGGCATGTAGCCATGAGGGCCATGGCTGTTTCCTTGAACTTCGCGTGCTAACCTTCAGCTCTGCACACAATTCTGCAGAGACCGAATCTCGGCTGGATTGCGGAAAGCATACCAAAGAATCTCCTACATCTCTTCAACAATTCCTTTTACCGCATTTCGAACATCCTTTTCAGAGCCGTGTAGTCAGTGTATGTTTGCCCGCTGAGTCGGAGATGTTCACCTATCTCAAAAGTTGTCCTTCCCTGTGGCTATTGTTCACAGTTACTCATACTCGAGTGCTCTGTTTCTCCTACCACACGCATTACAGCAGGCAGTGCGGTCCTCCGGCTCCCTCCTATCTCTGCTTCCCTATCTCCCCATTATGTTAGCTCTGCCAGCCTCCCCTTCTCTCCCTTATCACCTGCAGTGAAAATCGGGCTAATCCCAGCGCCTGTGGGATTCCCCCCCCCCTCTCTGTAATGATGTATATCTGAGAGGATAGCATCAGAGCAGAGTCCTATCAGCCCACACACTCCTAATCCCATCAGTCTTTGGTGTCCAAACCCTGGAGAGGCAGCATTTTGGATGTTGGGCTCCCAGGCTGAAGCGAGAGACACAGCGCAGAACATGGGGAACGATGTGTGGTGTTTAGCTATCATGTTGGGTGATCATCATCATTTATTGTGCTTCTGACTCTTAAAACCTTTGTTCTGTATCTCCCGAAGGATTGCATTGCAGTGGTACATGCTGAAGCTGTGCCACTGCATTGAAAGATTTTTGCAGGCTGTTTGCCACCAGCGACGCTGCCAGTCTTCCCAGCATAACAGGGATTGTATTCAACAGTCTGTTCACGTTGGAGAGATATACAGAATGTGCTTAATATTTGAACACACTGACCGAAACACAAAAGAGATTTAAATTTGGTTCATCAATAATATAAAAATATCAAACATCAAAGAGTTTTCCTTTTGTAAACTAGCTCACTTGCACTTGTTTATCTGTGAATGCAGCAATTTCTGCTTGCTGCATTTCTCTTCTCTCACTCATCGGTCAGATTCAAGTTGCCCGTTGGCACAGAAAAGAACGATCCTATAGCCTTTCCTTTCTTGTTTTTACGAACTAAATTTTTTATGAGGCCTCAGACATAACCACCCTCAAGACCTCTACTGCAGCACTCCATAAATTTTACAGTCCTCCCGAATACACACAAGAAAATGAATCTCTTCTTGTCACTCATGTTAGTACGCCTCTATGACACGCAGGCAGTATAATCCATTTTCTTGAGATTCCCAATTCATAGTTGTATGAGCATGATGGAGTTCAGGAGGGAAAATTACATTTTTTTTGGTACATCTATTATTTAACTGTCAGCAAGGATGAATATTGTGCTCTTTCAGCCTTGCAGAGAAGGTACAGAGAGCAGTATTATCGTGGAGCATTGCTCCATTTGCTCCTTGTCACTGCTTGTAAAAAAATGAGCCCTTCTCGGTTGGTCAGTGTAAAGCTTCATCACTTCTGTGTCAAATCCTCGGATAAGATTTTAATATTGTGTCCACTCTGACACTCTTTGATCCTCTTCCGCAGCTTCAAATTTCCTGTCAGGACTGGAGGCGATGTCACCAGTTTAAGAGTATGTGAAACTTCCCGACATTGCCGCTGTCCCATTGTCCCTCCTCAGTTTTAATGCGTCTGGCTGTCATTTAAAACTTTTTGATGGGTACAGTAGGTGACAGTGTCTGGTTTCAGGTTAATTGAAAGGTTTTGGTCTTGCAGCTTTTGAGGGCTTGTCTGCGCTGTACAAACCATTGAACTGTGAAACTGAGCATGTGAAATTACCCCTGGAAGCACTGATAGGGAGCCTGGTGCGCGATGGGATGGCTGGTGAAGGTCAAACAGGAAATCATGCATTCAAGGAATTATCAAAGACATGCTGAGGATGCAGAGAGCATGTTTGGAATTCACCAATCTCATCTTTTTGAAAAGATAGAAAAATGCTAATGCTGTGTCAGACTACAAGTGGCTGACCTTGACAGTTTTCCCTCAATTTGGGGCTTTTTACGGTCAAATATATGTCTTGTTTTAGCCTCTCAGAGCATTTCAAAGAAAGTTCTCCGTGACTCCACCACTGACTGTATAAATGATGGATGAAGTCAACTTGGCATTACCAATTTTGAGGGTTAGGGTTGTATTTCTGGCTGCCTTTAAAGCCTTAAGTTATGCACCGTGTTAGTTCTCTGGAGTTATAAAAACGTCACTGCCTGTGGCTTATTCATCTAACTAATAAACCATCCTGTTCAGCGACAGGTGAAAGACATGTAACTTAAAGATGCAGGTCTGTTCATCAAAACTACCTAAAGTCTCCTTAAAAGGAAAAGCCAACAGCTAACATGACTTCTATGCATTGGCTGCCACAAATAAATGAATGTACGACAAACACTGAACGAGATCACAAGCCACATAATTCATGGACAGCCTGTCAGTACAGTCAACAACACAGCAAGCCATAATATTTGTCTGATATATGAGCATGAAAAATCGCTAAAAGGCACCAACACTAAAGTACAATGACAAAGGTTCAGTTCAGGGACTGATTCAGTTTAGGTGACACCTTGCAGACAGCTAGCAGCACCTCCTTTTTTTTCTCAAAGTTGCCAAGACCCATGCATAACTTTAAGCCTTATATCATTGAAACAAGTGTGTTAAAAATTGTATCCTGTAGAGTTGTCATGAGAAATCAGCCTACAGACCTAAACTGGTTCTTTTCCCAGCCTGTAAACATGCTGAATTTGTCTTTACAGGTGGGATTTTTTTAAAAATCTTTTTATGCCTTTATTTTAGAGATAGAACAGTGAATAGAGTCAGACACCAGGGAGGTGGAGATAATTGGGAATGACATTGGATTCGAACCCTCGCCGCCCGCTCTCAAGTTTAGCCTCTGTACATGGGCCCCACACTAACCACTGGGTTACCGGCGCCCCAACAGGTGGGATGTTTATTATGAAGTCATAATGGGGATCTACGAGCTCAGCACACATCTAGAGATGGGAACCGCAGCAACTGAAGATATGTGGCCCACGATAACAATAATATCACAATACAGAGATTCTGCAGTAACCGATATATAGCAAAAAATGATATAATATTACATCATATCTGATAAATGTAAGAATATAAAAAGTCCCTAAAATGTAAAGTCCAGGATTAATGTCATTATTCACTGCTGTTTGATTTCAGTTTAACTTTAAAAAGCTTCATCCTTGAACTCTTTTTCACCACTGTATGATATTGTCCATCCGTGTTCTCTTCTTCTTTTACCCTTCTGTCGACTTATTTATGGGCCTATTAAAGTCCATTTACATAACCTTCATGCATGCCATGAGAGCCATTATCCAGCATCTGTTATAACAAAAACATCGATAATCGGCACCAGTATTTCGACAATAGTATCACACGAGCCCCTCAGCAGATTGTTGAAGTTAAACCAATATCATGGAAGGTCAGATTGAATTGAATTTCACATTCAGATGATCAGATTGCAGACCCCTCAGTAATTATTGGCATGAAACAACGCGCATAGATGGTGCAGGAGATAGGACAGTGTGCTTAATTCATCTTGATTCTAATCAGATGATGAGTCAAAATGCTTAATATATTAATCAAATTAGTTTCATTCCAGTGCTTATTGAAATATCAAAGTGGAGAAGATCAAAATGCAGTTTGATGAGATTTTTTGCGTCGTTACCATGACGGATTTAATAGAAACGGCTCAACACGGCCAGAAGATCTTTTATTCCCCTTCTCATGGTAATACCTTTGACATTGAGCGCTCACGTCGGGGGAATCAAACCTTTGAAAGGCTGTTTAGGTGCTATTCACCTGTTGAGTACTTTTGCTTATATTGTTGCATTTCACTACACTTCTGCAGAAGGCATGTTAGTTTATTCACAGTAAAAGAACAGGAAGTGGAAGCTGGAAGTAGCATGACAGAGGTGCCAATGGAAAATGGGATTTTTAACACTGACGACAAAGCCCTCTGCTCCTAAATTTCTCCCACAATCCTTCTTGGATCCTAATTGACAGCAGGCCTATTGGTTGTGATCTCAACTGTCTTGTCAATCTTCAGGACAGCAGGACTTCCTTTAGACCTCTGTGATTACATCAGAAGCTTGAGTCTCTTCTCACTTGAGAGATTTTTATAGAAAGCTTTTCTCCTTTTCCCGCTATCCTCAGAACACTAAGATAGGTCTTTTTGTTTGTGTGGATCAGACACAGCCGCAGAAACGACCAGAAAAGGTCAGATTTTCATTGCACCTGAAAAAAATGTCATTTTGTTTTGATTGATTTATAAAAAAAAAAAAGACCTGCACTTTCTCTGAGGTGAGTAATAAATAAATGATGTGTCTGTAAAGTCATCCAGATATCTTGTTTGTTTTTCTATCGCTTTCCACTAACCAGATGGCAGTCAGATTTCAGACGCAGGGTTTCTGGAAGACAATCAAGGAACAAGATTGCTTTTTTAGGGAGGAGGATTGGTTTAACTAGATATCAAATTAAAGGCCTTTCAAACAGAAAAAGGGCATGTTTTCTTGACTGCTTGTAAGTGTGTGTGTGTGTGTGTGTGTGTGTGTGTGTGTGTGTGTGTGTGTGTGTGTGTGTGTGTGTGTGTGTGTGTGTGTGTGTGTGTGTGTGTGTGTGTGTGTGTGTTCCTGTATATTCCTGTGTGTCCAAGCGTGTCCATGTCTTCAGATTTCAGCGCTCACTGTGAGGTGGTGAGGTCATGTACAGAAATCTGTCTGCCAGCACCCCTGATGGAATAGCGCATCACTTTTAAGGTCAAGCGCACAAACTTTGCCACGCAGGTTGATACAGGGACTCATAAATGTTTGATTGGTCTATTATCCAAACCGGGCGGGGACATTCATCCTCACTTCTGGAATTCAAATATTCCTTTTAGCTTGACATTTCTCCTACACTGTCTGAGGCAAACCTCCAGTCACTCGCTCTCTCTCTCTCTCTCTCTCTCTCTCTCTCTCTCTCTCTCTCTCTCTCTCTCTTTCTGAGCATGCCGAGCTTCATCTGCAATGCTGTCATCTCACTGTGGGACAATTCTACACAATGCGCTGTTTTTAAGGGCGCTGCACGGTTTCAGGTGGGTGGAACTGGGGAATTGATACTCAGTCATTCCGACACTCCTCTTCCTCCTCTGCGGGGTGGATAAAGATCTGGCCATCCATCTTTGTGTCTCAACCGTGTCAGCTCCTGGTAACAAACCTGGCTACCTGTTAGTGAGAGACAACAAGAACAAAGCAGGAACATTACTTTAATCTCTCGCTTCTGCTAATTCCTGTCTCTGCCGTCATCCAGGAGGCAGAGCTTTGTGTATCCCAGCCTCCCCCTTATGAACAATCCATCACTGTTAGTGCCTCTCTCCAGAGTGCACCCGCTCCCTCCTCTTTTTTTTTTTTTTGTTGTACCTGCTCACCACTATGCTTTGCTTTCAAAAGACGATTCTCCCTGAAAGAGCTGCTATATATTTTATTCCACAGTTGGTTGTTGAGGCTCATTTTCTCACCAGCGGCAACTTGACTCTCCACCTGTAAGCATAAAACATGTGAGCAGTTGCACTTATGTGAGAGAATGCCGCCGTGCATTTTTTATGCAGATCTCTTAATAGGCTTTCAACAGCACATCCTGGATCTATAATTGACACCTGCTGTCAGGCTCGGTCTGTGATTACACAGGAAAATGACTTGACCTGTAATGAACTGTAAAACTAATGACATCTGTGTGAGATTACTCAACTTGAAAGCAAACTGTTGTACATGAAGTCCCATCGAGCGTGATATTAAAATGTCCACTTTAACATCTTTCTGCCCAGACTCTGTTGAAGCCCCGGCTGTTGGGCCCAACGTGTTGGAAACCCGAGGCTAATGACTCAAGCAGACGGCCGTGGGCATTAGACAACTTCATTTATGAAATAGTCAACCTCCCGTGTAGCGATACATTCACATTAGCCCGCCTCAGTTGAGAGACGCGCGGCTGTCACAGCCACTGAGCAATGCTGATGTCCTCTCCTACCTGCATTCATCTTCCTCTCAGGAGCTAATGGTCTTCTCAGGTCATTTGCGCATTAGGCTCTCGATCATTCATCTCACCCACCTGCAACCCCGTGGATAGCTGGTCTTCATCAGCACATAGAGGGTTGTTTAGAAGACAAGGAAAAGCAGAATGATCTGACTCATTCATTTTCGCTCCTTTTCTTCACCCCGCAGCCGCCTGTTGCCTCAAGTGTCTGCAGAGGGCGTTTCATAACCCTGCAGGTTATGTTCAAATGATTTGTTAGTGTAATTTGCAGGTTTGTGCTGGGCACCAATAATTGCCTAGGAGGAATCTTAGTTTGCCTCCTAATTATTTATTGACGTTGAATGATATTCACCTCTCTGTGTGGCTACATAGCAGTTATGTGTTAAATGCTACATGTGGAATTTTCTGTCGTAACAGCAGGCTGGAGGTAGAAGTGTTCAAAAGCCAAACTTATAATACATTTAAAAGGGCCAGAGACCAATTTAAAATCTAAAAATATTCATGGGCACACCATAAAACAAAATGCACAACGCTTATGATAGAGGAAACCAAGATGACATTTATACTTCACAATAACAGGAAAAAATCGATCTCGAGGAGGGCCTGTGGCAATGCAGTGCAATTAAATAATCCATCCAGATACACAAAAGTTCAAACAGTAAATAATCAATTTAAAAATGCAAACTTCTTAGGAATTTATTGTACATTACCTCTTGAGGGCCATTTGCTGTGCTGACCAGCAGTCATACATTTGGGAATCCCTTCTTCAGAGAATGTGTGAACAAGTCTTAATTACACACTCTTCAGGCTAAACAGACTTTTCTGAATCCCCATTGTCACTGAAAGATTCATTAGATTGTATTATTTTCGCTGATTATTGAAAGCACTCTTGGCAAATCAGGGTGTTATTTTGTTATTTCCTCATTGAAAATATCTTAAAGAGCACAAAGCATTCACCACATGAGCTCTGTTTTTTTCCCGCTCAAATGTTGTATCTGCATTCAACTTTAAAGCCTATCTGAAAAATCTTGGTGTGTGCTGGATTAATCTGATCTTGAAAAGCTGTCTGTTCCTGCTCTAACTGCACCCCAGATGAGTAGCCAGCTGTGCAGAGGGCAGCCATCGATCCTCAAATTACCTTTTTTTTTTTTATATATTGTTGGCTGCTGAGACAGCCTTGTTCTGGGCTGAACACAACCAGGACCTTACTGTCTTAGTGCTGAGTCCTGTTACTTTCAGTGATGACTTGCTTACTTAGATTTGTACCTTCATGTTGCAGTTTGTGTGTTACTGTTCTGAAAAGAACATTTCACAGCTCTAGTTATTGGCACTGGATGAGTCTGCCAATGTAAAGAAAGTTAGATCATAACGACAGTTTGATTTTAGCTTTACCTTACGCACAAATCTTACGGTCTGACTGCCTGAAAGAAGACAGCCCATTAATCTCTTTAATGGGGATGATTTAGCCCCCATCTGACACATGCACAACCATTAATCTATTCATACTGAATGCAGCCTGTACAACATTTAAGAAATGTTGAAAAATGCGCTTGGATAGACAGACCAGATCTATGTGGCGCATGATTTCTAAACATGCATGTTTTTTTCATGAGGCTTCACTGCCTTTATATCTGCATTCAATATTAAAGGACCATTTTGATGTGAAGAGGTGAACAAAACACAAAAGTGTCCCACAGACTTAAAGCATTGCTCCAGGGATTGGCGTCACGCTGTTCCCTTCCCCTTTTGCTTTTTACTCGATGTGATACCGCTCGCTGTATCTTTCACAAGCTGTTTGGCTAACAGAGGTCACAGGGGATATGTAGCGCGTTTGGTCACGACGTGAAAGCATTAGCCGGTGCCAGCAGGTGTGTAATTATATATGAAACAGCGTTTTAAAAGAGGAACATCGTGATGGCACGTAGAAAGTAGGCCAGCAAGGAGAGACTTCACAAAAGTCCTATTTATTCCTCGCCCACTCCAAATATGTGACTTGCTATTTGAAGCTGTGAAATAATCCAAGGTCACTGTAACTATTTCAAGACGTGTAAAAATAACATTAATCACACAAAGACTAATCATGATAAAAACAAGCCTCTAGAAGGATTCTTTCAAAAGAATGTGGGTGTTTTTTTGTTTTTTTTTCTTGTTTTTCTGCACAGTTTGCTCACTGTCGTCTGTTTTTCTGTGTTCCAGGTACGGGGACATGGTGCCAAAAACAATCGTGGGGAAGGTGTTTGGGTCCATATGTTCTCTGAGTGGGGTGCTGGTCATTGCCTTGCCTGTCCCTGTCATAGTGTCAAACTTCAGCCGCATATACCACCAAAGCCAGCGGGCAGAGAAACGACGAGCCCAGAGGGTACTGACTCACCCGCTCCCTTTGCTTGCGCTTTGTCACTTCCTTTCTCTCTCTGTCTCTGCTTTTTTTTTTTTTTTTGGCTTTTATCAGCCTCTTCCCTCTGTCCTCTTATTATCCACACGTAACAGAATGACAGGGCAAACACTATCCTACTGAATGTTAATCTTTTATTGTGTTTCTGTGTATGCTGGGTTTGGGGGGGGGGGGGGGGGGGGGGGGGGGGGCTTAACCCTCTTGAGTATATTTCAGAAGGAGAAGGAAATAAGAGAGGTAATGACAATGACTGAACAATTGATCTTCAGAGTATAGCGTCAGCAGCTTTTCAATAGCAATATGTTCATTTCTTCCTGAAAATTGTTTGTTAGGCAGATTTTTCTGTAATGGTACTTTTATAAGCATAGCCTCTGCCTGCTAAATACTGTGGCTGCCAGAGGGAGACACAGCCAATTAGTGTGACAGACAAAGCGTCAGAGGCTAAAACCGAGGTCTGTTTGTTCAAACAGAAATCTCGAGTTGCTAAAATCCGTGCTGCGAAGATTCGAGGCACTAATTCCTATATGCGCTACAAACAAAACGGGCTCCTGATCGACTCGCTGGAGGAGGTAACTGTGACCAAGCGGCGGCTCGGGGGCTGACTGACTGGGGGCCTCGTTGACGCTTGCATGCTGCTCTGCTCGGGGGCCATGCCACCTCACACACAGGGGAGGGCGTGGGAGGGGAGGGAGGACGGGAGGGGGATTCTCATCCTGTAACACAGGGCTGCTGTCATTCCAGTGCTTCAGTGTGGTCGTCCTCTCTCTTACATCACACCTCTCAGCTCGGGCATTGACATGCTTCGTCGACACTCTCTCTCCGTCCATACAGCAGGAGGGGGCCAGGCAGGCACAGTCGCCTTCTGGTGGAGCACGGCCACTACAGTCATACTGACTCATGACCAAGCTCTGCATGTCTGTCCAACAGGGTTTGGAGGGGAAGAGGGGGAACCAAAGGCTTACTGGACAGTAGGTCACCTGTGGAGACTGTCTGCACAGCCTGCATCTCCTCTGAACTCTGTTTTTGATCTGCTGTGTGTGTTCAGTGTGTGTTATTTCTAGAGCATCCAGGTTGTAGTGCAGACTAACACAACATACCTTCCATCCCAGAGCCGTGCAGAGCCTCATCAAAGTGTGTAGTGTTCTTGTGGTTCAGAATCTGTGCTGTGTTTGGTGCAATCTGTTCGATCTGTGTCTAGGTGTGCCACTGCTGTTGCGCTGAAATGAGCTCATTTTCTAATTTGACTTTTCTGGTCCTTCTCACTAAATCAGCGAAAGAAATGGCAAAACCAATTCTATCAGAGAAACATGTCGTAATCAGCTACTGTCTCTATGCATCTCTAAAACATCCCTATCTCAATAGGTTCTCAGTAGATTGGCTGCCGTGCTACAGATCAGCATTTCAACCGTCAATGCTTTGCCTACATCACTAGCTGTTTGCCTGAGACTGCTTCTTTGAGTTTGAACCTGCTTATCTACACTGTGGATTTCTTTCACTTTGTGTGTTCCAAGGCCTCCAAGAAGGCAGGACAAGCCCTGGTGGGGAAGGCCCCCAGTCCTCCTTTTGAGAGCCAACATAATCACCTGCTGCACTGCCTGGAGAAGACCACGGTAAAATCCTTTTTATTCCCCCCCCCCCCCCTACAACTTCAAAGCTGTGTCCACTGGAAAGCACACAATCACTCTGATGTCTTTCATTCTTACTTTCTTTGTAACGGATTAAAATAACTCACTGCAAAAAAAAAATCACTTCCTTTTATGTCGAATTGCATCAGTGCTGTATCATCAGTAATACCAGTCTGGTACAGTGAGTTAGAAATAGAAACAAATTGAGTTCTTCCATCCATGCACAAACTGTACCATCATTTTATATGCAGCTTGAGGTATAAATAAATGGGGCTGGGAAATGTTAACTCCCTTCTTCAGAACATGCTAAAGATAACATGACTCTGCCAGCCAGCAACATTACTCCTTCCAAACAAACCAGCATACTTCATTTTACACTATCTATAATTCAGATGTGTAAGAGCCTCTTTAATGCTTTGCTGTGACATGAGTTTTACACTTGCAGCTCTGTACACACAGACGAGCAGTAAATCAGTGTTCGTTCTCTTAGATCATCCCCCCCCCCCCCTTCCCCCCAAGTAAAAGGCTCGCATGTCGTTTGGAAAAGCTCCATTCAGGCTTCATGCCATTCAGATGGCAGTGAACATGTTTACATTAGGCTTCTCATACCGTGCATTATAGATGGCAGAGTGATGGGGGGAAGATGTAAGAAAAGAGACACCATTTAAATCTTAGTGTCAGATGCTGTGTTGACGGTGCCACCTGCTGGCAGAGCCTGAAACACACTTTGATCTGACCTTCAAGTCCTGCTCATTCGTCACAGGGATAACGGTTGTGAATGTTTTCACAGATGGCACTTAATATGGACATCTGGGCCAATATATTTCTATTTCTGTGATGATTCATTTTCCAATTATTAAACAATTTTGCTGTGAATTCTGTTCAGTCTGTTTAGTCTTCACTGTGAAACATCTTTAGTCATTATTTAGCAGAGCCAATCATCAATGTAATAGAGTGATTCATGAGCGGCATCAAAATCTGAATCCCCGCCACCTTCCTCGGCAGAATCACGAGTTTGTGGACGAGCAGACGTTCCAGTCCAACTGCATGGAGATCTCCGTGATGAACAAGTCGGGCTCGCATGCATCCTCGCTGTCCTCGTCTCCGCACGGCCTCAGCTCGTGCTGCTCTCGGCGCCACAGGAAGAAGAGCAGTTTCAGCCTGCCCAGCACAAACAACCAGGAGCTGAGCACCATACAGATCAGAGAGAGGCCGGTAGCCAACAGGTAGTCCATCTCTGTCCCCCTCACACTCAAATACCTACATTCTGTATGTACAGATAAGATTGTGCAAACACACCCTCTGGGCAGCTTGTGGTAATGAGCTTTCTAATTCTCAATCTTACATTGTTCTTTTTTTCCCTCAACCTTATTTATTTCCCATGCATGTTTAGATTGCTGGGTATTTGTTACTTCAGTTTGGGTTACAGATCACCAGTAGTCCTGTTTTCCGTCTTTTGTTTTCTCTAAGGTTGGTTTATTTGCTGAGGCTGATGCTGAGGATGACAGCCACGTTTCATTATTTTGTTCTTTTTGCACGAGGTCTCCAGTCCCTTTTGTTTTTTCTTTATCATTCTTTATCTTTCGGTAAATTTGGGGGGATTTATACAAGTTTTTCGATCTCCATGGTTTGGTAATTATTTTGATTCAGGAGACTGTTTTATATTTGGGGGCTCATCCAGGATTAACAAATGTGTTCTTCACACGAGCAGTGTTTTTGTAGGCTTTCTTTAAAACGCTGTGTGTTGTACAGAAGTGATGGCTTTTTGTTTTTTTCTGCCTTGGGGTTGCAAATGAACATATTGTTTTGTTTTTCCGCGCTTACTTGTGTTGACAAACTGTGCAGAAGAAACTTTTCCCACTTTGTTTATCGGCATATAGCTTGACACTGTGGGTGTTACTCTGCCCTTATTAAAATATAGCCAACTTTTTTTTTTGTGCGCTTTTTGCATTGTAGGTGCAGTCCCATCCTCAATCTTCCTGCCTCAGGAGTTCTTTTATGCAGTCTTTTTTTGTGAATATTTGCTCTTCATAATGATGTTTTGATATTTCCAATATTGTTGCTCAGCTTTTGAAAAATTCCACAGAATTTTTAAAAGAGCATTTGTTTGTTATTGCCGACCGGTTTCGGAGAGATTAAACCCAAATTGGAGTCTGAAGTTGAGGACATTGTTGTTATAACCACTGCTGTTGTTCAAGGACGATTAAAAAATTGGGGAATTTGATCAACATTTTACCCAGTTTAAGTGTGAGGATGTTAAAAAGTCTTGTGTGTCTCTGTTTTCTAGTAGGCCTGCACATTTACACCCTGTTATTTTGAATGTATGTTAAGATTTAGAGCAGGTTGAGGAGAAGGGTTGGTCACTCACTCTGTGGCAGCCTTGAGTTGGCCCTTTTATTTATATATTTTACATATAAGATAAATCAGTGGTAGTCCCCCTCGTTAGTTCTGTGTAAGCTTATTGCACATATTTGGTTTTAATTGCGTAGGGCTGGGCACTGGTATAACTCTGAGGTGGTTTAGACTTTTTGCAAATGGATAAATCCACATAATCTCTCAGTGAGCTGTTTGTTCTGTATCTTCTGGATTGAGGGAGTGGAACTGTGCAAATAGAAGTGTTTTATCTTTAACATCCCCACAGATTTTTGCAATATAATACAATTATTTTCACATGCACTTTCTCTCAATGAATAAATAAGGTTGGAATGTTGCAGAATAAACTTTTGTGCACAATATCAGCCTTTTATCAGTTTATTTAATGGTATGATTTTATTACACATTAAATCCACTTTATATAAATAGTGCGTGTGTTCCGGCTGCTCTGCCCAGGTGAAGCGACTGATTGCTTAACAAGGTGCACCTGGCCTCACTGTTAAAAACCAAAGTGTTGGCATTCATAATGCAGAGGCTGCCTTGTGACCTCTCAGGTCTTTCTTGTTACTTTAGTCTTTTGTTGGCTGACTTATGGTGGAGTTGAACAGGCTATATTAATTATATGCTGGGAAATTGATTATTTCTTTAGCCTGGTGTATGAAGATGATGTATATGCACGTATGGTTTTTTGGGTTTAAAGATAAACTGAAAGCAAAGGCAGATGAAGATCATATTCTAATCACTTGCATCCAATTAATGATGCGGCTGTTTTTCTTACTAAATACAAAAGAGTTTAACTAAGTTTTCATTATGGAGATATCAAAATAGTGACAATGACAAAACAGGAGCTCATAGTTTGTGGAATTTATGGATGTCAGATTTTGTAAGCCTTTTTTAAAGTGTTAAAGGGCCAGTTCATCTACTTCAGTGAAAAACATACCTCTGCTTACATCTGTGTACTTAAAGTGATGGATATATTTGCACTAGTCTATAGATATGTTGCAGAGATTGTTGCTTCCAACTCGTTACGTTGAAAGTGGAAGAACTTAAATTGATGGTGCTTAAAATTAACATTATAAAAAAAGTGGGTGCATGAGTGGGTGCCAGATAGCCAAGCGAGTATATAGAGCGCTTAATTTACAGAGGCTATAGTGCCTGCCCAGCGGCCGTGGGTTGGAATCCAACGTGTCTTCTTCCAACATTTCCTGTCTCTCCTTAGCTGTCCTGAAAAACTGAAACGGCCCCAAAAAAGCCCAGAAACGGCAACAGGTCTCTCTGCTACTCTGGCAAATAGACCAACGACGGGTTTAAGCAGAACTGCTTTTATAAAAGAAATGTTCCCTTCACAGTTACATTAGTTGAACAGCTTGTTCTGTGGATTATGTAGAGAAACTAGGAAGCTGTATCTGTGAAGAGGCGCTGCTGGGTTAAGTGGGGGGAAAAGTGTCATTTGTAAATTGGTTAGAACAGATTCCCGATAATCTAAGTGTGAAATTTTCCTGCAGAGTTGAGAGTTGCAAATTCTATTTCATAGCTTTATATACTTGTGATAGTATACGTTTCTTGTGTGAAATTTCTAATGCAGCAAGTCATTCCATACTGTACCCAAAGTGTAAATGAGGGATTAAATGTGTCTAAGATGTAGAGTACAGTCGGTTGAAGTCTTTTGTCTTATATCCATAGGTCTCTATAGGCTCTATAGACAAAAGCTGCCCAACTGAAAAGTAGAACAGAAACTTAATGAGCAGCCACAGCTCCTTTTTATGTGTATAAAAAATTAACTGTATTACATAACCGACCTCATGTGGTGCAAGAATATTAGAAATGACTGCCTTTGTGTGAAACATGTACAAGGTCAAACGTTTCACCCTCTTTCATTTCATGCTTTCTTCTACAGTCGCTCCAGTCTGAATGCCAAACTCAACGAGACGGTACCCTTGAAATATGATGAATCTTACATCACTCCATCCATGGTCAGCCTATCTGCCCCCGTGGTCACCTCATCAGACGGGCACGGCTCCAACACCACCACCGCATACTCTCAGAGCAACATTGTCCGAGTATCTGCCTTGTAGTTGTCACGCCTACCCGATCAGCTAACTGGTCTGAAGAAAGCACCAGATGCTGAGGAGAGGGACCACCGAGCATCAACCTGCCATAATCTAGAGGGATTATAAGATTAGCAGAAATCGGGGGGTTTTGAAGAAGTGATCTCATCTGATGTCAAACTCTGCATGGTATTAGAGCGATGTGGACGGCTGCCTTGGAAATGAAGAGCGAACCAGCAGATCCTGCTCCTTTAAAGCACAGCAGAGCGAGGAAGCGTTTGGGATTGCGATGGTTATCGTTGTTGCCTAAAAATAACTGAGAAAAAAAAACCCTTTATTTTTGAATATGTAATGTAGTCGTATTTGTTGTCTTCTGATTCCATGGAGCAAAGGCAGATGTTGCAAAAGTCATTCCTGATGGCCTCTGATGACAAAGCACACATTTCCGTAACAGTGGGCCATCCCTGTGAATATGAAAATCAGTCAAAAGTACATTTGAAACCTTCACTCCACAATCACAATAGATTATTTTGAAACCCCTCGATCGACTGGTTTCAGATAGTCCCCTCACTGTTGTAAATTCAAAGAACAAACACCCGCTGGAATGGAAAACTGTTGTGAATATTCATTAACTTGACTCATTAACTGGTTGATGTCATTGCTCGATGAGTAAAATATACTCCGCATCCCGACATGTTTGTGAAACGTGCAAGTGAAAATGACTAAACTGACTAAATCTGTGTTAGCTTACATAACTTGACATTCTGATATGGATCTATGTGACAGCCACTTTCTTTAATTAACAATTGGTATTGAGAACTATACAGGGTACATATTAGTTAGGTCACAAGGTAGAAATATGAGTGAATGTCAACTAATATTAACCCTTTTGTGGACTCATAAGTGTGGACCATGAACTCTACATGAAAGAGTGTAAACCATTAAATCCATTGCGTTCCTCTTGAATTCTAATACCCCTAAGCGAGACTTGGTAGATTTCACTGTGTTTAAAAGGCCATTTTGTACATTTTTCATACTGTAAATATCTCAGTTACAACTTTATCAGCAGCATTGGAAGTTGGCTCCTCTTCTTTCTAGATTTAGTTGAAAGTTGTTGGCATACTATTTCTGTCTGTTACCTGATTGAATTAAGGATTTGCATGCTGTCATTGCAGACTTCTGTTTTATTAAAAAGTATGTCTCTTCTTCTCATTGGATGTTTGTCAGTAAAAAAAAAAAAAAAAAAAAAGATTTATGGTAGGACACCGGAGGCTGGTATGTTATGATGTAAACACTTTGCTTTTAATGAAATACAAACCTTGTCATTGAGAACATATATAAGGGGTGAGGAAGAGAGAGAAATAATCACACACATTGTGCATTTGGTGCAGTGGATAGAATAAATACTGTAGCTCTACTCAAACATCCTTAAAACGAGCCATGTCTTTTCTTTTTTTACTAGAACACAGTTAGGGGGATTTCATTATGTTGTTTTTTTTTCAGATCACTGATAGGAGGATGGGATAATAATGAGGTGCTACAGGAGGACATGTGAGGACCTGACCAGCCCAGCGGTGGGGCCTCAGTGCAGGGTCTCTGGAGACACACATGATTGTTGATGAAGACCGTCCTCCTGCTGCGCTCTTTGCCTTGTCTCCGGCTGCTTCTTCCAGCATGCAGCGCCTCTGCTCTGCAGTATTTAGAAACTGCTGAGAAGTCAGCCAGCATTAAATCGAAGATATCACAGTGGCATATAAAATAATGGGCCTCCTTTATCCAAATAAAAATTCACATGTCGACGTCTGGGGTTCAATTGAGTTAATATTTGAACAAGACTGGACAAATGTGAACCATCTAATGAATATTGAATGCAGTGAATATTGAATCTGGTCATTTGGTCTGGTGCAGCTCAGAGGTAGACAGCAGTGGAGATATGATCATTTCTTATTGAATATGGATTTAACCCTGTTTTTAATCCTGTAGAACTCTGTGCGGAACTGAGGGTTCACTGCAGCGTAGATTATCGGGTCACTCAGCGATGTGATGCAGGAAACAGACACGGACAGAATCTCCACATGCTGGATGATTATAATCTGGAAAAATAAAGGGAAAATTCACGTTTTTGTTTTTTTAAACAGAAGGTAGACTTTGTATTGGTGTTCAAATATATGGAATTAAGGTTCTCAACCTGGGGTTTGGGGCCTCTTGCGTGGTCACCTGATATGCAGGTAGTTCAACTGAATTTTATGTGTACAGCACATTTCATAATGCAAATCTGCTTTACAGAGGATAAATAAATAAACAATACAAACTACCATAAAGTACAAAATCAGAAAGACAAATAAAATGGCTGTGCACCAACACACACACACTCACTACCAAACACTATAAACATTTTTGTGATGTTAATAGAAATACATTTTTTATGTATATTTGTTATACCTATTTATGTATTGCAAAAATACAGGTAATTAGCATTTGACTCTCAAACTAACTTCAAGGTGGTAACATTTTATAAAAATCCTAAAATCATGACATTTCTGAGACTTTAAAATGTTTTTGTAAGCTGTAAGCTCGTCTTAAGCCCTGTTGATGCAGCATAAGAGCACAGTTAGTCACCTATTTCAAACTAAACTTGATTGATCAGTTTTCAAACGAAAAAATGTGAAGAATAAAAGTTGAATTCTTCCCTTCTCAAATACTCACCGGTGTGTCCTTGTGCTTGTGAATGAGATTCACCAGGATGGTTGTGATCAATGGCAGCCAGAATAAAAGGAAGCTTATGATTATGTAACCGGCACGCTTCGCCATTTTACTCTCCTTCTTTTTGTTTGCTGTCTCTTTTCTCGCTTTTGACGGCATCATGCAAACAGCACCTTCCATCTCCAGGTTTTGTTTCGCAGCGTCTGTTTCAGTGACGTTAATGGAGACTGGAGGTAATGAGGACACTTGATCTACTGTAACCACAGGCTGAGTTTCTCCTCCGTTGCTTTTTTTGTGTTGTTTTTGTTCAAGCGGTACAATGGAAGAGGATTTAGGATTTTCCATCTGTACAGGAGAAGAAAGGTTTGTCAAGGTTTCTTTCATTTCAGGGGCCGCTTTGCCAATTTTCATTTGCTCTTTGGGCTGCTTTTCTGTTTCCAAATTGTTTGACACTTTCTGAGGTTTTGTCATTGAGCTCTTAACACCAGTAACAGCATCACTTCTTGAAGGTTTTGCTTCAGCTTTTGTGTCCATTGGGTTTGGCCGCTCTATTTTAAAAGGTTTCTCCTCAGTCTGCGCTGTTACCTGCATGTCAGAGGGTCGAGGTTGTTCTGTATCCAAGTCAGTTTTTTCAAGAGTGTTTTTTAATTCCTCCTTATTCTTTGGGCTGACAGAGATGCTCTGAGAAGCTCTTGTTGAGGCCAGAAAAGCAGCACTTGCCTCTTTACTTGATGGGTTTGGTTCAGCTTGTGACACAAGTTCAATCTCAACGACACTTTTGCCAAGGTTCTGGCTTAGCTCAGGATTTCCATGCACAACAATTCCAACAGTTGTGGTCTTTCCTTCAATCCGCTTCTTCTCTGTTTGTTTTTTTTGGTCATCACGAAAAGTCCCACTATCAAAAATTTTGCGGTTATGTGATCTGAGAAGGAAAAAAATGCGTGCATAGAATCCAATGATAACGGCAAAGCAAGTTGCCCAAAGTGGGAACAACACGTAAAGTCCAAAGGTGTCATAGGAGGAGGAGGAGGCGGTTCCTCTGGGTAATCCTTTGCATCTCAGATGCACAGCTGAGTCCTTCATCAATGTTAGACAGTAACCAGCCACCAGAATAGCCAAAGTCCATGTGAGAGGAATTAGAACCATAATTCTCTTTCTTCTTTGGCTCATTTTGAAGGGCTGTGCGATGGCCTGGTATCTCTCTGCACTGATACAGGCCAGCGTCAGCAGCTGGATGCAGCAGCTGAAGGAGAAAGAGGCCACCTGAGCATCACAGATCAGCTCGTTCACGCGTCCTCTCTGATGCACCGTGATGACAATGGTTAGAAGAAGCGGGCAGTCTATTGCGCATCTCAGAATGTCTATCACTGCCAGATTAACCACCAGCGCGTTGTTCCACGTTTGCAGGGATTTTTGGTGATAAACTGCAAGAATGACAAAAATATTTGCTGCGACCCCGACAACAGATGTGATCAACAGGATCAGGCAGTTTGCAGCAACAAAGGCAATGTCGGTGTACTCCTCCAAGATGGTGTTGTTCCCAGAGTCCCATGCAGATGTGGGCTCGCCTCTCATCTCCAGGTTCAAAGAGTCAACATGTTTGAATCTTTTTTTTTTATCCATGAAAACACATACCAAGTTTCTCCACTCATGATTCTCCACTGACTGGGTGAACCTGAAGCTCTGACAAGTTCCACCAGAGTATCCGCCCTTTTCATTACCACTCCACAGCAGCCAGCAGCAGGTCACCTGGGAGCTCTCACTGTTCACATTCATTAAACACTGTGCTGTGTATTCTCAGCATAAACACCAAGGGAGCAAAAAGGATGATTTGTTAATTGAAAACTGGTTATGTCACTATTCTCCTGATGTGAATCTTTAAAAAGTCAAACGTAATGGTGATGATGGTAGATGCTCAGGCCATGTATGTGTATGAAGTGAACAGCTGTGCATTTCATTTAATACAGGACCTCACAAAGGTTAAAAGCTTTGCATTAAGAGGGCCAGATGGATGACTCTGGAGTTTCTGAATTGGCTGAGGAAATAAAGAGAGCCATGCTGCTGGATTAAAGCATGACACTGTGTAATCCTGTTTGGAGATAAAGTGTGAAATGCTCTTTGCCTCAAATGTGCAAGCTTACAGACTACACCAAATCTGGGATTAGATCATCACAAAGCATTCCTCCCCTGACCATTCTACATTTTACACTGATCAAAACTCTGTCACAATAAAAACAGAGTTCTGGAAAATAAACTGTGGTAAAACCCCCCAAAACATGACGTAAATCGAATGTCTTGCTGCTTAAAAATACAAGTTTTATGACGCCATAAAGTGATACAGCACAACAGGCTTATTGCTGTTAATAGAATTTACAAAAAAAGAGACAAATTACAAATGAAAAAAAAACGCTTAAAAAAACATTCCCATTACATTAAGCATGCCAAAATAAGGAAAGGGATAATGGGCTAATTAAGCAAAAATTAACTTTCAAACCAATCAAAACAAGGCAAAGCACATTTAAGAAACGACTCTGCACCACAGTGAGAGAGATCCCTTTTTAAGACTGTACACAAAACAGCACTAAAACAATCTAAAGGGAGAATTAAATGTTTTTTCTTGGGCAAACAGTCCCTGCACAATGTGTTAATGCTGATGATTTTTTACCTTTATTTAATTAGGTAATTAACCCATTGAGATCAAGATCTCTCACAAAGGTGACCTGGCCAGGGGGCAGCAGAACACCTCATAATAAATATTACATGACTCTCAATCTGTTCACAACGAGGAGGGATCAGCTGATCATACCTGAAGAGTTAGTGCATAAGCGAGAAAGAGAAGGAGGAATACAATGCACAAAGAGAACTCTGAAAATGTTTGCCTCTTGACATTTTAATGAAGGATCAGAATAAATCTATTTACAGACCATATTGCAAAGTTTTATTCTTTTGAATTGTTATTTTGTGAAAAAAAAAAAGATTTTGAAAATGATGGCAATAAAAGGAGCAAAGTTAGGAAATCAATACATTTTTCTCTTTGATCAAACCACCAGTTGAGGAGCGATGAATAACATCAACCCTCCAGCAACTCTTAGTAATTGTAGTCGCTAGCTGCAACTCAAAAACATCAAGAAAAAGCCTCTGTTCTGTGTCCTTTTACTTCATCTTTAATTCAGTCATGCACATTCATCTTGATTTGTGGTGACTCAGCATGGCCTTGGGCATGTGTCAGGGTTTGAATCAGGCTGACATTTTCATTATGTCATCATTCTGTGAACTGTCTAATCCCCCTCTGAACTGCGTACAAAAAAAGCAAGATAATACAAGGCAGGCCAGCCAAAACAAATGAAAGCCTCAACATGTGCACCCACATTTCTCCTGGTTTCTAATTTTGTGGGTTTTGCAACAACCTGAGGGACAGCAGATTATGTCGTCTTTTGTTGTCAATTTCCCCTGCAATCGATAAATAATTTCACTGAATAAATCTGTATTCACACAGGTGCTTACAAGTAAAATCATGTCCTTATACCATGTAGAATTTTTATATTACGTGTTAGTCTGGGAGGTGTCTGAGAGGCAAAAAGCAGGACTGATATGTAACCCACAAATTATTACTCGTTGTTATGTTATTTGGCCTCAGTGGGAGTGTTGATGACATGATGGAGCAGGCTACTGTTGACATAAACTTTATTTATTTACAGGATAAGAAAGAATGGTGCGGTATGTGTGTCATTTAGATACAAAATCAAGATACTTTTTTCCCAGGAAAAGGTCTTGTAATATAAAAAGGGTTGCATGGTCTAAAATACAGGAAACAACATGAAAATGTTGAACTTGTTAGTGACTTTCACAGGGATGACTTTTTTTTCCCTCACATATAAGAAAACAGATCCAAACAGAGGTCAAACGTCAGTGGTCGCTTCCTCGCTGTGTATCTTTGCAGCAAGGCTGTTTCAAATTCAACATTTTTTCAAACTGGCTACATTTGACTAAAAATAATGGACGTGGAACACTACAAAAAGTACAAATGGAAACTACATTTTTACAAATCATTCATTTCAGTTTTTATCTTTCTTTCAAAATCTCCTTTCTGCTCGGTTTCTTTGGCTAGTTTCCCCACATACTTACAGCACACAACCTGCAAACGTCAGTGTGAAAAAGGTTACAGTTTATTGATCAACACAAAGCACATGAATAAAAATGAAAATGAGTAATGTTATTGTTCCAAAAAAAAAATGGACAAAGGATAACTACATGGACAATCCAATAAAAGCCAAACAAGCTGACGAGCTGAAAAACAAAATTTCTCTCTTACGTAATCTTAACAACAACATGATCAGTTTTTTCACTGGTTTTAGATCGGATTGCATTATAATGGGTCAAAAGGTTTTTCACTTATGCTGACCACTCTCAGGATATCAGCATTCAGCTTTCTGAGCCGATTGTGTTCTCACTGAGCTACGCTCTGATCTGGAGATGTGCAGGTCTGAGTCCTTGACGAGGCACTGATAAACACTGACAACGGTGCATGGCAGCTTCGTGTTTCTGTTTGGGTTTTTTTTTTTTTTGTCACAGGGGCAACACCTTGCTGTGAGTGTTGACGCTCCTGCTTAAGGAAGTCAGCCGGCTTCTCCTGTTCAGGGGCCGCATGTTGATACTGATAGTGGCGGTGGGGGTGTGGGGAATGTAACGACCACAGGAAAGCACCTCTAGGGCGGCATCACGGAACTGTTGGACAGATAAACAGTAAAAAAAGTAATTAAAATGTTTTTTTTTTTATTAGGTTCTCTGCACTGGCTCCTTTTAAAAAACTAGAAACTAGAATTTCAAATCTTAACTCTCAATCACAAAGCTCTTACAGGTAATATTCAAGCACAAGTATTTTAGGCGCTCATAGTGACCTACTCACCTCTAGGTCATAGTGCTCCCTGAATGCAGGCCTGCTTGTGGTACCTAACATTTTCAAGAGTAATATGCGAGGTAGAGCCACCAATTATCAGGCCCCTCTTCTGTGGAGGCGTCTACCCATTGGCCACTTTTAAGAGTAGGCTTGAAGCTTTCCTTTTTAGAAATTATAGTAAGGGCTTGCCTCAAAAAAGCCCCTAGTTGAGCTGTTATAGGCTTAGTCTACAGGGAGACTTAATACACTGAGATCCAGTCTCCTCCATTCTCTATCTGGATTCATAAGTTTCCCATCAATGTATGTGACTATAACGTTCCGTCTTCCTGGGAGTTTTTCTCATCTCTTTTCTCGCAGGTTTCTGTGGATGGCTCATCCAGACCATCTGCTGTGGACCTGCTTAACTTCAAATGCTTGAATTATAATAATCAGTCATACTTATATAATCTTAGATATAGTTGCAACTGCAATATAAATCCTATGAATATTAGCAGTTAATCAATATTATTATTTTCATTTTTACCATCAGCTTCTATTATCTGTTCTTATTTTCTGTTGCTGTTAGTACATCTCCTTGTCTGCCTGTCTGTCTGTCTGTCTCTTTCCACCGCTGTTTTCTGCTGCTCCCCCCTATCCCACTTTCTCGGTCCATCTGGTCCCAGCAGATGGCTGTCCAACCATCGGTCTGATTTAGCTCGAGGTTTTTTACGTTACTGCCCGTCAAAAGGAGGTTTTCTTTCTTGCCAGTGATGCCTAATGTTAGCTCGTGGTGGATACATTTCAGTTCTCTTTGACTAATAGAAAAAGAACAGTATATACAGCCTAGATTTCCTGTAAAATGTCTTGACACATAACATGATCCATAGATTGATTGAGCTTATTTAATGCACACTCTAATTAGCAGCGTCTTACCTGCTTGTTTGACAGAAAGTAGATGATGGGGTTATACACAGGGCTGGTCTTGGCAAAGTACATAGGCATGGTGGCGACAATAGGGGGGATGTAGAGCTCTGGATCCATGACTACCACCACAGACAACGCTGTGTAGGGCAACCAGCAGACAAAGAAAGCGATGACCATGGCCAGGACCATACTGATGGCATGTTCGTTCTCTTTCTGGCTCGATCGCCCCCCCTGGAGCTCCACACTCCTGTTCAGCTAGAACAGAAAGCACATTTTGCACCCTTCAAAAGCTAATAACGTGTATTAGGCTACAAACAGACTAGGATGGAGATGTGGATAAGAAATCTAAAAAGGGAGTTATAAATGTGCAGAAGTCATCATGAACGCACCCTGTTCATGGATTTAAGCACTTTGGAGTAGCAGTAGATGATGACCATGACAGGCAGGATAAAGCACAGGAGTGTGTAGAGGATGAGATAACTGTAGTTGCTCCACGATCTCTCCTCCCAGGCCAGAGAGCAGGAGGTCTGCACTCCCTCAGGTCCATAGGAGCTCCAGCCGAATAACGGAGCCACAGCCCAGAACAAGCAGAAGATCCAGACGAACAGCAGACCAATGATGCTTCTCCGCATGCTCAACTTCAGGCCGGCTCTCGGCTTACACACCACGTTGTAGCGCTCGTAGGCAAGCAGAGTCAGAGTCCAGAGCGACACCAGACCTATGAGTGACAAAAAAAATCTAAGCTTGAGGTTGACTTATAAGCTGTTTGTTCAGACTCCAACCACATCAATAACAAGAGTTGTCAACGAGAGCATCTCAAATACCTCTATTTTTGTTTCTAAGAAAACACTACAGCCGTGCTTGAATTTCAGCTTTCAGTTTTCAAATTCAATAATGAACTGTTAAAAGTAACATTTTTCAAGAAAGAAACACAACATTTCAGACATTTCATACATTTCATACAAAAATTATTGAAAGAGTGAATAAAAGAAAAACTAAGTCTTGAACTTTAGCACAAGAAACTGCCTGGCTTGATTTTCATCTGGAATTGTACTGTACCTTGACTAAATATGGAAAAAGAATCTTTGAGGGGTTATTCCTACATTAGTTGTTTTTCAACATCACATTATTGTATTTCTTTTACATTATTGTATTTTTTTTTACATTATTGTATTATTATTTGTTTTACATTATTGTATTTTTTTACATTATTGTATTTTTTTATTTTTTATTTAAATGATGTAAATATGTTTGATCTGTTTTTAACTTCTATTTTTATTTTTTATAAGTATATTCCCGTCCCCTGTTTTCTGGAGCTGCTGTAATGCACAAATTTCCCCCACAGGGATCAATAAAGTTTATCTTTATCTTTATCTTTATCTTTATCTTTATCACATGCTTGTGGCTTTTTTGCACTTGTTTTATGATTAATATTTCACCTTGTCAGTGTATGTATTGCTCTGCCTGTGTAACTCTATCTATGCTGTTTCCCTGCTTTAGTCTTGACCCCTTGACTAAGCAGGATAAGTCTAAAATAAAGGTTGTTATAAATGAAATCTCAAACTGAAATACATTTTAAGATTTACTTGTGTGAAACAATAATGCCAGAGAGGAAAATGATCTGTTTAAAGAACAGAAACTGCTCTCTGAACTCACCAAAATAATTGACAGCAAAGCCTTGAAAGACGCAGGCCGCGTGGCCGATGAAGAAGGAGCCTTGGTAGTTGGTGATGGTGACCACCAGGGATCCGCACAGGCCGATCATGAGGTCAGACACCGCGAGGCTGAGGATGAAAACGTTCATGGGCTGCAGGAGAGACGGGTTCCTCATCATCACCGCTATGACCAGGCTGTTGTTGAACACCGTCAGCACTGTGTTCATGAACATGAGGAAGGACAGGACGCTGTAGCCCAACCGGGGGAAGATGGTGGGCGCCACCGTCCCCACCATCGCGGTGAGGTGGATGGATGGAGGGTGAGAGCCGGAGCTCCACGGCGTGCTGTTTCTGTCCATGGTGCCTAAATGAAGTCGAGGTCCTGCACCAAGTGTGAGGGGCCCTGATACTGAACCCACAGACACTCTGCTCAGCTCAAAACACAGCGACATCGATCTTATCGCTTCTGATCCCCGTTAAACCACTCGGCTTTGTTCATTTTCCAAGATCTCTGATGATGCACCTGCCTGATAGAGAAAGCCTCGAAGGCAATATGGGATATGAGTCCCTAACACGATTTGGAGGGATTAATTCTAAGAAACCAGGGCCTATTAATATAATGGCTACTAGAAACTGGAGATTTATTAGAGAGGATAAGTAGTCCCAAAAACGTTACTTTCAAATTGTTTAAGATTTCCCCGATTGGCGTTCACAAACTTTTTTGTGTGAAAGATTGATGAAATGCAATGACAAAGCATTTATTTAACCACATGAAGTAGATTTAAATCCACCTAATCAACATGTAGAAAGCATCATTAAGTCATATATATTTTAATAAATAGTGAAAAATAAAGACACAACAAGACATATTTTAAACTAAACAGAAAATCAAACCATGAGGTCCTGGCTATGGCCATTTACAAGAATAACATTTTTCCGTACATTTAAAAACTCAACATTTCTAGCTCATAACAAACATATTCTTCTCCAGCATGTCTGAAAATGTTTCACACACTTTCAGTGAAAAGTGTCAAACCCACATGCTGCCTTCACATGATCAAATAGAGAAACAGCTAAATATAGCAACGACGCTCTATTTTTTTCCAGACAAATATTAAACATCTCTACCTGCTCAAATGAGACGTACAAGCTGAGCAGTGTGTAACTGGTTCAAACAGTCAGAGAACAAGATTTCTGAACAGAAATGTGCACTGTATTACAATGTGTTGTTCAAGATGAACTAAGCTGCTGCATGGTAAAGAATAAAAAAAAGATGACTCATTACATCAGGCTGGTGAAAGACAAATGTACATCAGAGTGTTGTGAGGTTAAGGCAACAAAGTTTGACTTGTAAATTTGACATCTGAGTATCCCCATTTCAACTACAATCTTGCGATTTTACAAAAGCAAAGGATAAAAAGCAAAGACTCTTCCAGCATGGTCCTTATATCACAGATCTAAGATAGACTTAATGTGTTGCTGCCCCCTATTGTTTAAACTGTGGTACTGCATTATCGGTTTATAATTTCTCTTTACCTCACACTCATGCACACACTCACACATACACACACATATGCAAACCTAAAGCAAACAGTGCAAAATGCCTAAAATTCTCATTAGATGTCATTTGGCCAAAAAAAGAAGGTATATCCACTGCTCCTCTTAAAGGCTTTATACGGGATTTTACTTAAATATAATATAAATCAAGTATATCCACTGAAAATAACTCTGTGAGTAATGACTGTCTACAATGGGTGTAACACCCGAGTCCCACTGTCTGTGATGTTTTCCGAGTCATATCTTCAGTTTGTTTACATCGCCAGGACGACGGCTGACTCCTCCCCTCACGTATAAAAGTTGTTTAATTGAGGGACTAGAGAAAAGAAGAATAACATACTGTACTCACTGCTTAACTGCGTTTCTACATCACGCTCATTTCGGGTAAATGTACATGCAGTGTGAAGATACGAGCGTAATAAAGATCGCTAGCATTAGCATGCTAACACAAAAATGCACCGCAAGTTGTTTTGGTTTCTGGTGCTCTAGTGCGACATCTGCTGGATAAAAAATAAAAAAAATTGCATATAAAGCCTTTAAAGAGTAACTAAAGCTTAATAAGTAACAGTTGCATGATTTACACAAACTTTAAAATGTGACAAGCACCCTTTACAGAGCCATGTCTTAAAATGTGAAAATAAAACCTACGCCTAAGCCACAGATGGAGATCCTGGTCTGAACATTTGACCTCTGATCTCTCCATTCTGTCTCTCTAATCGGACTCTGCTTTGGAGCTGTGGAGCTGCGAGGAGACGCTGCTGATACCCGCAGGACTGTGCTCAGGCCAGAAGGGGGACTCGTGCTGCAGGGGAGTGCGGCGAGGGAAGAAAGTGTGCTGGAAGTCGTAGTTGAGCAGGCAGCTGATGGAGGCCATGTAGATGTCAGCGAAGCGGGAGAGTCGGCGGGAGAAGTAGGTGGGGTTGTGGTACGTCCGGAAAAGACTCCCGAACTGACTGTTGAAGATGTCCTTAGTTTGTGGCCTGCCAATTAAGAAAACGTGCATACCGTCAATACAGATATGGATCACTTCTACAAGATTCTCACATGATGAAAAGTGCTTTTGATCACCAAACATATTTTTCCCATTACCTCATGGCTTCTCTTTCACTGATCCACTCCTCAACCACAGCCTGAGAGACTGGATCCCTGTGTACCTGTTCAGGAGCAGCGTATAGAATATTAAGCACAAAATCAACGTGAAGCTTCAAAAAGCAAACAGACATACATTTTTGTTTGAATTCTCCTGACCTGCATCTGTTCGATGAGTCCAGTCAGTGCCTGTAACCAGGCCATCATGTGCATGTACTGCTCTGTGTTCATGATCTTGATCTCCTTCCTCAGCTCAGGGATGATGGCGCCCGTCCTCCAGCCATGTTTCAGCGTCAGATCCTGCAAAGCAAAGGCACAGGTCAAGAAAAGCAGTTTTGAACTCTTACCACAGTAGACAGCATGATTGAGTTATGTAAGAAGTTCAAATGACTTGAGTTTATAGATAACAACTATCTTCAATTTTAAATTGAGATTTTTTTTTTGCATTTTTCTGTTTTATTTTCCCTATTTAGGATGGCCTTTAATTAAGTTTGAATTAATCTGACTACATAAATACAGTACGGATTATATTCTGTGTTAATTCTACAAAAAAAACATACAAAGTGAGAGTTTCTATTTGTCTAATTCATTAGCTGGTGTTTCTTCACTTGACTTAGAGGATAGCGTTTCTACAGTTCCTGTTTTTTTGTGTATTTGAGTCACATTTCCTTCCATGAAAAGTGCTTATTGATTAATGATTGACTGAGTGAATCCTGCAAAGTGAGAACTTTACTTAGGTTTAGTAATATAACCACATTAAGTATGTGTAAAATGTCACTGAATCCCTCCCTCCTTATCAGCTCAGAGATGTTCCAGCTCTGTGTCCTCCTGGCAGTAATGATCTCATCCCCACAGCCTGAGATACCGTCTATAAGAGTGGTCGCTCCAACCTGCAAACGACATCTTCCATCTTCTATTTAATAAGCAAGGCGACGTGTTTGACAGCCGGGTGCTAACAGCAAGGCATTATGCCAGACATGTAAACTCTGTCTTTCATCAACACCATTTACAGCCAATCAATTACATTTAAATATCCAAGATGTTGTAACTCATTGTGACACAATCAAAAAAAAAAAAACAGTAATGCTTGTTTTGTTTAGAGCAGATGAGGGGGAGCTCTGTGCAAGTTTAGAATATACAGGTATAAGAAGTGACACCTACTGCTGCAGGTGTGATATACTAGGAGACACTGACACTCATTAAAATGCCCAACAGCCAATCCTGATGCAGAGCTACGGTTACTATAGTTTCACAGAATAAGAATAACATCATACACCCTCTTTTTTTTTTTAGGATCTTTGTTCCAGTTAAGAATCTCACTGAGGGAATGCTACTTTCAAAACCATGCCAGTTTTTCAAAAATTACCAAGCCTGCCTTTAAATTGAGCAGTGTCACAGCAGGGTGATACTAATACTGAATGCTACTTACTGCCAAGTCACTATAGATGTGATCACCAAAGTACAGCACTTTGGATCCTCTCCAGCCAGTCAGTCTCAGGAACTCATAAAGATTTCCCTACGAAAAATACAAACACAAAAAAAGTCAATCATATGTTTTCTAGGATGTTTTTATTGAGCAGAAATCATTTTAAGCTGGCATGTCATGTCCTGGTACAACACCTGTTTGTAGATCTGCCCTTTATCCAACCTGTGGATCCGGTCCCACAGCAGAGCCCCTTTGTCTGTCACTCTCCTGAAAGGTCTGGGGGAAAATAAAGAAATAATATCTTACCTACTTATATTATTGTCAGCTCTTTAAACAGTTACACACCTCACAAACAGTGTAACAGCTTTCAGTCCTACATGGGTGGATTCAAGAGGCACCGACAGAAACACTTACTTTCTCCTGTCATTGAAGAAGCCAGGTTTGTCTGCCTGAACGATCACAACATCAAACAGGTCCCTCCAGTCTTTGCCCACAATGTAGCTCATCCCCCGATCTCTGTGAAGGACAGCGTTTTCAAAATATTGACTAGTCAGCAACATCTCAAAACTCATCATGAGGGCAAATCCCTACATCAGCAAAAACATGTACAAAAAGTCTGACACTCTGTCTGTGTGTGTGTGTGTGTGACTTTACATTTAACTCAATGAAACTGCCAAGTTAGTTACAACCTTCTATATAAACGTTTTAATAAAGGGATAAGTGTGTTCATCTTATCCCAGTTGTGTGATGGTGCACAGAACAGCAACAGAGTGGAAACAGAGAAGCTGCATTTATCACACTAAAGGTTCAAATTTAGCCAAACAAACACCCTCTCCATTGATGCACAACATGCAAACAAAAAGAAACCACATGCAATTAAAATTATATTTCATAGGGTTCAACTAAAAAATTTTTTTTTTTAAACTCAGGAAGTTGAACATGAAGGGGACATTCTTAACAGACAAATCAACGAGACAGTGCAGAAATTACAATACCGAAAACTACAATAACAGCAGATAGATTAGTTAGTGAATCATTAGGTGAGAAGAAAACAGATTCTACAAGATTTAGAGGATGTTGCATTAGAAAGCTTTAGATATCTCAAATATCAGAGTGCAGCATCTCAGTTTCCTTTTCTCTAAAGACCTGTCTCTTGAGATTCCCAGAGCGTCATAATGAAGACATGCTGATCACAGCTGGCTTTTATTTGTCTGTTCTTTATTTGTTTGTACAATTCTGTTCATCAAGATTGCGCTTATTAAATCGCTCTTATTTATGTCATGTGATATTGGATTGCTGCTGTTGTTGTCTCTGTAAAGCTCTTTGGTCAATATTTGCTTTTTAAGTCTTCTCTTGAAATAAACTGACTCACTGGCTTATGATTCATGTTGTTTGGAGCTCGGAGACTTTAAGGTCGGACAAGCAGAGCTGATCATTTTGTGCCTGTCAATGATTATTCTATGAATTATAAACACGCCTTTTTTTTAATATGATGGCTACCCTTATCTAAATGTGGAGGTATTGTACAGCACCAATAAAACATGAGCTCGCTAATGCATGACATTTTTAATGAATCATGCAAACAGTGGCTGGCTCGCACTTACACAAAGTCAAATGGACTGTTGGTAATGAGGAACATCTTTTTTCCGTGCTCTGACAGCTTCTTCAGCACAGCGTGGCTCTGCTCACCGTAGCAAATATATTTCTCTGCAGAATGAGAAAACAGAGAGAGAGAAAAAAAGAGGATGAGGAGGAGGAGGGGTGATACTGATATCATTCACACAAACACAACTGCTTTTTATTTGTAAATCGCAGCCTCGTTAGTACTTAATACATTTTTTATGTCTCGGCAGCAGCTCAGATATACAATATTTTAAATTAGCTTTGAAAAAAAAGTTGTATAAATTAGAGAACATTACCGATGTCTGCCTCCACAGCGCGGTACATAATACCCTTGACGTGAACGTCTCTAATGGCTTCCTGAGAAGAGAGAAAAAAAAAAAGGTAAACAGCCCTCAGCAAAGAAATCATCACATCAGTGACAATGTTAAGCATTCATCTCCAGCAGCAACACTTTGCACTGTGCATAAACGGCTGACTTGGAAGCACAAAGAAAAGCACATGTCTGAAATACAAATCCCACATGAAGAAAGCAAAGCCCTGGAGTTTGGCACTTTGGTGACACGGGGAGAACATGTGTATAGCGAATTTCCAACAGGGTGACTTTTGTTTTTGAGTAGATACATGTGTCAATAGACTCGTCTCTGCCAAGCAGCTCTTGTAAGGGACAAATTCAAAGGAGATTTGTCTTATACAATGGTTATTTGTTGTATTAAACGTAAAAGGAAAGTTGAGCTTATAAATGCTGCAAAATGAATCAGGCCTTTGGGAGAACAAAAAGCACAAGCAGTTTGTCCTTGAATAGTTATGAGAGGCACTCGAGGAACAGTGAGCGTGTGTGAGGGCTTTTAATGACAGCAATCTGTCAAAAAGGCTGCAGCGTCACGTAGAATAGACAGGAGCAGCATGACAGCTACCCTCCAAAGCGAGATGACAGCGCTCATTTCCCACCCCTCTCCCTCTCTGAAGTAGCAGAGCCACCAGAGAACACACACAGATGGCTGCAGGCGTGCTTGTTGACTAAATTTAGACTCCGGTTTTTCAGAGCTAAAATTAAGACAGCACAGAATGGCTTAAGTATCCCAGCACCCCTACAAACAAACATGTTCTAAACATTTATGTGCTGATACATACATCAGAGGTGCAATATACTGGATAAAGTAGAGTCAATATCTTTCTAATCATGTCAGCTCACTTTCCCAAAACACTGATCATAGATGTTTAAATATTCAAGACAGCTCACCTTTACGTCTTTGTAGAGATGGACGGGCTCATAGTCAATGTTGTGCCTCATGAAGAAGTCATTCACGCAGGACAGGAGGGTCATCTCAGGCAGTGAGAAAATATCCATAAACTGTTTCATTGTGTGGCCATGAGAACTCTGCAAGACAGAGATTATAGTAATTATATTCTGTTGATTTGAATTGTGTTTGGCCATAAAAAAAAAGAAAAAAAAAAAGAGGACATGAAAATCACCTTCCCGTAGAAGTCGCTCATGATTTCTAGAGGTACGTGACAGCCTTCATACATGGCGATGACCTCCTCCTCAGGAACTGGATGAAGACCCCTGAAGGAAAATACAAAATAAACAGATCATCAGTTCATACAATGTTCTTCAGCATGTTCACACAGGAGATGAGAGCTGACAGAAAAGCTGTTTCATATTTAGCCTTAAATGTTCAGTGGTTGCACAAAGGACACATTAAACACTTTTAAACTGATACCTGTATACCGTTCCCAACTGGATGTAGTGGAAAGCATCTATCTTCATCAGCAGTGCCTGTCACAAATCATTCAATATTAACACAGACATCCTCTTTAACTGAGCACAAAGAACAGCAGATGTTTAATGAGATAGATAAGAAAGAACCTTCTCACCTTTTGGACGTCATAGTGAAGCCCTCTTACAGCAAAATTAGGGATGTACTCATACTTTCGCAGACCCTCAGGATACTAATGTAAAGACAATTAAAAATTGTGGTTGAGATTTTCAATGACAGCAAAATCAAATCATCTTTCAAACAATTGATTGAAACTAATAGGGCAACCCAAAGGCTGAAACATGAGCTACCTGTGTGGGTAAAAACTTTGCTCTATTGTACAAGCCCAGTTTTAAACTGAATGAATATGATTATGTTCAATCAGCACCAAAGTGCACTGGAAATATTTTTGGTGGTTTTAAATGAAGAATGTGTGACTTTTTGATCCAGTAGTTGTCGCCACTGAGCACAAGCATGAAACCAAAACAAACCTCTGTTTGGCGACACCTCGGCCACATTTAATCCTCCGCTCTCCTACAGCAACACACAATATTGATTATGTTGTGTTTATGCAGATCTTGTGCTTTTTAAGTATTATGTAATATGCTGTATGTTGTGTTTTTCATTTGATATTTGCCTCTCTGTGTACATGTGGATTGTTGTTTCATTTAACTGTTTTTTTTATTCTCTTAATACTACTGTGGAGGCAGCTAAGTGTTTGCAGCACTTGGAGGCAAAGACACATTTCTCCAAGAGAACAATAAAGCATATATACACGTATATAATATATCATATTCAGCCAAGTAGAATGAGTTTGTCTGTACTGAAAACAAGTTTCAAATGCCAGAAGGAGTCGTACAGTGCACCCACCCTGTGATTATTGATGAGGATGTCCCGCGCTATGTTGAAGATGAGGGTGTGGAGGTGTCGGGAGTAGAAGGCCAGTGTGTAGTCATAGTCAAAGCCATAGATCTCTATGTCTCGCAGACTCATCTCATTGTTGGCAAAAATGGTATCAGGGTCCACTGAGTTGGTGTGTAAGACTGGGATCAACTCTGAGAAGAGAGAAACACCTCAGGTTATCAAGCAGTTTTTTTTTCCCACTCGGATATGTTTGATGACAGAAACACAAAAAAACTCTCTAAGAAGGGGCGCTGGTGGCGCAGTGGTTAGTGTGCGCGCCCCATGTATGGAGGCTGTAGTCTTCCGAGCGGGTGGCCCAGGTTCGAATCCAGCCTGTGGCTCCTTTCCCACATGTCATTCCCCTCTCTCTCTCTCTCTCTCTCTCTCTCCCTGATTTCCATCTCTATCCACTGTCCTATCTCTACATTAAAAGGCACAAAAAGCCCAAAAAAAAATCTTAAAAAAAAAAAAAAACCTCGGTCTAAGAGGGTCGCCTTTAAAGACAAAAGCAGATATCTAAGTACATTATTTGTTACAAGCATAACAACTTAAGTGCATAAGACAAACTTCTCATAAGAAGTTGTTACATTTAATGGAGGGTGCTGATATGGCACTGGCATTTATTCAACCTGTTCAGGAGTGGAAATAATACAATCACCGTTAGGACATCATACATTCAACTCTTCGCCAAGTATAATTGCATTATCTTTTGATTGTTTTTGCATTCTTTCTTCTTTTTTTTTTCCAGGTATTTGGATTGTTTTCACCTGATTTGCACCACTCTTTAAAAATCTGGATGGAACTAAACCCCTGAAGTCTCGTGCATAACCTGGTTTTGAATTAGTATTGAGGATTTGGGCACAATTTTAGATATGAACTTGAATAATAAAAACCTCAACAGAAGTGAAACTTACACAATTATCCATATTTTCAATCTATTCAAAGCCTTAAAGTTTGAGTGCTACAAGATTCAAAAAGGTTGGCATTGGATATTAAGTTGTTCATGTTGTGTTTTCCATCCACGTAAGTGCACATCAAAGTATCATAGTTTATAACAACAAATCATTTCCACCTATATGCTGTCAGTTATAATTTGAAGCCCGTTTGTTAGAGGCTCTGTAAATTGGTTGTTGCAGTATAACCTGCTGGAAACAGTCATAACAGGATCATTAGACAACGACAGTTTTTGCAGCCTACTACCGCAGTGCTGTGTTTGAAGTGTGTCCATACCTTCAGTCTGTCTCTTGGTCTCATTGTAAAGAGACCACAGCCTCTCTTTCATGTCCGGACCGCCTGAAGAGCTCCTACAAACAGATGCTGCGTAGTTTTGGGTTCTGCTCTGGCTTGACAGTAGTTGACCGACTTCATGTGTTACTGCGCCGAAACTGCGTTTCCATAAGCGAGATGTGGCCGGCCGGTGACGTAGACCCTGCACTGCATTACTGAACACCTTCTGGAGACAGTCCCTGTGCTTCAACAGAGACGACAGGGGCAGAGACAAGGGCGCCATGACTCCGGTGTTTGGATGGCAGCCCGTTTGTAGGTCGCGGTGAGATCTCAAACGAGTGCATGAGGTTAACAGGCTTCTCTGTAAATAACATGAGTCCCTGGGTTGTACGTCACTTCCGCGTTTGGGAGGGGCCACACACCAATAGCCAATCAGAGGCAAATGCGTCTGCAGTTAAGTTGCTTCCTACTTTTCCACTTACGGCTTGAATGAGATGTTACCCGATACGTGCGTTAAATATGTACGATCCGGGAAGAGAGTTCATTTTCATTCATTTATTTAATTTAATTTGTTTAAATCCTTGTAAAGCACATTGAGGGAGAACGCTCGTTTACAACTGTGCCGAGCAGAGCAGACAAATACAATCAGGCTGATACAAATAACTAAGATCAAGTTATTATAGCTGAAGATTATTAAATAGAATGACTTATCTCTCTCTCGCATTCAAACATTGTAAAATCGATAAAATGTTAATCGTCAACAATGAAGTACTCGTAAAAATGTAAAACAAAACTTGAGAAAAAGAGTTCCAATAGACTAAATACCTCGGGTTATATTTTCCTACAGAGATTGTATATTTTAATAATGTGTCTTCTTATTCAGCTTTAGTGGCCTATACATAGACATTACATGTGTTGTTCTCTCTTTTGACTTAATCTCATTAATTCGACTAAGAGAGTCTAACCAGGCCTTAGTATCTCGTGACCAAATCGAAATTATGAGATAATTAGTTTAATAATGACATACAATAAAATAATAATTAGAGAGTTTTACACTTAAGGCAAGTCACAGCAATGTAATGCTGAGTTTGGCAAACTGTCCTACAAACTCCTATATAGGCCTACATGTTTTTACTGTAATGTATTCCTCCAGCTGTTTTATTGTTTTGTTAGAAATTGCGTTCGTTAAGCAATATTATTATACCTTGTTACTTAGTGGATTAAAAGTGTTTTTTTTAAAAGGAGTTGAAGTTGTGTGTTCAAACTCCTGCAGCCATTGATGCAAGCCCAAAAGCATAACCGATAAATATTCATTATATTAAGATTAAGATTAACTTTATTGATCCCTTTGGGAAATTTCTGTTTCCTACACTCTGTAAGTCATGCAACACACACATAGGCTGAAATACACACACATGCACAAACAGGGTCCTCTGGACATGCACTAATGGAGAGCTGTCAGAGTGACAGAGCTGCACAGCGGGCGCTCCTGAGCAGGTGGTGGGGAGGGGGTTTGGTGCCTTGCTCAAGGGCACCTCCGTAGTGCTCAGGAAGTGATCTGGCACCTCTCCAGCTACCAGACCAACTTCCATATTTGGTCCGCACCGGGACTTGAACCCTACAGACTGAGCTACTGCCGCCCCAAACGCTGACTTTCATGTAAGTACGTGTCAGTAAGCGTTGCCATATCTCTGAAACCCCACCTCCTTATATCCACGCCTGTAATTGTAAGTGCTATTAGACACCTGTAACACTATCATAAACCCACATGAGTGGGTGCACACCCATCAGACCTGCATTGAGAGCAGCACTAAAATGATCACATTGGTACTTAATAACAGAGTTAGGCAGTTTTTAACAATCTTTAAGTGATTTCATAATGACTCATCCTCAGTTATTTCACGGATCAATGGTGCTGTTCGTTTGGGGGGGAGAGGTTTGCCAGAATTTGCATTTTAAACTCAGTAATTGACCAGCGCCCCCCCGTGGACAAAGATCCGAAATGCGGATACTTTTTGTTATCATTCAGCATGCAGCAGCATATCCCCCTTACGATGAATGAAACCTTTACAGAAAGGTCAGTTTAGGTTGGTCAAATCGATACACCACACAATGAAGGTAAACATGAAAGAGTAACATTAAGCTGGCACAGACTGATATAAACCATCATGCTACACTCACTAAAACTATACTCCTAATCAATAACGTGCTTTCCAACACCTGTATGTCACTCGGCTGTAATATTGCGTAAGAAAATCAAACTTTAACTCCAGGGATTTTTTTTTTTTTTTTTTCTACAATGAGAGGTAAATGTTAGGAAATGATGTGCGTTCTTGTCCAATGATGTCGGGCCACGATTTTCGGGTATTAACTTATGTTGAAGAATCTGATTGGACAACATGCACCGGAGACTCCGCTTCGATTGGTCAAAGGTTGTGCGTGGTGCTCAGCCATTGGTCGGTTGTCACGGGTTTAAGAGAGTGGGCTCTTTCGGTGGCGAGTGGTACCTTGTCAGTCTCGCTTGTAAAAAGGCAGTGCTGCGTGCACTGATATCCCGGCTTTTGTCTCAGGAGCAAAAGACACACGTCGTCTCAAAAAATGAAACGAGTTTGGGTCGTAGGAGTTCTCTTTGCACTCTTAGCCTTTGGTGAGTATTGAAAACATCTGCTGTCTCTTTCCCCTTTTTATGTCTCAATATTCCAGCTCAGCATTAGCATGTCAGCTAGCGTTAACTTAGTGCTTCTTCCCTGCTCGTTATTCACCAGGACCCGTCACATATATTTAATTTCTAGCTTCATTTTGGACGTTTTCGTACTTTGAAACGGCGTTGTTAATTGGGCGTCATCACATTTCTTCGTTATTCCTGCACGCCTTTTCTAGAAGTTTCCTCTTATTTTCACAATGCGTGTTGAAGCTGCCCGATGCTAGCTAACACCCCCCCCGTGGAAAAAAAAAAACCTCTCTTTTGCACACATGTCAAGCCTTTTTATTTTATTTTTTTTTGTCCCAGATAAAGCTAGCCTACTACTTAAGCTTATATCGTGTTTGCTTGTTCATTTAATTACGTCTTTTGCTGAGTTTTATTCTGATATTTAATTCATTCAATCATGTTAATTGCCTAAGATTTGTCGAAGTACACCTGAGGTCAATGTTGTGTTGTCAATTTTTAATTCCAACAACTTTTTTGTCCCTTGGCAGCTGCTGTAAAGGCGGAGGATGAAGTTGACGTCGATGGGACAGTGGAGGAGGATCTTGGAAAAAGCAGAGATGGCTCAAGAACAGATGACGAGGTGGTGCAGAGGTGGGTGTCACTTTTACTAATGTGCCTGTTGAGTGATCTTTGTTTGTCTCTACTTCGAGAGGTCGACTAAACCTTGAGCGAACTGATCAAGGTCAACATGACCAAGCCTATGCACACAAGCGTTCATAGCAACACTTCAATGTGCTGAGCTTTTTAAGGTTTGTGCTACCTCCCTTTTATTATGAGCGGCGGGGGGGGAGGCTTTCGTATCCTGGACGCCGATCTCTAGGGAGGAGAAAAAAATTTGCATGTTGGTTGTTGACACCTGTGATTTGTTGTGCATTTGCCTGACCCCACCTGTTGGTGCTTCTGTGTCTTCCCTCAGAGAGGAGGAGGCTATCCAGCTGGATGGATTGAATGCAGCTCAGATTAAGGAAATCCGAGAAAAGTCTGAGAAACATGTCTTTCAGGCTGAAGTCAACAGAATGATGAAGCTGATCATTAACTCCCTCTACAAAAACAAGGAGGTGAGGAAGTCTGGATGTGCAAACGTCTGTTTAACAAGATTCTTTCTATCACTTGTATCAGAGACAGGTGTGGTCAGTGCAGATTTGGGGCTGAATCCTGAAATCCCTGAGTGTTAAGTCTTTTTTTTTTTTTTTTTTCGAAAATTATTGCAATGAAAGGACTTCCATAGGAACAATTACTGTAATCATTAAATCAGACGCATTGTAAACTTTGTTGTGCACATTACAATTATCGGTAATGCAACACATAACAATAGATGCTTCAAATTCAACATTAAGAAAAAATATTACATTAATGAATATTTATTGAAACTGTCACCAACAAAAAAGGTCAAATTTGAACTCAAATCATTTTGAATAGATAGTTCAGCCGTTGTGTATTTAAATAATATTTAACATTTATCTGCTGTCACTAAACAAACAAACCACTACAACACTTGGTGTTCTTTGAGATCTTGGGGAGGGAAAGAATGAGCTGCTGTTTGAGGGGTCGTCGGTGGCAATTGAATCACTTATCATAAATATGAATGTTGGGAACAAGACAGTGTCTGCATCATTCATTTGTTTAAGTTTTCATGTATTATGGTGAACCTCAATTGGCTCATTTGTCTTACAGACTTCTTTATGACTGGCTCATCTAACAATCTCGTGATTTTTATTTTTGTTTCAGATCTTCCTCAGGGAGCTGATCTCTAACGCCTCCGATGCTCTGGATAAGATCCGCTTGTTGTCCTTGACCAATGAGGAGGCAATGGCATCAAATGAAGAGCTAACTATCAAAATAAAAGTATGTTTATTTACTGCATGTTGCAGTCTTTACTGGTAATGATAATAATTCTTACTCTGCAATAATGCCATTATTCCCCCTCCCCAGTCTGATAAGGAGAAGAACATGCTGCACATCACTGACACTGGTCTTGGAATGACCAAGGAGGAGCTGGTGAAGAACTTGGGCACCATCGCCAAGTCTGGCACCAGCGAGTTCCTCAACAAGATGACAGAGATGCAGGCTGAGGACCAGTCCACCTCGGAGCTGATTGGCCAGTTTGGTGTGGGTTTCTACTCGGCTTTCCTCGTTGCTGACAAAGTCATCGTCACGTCTAAACACAACAATGACACCCAGCACATCTGGGAGTCTGACTCTAACCAGTTCTCAGTCATCGAGGACCCCCGCGGGGACACACTGGGAAGAGGAACCACCATCACGTGGGTCTATTTTTACATTCTTATTTAATTTATTACCTTAAAGTTGAAAATAGTTATTTTAGTTACTTTTTAAACATGATGAGGAGCTACTGCCAGAAAAGTATTGACTTTGAAAATCAATCCTCCATATCTCTCCTCAGACTGGTCCTGAAAGAGGAGGCCTCAGACTACCTGGAGCTCGAGACCATCAAGAACCTCATCAGGAAGTACTCTCAGTTCATCAACTTCCCCATATACCTCTGGGCCAGCAAGGTGAGTACTTCCAATACTTCTGTCCACACTTGAACACAGTGTAGGGGTATTATGAAACTGAGCAGCACTGAAACTAATACATGGCTGTTGCATGATCCCCCCCCCCCCCCGACATTCCAGACTGAGACTGTTGAAGAGCCCATTGAGGAGGATGCTGAAGCAACAGAGCCAGAGAAGGAGGCTACTGACGACGTGGAAGTGGAGGAAGAGGAGGAGGACAAAGACAAGCCAAAGACCAAAAAGGTTGGAGCTGATTATTTTCATACTTGGTCATTTAGTCTTGTTGAAAATGAACATGTATAACAAGATTTGTTTGCTGTAGGTTGAAAAGACTGTGTGGGACTGGGAGCTGATGAACGACATCAAGCCAATCTGGCAGAGACCGGCTAAGGAGGTTGAGGAGGATGAGTACACGGCTTTCTACAAGACCTTCTCCAAGGTGAGCACCAAAAACAGTACAGCCTTTTTAGATGATGTGACTTCCTCACTCCACAACTTTAATCTCATCAATTCTAACTATTGTTGCCTTCTCTGAAAGGACACCGACGACCCTCTGGCCCACATCCACTTCATGGCTGAGGGAGAGGTTACCTTCAAGTCCATCCTGTTTGTGCCCACTTCAGCTCCACGCGGCCTGTTCGACGAGTACGGCTCCAAGAAGAACGACTACATCAAGGTGTGCTCCTCAAGCAGTACTCGGTATCCATATCGAGGGATTTTTTTTTTTGTCTGTAAAGAATGAGCGTCACTTACTCCATCAACCCAGTTTCTAAAATAATGTTTGTTTTTGTCCCAGCTGTTTGTGAGGAGAGTTTTCATCACAGACGACTTCAACGACATGATGCCCAAGTACCTGAACTTCGTCAAGGGAGTGGTGAGTACTTCTAACTACAAAGCAGACGCAGTCCTGATGTTTTAAACCGTTGGATCTTTTGCTCACATACCTTCTGCACTTTCTTTTGCCAGGTTGACTCTGATGATCTTCCCCTGAACGTGTCCAGAGAGACTCTGCAGCAGCACAAACTGCTCAAGGTGAGCTTCACATCTAAAATGTATAACCCACCATCTTCATACCATTTATTTGACATATAATCTGTTAATTCATTATTTCAGTATTCATTTTTTTTTTTTCAGGAAAAACAGTAAAGAGTGCTCAGAAAATAAAAGAGAGAACAAATTAAAAGCTATATAATAAAGGAAAGGAGGTGCTAGGAATAAGGAGTATTTAAGATGTGATTCTTCTCTCTCTGTTCAGGTTATCCGCAAGAAGCTGGTGCGTAAGACTTTGGACATGATCAAGAAGATTGCAGAGGAACAGTACAATGAAAAGTTCTGGAAGGAATTCGGAACCAACATCAAGCTGGGCGTCATCGAGGATCACTCCAACAGGACCCGTCTGGCCAAGCTGCTCCGCTTCCAGACCTCCAACAGCGAAACCATCCTGGCCAGCCTGGAGGAGTATGTGGAGCGCATGAAGGAGAAGCAGGACAAGATCTACTTCATGGCTGGAACCAGCAGGAAGGAGGTGAGTGGAAGTTTTCTTTTCCAAAAAAACAAAAAACAAAAGGTGTGCAGGAATTGACCCCAAACAATCAGAGACTAATTTGGACTAGTATATCATTTAAAGCCTGGTGTTGATCATCTGTCCTGTTGCCCCCTGCAGGCTGAGTCTTCCCCCTTTGTTGAGAAGCTGCTGAAGAAGGGCTATGAAGTGATCTACCTGACAGAGCCTGTGGACGAGTACTGCATCCAGGCCCTCCCCGAGTTTGATGGAAAACGCTTCCAGAACGTCGCCAAGGAGGGCATCAAATTTGACGAGACTGACAAGGCAAAGGAGAAGAGGGAGGCTCTGGAGAAGGAGTATGAACCTCTCACCACTTGGCTGAAGGATAAGCCACTGAAGGACAAGGTAGGGGGCTGATTATTATTAAATATACACTTTAAGGTGAACTAGAGCTAGACAGAGGTACAATTCGCCTGCAGCTGCAAGGTTACGTCTGATCTATAAAGTCATGTTTTTGGACGTGCTTCTGTCTCTCCCATAGATTGAGAAGGCCATTCTCTCTCAGAGGCTCACAAACTCCCCCTGCGCTTTGGTTGCCAGTCAGTACGGCTGGTCAGGAAACATGGAGAGGATCATGAAGGCCCAGGCCTACCAGACAGGAAAAGACATTTCCACTAAGTGAGTCTTGATTGTGTCCTTAAAGCTACTGTATATTCCACCTCATTATCACAGTTCTAAAATGCAAACGTAGAACATGTATCCTGTTTGTTAACATTGTGCACATATGTTAATTTCAATCTTTCCCCCTCTTCAGTTATTATGCAAGTCAGAAGAAAACATTAGAAATCAACCCCAAACATCCTCTCATCAAGCAGATGCTGAACAGAGTCAATGTAAGTCTGACCACACCCACTCCTATATATTTTTACTGTATGTTTTCAAAGTCCAACATGGTAGTATATCTAACAATTAAAACTCGATTATGCTATTGATGATAGGTATGATGATTTATCCAGTTGATTTTTTTTTTTCAGTGCAGCACTTTACAATAAAATAAACCAGTTGGTGCAGACAGCAGCTTCAGTTTCTTTTCCTTCTCGTCTTTCAGGGAGACGCTGAGGACCAGACTGCATCCGATCTGGCTGTGGTTCTGTTTGAGACGGCCACGCTGCGTTCAGGGTACCAGCTCGCTGACACTAAGGCTTATGGAGACAGGATAGAGCGCATGCTCCGACTCAGCTTGAACGTAGATCTGGAAGAACAGGCAAGTCGATGTCAGCTGCCACACACACTCCTATTACTTAGGAAACATTTTCAGGGAGTTCTTTTTTTAGTTTCACAGATTTATACTGTTTTATTTATGCATTGGAAATAGTTACCTTTTTTTTTGTTGTTGCAATGTTTCATGTTTTTTTGTAAACATTTAAAGCAACGACTGGGTGTTATTTTAAAAACAATTTGACTGTTTAACAGATTGAGGAGGAGCCAGAGGAGCCAGCAGAGGAGGAGGATGATGCTGAAGATAAAGAGGAAGTTATAGATGAGGATGATGATGACGAACCGGTGAATACTCTTTGATATGTTAATGATATGAATCATCACAGTAAAACATTCACATGCTGGAACTCTTTTTTAAAAATAAAATTGTATTAACTTTTTTTTTATTTTCCCCTCACAGACGACAACAGACAAAGACGAACTGTGAAGCACTGAATGAAGAGCGTGTAACAACGGAGCTGGAAGCGGATTCGAGTCTCATTCCAGCTCCACCGTGGTAGACGTTATCCTGGGTGGGGGTCCCTGGGTGGGGTTTTTTAAGGCGCGCATTGTTTGTTTTTTGTTTTTGTTTTTTTTATCACATTCCTCATGACTGTAAATTTGTTAATATTTAACTGACCTGTTCATGGAAAGATGCGATCCTGTCTCTTGATCGAATAAATGTTTCCTGGAGAAAGGATATATGTTGTCTGTTTGGGTATAAAAATACACAAACTACCAAGAGGAAGTTGCTTTGAGTCAGAAGTAGGAACAAGGGGAAGGGGGGGAACATAAAAATGTGTTGGATGAGAACATCCCGCACTGTTGTGACAGAAAATGTCCAAAAAAAAGTTTACAGGCCAAATCAAGATGTCAAGGAGGCAAAATAGTGCAAATGACTAAGAAAGGGGCGGTTCGAGCATTTTAGCCTTCCCCTAAAGTTTAGTCTCAAGGTGAAGTGGTTTTAGCTTATTCAATATGCTGCACAGTACAAACAGTTTCACTCTTTGTTGAGGTTAAAACCTTTAATCACTGCCTTCAAATTTCTAGACTATCAAAGTCAAACATTACTTCCTCAAACTACGATAAAGCAATATTTAAAGCTCTCTTATCACTCATACATTTACTGTGTATAACTCCAAAGGTAGACCCATTCAGTGTGTATTCAATCTGTTAATTATAAACTAAAAACACACTCAACTCACTCACAACAAAAACGACTGGGTGCTGAATCCCCCAAAAATATTTGAACAAGAAAAACGATGAAGACAGCATTTTATATTTTAATTGCCACATGAACGGCATTGAGAAGAAGTCCTGGGGCTGATTCAGTGAGCCAATCCTGTAAAATGTGCAATACCTCTCCTCTTTGTTGCCATATTGCTGGGTTAATCATATTGGAATTTGCAGAGCAAAGACAAGAGGAGAATAATAGACTAATACTACGCTGAGAAGCATAAGGTTAATAAAAAATGTCTACCTCAAGAGCACAGCCGTTATCTGCTTTGTTTATTCCTACAGAACGGCATTGCCACGGCTCTTCCTCTTCCTGAGGAAGAGCCGTGGCTCGAAACGTTTGTGTGGCAATTCAATCAGTGTTACCCATAATACATTGCTACTGTCTCCTGCCTGAGTGACCACTGCTGTCAAAATCGCTCCGCACCTGATGCCAACTTTAGATGAGAGGAAACAACTTGTGCTGTTTGTTTGTTGATATAACATTTTAATCTAATTGTAAAGCATAGTTGCCTTGATGTTAGTTGATTGTATACTGCATTAGATTCAGGAATCACACACAGAGACACTTGCAAATAGAAATTCTGAGGGATTGAGTGTGTGTACTTTACTTTTTATTTTATATTTTTACAGCACCTCCAAATGGAGATATGACATTAAAAGTAGAGTGGATGTCTTCATAACTGTGTTACCTAGCTTGTTGCACTTCAACAGTACTCCTCCTTTTATTTGTGAGAAGAGAAGAAAATCAATACTGTGCTCAAAAGAGAGGCAGTTCATCCTGTTAAGAGTCACTCCACTATTGGCAGAATTTTTCGATGTTGTGATTTATTGTCATTGCTGTTATTTGTCCGACACAGAAAAGAAAAGAAGTACAAGCACAAGTGGAATACAGGAGAGTCAGTCAACATGTTATTTTCTTTTAGGGCAGCACGGTGGTCTTTATAAAGAGCTCAGACATCTGTAAGCAGCACTCTCTTACAGGAGGAGCAGAAACTGAACAGGAAATCTGAATCTCTATTACAAACACAACGGCCATGTCATTGCTGCATAAACAGACTTGGAGGTATTTATTAAATCAAAAACAGTTTTAGATATAGGAAAAGAGTATTTAAATATACAAACGTGAATTTCACGCAGGAAGCCTTAAAATGTATTCTTATCTTTTCTGTCTCACTTGGTGGCAACTGTGACATCTGATACGGCTTTAAAAGGGCTGATCTCTCTCTCTCTGTCTGTTGTGGAAACTTGAATGGAATTAAGCATCCTAAGCCTGTAAGCAGGGCCCATGTTGTTCATGATTTGTAAAGAATCTTAATTATAGAAGACAATCAGATAACTTCAACTTGCTAAATATACTCAGAATTATTCTATTAATCACAGTCAAAGTGACACATCTGAAAGTACTCCTAATAGTACATTCAGCATGTATTATCTCATACAGTAAACCACTGTTCTTGTGTCTGTGTGTGTGTGTAGGGGGGGGGGGGGGGGGGGGGTGTTATTGTTTATTCGAAATAAAGACTTCAATCAATCAATATTCACGTTAACCTTTCTAAGCGTCTCTTGAAGAGTTACAGTGTTGACCACTTGTATAACTGTTCAAAGCCATAATCTGTTAAAATCATACATGTTCCACCCAATACACTGCTATTAGTTAGCAGGAAGTTGATTAGGAAGGAGTATCCATTGTTTAATTGAGCATTTTCTGAGTCACATTAATGATTTATATGAATTCATATTCCATGGGTAAAAAGGAAGTATCATGATGGGATGGTTTTTTTTGTTTCAGCAATGCAATAAATGCCATGCCCACTAGATGGCAAAGTCATCCACACCCTAAAATATGAATGGTACATGTCTTTAACAGTCAGAATTGTGAAGGCAGGCTGCCTGAAACAACCCTCAGTATCCTTTTTTGAATTAGTTTTCTTGTATTTGTCTACACCTTTTTTTGTTTAAATGTGATTTTTTTTTGGATTGTGATTGTTTTTCTTTTCATTAGTACTACAGTAGAGGCAGCTAAATATGTGCAGCAGTGGAGTCCATTACAATTGTGCTTAATGGCAAAAACATTTAGGTTTGGTATATGGTTTGTTGAGGTATGTATGGTGAGGTATAAGGAATTTGGTATGGTGATGTATGGTATAGTGAGGTATAGTATAGTGAGGTATGGTTTGTTATCATTATTCAGCAGCACCACAAACTATCCTTCACCCCACCCGTCATTGACTCTTCAAGTATTTTTTAAGCACTGTGTAGCCTCGTTCCCAATTTCAACCTCTGCCAATTCCTGCTTGCAATTAGCTTAAACCACAAACATTCATTTGTTCCTTATTGGATTTGGTAACGAGGATCCAAAGACTGAAGAATGATTTTGAACCTTGTAGTGTCATAAAGCTGTGAGCTCCTATAGTCTGTTAAGAAGCATTCAGCAGGAACAATGTTCAGGATCTCCGGTTCAAAGAGCAAATCTGAATCTTGATCTCTACTAACCACTGTCTGATGTTTCTCTTTCAGTAAGATACCATGATGTGCGGTGTATAGCAAACATCCAAATGAAACCCCCTCTGTGGTCAGCTCGCTGCCTTGAGACTTGAAGAGTGAGGCAGTGTTGGCCTGTGTTCATGAGTGAGAAAAAAAAAAGTTGTTCCCTCTTAACAAACACTGACAGATGTGGGCCACAGCAGGGGGAGGGGTCTATGAACAAACAAAGCAGATAATGGCTGTGCTCTTAAGGTAGACATTTTTTTTATTAACCTTATGCTTCTCAGCGTAGTATTATTCTATTATTCTCCTCTTGTTTTTGCTCTGCAAATTCTAACAAAGAGGAGAGGTATTGCACATTTTGCAGTATTGGCTCACTGAATCAGTCCCAGGGCCGTTGCTGTTTTGTAATCAAGGAGTTTTTTTTTTTTTTATCAGTCTTTATTTGAAAGCTGCAAAGTGAAAGTGAAAGTGGCCGGTTAAAGTGCACATGTGCTACCCAGAAATGACTTTTTCTTTTACTTTTACCAGGTCCTTATTGTTTCATTCTTCATAAAGTTTGGCAGCATATTGTATCTCATCAAGTAAAATGTTCTGGAAGGTCCCATGTCACTAAAATATACTTAAGATGTATTCTATTGGTTTACTTTATTTAATATTTTGCCCCCCTGGAAAAAAAAGAAAGATATGTACAGCTGATGCTATCAAAAGGACAGCCATTCTGTATTGAGCCTATGTTCTAAAGCTATTAATGTCATTGTGATGTAACCTAATTAAAAATTGGAATTAATCAAGACTGTTTTTCATGTTTCTCCTTGAACTTGTAGCTTTACATTGCATAGTGTTTGACATCACATTTAACCTTTTAATGAAGCAGCCTATATTGTTTATCCTTATCAGTATCTACTTTGATCATTTGACTTTTCTTAAAATTTTAATACATTCTTCTTTTTATATATTATTATATCCAATGGCCTATGCACGTTTTTCCAAGTAATTTTGTGGGCTTTAAAAAAAAATAAAAAAAATAACCGTCTATAAAAATAGACTGCGCATGACACTAGAATAAGATTGTTAACATTTCGGCCTACTATTGAACAACAGACATAACATGAACATCACATAGTTCATCTCATGTCTCTGAACGATGTCTGACTGAACCACCGGAGGGTTTCTCTCTTCTCCCATCGCTTATTTTGTGACTGCAGATTCTGCGTTGCTGCTGCTCATACGCAATCCCTGGATAGGTGGTTGCCATGGTTTCCTGGGTCACATGCGTGGGTTTCCTGTAGCCAGAAGCAGCAAGAAGATGCTCGGACCAAAAAACCCAGAGCCATTTTCATTGAAGAAAAAGAGAGGACCCGCTCACTGACTGCGTGTCCAGTTTCACACGCCGGTCTGTTCATTTCGACTAGAATTTCTTTTTCTCAGTCTCATCTTTAAACTCGTCGCTAACCGGTTTAGTCCACATTCATTAGACTGATAACAGGAATGAGTATAGAAATTCCTGAAGGACTGACGGAGCTGTTACAGAGCTTTACCGTGGAAGTGTTGAGGAATCAGCCAAGGGATTTGCTCGAGTTTGCCTTGCAGTACTTCACCCAGCTGAAGGAAAAAGAGACCAAAGAGGCCTCGTTTGGCAATGACCAAAATTCGGCCCCGAGACTGGGAAAAGCTGTCAATTTCATTGACGAAGCCATGCAGATCGATTCGGAAAACGGAGAGGAGGACGACGACGACGACGAGGAATTCATAGGTAGGCTTATAGATTTACTGTATCTCTAGATGTATTTTTGATACATGAGCATGCATCGCTGTGTGAGCGCTACATGGGAATAAGGAGCACATTGGGCGCAGTGATGCTCCGGCGCTTCCACCTTGCATCCACCATGGATCTGTCATTTTCCAAATATGGTCACCGTGGCTGAATGATGGTCCACGAACGCGTCCTGTAGCCCTTCATCTGTGCGCATTCATTCTGTGGAGAGGATAGAGTTAAAGAACAGCAGCTGCAGGGAAAAAGGGGTCTGTGTGGTTTTTTTTTTTTTTCATAAAGACCCCGGAGCTCTAGGTCATTTGAATATTTTCAGTTTCAGGTAGGCTACGGGCCTCACGGGCCTAACCTCATTATCCATGACAAATATCTCAAACCAGTTGAAGGAGGAGAGTCCATTTACTGCACTGTGCTTTCTTAACGGCGGTCAGAATTTACACAATGGCCGGTGCAGTATTGCCACCATGTGCATCAAAAGGCATAGCAACCAGAGCTCTGACACAGCATCCCAATGAGTGCAAGTCTGCAATGCTTACGAAAGGAAAGGAGAAAGCCTACTAGCCTATACGCTTACTATTGTAGTATTTTCCAATGGATGTCGTCTGCTAACACTAGCTGGTAGCCTTTTAAATGGATGAGACCTCCCATCTTATGTTTATTTCATAGCCAGCTATTATGTTGGAGCTTGGCACTTTGGCACTGTCTTTTTTTTCTTCTCTCATTTAAATTGAATTCAAAGAGGCTAACTCACTTCAAAGCAGCTGTCCTTATTCAGGCTTCAGCTAAATGAATATGGATCCTTAATGAGCAAGGGGCATGGTGCTGCTACACATGTTCTGTGGATGGAGAAGGCTGTTATAATTCAATATGTAGCCTAGACCAATCTCCTTCACGATGAAGACAATTTAACATGTTAACACCGAGTATTTTGTTCTTTTGCAGCCCCGGTTATAAACAGATTCATCAGAAGAGCATCAGGTGAGTTCAAATCCTGTCATGTCAAAAGGTGAAACTCAGTGTTGACAGTGTTGTGAGTCTACGTCAGATTCTTTCCATCTTTCTTTCTTCACTGTCTGCAGCTTATTTTAATGGTGTTGATTTTTTTTTTTTTGGAGTAAAACCACTTCGTCTGGAGCCTGGTTAATAATGTCAGTGACAGACGTGGGTGGAGAGATCAGACAAGTACGGCTAATAAATCAAACTGTAGCTTCATATGAATAACAGCTGTTTTAGGACTGATATCTGAATGTTTGGCAGTCCGAGTGGAAAATGTGGATAAATATTCAGTGACACTATTTCAGACCTTTTATCACCTCTGATGGGAAAAGTAGGCCTACATCTGCTAAATAGGACAGTGGCAGCAGATAAAAGAAATGTGTGCTTTCTTTAAATCGAGATTAGATCACTTATTTATATCAGGGTGTACACTTTATTTTTCATCAACACGGTTTTTGTCAGTTCAATCATTGTGTTTTTGTAAAATTAAAGTAAAATTCTAAACCCAATCCAAATAAAAGTAAAATTAATACAAGTATTTTATAACAAGGCTATGTAGCTTGTCTTGAAGAAACAGGAAGGACATTTAGACAAAGTGTTGTGTCCATCGCTGCAGCTCCCTAAAGCCCGAAAACTACAGACAAAAAAAGATTGTTTATTGAAAGATTTATTAGATGAAATGTTGCCAGGCCGTCCCTGGGATTTAGCTTTCGTTGTGGATGAGTGTGTGCTACTCTGTCTTCAAAATGAAACATTATTATTTTGCGTTTAAAAAAAAAAAAAAGGTTTGAAAGGCTCAGTCTTTACAAAATGGTTGTGAAGTCATTATCATTTTTGGATGTATTTGCTATTGTGAGTGTCCAGTTCATTAAGTTTCGGATCTCCATCATGCAGTGTGCGCTGAAGCGTTCAACCCTGATGAAGATGAGGAGGAAAAAGAGCCATGGGTAAACCGTGTTTTATACCACGAATGATGATATATGAATGTTGAAACTGATGTTTTTAAAACGGTTTGAATTGTAGCTCTCAATATGAATCTAAGGTCAACATTATTAACACTGCTGTTGTGTATATTAAAGCTGTGATTCAATTTCGCAGATCACCCACCCAAAAACCGATGAGCAGAGACAGAGGCTACAGGAAGCATGTAGGGACATTCTTCTGTTCAAGAATTTGGATCCAGTGAGTGAATTATTCTTTAAGCGCTCTTTTCTAGTCTTCTTTGTGCTCGGCCATCTCTGAATCACTCAAAGGAGCTTGGTTTTAGGCCAGCAGCTGTTTGCCATAGCTCAGTGCACTTTGCATGATTTTTCATACAGTTACTTTGAAGTAGTTGGAACTTCATGCTGATTTCTGCATGGTTGTTCATACATTAACAATTCAAATATTTGACTAATATTTCACAACACCACAGGAACAGATGTCTCAGGTGCTGGATGCCATGTTTGAGAAGTTCTGCACTGAAGGGGAGCACATCATTGATCAAGATGACGATGGGGACAACTTTTATGTTATAGAGAGGTGATCTTTTCTGTCACTTTCCTAAGAATTCTAACTCATTTGTGAATGTGCAGGAAATAGATTATTACACAGATAAAAAAAAAAAAAAGAATCCCTTAAATGAATGTTTCCTGCTGACTAAAATGTTCTATGGTTTTTCCTTCAGCGGGACATTTAATATTTTCGTAATGGTTGATGGCATGGAAAAGCTGGTAGGTTGCTATGACAACAAAGGCAGCTTCGGAGAGCTGGCACTGATGTACAACACCCCCAGGGCTGCCACGATAATCGCCACCTCGCCTGGAGCCCTTTGGTGCATGGTGAGTAAACCATTAAATCCTCATGTTGGAGCACAGTTGGCTCCATGCTCAGGTTTCTAAAACACTCTGTGCTGCCAGTGGTCATGGTTTACTGTAAATATATCCAGGGTGTCTGCAGAAGTGTTAATACCTGGTGGCACAGGTGAGATAATGTCCTCTGACAGTGATAGCATTCTGTCAAACCGGTAGAATGCAACAAAAAAAACTGCATATTAAATCCAAGAGTGTGCAGTGTGATTATGTAAAATCATATATCATTCATCATATCACAGACAACTTACAAGCCTGTTTGAAAAATCTTTTGTTGCTGACTCAGCATTCAGCTGTCAGATCATTTCCGACAGTCAGTTTTTGCTTGCACCTCTGATGATCTGAGGACGCTGAGTACCATAGATGTTATAAATAATCAAAATGTGACGACTGCTACTGACATACAAGTCCAGGTGAAAACAATTGCATTCCTGAAATTTTCCGTGAATGCTTTTTTTGTTTTTTGAAAATCCAGTAAATTCATAAATCATGGCTGAAAAACGATGTAGTGAATCTCCAGTTGCTCCTCTGTCTGTGAAGCAGTTATTGATAACCCAGAGAGGACTGTGTCCTTAACTGTGGGTAACAGCTTTGTTATGTCATCTGTGTGCAGACTGGGCAGGTTTCGGCTGTATCCCCTGTTGACCTGGGAACTTGTAGTGTGTGTTTGAGTTTGTGAACAAGCAGCCTGTCTTGTCTAACCAACAGACTCCTGTTTAAGGGCCTCTGGGCAAACTCTAGTCTGTAGTGTGAGCTTTAATTGGAGGCAGGTTTAGGACAAAGGCTGTACTAACTACTTCATAACAAGGCCAAAGATGTGCTTGCTTTTTGATTGATTGCTTGTTACTTCTTTGGTAGTAAAACATGTTTTTTTTTCAGCTGGACGGTTCCAGCTTCTGTTTACATTACAGTAACTATGCATATACCGCTACATGTTGTCATCTAATATGTTGCGGGTTACTATCTGAGTCTTAAATGTATATCATTCTGCTTAAATGACAATCAGCTGAGAGACTTCTAAAGATTTAAGCAGCAGTATTTGTAAATGTTACATTTTGAAGAACCCTGTCGGCTAAGTTAAGACGCTGCATTGAACCCTGCTACTTAATGTGGTTTTACACTAGATTAGATATATGGTGAATGGGCCCAAGAAGAACTTTGGAAGATTTGTATGAAAAATGTCAACATTTCTAAATCAACTGTAACATTGATTTCTGTATTGCATTTTCTGAAGAAAAAAAAAACCTGTTTGCATTGACAAAATGTGCTAGCACAAACATGCATACTGACATATCTTTGATTGGCCCATATCAACCCAAAAATAAATAAGTGAACAGATAGACTTCTATGTCTGTGTAGGTTCTCAGTCATCCAGGTGATGGTACATTCGAAGCTTGATCCAAAGGCAACTGGACTTGGTTGAAGATCTTGCAGATGTTTCACCTCTCCTCTGAAAGGCTTCTTCAGTTCTAAACTTACTAGTGGACGGAGCAAGAAGTGTAAGCCACTCTGGAGAGGCCTCTAAACAGACTCTTTAACTTTGTGTTACAGGATCGTCTGACATTCAGGAGGATCATTGTGAAGAACAATGCCAAGAAGAGGAGGCTGTATGAGGCGTTCATTGAAACACTACCACTGCTTATGTCATTAGAGGTGAATATTAGATTTGTCCTCCAGCCCTATAAAGTCTAAAAGTCTAAAGTCTAAAGTCTATATTGTAAAATTTACAATAAAACGTTGTAAACCAAATGTCCTTTCATTCACAGCTCTCAGAGAGAATGAAGGTAGTAGACGTATTATCTACCAAGGCGTATTGTGATGCACAGCAAATCATTGCTCAGGTGATTCATCTTTTTTTATTTGACCTCTTTTTGAATTGGTCTCTTTGATTTTCAACAACAGTGAGGCCATTTCAAACACTCACATTAAATGATTGCTTTATATTACAGGGTGATTTAGCAGATTGCTTCTACATTGTCGAGTCCGGCCAGGTTAGAATCACCATGAGAAGAAGCAGGGTATGTTCATTTTCATGTGTTAAAAAAAACAACTTCCAACTTGTTGTTTATAATGTGTTACTCTAGCATCTTGTATGTCTTAAAGTGTTTGTTTTTTTTACCAGACGAAAAAAGACCAGGAGGAGGAGGAGGAGGTGGACATCGCCACATGCTCTAGGGGCCAGTATTTTGGAGAGTTGGCGCTCGTCACGAACAAACCAAGAGCTGCATCTGCCTATGCTGTGGGGAGCGTTAAATGCCTCGGTACTTTCATATATTTGCTCTAAAAACATATTATTTTCATATAAATCTCTTAAAGTCTTCTTTAGTCTGTCTGACTCTTTTTGTTCTCATCAGTCTTGGACGTTAAAGCCTTCGAGAGGTTGCTGGGCCCCTGCATGGACATCATGAAGAGAAACATAGCTAACTATGAGGAGCAGCTGGTCACCTTGTTTGGAAGTAGCACTGAGATCGAGCAACAAAGTGCATGAGAAGACTCCAATGGACCATGAATTGAATGGATGAAAACAAATTTTATCAATATCATTTTCTTACAAGAAATGTGAATATTCACCACAACATTTGTGTGTCAGATAAATAAGTCCGATCCACCATTATGAGACAAAGGTTTATTATAGGAGAGTTTGCCACCGAGTGAGGAAGCCAAGAGTTGCTTAAAGCTTGTTTAAATTGGAGTTATCACAACTAAAACCTTAAAAATGTAACTGTACATTCACTCTTCATCGTCATATATAATATTTGTCAGTTGAACACTTTTTTACTCTCACGTTTTTCTCTGCTGTGTTATAGTTATACCTACAGTATTATATCATTTGTACATTTCTAAACATTGTCTGCCAAAATCAGATGCCAAAGCTAATTTCCTACAGGATAGTTGTGAGCAAAGATGTCACCTTCTCTTCACCTTCTCTTCTCTGGCATGATCACCAACTCCTGCAGAATAAGGTGCACTGGCACATTGATACAAAGCCCCAATGTGAGAAAGTGTAGACAATTTGCAAAGAAAGGCCTCTGGATTCTGTTTTTGAAAAAAACATCTTTTACATTTTGATCTCATCGGAATGTAGACTTGGCAGTACTCGAGCATTTTTGCTGAATACTTTTTTGTCTGTCATAAGATTTGAACTGATGGACACATGTTCATACACTGTATATCATTGTTGGTCAGTGTTTGTGGCTGTTAGCCGTATACTATGCCTTTGCAAAAAAGAAAAAAAAGAAGAAAAATAAAGAAGAAAAAACTCAGAACAGACTTCAGAAAGATAGCTGATAGTTTTGTAAGACTATACAACATATTGCTGTACAATATGAGTATTAACTGTTATTATATAGGCCCACTTATAATTCCATAAGTTGCCCCATAGACTGTTGTCTTTATTGGCAATGTCTTGAGACATTTGCTTTCCCTGTGTTTGAATGTAAAATTTCAGTCATTCTGTTTTTGTGTCAGTGAAACATAAATGATGATTATGACATCCATTATTGCTGCCTACCTCTGCCAACAACATTTACTGTTTGGAAACACGTATTCTGTTGTTCCCTCGCAACAGTGGTCAAAAGTGGGCCTTCTCTGCTCCCTTCTTCTCTCTCTGTTTAAAATTAATAATGAAGTATTCTGTATTTCTGTAAGCTGGATAGAGCTGTTGTTTGAAAATTGATATTCTGAATTTACCCCCCCCCCCCCCCACCCCTTCCTGCAAATATGACTGGTAACTTTTGAAGGCAACACATAAAGCTAGCTGGAAGAACTGTATGTTTCATTTTTCATGTCAATAAAGAGCCTTTTTGTATTTTCGTGTTACATTATTATTACTTAACACAGGGTTGGCAAACTTTAAGAGATTTCCATTCAACATTTACTCACTCATTCATTCTTTTCTTGTGTATTGTCATGCAATTGCTAATTACGTTTTAATTTGAAGTGAAAGCAAAGATCAAATAACAAGGGGGAGGGAAATCATCTCGAAAGTAATATGGGTAAATTGTTCTCTAGATTGAAAAATACCCATGTATTGTTCCTGTTATTGCCAATCAGCTGTTACTGGGTAGTAACAGGCATGTACTTTCATCCAATGATACGATAATCAACAAAACATGCCCCGCCTTCGTTGTTTTTCTCAGCAGTATGAACCAATGCGATGCCAGGATTCTTGTTTCTGACGTTATTTCCAGCCAATGGGAGGCTTTCTCGCGAACGATTCATTCCCACCCCTCGAGTGAATGCCAGAGAGTTTCTTGATGGCGACAGGGTTTGGTAAGTGGGAAGTGAACTACTTTTTTTCGAATTAATAATTACTTACAACTAGATTTAAATTTGAGCATTTTGTGTGCCGCGACTTCGCGCGTCAAACCTGTTGTTTTAACGGGGTTGTCATCCGTTAAATCGACGTCAAACGACATTTTGCTCGACAGTGCTTTTTTTTTTTTTCCCCTGCGAGGCTTGTTGTTTTGATGATATCCAATCCATCCAACTTGAGTTTTCCCTCGTATCAAAACTAGTCATTCATGTGGTAAAATCTGCACCTTTTTAGCGTAAAGATATCGTCTAGTGTGTTCTGGTTGTTTTCGTGTCATTCATTTTAAACGGAGCAGAGAGGGTTGCGTCATGCCTCAACTTGTTGACATTCTTTTGTTTACAGTGTTAGACTCGACAGCCACTGGGTTGAACTGAAGACACTGCTGCTGCTTTTGAGTAGTGGGAGAATAGCAGGCCTGCTGTCCGAGTTGTCTTTTTTTTTTTTTTTTTTTTTTTTTTACTTTTGCTTTTATATTAACAGTTTGTTAATTTCCGTGTTTGCGGAGTGAAAGCAGCGGGTCGTGTTGTTGAACTTGAGGAACACTGTCAGAACACTTAGCCTACCTTTATTCCTTCTTTGTTGTGTATTTAATTCATACGGGTTTTAGAGCATTGTTATGCAGGTTCTACATTTTTTTTTTTTTTTTTTTACTTTGCGTGTCACTAGGTTACTTTCAAACGAGCCAAACACATTTCACCCTGTCCACATCTTTCATCCTTTTTTTTTCTTCAGTTCATTGTACGAACCGTCATACGTCACTTTTCTTCACAAATTTCTTTTATTTGACACTTTTGCTACGCAGTTGTGAATGAATGAGCACTGGTACGCATGCGCCAAATCCTTTTAAGTTTATAAACAAGGCCTCCACGCAGCTGGTCACATGACTTGTCTCAGGGGTGTACTGTGTCGACTCAGAGACAAAGGATTCCCGACAGACTGCCATTCTTTTTCCTTTATATTTATGCTTAACATGGAATGTCACGTCAATGACATCTTACCTCTTGGGGAAGTGTTGATTTACTGTCATCTGAAATCAGACTGTGTATTATGTTAATGTATTTAACTGCATGGATCATTCATTGTCTTAATGAAACAAAACTGCATCCTCGGCCACCCAGTTTTAAATTTAGAGTAAACAAGAGTCAATTTCCATGAAGAATGAGTAGTTATTGTGTGAAACTGATAGATAATTTGTAGAAATAATTATGCAACAATTCCTTTTTGTTTGTGAAATCTCTTAATATCGCATTTTTTTGGCACAAACCAGATGGTGATGCAGGATAAGAAGATGGAATCTGAGTGAGTTGACCTGCAGTCAGTCAAAAAAAAAAAGAAAAGAAGAAACAGCAAAACATTGTCAGAATGGATGAATCCTTTGATCCACTTAAGTGTAATGAGGACCTGCCTTCATCCCCTGGGTGCAACATGGATTATGGTAAAATCCTAAATCTTCAAGAAAGCACATTCTACATGAAAGCAAATAAAGATTTACCATTATATATGTTTATGAAAATCATTCTCTACCTCTCCCAAGATGACCTGCCAGAGTTGCAGGAGGTGGAAGAAGACCAGAGGTCTCCAGGGTTATTTCAGGTTGCAGCCGGGGTGTCTCACCAGGAGCTCAGCTGCTCCCCCCGCACCAACTGGCTCACTGAGCTGGCCAACATTGCCACCAGTCCTCAGAGCCCTCTGCTGAAGAACGCCCCACACAAAAGGTTTGTCCCAAAATAAGCCAGAATGAAAGTCGTCTTAGTATTAAGTATGCATATACATTTGACACGTGTAAAAAATACATCCCTACATCCCCCACTTAACACCCTGCTCGTTCTGAACACACTGATAACATCAGCTGTCTTTGAGTTATAATATATGGGCTAATATAATTGAATGTGTTATTGTGACACATGTTCATTAGAATATAATTTTTTTTCCAGATCTTCTCCAGTCCACATCTTTGGCAACAGTAACAGTTTACATTCCTACGCTCGGCCTCCATTAGCCAGTAGCGCACCCAACCCGTCCCGGGGCTACCTCAGGGAGCGCAGGCGTGTCAGGGTAACACTTTCTCTTACAATATCTGTCTCTGAAAACCTAACAATCCTTCATTATTCACCTGTAATTTCTGTATGAATAGTAGTGTGTTAAGTGATTTTAATTTATTTTCTTATTATGAATGCAGGCCAGCAGTGAATCAGAGTCTGGAGTTTTCTCGATGTCCTCATCTTTTTCTGATGATGAAGATATGGCCTGGTCTCACTCTTGGCCATCCACAGCCTGGCATGGCTTCCTCAAAGGTGCCTACATAATGTTTAAAACCACCAGTGAACGCACACACGACAGCTAACCCTAAAGCTTTTCTTAGAACTTCTTGAAATAAGAAAATGGTCTTGAGATTTTCATCCCATAGATTGAAAAATCAAGATCTCCTATTAAGCAGTTTGTGTCAATCTAAACTCCCCATATTTTTTCTAAAAAACATTTTAAAAAAAGTTATTTAAACCAGTTATGTTAAAATTTGAAATATTTATTTTACTTTATAAACTGTAAATAAATATTTATATTATCACTCAAATTGAGCTGAGCTGACAAGCATTCAGAGCCTCACTAGTACCAGGTCTAATACCAGGGTCTCCTGTGACAATGTAGAGATGCAAACAAACTAGTTTTGAGTTTCCTTCCATAAAACAGCCTCCACTAAAGAGCAACACCTCCCTCTGCACAATATGAGAATGTGTCATTGATCATAGCAGTGTAGCGGTCTCATCAGGACAAGAAAAATCTCCCTTTGCCACGATGAGCATAATTCACATTTGTAGAAATTCTGACCTCATGTGTCTAAACAGCTGAACTGCAGCCGTTTTATTTTTGAATTCATACCAACTGCTAATTCATCCGTTGTGTCTCACTGTTGTGTTTATATTCAGGAACCCGCCTGCGCTTCCACAGAGGTCCTAATGTGGAGTGGCAAGATGCAGATGAACTCAGAGACTCTGATGAAGACTCAGATGATGAAACCATGATGCCGTCCTCCTCCTCTCTGAAGGTATGCTACATATACTGAGCTTAGAATGTTTTTTTATATCCTATTTGTAATAGTTATACTTTGAAATGCTCACCAGGTGAATACAACTTGTGTTTAGTGTTGCTGCTAAGATGAGAGAGAGAGAGAGAGAGAGAGAGAGAGAGATATATATATATATGAGTGCATGACCTGGGTTCATGACTGGATTTTGCAAACCTTGCATCCTTTAAACTTTGAAGAGGTGGTCTCATTTAGCATCGCAGATATCATCATTGTTCAGACAAGGAGAGACCAAGTTGTTTTTACATCAATTGCTCTTTTTTCTATTTTTCTTCCCACCGTTGAGTACAGAAACCTGTCAATAGCCATTTTCACATATGCACTCCTGAAAAGTTCAAAAATTTCAGGCAGACTGCCCCTCCAATCTTTCTGAGTTGCTTGTTCACACATGCACCTCACAGCCGGTGAATATCCCTGTTGGGCAAGAGGGAGGGTTGTGTCATGAGGCAAGACATTACCCACAAAGAACAAGATGGAAGGCAAGAAAGTCTGAGGCTATCATCAGATTTTTTTTTGACTTATTCTCAAAGCTATGTTTATTTCGACACATTTCACAATATCATCCAAAGAGCTGAGAAGAACATACTGGCCAACAGAAACATAATGAGGCACTTTTGTTACGTGTATGGAGATTGCACCAGTCTCATTCATACAGTCTTTGGTGTGAACGTCACCACTCCCTCCCGCATGCTCGCAGTGAATTTTCCTGAATACTCCTGTAATTGTCTCTTGCTTCCCTTACAGAGATACGGCTCAGAGGGGCTGAAGTTGGTGAACCATGAGGAGACTGTATCTTTTGGCCAGGTAGTTCTTAAACTGACCTTTGACCCAGGCTCACCTGATGAAGGCCTTTTATCAGCCGAATGCCGACTGGATCACCCGTTTTTTGTAAAAAATAAAGGTAATATTTACCATATGTTTTGTTCTGTCACAAAAAGATGAATATCAGCTTCCTTTAAGAGACGCAAAAAAAAAAAAAAACAGATTTAAAGGCAATATGTGACATTAGCCTTTGCCAACAGAAGTTAAACAATGTTTTTTAGTTTATTTTAATAGACAGCTTTATGATCATAATAATCTGTAACTCACCATCTGTGTTTCTCAGGGTGGTCTTCCTTTTATCCGAGCCTTACTGTGGTGCATCATGGGATCCCGTGCTATGAGATGCAATTGGGCGATGTGTGTCTGCCACCAAACCACCCAGATGCCATTAACTGCGATGACTCTGTTGTCTTTGACACCTTCAGAAGGTACACATTTGTTGGATATTGCTTTAGGTAATAAGGTACTTTTGAAATAGCGGATCAAATGATAACTTGATGAGGTGTCAATATGTAAGTGATCGTTGTATTGATGAACATGAATAGAATTAGCAACTGAATCTGCAGCTTTCAAATACAAGCTCTCTGTTTAGCCGTCTGACCCAAAACTAATCTGATGTGTTTTACTATCACCACTTTCATAGAGTTTTTTCAGCTACAGCAGCTAGCTATTCTTAGATAGGAACAAACAAATCACTAAACCCTCTGTACACTACCTGCTTAGCAAAGAATACCAGATATTTCCCTCAGGATGAGAAGCAGCCAAATCTGAGAAAAGAGAAGCTTTGAGGAGAGTCAATTTTGGACTTCTGGTGGTCCTACACAGTGAAATTTGGTATATAAGAATACCTATTTCTTGATTTAAAAGCAAGTGTGACCAATATACCAACCATAGCACACACACACACCATGTAAACATGAAACAGAAAAGTTGATCTTACCATTGACGTCGTCTCTTCCTTTGTTTCTCCTGTAGTTACGACTTCACCCCACTAGATTCCTCAGCCGTGTATGTTCTCAGCAGCATGGCTCGTCAGCGCAGGACGTCCCTTTCTAGTGGGGGGGCTGTCAGTCCGGACTGTGATAAACTCGAGCGCTCCTGCTCTCCACAATCCTCCACAAACAAATCACACAGGAGCAACACCTCAGGGACAGCCATTGCTGCCACACCCACAAAATGCAAGCGGCCAATGAATGCCTTTATGCTCTTTGCCAAGAAGTACAGAGTGGAGTACACACAGATGTATCCTGGGAAGGACAACAGGTATGAAAAAGTCTGTGAGATCCGGTTCTCTCATTCAAACTAGCATGTTTGGAATTTCTTTTTTTATGAATACATTTTTTAACCACTTTGTTCAATCAAATGACACCACACTCCTCCCTGAAAGAGTGTGGGTAGTTGTTATATTGAGCTCAGAGATCATATACAGTGAGAAGGATGTTACAGTTTGTACTCTAGATGAGTCATTCCAAACACTCAGCATAGTTCTTTGTTCTTTGTTCTTTTTGTTTGACCAAAGGCAACTTTGGACCGGTGGGATCACAATAAACCAGAAACATTGGCCTGACTTAGTCCATGAGCTTAGCTTTATTTGAAGTGAAGAAGAGAGAGTGGGAAGTGTTCTTTACAGAACCTCTACAGCACAGTGATCTTTCTTACTCATATCATGTTGGTACATAAATCTACAGATTAAAAACATGACATTATACCTGAACATATTAAGTCAACACAGAAAGAATGCCTCATGAACCTCTGAGCCCCTAAAAGTAAGGAGAAAGTTACCCGGTCATCCAAAACTAAATCAGTCAAAAGAATGATGTTTACATAGGTTATATACTGGTAAATAATACCAGTTCTAATATCTGGATCAGCTGTGAACACATGGTAACACAATAAAATGAGTAATGATTATTCCACCTGTAAGACCCATTGTTAAAAGTTGAATTGTAATAGATCTCCAAGGCAGATTTTGACCTACTTATCGATAGTAGACAAACAAGATAGTGGTTTTTATTGTCCTATTTTCCTTTCAGTTGGCGTACCATGTGAGTAAATGTAGTGTAGATGTTTTATCAAGCTCTGCTGTATAAAGAACAGTCAGTGCAGTTGTATTATCTTGGACCATTACACTTCAATTTATTAGTACTGACCTTAATTCTTTATTTAAAGCCACAGGTCCCATCTTTTCCTCCAAGGTTGCAGCCCTGCCTTTATGGCAACATTTAATTAACAATAATTTAAAATATAGGCATTTCGTTTTCTGTGGCAAGGAAAGGAAGTAGTAGAAACAAACAGCTAGGCCGACATAATAAAGACATTAATGCTGAACAGGTCAGGTCCTTGATCTTCTGTCTGTATCTTTACACTGCAGAGCCATCAGCGTCATCCTTGGTGACAAGTGGAAGAAGATGAAGAGTGAGGAGAGGAGGATGTACACCATGGAGGCCAAGGCTCTGGCTGAGGAGCAGAAGAGACTCAACCCGGACTGCTGGAAACGTAAAAGAACCAACTCAGTACGTACCTCACATCCATTATACGTACATATGGAACACACAGTGTGTCCACCCAGTCTTCAGTTTCAAACTTGTATCCCAACAGCTTGTGTTGTCTTTTAACAGGGTTCACAGCAGACCTAGATAATCCCCCTCACCCCCAGCTGTTGGTGTTTTGGCATGGCGAGGTGCCGGACAGAGTCTGATGGACCGCTTGATGCCTCTTTGCTCTTCTGTATTTTCAAGACTCGACTGTGATGCTGAATTCACTCGCTTTTTTTTTTTTTTTTTTGTAACCTTGAAACAATATTAGAGGGAAAACAAACAGATTTATGACCTATAAACAAACCATGTAATCTAGTCACTAACAATGCATATATTTTCTTATAGCTTTTATGTCAAAGATGTCTTATTCCCCTGAAATAAGAAAGAACCTTGTCAGTTATTTCAGGTGATTTCCTATTCATGGCTGGAGAATGAGAGCCTGTGGTGCTATGCTCTAGTGCAGATGGAGCAGTTAACAGCGAGTGTGTATTTATAATTGTACAAAGGGGAATTTAAGAACCTTATCACATCAGCTTATATATAGTCTATTTGTAACATTCAATATATTGCACAGATTGGTACCCTTTTCATACATTTTTAATACAGTATATATTCTGCAGATGAACTATGGCTAAAGGTTTAAGATCCTGCCAAGTCTTTACAGCAATGTCCCCCAACCACCAGGCCATATGATGATAGGGCTCAAGCATGTGGTGGTGGGTTTACACTCAGTCACAAATCACTTCAGGCCTTCACTGTAAGTGTTTGTTTCTTATGCACTTTATATAAATATGTAATCTAATCCTATACAGCCATTGTATACTGGTGGAAACCATTTGTATAATACTGCTAGTAGCTTGATAGTTATCTGTTGGACACAATCGTGGCCCAGTAGCCATGTTCTGCTTTCAGGTTGCCACTGAATTTGTAATGCTTTGTTCATAATGTACAGGTTTCACAGCCCCAACAACCTCTTGCACAAAATATCCTTGTATCATATTATAAATAATTTTTTAAACTTGCTTCTTTTCCAATTGTTTTTTTTTTTTGTTGTTGCATAAACTGTAATTACAACCTGTGGGGGTGCTCGGCTTTGTGTTGGAACACTAAGCTCCTTTGCTTTGAACACTTCTCATCTTCCTCCTGTGAACGAGTGCATGTCCATGAACGACGTGCTGAACCAGGCACATTTTACTCTCAAGCTTTCAAGAGCTCTCGATGTCCACTGATCTAAAACGTCCAACTGGTAAAGCCTGAAGTCTCCAGACAACAACACAGTTAAAAGTACGCTTCTGTTTCTCTGCTGTCCGCAGCATCAAAAACCGCCTTGAACAGACGCTATCAAAGCCTCCCAAGGAGCAATTGTTCTGAAGTAGGATTATTCGCTCTTGGGCTGAATGAGGAGAACGGTGAAGGTTTTTTAATTGAATCTTTTACTCACTGGGATCCTGGCCTCTTTCCCCCGGAGATGAAGCAAGGATCTGAAAAGAAATGAAAATGAAGGAACACATTATCATACGCTTTTTAAATGGTGACGATGTGTCAGAGGAAGACAAAACATCTAGTGATGTAGTTTCAGGTACAAGATTTGCTTAATTACACATTAACCAATTGTCTTGCTCTCTTGTACAGACTTGATACAAAATAACTGTCAGCACTAACATTTAGAAAGACTGTCGCAAGGAAATATTATAGTTATTTTGAACCTTTATTTAACAAGGTAATAAACCCTTTGAGATCAAGCTCTCTTTCACAAAGGTGACCTGGCCATGAGGGCAGCAGCATACGTCACTATAAACATTAGGGGATTAAGAAATGTGACATTTTCATGGTTAGAGCCAGGGGGCGCTGTCACTCCATTTTTGGTCAGCAGAAGAGCTCATACTTTCCCTCATTGATAAACACATCCGTCTTAATCCTGTCTTTATCAAAGACAACATCATTGATAATGTTCAAACCTTCAACGTGCTGCAGTCGGATGGTAATTAAGCTGTAAGTGATAAAGATTTCACCTTCATACATCTGTTGAAAAAGCATCCCCCCCAACACAAACACTGAGTACTTAATATTTCATGAGTATTAATATTTCCAGGGCCTCGCTTTTCTGAAAGTAGAAAACGGTTAGTCATAATGGCCAGCAGTGCGTTCCTCATGAAATAAAAATGATCAGCACCCTGCGAACCTCTCACACATTGGGAATCTATTTATAGCCGATCTGCAACGAGCCACTCCACGATGAGCCGAGTTGAATACTTCATGGAGTGTATGAGGAAATGGAAAGTTGTGTCCTCCGATGTGCTTCTGGCTGAGTCCTATTTGAAGTTCAGATGAAGAACCAAAGAACTACAGCAGTGATATTACGGGCAGAAATGAAAAGCATTTTTCAAATCTTGTCACAGTTTTGTAAATTAAAACAATGTGTCACTGTCGAGGGGCAGCTTCTATAATGTGGAAGCAGAGTTGTTCATTTATTAACTTCAGTGTGTGGCCAGTACAGAAACATGTGCTGCTGTAAAAACACACACACACACACACACACACACACACACACACACACACACACACACACATACACACACACACACTCTGTCAGCTCACGTTTGATTCTATTGACTCATGTACTGACGTTTGAGCGAGGATGACAATTTAAAAGAGCTTATTAGGAATATCAAAAGGACAGATTAATGTTAACTGTGGCGAGTTCGTTTTGTAAATTTTTAATTGAATTACAAATTGTCAACTTCTGTGCAGCAAAAAAAACAAAAAAACAATCACCAAATTCATTTTAGGTTACTGGGCTACAATGTGCAGAGTAAGGTATTTTGCACAAATGCATATATGCATAAGGTCTTTTGACGGGAACAATTAGTGAATGAAATGAATACTAAAATGAACAATTAGAACAGAGGAATAGTGAGGCAGGGATCATCTCTGCTGGCTTCCTTCTTAGATCACAAGCTGCACCTTAATCAAGGCTTTTTAATCAGGGGCAATTAGCTTCAATAATGCACAGAGAGATAGCAGACTCTCGCTGTCTCTGAGAGAGCTATGTGTTTGTGTTTGTGTCTGGCTGTCAGCTCTAAATGTTGGTTATCTATGGGTACGTTTCTAAAACTGGTTAACATAACAGCATGATCTGTAAAAGGAAGGATGATCGGAACAGAAAAAAAGGAGCTTGAGGTTTGATACTTACAGTACCTTTATAATATTATCATTCATTTTGATAAATTGTAGTGCTAAGTACTTTGGTATATATCTTCATGGTCATTTGTCACTTGTCTCAAAGAAAAGGAGTGGAGATCACAGGAGGTCTCCTTTGCCATCAGGGGCAGCTCACTGCTGCGGTGACATTTTAAAGAGTTCTGCAGGTTCACTGGACTGTCAACAGTCACAGAGGGTAAGAATGTGGCAAAGTAGTGAGTGACAGATGGGTTCAAATTTCCATTTTAGTATAAACCAAGATCAATTCTTGTCTTACTCTCTTCCCTTGACCTTCAGTCTTTTGCAATATAAAAAGATAGATAGCTGGATACTTTATTGATCCCGGGGGAAATTCAAATCTCCTGCATATGCAAACTCAGTCATTTTGTTTGACATTGAAGTGCATCATTGCTTTTAGTGGCATGTTAGTGTCAGGGATTTGTTCTTTTTAAACCTCACTCAAAAAATTGAGACCTAATCCTGCAGCTGGACACAGAGATTTGTGTTGCGTGTGATGGACAGCTCAACACTTAACCTGAGAAACTTTAGGCAATTTTTCACTTTTGCTCAGACCGTCAGGAGAGCAGCGACTCCATGCTGTGAGTGTTATTCTGTCACCTCAGTAAGGTAGAGACACATTCAATCTTGGATTTAGAAGATGCTCCAGGAGTGCTGAAGTGCAGTGTTGTTGTCTGCACCTCACAGCTGCAAAAGGGGCAATGCTGAAAAAACAATCACTGCTCACTGACTGTAACCTTCAGTCAGGAGTTGGCTGTGGCTGCAGAGTGCATCCCCAAAGTGACAGAATGGTGCAGAAACCAACTTTCTCCAACACTGTCATTTATTGTAGCTGAATACATTTTTTTCAAATTTCCTTTCCAAAAGTCATTTTTAGTAATGTCAAAGACTTGAAATGTAACATATGTACAGTGAACTTTAATCACCTCATTGTGCATACGGATGAATGAATGGACTTACTGGAAAATCTGATGCTGATTTACAGTTTAAATTTAGCATGATGATCTGAAATCCAACAGACAATAAAATAAACTATCTGTTTACATTGTGGCCTGACCAATATTACATTTCTTAAAGGTAACATATTATGAAAAATACCCTACACTTTACCATATTTTTTTAACACCAATATGTATCCTTAGTCTGTTTACAAACCGCCAATTATGAGAAAAGTCCATCCTCTCCATCTTTTGCTGCTCCTCTTTTCAGAAAATGTGTGTGCAAACAAGCCGGTAGGAGATTTTCCCTTTATGACATCACAAAGGGCAGTAACCCCTCCCTCCTGTGGTTGACACTCCCACAGGTAGGTGTTTGTTCTGCCCTCTGAGTCCACCTTATCACCATAAAAAAAAATGGGAATAGTGCAAGGAAGCCCGAGCCACCCAATCCCTTCCAGAGAGGGGCGTGGTCAGAGACAGCTCATTTACATTTAAAGCTACAGACACAGAAACAGCCTGCTCTGAGCAGGGCTGAAATCAAGGGGTTTATAGGATGATAAAATACAGGATCAGAGTGGATCTATAACAATAAACTTCACAGACATGTTTTGGGGAGTTCTGAAACTTATTTAAACTGGTTGAAAAGGAGAATAATATGTGACCTTTAAGAATGATAGATGAGAGTCTAACCCACTGGTTACCCATCAGAAATAAAAAAAAGAAATCAAATTAGATGTTTTCTGGGAGTTGGACTTTGTTAAACATAAGGCATTTTAAAACATCAACAACAAACAAAATCATTTTCAAACTTTTTTAAAAACCAAGTGTTTACTTGATTAGTCCAGAATAAAGCTGGCAGATAAATGAATACTAAAAATAACTGTAGCCGCCATAATTCAAAGGCACCATGTTTCCCTTTGCTTGTGTCTGTTTCCTCCTCCATCTTCTTTCTTTTCCTCTCACACTAACAACATCTTTGTCCATTTGTACCACCAACATCTCTGCCTTTCTGTTTCTCTCTCCTTTGTGATTTGAGGACTAATTGGATGGTGTGTGAACATGGGTGAAAGGGGGGAAAATCATTCCATTTTCTTGTTTCACAGGTTTCAGGCCATAGAGAAGTGAGTTGAATAAATGTCCACGTTGATAGACTTTTCTCTTTGGTCTGACAGCTGAACAACAGAAACCACAGGACAGTCAAAGCTCTAAGCTTGAGAGTAGCCGGTGACACAGCCACTGCATGGTTAAACCAATCCACGCAAGTGCTCAGACTGAAGCTGCTGAGCTGGATTACACAGTTGTTAATGTAGACACGCAGATAAACCCAGGCCGAGTCACTTCCAGGTGACTGATCTCCAACACAGGAAGCTGAGTCACAACTATGTGATGTAACTTTTTAATATCGTTTAGTGTGGTTCTGAAAGGATCCGTTATATGATCAATCATTTGATCAATAACAAAATCAAATAATCGGCAAGAGTTTTCATAACTAATATGTTTATATTTTCTATAAACAATGATATCCTAAAATACTACTATATGTGTAACAGTAGCAGTTTTAAAATCGGAGGATTCCAGTGCGTCCAGTTGAACGTTGGTCATTTTGTTGAATATCCAGCAAACATTTGTTGAGACAATTCACTATGAGAATGATCAGATAACAATTCATGTGAGTAGAAAATGGGCTGAGATGTTGAGATATTTCACATAATGACTGGAAACATTTGTCTAATTGATTCAGGAGAAGACAATCTTGAGGATCACTGAAGTCATTAAGTTTTATCCACAGGAGATGATAAATGTCTACTTTTATGTTTTGAATTAAAGATTGGTTTTGGACTAGTGGTCAGATAAAAACAGTTTGTAGACACCACATGAGGCTCATAAAACTGTTAGTTATGCACTGACTCTTTTTAACAAACGGCAAGAGTTGCTAATCAAGATTAAAAAAAAAAAAAAGAGTTTCTTAGTATCTTGTTTCAAAATTCTTTGGTTTGGTCATTTAGGTTAAATGTGAAATCTTCCTAAAGGGCAAGATATTGTAACCATGCAAACACTCTCATAGTATTGAATATAATGCTAAACTAAAGATGGTTGGAGGCCTGATCGTAATCAAAGATGGGAGTGAAATCAAAGTGTTGCGTTTCTGTATTTACAGGTAGCATACTTTGAGGTTCACATAGTTTAATTGAGACAATGTTTTAGGCATAATGGCATACACTGCAGTATCAGGATATTCAGAGCTTGGCTATGATAATTGGTTTGGGAAAAGAAAATGTTGTATTGGTGCAAACTTCCAACTAAAAGTTATGTTCTTAATAATTGTAAAAAAAATTTTAGTAAATGTCAAAAATAAATAAATCTTTGAATGTATTGAGAAAGAGAGGATGTTCGCAAAGCAAAATCTTTCCCTTCTGTCAAACTGGTCATGAAATGAGATGTAATGACTTTGTAGTGCAGCCGGTTTATTGATCGGTTCATATTTTCCTAGATTAAAGTCAGGGTTCAGATTGAGGCCTGAGTCAGTGTGCGACTGCAAGCAGTAAACAGCCTCAGATCCACATACATAATTAACATCTCACAGAAATCAATAAGCAAGGAGTGTACCGCTAAAGAGACATCAAGACATGAAGAGAGAGAGACAGAGAGAAGGACAGAGAGAGAGAGAGAAGGACAGAGAGAGGGAGACTGAGAGAGAGTGAGACAAAAAGAGAGAGACAGAGAGACAGACAGAGACAGAGACAGACAGAGAGAGAGAAGGACAGAGAGAGGGAGACTGAGAGAGAGAGAGAGAGAGAAGGACAGAGAGAGCGAGACAGAAAGAGAGAGACAGAGAGACAGACAGACAGACAGACAGACAGACAGACAGAGAGAGAGAGAGAGGGAGAGAAGGACAGACAGAGAGAGAGAGAGAGAGAGAGAGAGGACAGAGAGAGAGAGAGAGAGAAGGACAGAGAGAGGGAGACAGAGAGAGAGACAGAAAGAGAGAGCGAGACAGAGAGAGAGACGGAGAGAAGGACAGAGAGACAGATAGAGAGAGAGAGAGAGAAGGACAGAGAGAGAGAGACAGAGAGAGAGACAGAAAGAGAGAGCGAGACAGAGAGAGAGACAGAGAGAAGGACAGAGAGACAGATAGAGAGAGAGAGAGAGAAGGACAGAGTGAGAGAGGACAGAGAGAGAGAGGGAGAGAGAGAGAGACAGAGAGAAAGACGGAGAGAGAGAGAGAGAGAGAGAGAGAGAGAGAGAGAGAGAGAGCCGGGGAGAGAGAGAGAGAGAGAGACAGAGAGAGAGAGAGAGAGAGAGAGAGAGAGAGCCGGGGAGAGAGAGAGAGAGAGAGAGAGAGAGAGAGAGAGAGAGAGAGAGAGAGAGAGAGAGCCGGGGAGAGAGAGAGAGAGAGAGACAGAGAGAGAGAGAGAGAGAGCCGGGGAGAGAGAGAGAGAGAGAGACAGAGAGAGAGACGGAGAGAAGGACAGAGAGACAGATAGAGAGAGAGAGAGAGAGAGAGAGAGAGAGGGGCGGAGAAGGACACCTGACTCCACTCGTGTTATGCTCCAGAGATCTACTGATGACTGAAAGGCAGCTTTATAAATAAATATTTGTTCAATAAAGCTCCATAAAATGTGTACTATCTTAACAGGAAATTATTCATTGATTGTTGACATACTTGAATTTCATTCAAAAGATAATTAGCTTGTTATTATCAACTGTTCCTTTTATCTTTTGTCATTGCCTTCCTGTCTGCCGAGGAGCCTGTGAATGTGAGGAGTCCAAACTATTGCAGTTAGCAGCGGTGACATAAGAAGACCGACAACAACAATGGAGATTATGCAGCAGAATAATTTACCAAAACAGGGGACTCATCGGTTTGAACAGGACGTCCAAAGCGACAGAACAGCTGGCTGGGGCTTGGCATGCTTTAAAATCATTACACGTGGGTGTACCTTCATTTGAGAGTTTAATATGTGTACAGAGATGATAAAGGCTCATGGACATGCCACTGACTGACTGTACTGCAGATCTCCATAGAGGCAGGGAGAGAGCTAGTAATAAGGACACGAGTGTATAGAGGTATGTATTTTTAGTCTAAAGATAGGCTTCTGTATACAGTTACAGCACATTAACTTTGACAGACACTAACTATCGAGAAAACTAACTCCCTCTGGTGTCTTATATATTCCTCCAGAAACATATAAGCATTACTTAGGATGAAGCTGTGTAATCAAACATCCGTCTGATTAACCAGGCTTAATCACTCCCTACATGTCAGTGGATCTGACTGTGAGTGTATTGTAGTGGCTGCTGGTAAATGCGTTTATGTTTTTGTTCGATGCTGAACGACTGTAAATGGAATTGTAAAATGGCCTTGAGCTTGTAAAGCGCTCTTCTAGTCTTCTGACTTCTCAAAGTGCTTTTACTCTGCAGGTCGCATCTACTCGTTCACACCCCATACTTACACTGATGGCAGAAGCTTCTATGTAAAGTGTCCGCCAGTGTTAGCTAATCCCATTCAAACACATTCATACACCGCCAACGAAGCAGCAGGAGCAATTTGGGGTTAAGCGTCTTGCTCAATGACACATCGGACATGTGGCTGCAGGAGCAGGTGATCTGATCCCTCAACCTGCCGATCAGGAGACGACTGACTCTACCACTGAGCGACAGCCGACCTGTATGCTTTTTAACTTCTTAAAATCACTAATTGATAAAAAGTTTCATACATATCATTAGGAGTCTGCAGCCATGCCTGAAACTTAGAGGTTTTAGTCTAAACTTGACCTTATAGACATTTGCATGGTGACATTTAGGAGGTACAATGTTTACTATGTGGTCTATCTTAGTTTAACATGTTAGCAACTAAAATTAGCCAGTTAGCATCCCGACCAGCTGGGGCTTATGGGGATGATGATAGAACTACAGGTATTTGGTTGTAAAACAAAGTAATGGTCAAATTTAAATTTGGACTTTATAATGATTTGGAAGAGAAATGTCTTTACCATTCATCCAAAATCATATGTGTGATAGTTCCTCTCCCAAACCATCATTTGAACACTGAGGTTTTTCAACGGATAAGACTGAATCTTTGACCGTCTTGTAGCACTTGTAGAATAAGTAAGAAAAATAAGACATCACCCAAGTTGTAGGAAGTTTCCTTTGAAGCATGCAAATCCTCGCCAAACATTATTGCAATCTAAGAAATCGTGGGACGCTGGTGGCGCAGTGGTTAGTGCCCTCCCCATGTATGGAGGCTGTAGTCCTCCAAGCGGGCGGCTCAGGTTCAAATCCTGCCTGTGGCTCCTTTCCCGCATGTCATTCCCTACTCTCTCTTCCTGATTTCCAACCCTATCCACTGTCCTATCGCTCCATTAAAAGCCCAAAAATACATCTTTTTTGAGTCTAAACCAAAGAAAGTCCAGTGTTGCCATGCACAGCAGATGGGCTACATGTCCAATATAGTCATAGTCACTCTAATGACTGATTTACTATCACTTCACAGAATTTACTTTCTCCACATCAAACAGAATTTTCAAATGACAGGTGAGTTCTTGAACCTGGCAGTCAGTATGTGCTTCACACTATGACTATGTTAAAAAATGAGCCCTCACCAAGGACAGAAGAAGAAGTAAAGTGAGCACTGCTTCCTGCTGTTTGGTTTTTAGAGACATCAATTAAAACCTAATAGGCAGCTGCTCTGAGCCTGCTGGTTGTGAGGCCAAATTGGAGAAGACAAAACGAGATTTTATAGTCTTATTCTCACAGACTTTTATTATTTTTATTATTATAATTATAATAAAAGAGGGATAGCTTCACGATTTAGAAGCAGGAGCGACAGAAGGGAAAGTTTGGCATATTTGCCATAGTAGAAGTATTTTTGGTTTACATCTTGTAAATACAGTTAGATTAGTTTGTCTACAAGTATTGTATTTTTTAATTCTAAACATAATACATTTCCAAAGCAGCAGGCTTTGAGAGCGTCCTGTTGACATGCAGTGTAGTTCTATAGGTGTTATGGACAGGGAAAACAAACGATTCGATCACTTTAGAGACGTTCATGCCCTCAAACGCTTTGACATTTATAAAGTCTGTAGTTCTAATAGTGCAAAGGTCCTATAGATTTATCCCACCACAGGCTGATTTATCGGCAGCCAACAACATGTCTACAGGTAGATTATTCACTGACATCTGAGCTGGACTTGTGTTGATTTATTCAGCATTCAAAAACTATACGACTTCATCATCAGTCGTGTCTGAGCTGTATTTTAAGACACAATACAGAAAAAAAACCATGAGAGATTGTACATTGAAAATGTTGATAAGGCCATCATCAGACTGGGCTTCATGAAGAGGAGAATCATGACTGACTTACAGTAGCACGTGATTGATAGCATCTCTGCTCAATATCAGCTCTGTTCTCCATTTCCAGGCCGGTAACAGACCCAGAGAAGAGCTTTCACAGACCTCTGATATCATCAGTCACACGTCATCTCCCTCTTGAACTAATGCTCTCCGTCTGATGATAACACAATTCCACTTTCAACCATTAATATTTCCTGTCCTGGTTATTAAATATTTCACCACGGGCTGACGTCTCATATTATTACTCCATTTGTCAGGGAAAGGTGGCAGTGGAAGTGGAATCATCTTTTTATGTGATAGATAATGTACTTGGTACATACAGAGGGAAGAAATTAGATTAGGTATAATACCTGATTTTATAAGACAATCAAATATGAAACCCCTGAAATAAACTCTATTGTAAAGGTATTTTTAACCATTGTGTTGTTTTTTTAATAGACTGTGGTAACATTATTTATGGAATAGTAGCATTAGATGCATGTTAATGATTGATGAACTTTATTGTCAGACAGTCGCTCCATTTGCAACATCAAAATGAAAGACCAGATAAAAACAAATATTCAGGGGCCTTCAACAGACTTTGATCTGAGATTTAGCTCCATATTCAATTTACAGATTGACTTGTGTATAAAAGAGTGTTTCAGTCTAATGTTATTAAAACGTGGGAGCCTGTGTCTCAGGTTTGGTGGTGATAGTTCATACTCACTGTTCACAATGTGGTCAGAGTCAGAGACGATGCTGTTAGTCAGCCTTAACATGTTTTTATTGTAGGCTGATTTACAAGAGTCTCTGGAGTGGTTGGCATACCATCTTTGAGATTTATATGTAACACAATTCAGAAATAAACAGGGATATAGTAAAAAAAAAAAAAAACAACACAAAAAACAATTAGAACAAATTTGAAATATAGCAGTATTTACAAAATGAACATGTATATTTACCAAAACTATGAATGTATAAAGGTACTGTGTGTTTATCTGCAAATATGAGTTTGTACGTTCATCATGTACGGATATGTGCATCAATCGTTGAAAATAAAAATAATAAATAATAAGAGCGGTTTATACAGCAGTGAAAGAAGTCCACCTATCAGATATGGTCTGACTCTCACAGGGAGGAGTTAAAGAGTTTAATTCCCACGGGTAGGAATTAATTGGCCTTCTTTGGTGCATTGTGGGAGAAATGAGTCTTGCAAGGCACTAAACTTTAGACATAGCCTCATATAACCATTGTTGAATTACTGTCTATACTTTAATACCTATCACATGAGAAAAAACGGAGGCAAAGTGGAGACAAAGGAAGAGAGGAGACATTTTAATCCCACCTCATTGCAATACTACGAGTGGCGCAGTTGCATTCACCAAATCGCCCGTAAAACTAACTACATTTTATGATCTCTTACAGATAAAGAGTTTGTAAATTCAAACTGTGTTTCGGTCCTCTTCTGTATGAAACAGTTGCTGAAAAAGGTTTTTGCAAAGAAATAAGCTGTGCCTCCTCACTCACAGCTCCCTCGTGCACGCCTCCTCTCTCCTCACGACACATCTAAGCTTTCTGGGTCACAGGGAGGAGATTGGAGGAGAGAAAAGACAAGGAGGTAAAAATTAGAGATATTTTCTCCCTTCATGCCATTTTGTGATTTCCCTGACAGTTTTGATCATCAACTCCAATGATTGATTCCATGTGTTTCTCATTGCTGCCTGTCCTACTTTATAATCTATACCTTCCCCTCATTCAGTGCCAGTCCTCTTTTGCTTCTTATGACAAATGTTTCAGGAGTTATTTCTGTTTTTTAAACCTAAGTTGTGGTTCTGACTTTACTCTTCTTATTACCTGTCAGCATCTGTTTTTGTCTGATTGATTTCCTGTGAACTCTTTTCTACCTCCTGTTTTGAGTATTACATATGAATCTCCCCTTTGTTTTCTCTCATCAGTGATACAAAAGAAAGACTATACAGAATGTGTTTCTTATAATGCAGCTGCTGGTCATTCATAGATGTTTTAAAAGAGTAATGTTTGTAGGAGCTGCACATGTACAGATTTTTACATGTTTTTCTCAAGCTCCACTTTTGTCAGTCATGACCAAACCTATGTCAATGATAGAAATATAATATCAGTGCTGCAAATAACAATTATCTTTTATCATCAATCAATCGGCTGATTATTTCTTATCTATTACTGATTGACTTTTGTCCATGTTTTGTCCAATACTTGAAATATAAAACATAATTTATAGTTCAAACATAGAAGAAAAGGATATTTGATATTTCTGTAAAATAACTTACTTTTATAGAATTATATTTAATAACTATGATTTTTTATTTTCTGTTCATCAACTGATTCATATTTTTTGATCATTTCTGCTATTTGGAACACGAGAGACAGGACCATGAGATGATCCTCACTATGCAAAGTATTTCAAGGCCCAACTACTGGTTTTAAAGTATACATTAAACTGTAACAGAAAATGGTGAACACACATTGTGGCACAAAATGGAGAAAAAATGCTGACTGGCAGGGCTGTAAATCATCCGCCCTAGAAGTGGAAATCAGCATCAATAAAGCTACAATATTGAATTTACTTGCAGGCTTGCTGCACAAACAGACCTGTCCTTTTATTTGCACAAATGTTGTACAAACAGCAGCAGACTGAAGTGGACGGCACCCTGACATTCTGTAGATAGATGACAGCTGAGATGCTGTGCTGCAGCTGCTCTTACCTGCAGGCCACAGCCCAATGGGCCGAGTGTGTGCCCTAATCTGACCATGATGGATGGCCCTATCAGACTGCAAGGACCACTCCCCAACTCATAAACACACACAAATCCCCACACACATATGCAGCAGGTGTGTGAGGTGAAGGGATGATATGTCAACTGCTTTCCTACTACATGTTGAGGAAACACTACACTAAATAGAATAAATAAAGACAATAGAGAGTGCCATCACACATAGCTGGAGGGAAAAGAGTACTGGAAGTAGGTGACAGGGAAAAAAAAGGTGAGAAGAAAGAGACTTAGAGTAAGCTGTCATGGCAACGATCTAAAAATGCCAAGGCAACAGTTAATTACCACCTCCACCCACCAGGTATGATGCATACATAATGATGAGGGTGACAGGACACCTGCTCCAGAATCTCATCTAGTTATCACCTGCAGGTATTTCTGGAGCACCTGTGCCGGGGAGACTAGCCTAGTTTTTTTTTTTGTTTTTCTTCTTTTTAAAACGGTATGTGAAAATGTGAAAGTGTGAGGGAAATACCAAGAGATGTGCTGCTGGATCCGTCACAGACGCAGCTTGATGTGTGGTCCCTGCAGGATTTTGTCAGAGACCATTTAGAGGCTGCTGGTTGTAACATCATGGCTTTTCTGTGTCATGGAGTTCCACACACAGGATATTTCACCTTTCCCCTCCAGACCTGTGCAGCCCTACTTAAGCAGGAAAGACAACTTCTCTGTTAATTTTATACAAAGTGCGAACTGTATCACTATCTATCCATACATGTATGTAATCATCACCCATTGACAAGGTTTACTATATAATACTATATATATATATATATATATATATATATACACACACACACACACACACACACACACACACACACACACACACACACACACACACACACACACACACACACACACACACACACACACCACCCAAGTGCCTGTGGATTAAATAACTTTTCCCTTGTTTTATAATTTCAAGATGCGTTATTTTTCACTGAGCATTAAATGTATCACATTTAAAATCATCACAGTGAGGTAAAAATCTACCAAAAAAAGACCTATGACTTAATTATTATTTGTTGTTTGGTTTTGCATGACTGGACTGATTGCTAAAAGCTGCATTTTCCATTCAGAGAGATTTCCACACTTCCTTGCACACGTAGGTATGAATGAGTTACTTCTTTGGTCAAGGGTCAGGAAACTCCAGACTGTAGATTGGACTGTAACATACTGCAGGCCACACGTTATATAACTCTGGTTACAAAGCAATACTAACAACATTTGGAGCGTCACAAGTTGTGGGAGAGTGTTAGGCCAGAATCTGTGGTTTAAAACATGGCCTATTTTCCACAAGAGAAGATAGTCTTCATTGTTTTATTCATGGGAAACTGTTGAATAAGTGAGGGGATAATGCTCTAAAAGATGTCTATTTGATGGATAATTTGGAGGCCTTTGCTTCAGCAGTTATTTGCTTACAGACTGATGGCTGTCCAGAAGGCATGTATGATTTGATCAATCTGTGAATCTCTTGTAATGTGTCATCTTTGACGTGTCAAGATTTTGACTTTGCAGTAGAAAGCAAACATTTGTGTAAATTCCTGCTTTAAATATGGATAAGATACACACCTTTATAATCGATTAGATTCCAGGGATATATTTACATGTAGAGCTGAACTGATTGTCATTTCTTGGTCAATTCCACTTTTCGATTAACAAGGTCTGACCTGCAGATTCCAGTTGTGGCCAGTTTCAATTCTCTTTCTTTGAGTATCCTCTTGGCTGCCCTTCTAATGGAAAAAAAAGTTCCAAAGCTCTCCATGGGGCTCTTACAGTGAAGAAAACATGATAAAGTGTCCTCTTGGGTGACCTTGTATAGAAGAAAACTTGATGAAATGTTTTCAGATTGACCCTCTAGAGAAAATGTGAAAGAGTGTTCTATAAGATGCCCTTCTGATGGAGAAGCATAAACCTATCAGCTGCCATTCCAGTGTAGAAAACACAATACAGTTCCTTACCTATACTTTACAAGTTGTTTTCCACTCTGGTGCCGTTTGTAGTTCACTCCTGCCGGACAGAACTATAATTCTTTCAACTTTAATTTAGTGGAATAATTGTATTTTTAGTTAACTGTATGTGCATGATAAAACACCAACTGTTAATTAGGCAAACTGTTAATGAAAAATCGGAAAAACATCACAAGTTTACATGATCATTGTCATGTAAAGTCAAACCTGCTTCACTCTTTTCAGCTGCATTCTCTCTGACTCACCTGAGGATTTGTGAATTACCAATCAAAGAATTACAATTGGTGACTATTTCTTGAGGCTGTTGTCGTCAACAACAAAGAGTTTGTTAATTTTCAATAGGCCTATGCATTGATCTATTAGATTTCTGCAAAGTCAACTTTTCAAACAAACACTCACACACTGAGGTTTATCATTTAAAGGGGTCATATTATGCTTTTTCTGATTTTATATGCCCTTTAGTGTGTTTTCCAAGTGTCCTGTGCATGTTTAGGCACATCTATGTGCAAAAATTCAAAGTCCATGGAAACGCAGCTTCTGCTACGTCCTCCTGTTAGCTGCAGCATTAGCTACATGTAATGCTCGGTTCTAACCCCCCTCGAAAATGTTTTGCCAGTGTGACGTCATGTCAGTGTGATATCACTAATCTAAGCCCATTGGCTCGTTGTGGCAAGCCCAGCAGCTCATGTTGCACGCCCATTAACTTCTGTATCATGGCCATGATATGCCGTAGCCTGCGGTAGCACAGTAGTGCTAAGGTGCTAATGTTTTTGCTCCCGTCGTGCCAAAGTGGCTGCATTCCCAATATGGTAAAAGGGGCGTGGCATTTCCAAGAACCGTGCTGAGCAACTGACCAATTCTTTAAGTGTCCCAGCAAGACATAAAAAAATTGAGAGAGAGAGAGAGGAATGAGTAAAGTCAAGTCAGTTTATTTTATATGGCACATTCAAAAGCGCAAAAGTGCTGTGCCAGGTTCAAACACATTATAATTCAAAGAAATCAAATAATTAAAACACAATAAAATATCTGGCTGTCAAGCTCAACTTGAATTAAAAGTCATTGCAGTCTTAAACAAAACACGTTTCTGAAGTTTCTGTGAAGTTCTGCTATTTCAAAAAGTAGGCTGTTCCGCAGATTGGGAGCTGCTACAAAAAACACCTCTGGTTTGAAGCCTGGATCTTGGAACATCCAAGAGCATCATTCTGGGTGATCGACAACCAAAGAGAGAGAGAGGGAAGGAGAGAGAGCAAGCATATACCACTACCTGAAAAGCATCTGATTCCGGTCACCAGCCGTTTTCATTTTTGGACTGATTTGTCTTTTTCTCAATAGTGAAAATATTGCTCCTTTAGTATTTTCCAAGGCCTCAATGATAAAAAAAGAGGAAGATAGAAATAAAATTGCCACGATTACTTAAGGCTGTCCATAGAGAAAAGTACACATATTCGTACTAACAAAGAAGTGGAAACTGACAACCTCACCCCTGCTACCGATTTTTCTACTTCAGGTTGTGGAGTTCAGAGCTGTGCAGACAGAGCTTGAAAGATGAAACACCTGCCCATCCTGCTCTTGGGTAAAAAAAGGATTTCTCAGTAAAGATACTAAGCTTGGGCTACAGATGACAGTTACACTCAGGGGATAAGAAAGACAGAAATAGTAAGAGGGATCAGTGGCAAACAAGAAGACTGTGGGCGCCTTCGCTTGTAATCCGATTCTTTCCAATGATGCATCAACATGAAGCAAACAGGGCCAACTGGGTTTGGCCGAAGAAATTGGATTTCAATTGGTCAGTTGTGGCTTTATTTCAGAGGGGATGGTGATTATAGTCGTTTTTTTTTTTAAAAGGCAAATACAAAACTTACTTCATGCAGGGACATTAGCCCTTACAGTCTGACGGTTCTTCTTCCAGCACATGGATATTTGGCTGGCTTAAGCAGCAAAAGAACCTTTACTCAAGCTAATAACCACCGTTCCCTCCCAACAGATGGAGCGACATGTCTGGACTTTCACACTTACAATAGGTGATGATCTAGCTATCAGCTATAAGTGGTGGCACTTCACAGATTGGGCAGAGGCAGCAGCTCACTCCAGAATTGCAGAGGAAGTCTCCCCAGATGTCAGTGCTTCAGAAGTTAAACTCAAACAACAGAGACTCCCGGTGAAAACTCCTCAGAGTTTTTTGTGGAAAACTTTAGGTAAAGAGAAAGGCAAATATATACTTCCATGTCTGCAAGTCACACGTTTAAATCCACGCAATTTAAATCTCCTAAGCAAAAGAAATCACAAAATTGTCATTCCCTGTTTTCAGGAGCTGTAGCTACATGTTCCTCACCAGGATAATTATGAACCTTATCACCTAGCTAATGTTAGTTATATTTTTTCATGAGCAGTCGCTAATTACCTCTGATTTTTACAACTCTTTAAGCTAGCTGGCTAGTAGCGTGAAGCTAGCAATTTATAGAGCTAACATTAGCTTTATTAGTTTGCTAGCAGTAGATTATAACCAAACAGTGACAGTGACTACACAAGCTAGTTGGCTAAAAGTGAGAAGCTAGCAGTCTTGGTGCTATCTAAAAACAATTGTAAAAACAACAAAACTCTTAAGAAAAGCACCTTCAGTTTTTGAATAAAATCTTAATCTACTGAATATCAATTATGTTCTGAGTATGAAAATAAGATGACACAAGAGGACCCTGTCACAATAATTTGTAATAATGAGGAAGCGTCTGTGTATCAGAGCGAGTGACAGAGTGATGAAGCCATTGAGGACTCGTGGCTGTCACTCAATACACTATTCATTCTGGGGGCCGTTGTTTGCCAAATTGCTTTGCTATGGAGGTTCCCAGTCACTGTGGCAGAAAGTGACACATGCTCATGATTAGCACAGAGAAAGCTCTCGACCTCATGTCAACAACTTACAGAACTGCATATGAACAACTATAGAATAAGCTAAAAAAAAAAAGGTAAGCATTCCCAAGTGTTGCAGACAGAGACAGAGGTAATGGGAAAGATAATGGAACCAAGTATTGTGCAAAGGTTGACAGCCAAAACAAATACAATGTAAAGGGAATGGTAATGCTTTTATTTTTTCTACAAGCAGCTTTACTCACCATTCAGCTCGTTCTGTTACCTTTTGATATTTTACTGACAGGACACAGAGCCTCATACTTTTTCTCTGGGAAGAAATGATAGATAACAGTGATCAAAGACTTCCTTCGTCAACCAAAAAGTTCATATCAATTCTTCAATATGAATTCACTACTGCTATGTGAGTCATTTTATGGAATAAATAAACTTGAGATATATATATATATATATATATATATATATATATATATATATATATATATATATATACGTATATATATGGTAGATTCCCACACAAGAAGTCATATGAAAAAAAAAAAACATCTTATTTTTGTATTTTGAAAAATAATTAAGTAAGGGGGAGAGGTGGGTGTATAATGTAAAAGAGCCAAATGGTGAAATATACAAAGGTTTCATCTTTATTAACAGTAGTTGGAAATCCAATATGCTGGAGTGCAGCCAAACCAACAGAAATCATATTACTGTCCTACTTTCTGACTGCAGCAGATATGACAGGACAGGGAATATATTATGTGTGAGTAGAGCATTGCGACATGAATAATGACACTACAGAGTTGGTTCAGTTTTAGGTATTTGATGTTGGCTCTGCATCTTGGAAATGACCCAGCTCAGCTGTTAAGATCTAATTAAGAGTATATTTAATAATTATATTTGTAGCATTAACAGCTTTGTGTTTGTGCCACCAGCAACCAAAAAGCAAAATCAGCTCATCCATGAATTAATCACAATACAAACGTGAATAACTGCACATGCAAAGAAAGCTTTGGAGATCTGTGCAGCAGCCTAAAAATAGCAGCCAGCCAACACAACCATGTGACCATGTGATTGAGCCTGTAATGCTGAGAAACACCAGAGTCAAGAGAAACAGTACTTTGGAAATAGTCAAGGAAATGCTTTCTTGAAGTTGAGGTTAAACTCACTCATGTTGCTTCCAAAGTTACATAGTGCTAATAACAGGTGCCCGGGGCGCTCTGTGGAAATGGAACAGACGCCTTTCTCCCTGTTTATTTTATCTATTTAAAATGGGGACCGTGCACATTGATGAACATAAATATGTGAATATGCCAGGTTGTAGCCATAGGCAAATTTCTATCTGTAGTCCCTTGGCAGGTTGGTGATTCACATGTAGACACATTTAAATAAAACCACAATGACAAAAACAAAAAGCAAAAAACAAGCAACATAAACCATACAATTTCTGAGTTTGGGATGAATAAAGTCAATCCATCCATCCATCTATCTATCTATCTATACAAGCATAAGAATGGCTTTGCGATGTTGTTCAGGATAGAGTGACCTTCAGAGTTTAAGTGCTAAAAGCGCTGCTACAGGAGGTAAAGTACAAAAGTGCTGGAGTATTGCGCTTGATTTTGAGGTACTGGTGTAAATTGCACATTTGCCTGGATCCAGTAACTTTAAAGTGTGAGTGTTATTGTACATGCACCAAGTTTGAATATACAGAAATGCGTATGCACATACTATTGCACTGGGGTTAGCTACATACAGTAAATGTATGCAAGCAAGCATAATTGAAAAATTGATTTTAAGACATGGTCACTGATCTGGTTTGTTCTGAGACACAGCGTCAGATGACCCTTGAAAGCTGGAACATTCCCTGACTGAGAATGGTAAGCTATTCCATAATGTGCTCCCTCCCAAAACATTTTGACTGAACTCCTGAGAAACAGCAGGTAGGTAAAAACATTGTGAAAATAATAGAGTGACCTCTGATGTTTAAATCTTCTGATCTGCTGGAATGAATGACTCATGCACACATCATAACTCTGCCTTTATGAACAAAATGTAGAGCTACTGGCAGCTATTGGGGTCATAAAAAGCTGCCCCTGTGTTATAGCTTTATAAAAGGCCAGCCAAAGAAAAAAGGCAATTGCCCCACATTTCAAGACAAGGTATTGGTGAATACAACTAAAGTCAGAACCTAGTTTTTCCAAATAATAAGATTTGTGTAATATACTTAAATCCTCCAACATTTTTCTTTCAAAGGTACAACTGACTGTTTTGAATTCTTGTAGTAGCCATTTAGTCTTGTCTGAGTCCATCACTCAGAAATCATACGTAGTACCCTATCAATACACATTTTGTATAACCACTGTGATCTGTTTCACCACTAGGGCTGATGTATTTGGTTATAAGTTTGGTGAAGACTTAAAACTTGTTGCCACAGAGAGGGTGTGTTCCACCAAATGTGACGTGCTAAATGAGAAGAAGGCTAGCCTTCCAGAAAGTCTTATTGGACCAAGCTCTGTTGGTCCCTGTACAAATTGAGGGTGTTTTTAGCCTTCCTTGTTATGGAGAGAACAGTGGGGGGGATGAACCTCCACATAATCTTTAGACACACACCCCTCGCCACTGTGCGTGTAGAGCGTCCGTGAGAAATCATCACAGATGTTAGGCAAAGAGAACAATTATGAAGTTGAACGATACAACAGCCTCTTTGCAATTTTAAAACATGCATATCAATCTGACATATCTAGCTAACTTTATAGTTTCAGAGCGCTGTTGGCTTTGTGAAGCCTTGGAACTTGCTGCACGTTGCAAGAATGGGTTGCACACTAGGCAGAGTGGTGCTATGCACAATACCGAGAGGAGTTTTGAGGCATTCAGTTCTTGCATACTAATGAATTAACAATAGCATGTGTGGGGTTTTGTGGGTTTTAGTGTTAAATTGTTAACAAACAATAACAATAGGATCCAAAGGAGTGCGCCAACGATTAATACTGATTAGACTAAGTTTATCAAATCGGTATAAAGTACATTTATTTTTCTGAAAAGTACATTGCTGTTACAGTGTTGGCATGTGTGGTACTGTATGTCATTGTTGATATTAAATGTGCATAATGGGTTAAGATTTGTTAATTTCGAAGTGCATGGGAGTTTTCCTTTGCTCACATTAACAGTTTTGCTAGTATAATATGTTTAATGTGCTTATCCCGCATGCTAATCAGTCAGATTATACCATTATTATTATTATACTATTATTATTATTTCAACTATCAACCTGTCTTGCACCACTGACTCTCCTAACAGCTTACTGTTGAACCTGTTTACACTCCATTAATTACTAGAAAACAATTTCTCTGCAGCATGAGTGGAAGTGCAACTGTAAAATGGATGGGTTTTTTACCCATCTGGTGGATAAGCTCAGTGATTTGTCAATGCAAGTGGTCTAAAAGGCTCATTGCTTTTGTTTCTTTGTGCCTATATGGACCAGCCTTTGTAGGCTTCATCCTCTGCTGTGGCCCACTTTCACCGCCTCTTTCTCCACCAAGCTATATGCAGTGGGTTATTAATGAGACATGTGGAGTAGTGCATCACCACAGGGCCAAGATGGAGGTGTGTGTTTGTAATGGGTTGCAGCGACACTACGCTCGGCTCAGAATTAATGACAACAGCCGCCTCAGACCTGGGGCACAGTAGCAGGACCATAATGAACTGTTTGCTCCTTGAAAAATAAGGCATGCGGATGTTGCCTTCCAGTAGATCTGGGTCCTACAGGACTTACATGCTGTGCATCCTTGAGAAATGGAATCGCATTGGGAAGATTGGGGACTGTAATGTATTTACATTAGAGTAGACGGCAGTTTATAGCACTGAGCCTGAAGAAATATGGATATCATTAGGAAGCCCCATAGCACTATTAGAGCTCAGACAACTTTCATATATGAATGACCAAGGTAAATCAGGTAACCAGGAAGTACCATGTCACTCGCTGGAATTCTCCCTGCTTTGATTCAGCCCAGTATGGCACAGTATCCGCGGTCTGCAACTAGCAGGCCCGGGACAAAGCTGGCCAGCCAGCAATAATATCTGGCCTCTTTTTTAAATTTTTTTTTATCTTCTTAACAACAACCTCATCACAATCAGTGACAGACAAAAAAAATCCCACCAAGGAACCTTGGGCATACAGTGCTGCAGCGGACAGCGCCTTGTGCTGAACAAAGCATCACCAGAATCACCTCCTCTTTAACCCTTTGCCTGCAATAAACTACTGTACTGTACTGGTTTAAAAAAAAAAAGAGTACGGTATGATTTTGCTGCAAAATACATAACGTAACGACTTGTGACTATTAAACAATAAAAGTCTTATCAATTAGTGACTTTGGTCTGAACATGCCTTTAGATTGGGGGGGATTGTGAAATAGAATAGGTAGAAGGAAATCCCAGGCAGCTGGTCATTAACTTTCAATCATATTTCTCTTCTAAATGAAATGGTCTTGTGCTGTACACAAAGTAGAAGAGCTAAGAATGAAATACTTCACACACTCACATCATGTTTGGCTTCTGGACTTGCAACTGATGACTCAGCTTTACTTCTTCTAAACAGGATATTGTAAATTTGGTTTAACAGCACAAAGTGACTGAAATCAGTCTACACAAAAAAACACATCCGGAAAGTCATCTTTCATTTGGTCATCTCCAGCTCTCAATAAGAATAATGACATAAAAAGGAATCAAGTCATCTACACATTGTGCACAGACTTAACAAACATCCCTGTCTAATGTCTCTACAGAGAATATTTACAATAGGTGCATCGGATTAACACTAAATAAATAAAGGAGTAAATGTGTGTGTGGAGCATGCATTAGTACTGTGTTTGAAGGTGACAGGGACAAACAAAGACAAACCATCGATCAAGCATTCCAAGGAAGTAATCGTATGGAATCATTATCTAAGAGCGACATGTCACGCAGCAAAGACAGGTGGAGGACCTGACTTCTACATGGTAGGTAACACAATCAAAGCTGCAGAAAACACAAAAGCATCACATTTCTGCATCAAACACAAATCCCCCCCCTTTTGCGTGCAGGTGCTGGAAAAAAGGCTGAGAGTCATGAAAGTCATGGCAAGGACCAATAGCAGCTCAGAGAATCTCATTCACTAATGGTCGACCTGTGTGTCTGCTTTTATTTTTACCTCTACTGCCACTTCACTCAAACTACCATGACATACTCCTGCTTATTTTATTCAACATACAACCGATGCCTGCTATTCACCCACAATAATAATACACACACTTGCTTCTATTCAAAGTCCTTTTCAGTTACGGTGATAGAAAATAAATAATCTGCTGCCCACTCAAAAAGACTTTACTGAGACTTTATTGTGAGTGAAAATACATGCATCATTATTTCTATCTGAACTGTGCAATTGGAAGTGTTGAATTCCTGCTCAGGGATATTTTAAGCACCAGTCAAAGGAAAAAAAAGATTTTTTTCTTGACTAGAGTCTGTGGTGCATAATTCCACAGTGTTGTTTATATAGACACTGTCATCCAAATCCACAGAGCAACGAAGCAGAGGGCAATAGAAAAAAACTTGTCCTGCATGCAGAAGGGACCAACACAGATTCTGCTCAAACAGACAGTCCAACACAGAAAGAGGAAGAAACTGAATACCACACTTTTCTTATCAATGAAAGACTGGAAGATACATTTCAGTGAAGTCATTCATTTACTTTCAACTAAATGCACAACAACAGCACTTTTTAATGACTGCGCAATTCCTTTCAATAAGTTGATTCTCAAGTTTTAATGTTGTCAGCCTTAAACATGTTTGCATATTGATGACATCTATTGTCTCTTGTTTCTTTTTTAAATGTCCAAACGTAGTCAAAAATTAATTCAGCTAGCTCTGCTTCTAGGCTTCAAATAAAAATATGGTAATATATGGTAACGCATGAAAATGACCTAGCTTGACATATGGTTATTTTTAAAGCAGGCTGTCACATTGTTTTGACTAGCAATGTTTATAAATCCCAACATAGAGCCACAACCATACCCAGCATTATGCAGATATAAAACCTGCTAGATAAATATGGATGAAGGTGTCAGAGGTAGAAGATGTAAACAAATGAGTGTGGGTTGATAAGTGTGCGCACACATTGCTTTACATGTGGATTTACATGACATTCCTGCATTAATAATTATCAGGGTCTTAAAGGCAGGGTTGTTCATTTTTCTCCAGATCCCCTTTTAAAGATTTTGGTTGAAATTGTCTTCAGGTCCAGAACTTAATAATTAATGTGCTCTGAAAAAGGAACGAAGAAAATACGTCATCTGTAGCAGTTGTAAGCCTGTAAAAACTTCGACCAATGTCTGCCACGAGGTACCAATCTGATGAACCAATCAGGCCTCCCTGCTCGTTCTCTACCCATTGCGTACAAACACTCAAAACGTGTCACCGATGACAGAGTTTAGTATTTACTTACCGCTGGATGAGACGACATCAGTTTCTCCACAATGCGAGCGATGAGCTGAGGTCCACTTCTGGAGCAACGGCACTCGTAAGTAAGGGGCGTGGCTTTGGAGGGAGCACAGAGGGGAGGGTATGGGTGTAGACGGAGCACTGAGGGAATGCTACTTTAAAAATCATGCCAGTTTTCAAAAATGACCAACAGACCCTGCCTGTAAACTAACTTTTTGGTCAATCTGCCGGCGGCAGGTATGCCAAAAATATTTTTCACTCACCACTTAGACTTAAAAACAGGGTCATTAAAAAAAACCTGTTGTAGAGAGGGATTATGTTTAGTACTGAATTTAAAGGAACAGTGTGATTTTGAGGATATTGCTCTTTACTTTATTTATTTCTAGATTGCAGCCCCCAGCAGCCAATTAGTTAAAATCAGCTGAACATTTAGAATTCATGTTGTGTATACAGTTAAGCATCAACGATTTCAGTCATATTTAAAGTATAATTAGGAAATATCCCTCTTTCCACAATGAGTGGGCTACCTTAGGTATTCTTAGTAACTAAGACTATTTAGACTAGTCATTTTAGCTTTAAGTTTGATCATTCTGGCTCGAGTGTTTCAACAGTTTGATTTGACTTTAATAAAATGTCTGAGTACTTTTCCCCCCACTGCTAAAAACAAACTTTTCAGTGGCTCATTGATCTGCTGCTAAATAAAACATGCAGAAGACCTGAACAAGCACTCTCTCTCCCTCCTCACTTATCTGACTGTCATTACAAGCTACTCTGTTTTCTAAGTGGCTCTAAGTGTTACGAGAGCCTCTGTCTTTGCTGCTGTCACATCTGTCAGGTGTTTATTCCTCTGCCTCCCTCAGTGATAGTGATATACATACACGGTATATACACGGCTTGGTGATTGTGAAATGTGTATCTGCACACCATGGAGTCAAAAGCATTAGTTGCTGCAGCCAGCCAGTCCCCTGTTCCTAGTCTGTGGACACTTTAGCTAAATGACAGAGTGGAGCTGGAAGACCTGCCTGCAGTGTGGTGTGTCATTGGAAACAAGCGGAACATGCTATTGAAAAGCCTATAAGATGGCCTCCAAGGCTATGTGTGCGTATGCAGTGGTAGAAGAGCTGGCTTCAAGTGTGCATGAAAATTGCCCAAGCCTTGTTCCAGTGGTTCATCCAGTGAGCACATAAACCAGTCTGTGGTGATTGAGCACGAATAAACACTACACCTACACGCTACACCTGCTGTTCAAGAACAACCGATGGATTGACCTCCTGTGACACTGAAACTTAGGTGACCACACACTTCATAAATCATAACTGTGACACATTGCTCATAGATATTTACACATTAGTCTTATAATTACATTGTATTCATTTTATATTTTCAAATCAGGGGATAAATGTTAATGTGTGTTGCTAAAGGGTGTATGTAACATGTAGTGTAAAAGACATCTTTGAGTGGTTGGTAGATTTGAAAAAAAAAAAAAAAACAGCCTATTTACCATTTTACCATTTACACAGTGAGGTTATCTCAGGTACAGTAACTTATTTATTTGAGCTGTACAATAAAGACAAACAAAAATTTCTCATATTGATTCATTCTAATTTATTAGCAATGGTTTTTTAAAGTGCAAAAAAACATCAACCTGAGACTGAAAGTAAGAGACAATCAGCAGCTCCTGTCTGAGACACAGTCGAAAAAGTTATTACTGTAGGTTCAGTTCAATATGTGACCTGAGGCAGAGCAGAAATAACTACCCAAACAAGCTGTGTGTGCAAACATTTCCTCAGCCCAGTGAAGGAGGAAGAGCAGGAGGAGGACCACAACGAGCACAGGAACACAAATGCAGCAATCGATTGTTACAATGGCCGCTATGATCAACCGAGGTCCATGGATCAAAAAGACGTGCTTAAACAGCTCAGAAACCGCCGGCACAAGAAACAATCACCTCTTTTGACAGAAATGCTGCTTCTGGGAGATTCTCACACTGTGAGATGGCACTGAGCCATTAGAAGACACAATACCATGGGACATAAAATCCATTTTCATACTTATATCTACACTTTTCTTTGTTATTAGTCAGTGTAAATGTAAGTCTGTCAAACATATCAATAACAGTGCTCTGAATATGCTTTGAGTGTTATTCATTAAATTAGTACCAAATTAGTTGAAGAATCTGTTAAATTATTTCTTCAAAATGTCACAATGTCTGTATTTGCCTTTGTGTCTTTTTGGTCCAACACATAATTTGTGAAAAGGATGCTAATCAACAGGCAATCATATTCAGATTTGATAATCAGCCTCTAACCATCTTGATCTATGTGTTCAGTCGTAGTTCATCAGTCAGTTATGAGGTAGCATTGTTCATTTTCTGGGATGAAAAGCGTTTTTTAAATAAAGTCACAATATTCACCATTAGCATGCTGATTAGTGGCATACTGCCTACTTATTAGTGATTATTCAGGGCTTATTAGTACCTTACTCTATATGGACTTTCTAGTCTTCTGACTACACAAAACAATTTTAAACCACGTCACACACCTGCCCATACTCACACCGATGGCAGAGTTCATCAGTATTAACTAATCACATTTATGCACATGCAGCCGCCACCGAAGCAGCAGGAGCAATTTGGGGTTAAGTGTGTCTTGCCCAATGACACATCAGACATGTGGATGCAGGAGCTGGGGATCGAACCCCCAAACCTTCCGGTCGAGAGACGACCGACTGAGCCACAGCCGCCCCACATGACTATAATCTGTATAGTAGGACATTAACTTAGAGTTTGCCCTCAAAACCCTCCCAATGACTGCTTATTGATAGTAAGTTTGGAAGTTGTTTAACATGATTTATGATCTTAATATGCTTTTGCTGACTTCTACCTTTTAAGGACCATAACATGGCCCTTGAAAGGCAGAAATATAATACCATTATTTAAAGTGTTACTGTGTTTGTACATTTCAGAATAAACTTGAAGTAAATCTCTTTGGGCCAAAAAATGAAATAAACATGTAAAAAAGAAAAAGCGCTTAATATCCTGCATACTACTAGATTGTTCTGAAAATGTTCACTAATTGCTTGAATGATGAAGTAATGAGATCAGTTTCTGCATTCAACTCTTCAAATGTGGTATCAGGTACATCAGCAAATGCTTTTATCCGATACCATGATTTATAATCCTTAATAAAAACACAAACAGGTATAACTTATTATTTTACATTTTAATACAACATTTAGTTTTTGTTTAATTAGTGTTTTTTCCCTTGTAACGGACAAGTACTCTTTATCGGGTTGATACTAAAGTAGTGTGAAATACAGGGAAGGATGAAGTTCAATCGGTAAATCTCTAAAAAAAATACTATGTAGACAGCACAGTATAGCTGATTTTAATTACATTTCCTAGTAAGTCTGACACATTTACATGAATGTAGTTACTTTATTCTTTATTAAAATGTTTATGTTTCAGGAGATCAAATGTCTCTGTATTAAAGGTGAATAAAAACAACCTTTACATTCTGATTCACACAGTAAAAAAAAAGCGACTCTTGCTCACAATGAGATCTGGGTCACTTTTGAAGACAGAAAAAAGAAATGAAAATTGGGGCATCTTAGTTTGCAGCATGAACATACATATAGTTGGTCCTAGAAAAAGTTTGTTGTGGAGTTTGTTTTTGAAGTGTGGCTGTGCTCATATTTTAAACTGTAATGCAGCACAGAACCAGAAATGTCAGAAGCTGCACCGTCAGACCATGCAGCAGCTTTAGTTACCCTACAGCGCCTTCTGTCACCACTCCAAATAACACCCAAAACGCTTTTGGCAGCGCAGCATGATGTAAAGGATTTAAATACATGATGAGTTTGGAGTCAGCTCAAAATCAGGCCCTTGAACAACCTTGCCTCTCTTGAAGGAAAGGTTGTTTCACTTCCCAGGTACCACGAAACTAAACTCCTACATTAGAGATGTGAATGAAAAAAAGAGAGTGGGCCATTTATTCTATGACAGCATTGAAATGAGAGCTGTCAAACGACACGTCTTAGACCATGAAAAGTATATTAACGAATTAAAGTGAATTGACGGGTACGCAGTCGACCCAAAAACAGCTGTTTGGTGTGCATCCAGACTGAAGAGTCGGTGAAGAGTCTATTCAGTTCTGTGAAAAGCAGCGAAGCATCTGTAAAGGGGCAAAGCAGACGCCTGCAGGAGCACGGGCAGAATGCTAATGCTTTTAGCTTCACCTCGGTCCTCTCTCCTCTCTGAAAGATACAAGGGCAACGCTGCATTAATCATAGATTCACAGCCCTCCTCCTTCACTCTCGCTCTCACCTCCCTCCAAACAAACACACTCAGGCACCTTTCTGCCTGTTCACACACTTCCACCAAACATGTCCACACGCCCACCTTTCCATCACATGCAACATCATCAAAGAAACACAGAAATGGAAATTCTTTGGACTCTTATTTTGTGATAAATTTAATTAGATCATCCACTACTAATAAATAAACTCCATGTCTCTGAAGCAGAACTGAAAACACTGCATAATTTATATTCATATAATCTCACATTTCTTTGTAACAACACCCACCATGAGCATGCACAAGTACATACACCCTCGCACACACACACACACACACACACACACACACACACACAGGACAGTACAGTGCTCTCCTATTTTATGCTTCAATGCTCAGAGCAAAATGAGTGGGAAAGAGATACAGAAGCAGGCGTTTGTATGTGTGAATTCCATTTCAAAAAACCTCTTCAGGAAGATACAGAATTATCAAATGTAATGGCCAAAGACCTGGGTAAAGAAATTCAGTGTTTTCAAACTGTGTTACAGATATTCAAAGTGTTTTCTTTAAAGAGGGAAGCAGGTTCTGCAAAGAGGGGAGCAGGTACTGCTTAGAAGTTTCACACAATGCAATAAAAAAAAAAAAAAAAAGGAGGCAGCAGCCAAGCGGACAGAGTGGTGTGAGTAGGAGGTGAAATATGAGCAGTGACACTACAAGATAACATTTTATTCATTATTAATAGATGTTACAGAAGGAGACATATAGCCCTGTGCCAGACAAGAGAGTGGGCAATTAGCTGCGTTAACCCAGACATGAAATGTCACCATGAGGACAATGTGTACAACAATGAAGAAAAGAAAAGGATAAACAAGTTGTCCTAGTCCCTGGAAACGTATACATGATCAATTTTAATAATAGTCTATGAGGACTTGTGTGCCCCATAAACAATGAGACGTTTGGAGTCAATCCAAAGAATCATCAATGCACAGCCAGTCTTATTTTATATGATGCAATCGGCCAAAACAGAGATAATAAAAAAAGCTTCTTAAATATGCTGCTCTGTGTTTGCAGCACCACCCTCGTCTGCGGCAGTCAACACCATAAGCAGTTTCCTCACAGGTGTGTGTGTAAGTGTTAATGTGAAAAATGATGGGGGCAGGGTGCTGCAGGGGACTCTGAATTCTGTTATCCAGGCTGGCAAAGCAAAAAGGATTCTCTAAGACAGAGCTTGGACTCTATTCAAGTGTACAGAAGTTAGCACTTACTGTTGCTTTCATTGTTTAAAATGACAAGAGCTGCTCTCAGCAGATCATATCAGCTGCTGCTAATTAAAGTTGACTCCACCACTAATTTGACGGCAAAAATGAAACTCGTCTGCTGTCTCTTCTGTTCTGTAGCCTGTGTCTGTACTCAGCCAGAGTATCGCTTCTAGCAGTTGGTTGTTTTTCATCAAAAATACTATTTGATGATCACTGGGAACAATTCAACTATTTTTAAGAGATACTCCTAACACCCACCCCGTGTATGCAAACAAACACAGACAGAGGGATATAAATATTTATTAGGTATATGTGAACTTTGAATGAATTTGCTTTGTATGGTGGCAAAGCACACCTTTTTTTTAGTTCTGTGGATTGACCTTCTGCTGGTTCCCTGCTATCAAATAAATGCATAGTTGTTGTAGACTTGCTTCAAGTTTGCTAGTTTTACCAGGTCAGGTTTGTACTTTACCTCATTTTCGTTTTGCATGTTTACAAAGGAGTTCCACGCAGAACTCAGACAGCTTCTCAAGTTTCTACATTTAAGAAAAAATGCCGAATGCTTTCTTTTTCTTTTGGTCATTAAAGGGGGATAGCAAACAGCTTTTATATCCGCTACAGCCACTGTCTGGTGATAGTAACGCAATACAACCAGTCACCAGTAAAAACACAACAAAGACATTTTTAAGATGAAATAATGGTTGCATGAACGATTTGATCTTGATAAATTAATGACTTTAAATATATTTAAAAATCGTGACCCATTGTTGTTACACATAAAATAGCTCTGATATGATTTTAAATGGCTGCATGTTTAACAAATACACATCAGGGTTGTTTTTGGACCTCTTTCTGTCCCATTATTATGATTCTCCTGTTTTCAGAAAAGTCAAAGGACATAATCACTTCAATCACTAGCATTACTACATTACTGTGGCTGGGACTCTTCAGCATATCTAAGCTTTCTGTCACAGTCTTATAGCAGAGCATGGCTACAGGATAAACATTAATCAATTCAATGACTGTGAGATCATAGCACAAAAAGCTATTTCGTGCATTTGCAACAGCCGTCAATGACATTTTTGAAGCATGTCAACCTATACTAGGAAACTGTAGGCTACACGCAAACATCTAAATTAGTCAACTGTCAGCTGAGCAGCAAGATCAATAGGCTTTATTGCTGTACCAGACTGAGAGTCCATATTTAGACACTGATGCACTCATACTCTGATCAATACAGAGTTGCAGATTTGACTACAGGCGCAAGACGAAGCAGGGAAATGAGATATGATGGCTATAAATGTTTTGGCTGAATAATTCCACAACAAATATATAACAATCAATGGGAAAATCTCACAGGTGATATAGGTGATGTTGCCGGTGTCCTTCAGAGAGAAAAAGGCTTTTAAAAGGCCACGAATTGATGGAGATGACGAGGACGCTCTAAAAAGAGAGCCCTGTGAGGGAATGATAATGGAAAGTGGAAAATGGACCTTAGAGTGGGATATTGGAAAGAAGATTGGAGCTGGTAAGAGGCTCTGCAAAAAGCAGGGTGCAGAGAAATGTGTTGAATGGAGAAATAAGACACATTGAGAAAAGTTAAAGCTGGAAGTGTGTTGGTGCAAAATTACAAAGACAGTTTAAATGCACTGTGCAAAATATAATGTAACTATTTACACAGAAAATCCAACTTGATCCTGTTGTATTTCCTTTTTTTCTATGTTAATGTTCATCATTTTTCACCCTAAAAGAGTCTTGTGTGGGTTACGTTTAGTATGGTTATGATAGATTATTTCTAGACTGTGTAAACTAAACACAGTCTAAAACTTAAACCAAGTGAACAGGTTCTAAAGGAAAATCTTGAAGCCCAAAAATGTGCTCAAAAAGCCCTACATACTGTATTGTGTCGCTTTGAATCAAAAGCAGACAAAAGTAGGTGTGTGTATGCGTTGAGATGATAACATTTTCACGCTCTTGGCAGCCAATTCCGGTCAAACGGAGGCCCAAGCAGAACAGCATGACAGAACAGCGTACTGGACGTGAAGCAGCTGGGTGAAAACCAGATACAGACCAAGGGTGACACTTATTGACAGAGGACATTGGTTCCTGCTGCTCACTCCGAGATGACAAATTGGAAAAAAGCAACAGTATGGCTAAGTACTGTGTCCTGCCCATTTCGTTCCAATCAAACCTCTACAAACAGGTACACTACCTGTGGAGACTCAATTAGAAAGCCATTAGTTTCTGACTAAGTGAGGGCTAATTGCTGCCTCGGGAGAATTCAGAAAAGGGAGAATTCACTGTACAAGGACAACACTCTCAAATCCATCAACCAGCAGCGTACATTTACAAGGGCAGAAAGCGGACTTCTATTTCACACTGTAGATTTCCATTACTGTAGCTCACATGTTTGATTTCTTTTTCGGGCAGAGTGAACAGCATGGAAGCAAATCTGACCTGTGTTTTTGAACGAAGGTAATCAACCTTTAATAGAGAGATGAAAATCGCCTCAATCATAATTAAAGTTTTAGTTGAGTCTAAAGAAAAACATGTTTTTTGTTTGTTACAACAAACAATGTTGGATCATGTAATGGTTGTGAATTCAACACAATCACTGCTATGTTTTTGGTTTGGATGTTTTGCTTCAGTGATTACATGTGTTTTTTGTTTGTTTGTACTGTTTTTATTTATTTATTCTACTGTAGAGGCATATAAATGTATACAGCACTGGAGTCCAAGACATAGTTACCCAAGGGGACAATAAAGTGTATGGTATGGTATAGAGGTGTGACAACACTAAACCTCCACCACCATCCTCCATTGTACTTTACTTTTTTATGATTCCACTTAATTTGTGCTTAAAAAAGAAAAGAAAATCGCAACAATCGATAGGATCTTATCGCAATTCTTGTTGTATCGCAATATAAATAAAAACAGCAACCAAGACTTGTAATGAAATCGGATCTCCACAAAACCATATCGTCCCAGCACTGTAATGTAATAATGTTCATAATGTACAGGTACAGGTAATGTACAGGGGCTCTTATCAATGACAAAGAAAAACATTTGCATTTGAATATGAAAATCAAAGCGCTTTAAAGTGAAATGCAGGTCTGTGTTCTTTTCTTTTAAATAAAAAAGTTTACTTTTTTTCCTAATTTCAGGAAAATTCAGCAGTAACTCTGTTGAAACATCGAAAATGCTTTTTTTCTTCAAGCGAAATGTAACTTTATTTAAACGGGAACAAGAATCAATTGCAGGCCCCTGAATTGAATCAATCTGAAATCGTATCGTGGCAGACTTTCTAATATCTGTAAATATTGTATTGCTGTCCTCAGAATTGTTATTGTATCTTGATTAAACTGATGAATAACAACCATAGTAATAACTTTGACTATTTCTATGACTTTTGTTGTTTTTCTAACAATGACAAGTGAGATTTATCGATCTATCATTGATGTATAAATGTACACTTTTTCTTTTTTTATTGTATAATAGCACTGTGAAGTCCAAGGCACATTTCCCATTGTGGCAATAATAGTCCACCTGACCTCTACTTATCATATTAAACACAATTACTTCATCATCTTGACTCGATTGTTGACACAATAGGAAACTGTAGGCGATTTAATTTTAGTGGACAAGGACAAGGAACAGGATGTAATAACGCAGCACAATAATCTTTTATCTCTTATCTGGTTTTAATAATGATGCAGGAGCCATAACTGTGGCTAAAATAAAAACATATTAATAACCCTGCCTTGAGCCAAAGTCAACAGAACTCATTCCTGTTTTTAACTGAAGTAAGGAGGGTTCTGATTTCCCAGGAGTCCTATTAGGCAGAGTTTGTCCAATAAATCATACGAACAATCAAGAAAAGCAGCGATAATTCAGGCATTGATGGCCACAGTTATTACAGGAAAAGGTCATTAAACTAGTTTAAACAATCATGTCATTGTAATGAAGTAAACGTTTGGTGAGTATTAATCAGAAAATAACATCTAATAAGGTTTGTAACTGCACTGCTGAGTCAGTTGTTGGGTTCTGTTGATAACTGAATGATCTTTTTTAAAACCTTTTTTTTCCCTTATGTTTCTTGTGTGACTGTTTCACACCTACTGAAACAGGTTCTTCACTGGAACATGCCATTTAAATATGTGACTTTAAATACAATATGCTGTTGAGGTTGGGAAAGATTTAGCCTTCAAACTGCATGTTCCAACACTCAGCATTCTGCAGTGAGCTCCCAAAATGTTCACAGACGTCTTCCCTGTCTGCAGAAGCTGTCAGGCCTCGAGCGTTTTAGACAGTGACGTCAGAAGAACGCAAGTAATCTCCAAAAACTGGGTCATATTCAAATCTTCCTCTGCAACTGGCCCATAATAGCTGGTAAGAGAGTAATTAATGCCTGGGCTTTTCACATTGTGGTCGATCTGTTTCAGCTAAATAAGAGATTGATTCTCTATGCAGTTGGGCACTATAAATGGTTTATTTTCATACTGTTAGCACAACAAGAAAAAAACGCAGACTCTTACTAAGCAATCTGATTAAACTCATTTACCTTTGTTAGGTAGGGCAACTAAAGAGTGCTGTGGGAAGGAGAGGGTGAGGTTGATATGCACTTTGGGAGTCAAACCAATGGCTTTATGGGATGCCTTCTCTACCAACTGAGCTAAACCAGAACCCCATAACTGTGCAAATGTAAATCACTTGTCAAGCTCTGAACCCATTGTCTATAATCCAACAATAAAATAGTTTCTGGGAGTGGTGGTGAACTTTTGGGGCATCCCTGTGTAGCCAGCAGTTAGCCAGAGCCTAAACAACTGACAGCCAAGTCTTCCATTTCTGATTGGAGGAGTGAATTGCATTTTCAGATAAAATCGCTAAATCATTTCTTGGTTTATAACATCCCTAAGAGTAGCGCCCATGCATCTGTTTGTATTCGGTCTCGGTATACTCACTACGGATTACTTCAACAGGAGAACCCAAAAAAATCTTTTTTTTTGCCATTTGCTTAACACTAACATGTTTTCAGCCAAAATCACAATATCATGATTGATCGCTGTATTGTGATATTATCCTTATTGTAGGCCATGTGTCATGTATCATATCATTAGCTAGCCTGCAGTTTCCTACCCCTAATCACGATGTAGATTATTACAATGTCAAAATGAAAAAGCTCAGTAAAGTCTGTTCTCAAGAGGACAAGGAAACAACTTTTAAAATCAAGTTTGTTCAATGGAAGTTAGTTTTTCATTTCTGATGCATCTCGGGGAGTCAGGACATCAAACCATGACTGGTTTTCATCACGACACAGCATCAAGCAGATTGTGAGCTCACTTTGGATCTCAGACTGATTGTTAGCTGTACCTGAATGCAGATATCTGTTTATAGAAATGTACAGACCATCATCAGATAACTTAAGGTTGGAGCCGGGTTGTTATTAAGGTGGATTCCTCTCTGCCTACTTTCGCTCTCTGCACAGACTGTCACCACAGCATCCCGAAAGGTGATAAGCCAATATTACACGGATAAATCAAGAGATTTATCACTAATTAACTTGTGTATATACATTCATATTCTAACATTGTTTTCTTTGGACAATTATTAAGAACCTTCACGCAAGACAGATCACAGGATAGTCTCACCTCTACTCTTATTATTATTTTTCCCCTCTCATCCAGCTCATGTAAAAAAGCTCATGTTTAACATCAGAGTGAATTCAATTAAAAATAATGAAGGGTCATAAATAACAAAGTTGTCTCATTGAGTGTAGCAGACAGAAACATATTCTTGTTTTTCTAGTCTTTACGTGAGTTTGACAGTGTGCTGCAGTATGATTAAGCTCCTTCCTAAAAAAAGAGCTACTGAATTCATTACGTTGACTCAAGACCTTTGGCTATCGACGGCTTTTCGCTAGGTTAATATATAATAAGATGTTATTCTGCGGTATCTATGTGATACCCTTTGTAGAGTATAACCCCTTCCATGAGTTCTGTCAACGTGTTAATTCTTCATTGTAGCAGGTGTCGTGTGATTTAGTTTCCTTTCTGAATGAGTAAATGGAAGGTAAAGGTTTAAGCCTACAGTTTGTTCATTCGGAGAGCATTAAGTAGACTTCTGAAGAATAAAAGAAACCTTTAATTAGAATACTGAGTGTGGGGACTTCTGCTGTGTAAGCCTTTTTTAACTCCAAAGTGTCATTTTTAAAAAGAGCCCTCATTTTATTGTAAGGCTAACTTAATGACTGTCAGTGGTTGGTATGACTTTATTGCACGTGTCTCGGACATCTCATTTAAGATTGTGTCATCATGAGGTTAAATATTCCGGACAGTGCCCATCTCTTATCATCTCTGTAAGCTCTCTCTCACTTTCCCTGTCCATCTGTACCGCTCTCTATCTATCCATCTCTTTGTCTTCCAGCATTGTGCCTGTGAGATGGGTTGATAGAGACATGCATTATTCATCTGTGTGTCCTTTCTGTCATTGCAGAGCTGAGCTCTGAGCAGAGGGGTGCAAACCAGAACTACAATCAATCACCCAGGGTCTGACACCCACCACAATGGGATATGTTTATTGGATGTCACAAAATATTCATGCAAATAGGAAAGTGTCGTGGGCTACTTTGTAAACACTGAGATTGTCTGGAGCCTTTTCCACACAGGTTTGTGTTCATTGGTATTCAACTCCTTAATGAAATACCGAAACCACCTGTTTCAGGAAAGACTTGACACTCTCAATAGTGATGGCAATCAAAATGCTGTCCACATGTGAGGCACTGTGTAGCAGTCTCTTGTGCCTATAGTTTTTAACTAACAGTACTGATCATGCTGACAGATAGGATACAGTCAATAGGTGTAATGCAAGGTTTCCTGATGTCATACTTAACTCCTTTGATGCTCACTTATGTATTGGTATTTCAATTGGAATGAAAAAAGTCCTTGGGTGCTCATTTAATCTTAACAAACTCAGTATCTTGATGAGTAAACACATATTTATGTGCGATGAAATCATGAGCATGGTTTATGCCTCCCTGATTTCTTCTCGAAAATATAGAGTCAGCTTTCAATGATCACATCAGAGCAGCACTGCGCTATTACAGAGTAAATAGGAAGACAATTCTGTGCAAAGTTAGGGGTAAAAAAAAAAACTGATGTGCTACAACACATCAACAATGTCATAACAGCAAGCTAGCTACAGCATTTTGCATTGGATCTTGTAACGTCAAACCATGAGCAGACCAAACATATTAACACATTTGTGATACTAAGATGTTTCTTCACTTGGAATGGACGAGTAGGTTTTTGCACTAGCATCCTGAAACGTGCAAACTTTTCTTAAGCTCGAAAAAAAAAGAAAGGTACTGCATATAGAAAAATCCTAATTTCTGAACCAGTGCTTTGAATTCATCTATCATTTCTTTATATGGCACCATCCCACAGCAAAAATTAATTCATGACAATTACTATATAGGTCCTAACGGTATTCTTTGAATTATTATTAACAGAGGCAGAACATTAATCCACCAATCAGCAAGCACTTGGTAACAGTGGAAAGGAACAACTTTCTTTTCACGGACAGAAACGTCAAGCAGAACCAGGCTCACTGCAGTGACAGTATGGGCGGAGAAAAGTGGGATATGTGACGACCCTCTGGCCTCACCTTCTTTCCTCTTGTGTTGCAGGTTCATGTAATTGGTAGGCATGGCTTGTCCAATCAGCCTGACTGAGCACCTGGGCCCAATGCTCCCATCACAAGGAAAGCTGCCACTTTATTGTCTGCTCAAAGAGACTTCTTAGCATTCACTGTGTTCGGTTACTTTAGCTTCCTTTTGCATCCAACACAAACACACTACACTTTTCACACACCCACTCCCGCCACTTCACATCTTATCTTCTCTTTGCAATTTGATCTATCTTTCTGTTAATAAATTAATGAAATCAAGTGTAATCTTGGTGTCTATCTCTTTGTTTTCCATGACTTTTGAGCCGGTCATGTCAAACAAACAGAAAAACATTGTGCACCATGTTACAGTATGTTACACTACTGGGTAAAGCAAAATGTTGTTCCCCTTTGACTGCATAAAAACCCTGAGGCAAGAGTCATTGTTGACCCTCTCAGAAAACCTGATTTAAAGGTGATTTGATGGAAAGTGACCTGAAAATTCAAGGATGTGGTAATTTGTCTGTGCTACTTAATAACAAATGGCAGGAGGGTGTTTCTAGTCTGACTTTTAAGTTGGCTGCCTGAGTTAGTCATGTGTCTCAGCAGGAAGACAAATCACATTCATCTTCAAGCAGTAATTAAAAGAAGACATTTGCACCATGAGGTCTAAAAGTTTGAGTGTCATCACGGCGGTTGATTAAAGTGTTATTTGAGGACAAATTGAAGTCTGCATTGTCTAATTGAGTCACACAGCACTGAATATGAGCCTTCCATTATTTACAATGTGTGTGGTTGATGCTTTTTATACCCAGAAAATGTGTCCAGTTCATTTTCTGCAATATACAAATGAGAAGAATCTAAGTAGAAACTTTGTGAGGAGAAAAAAGTGCTGATGCTTAAAATGTAATTACGAATTTCAAACAAAAGGCTCGAAATGTAAAATTGGTCCCCTAAATTCTCCTCTGTTCCTTATTTATCAGAAAAGTCAATTTCATGGCTAATGGATTCATTACTGTGGTCATGCTTGAAGAGCACTCTCTGATAAAACTCACCCAGGAGTTGAGAGCTAATCCGCAAGAGCACAGGTCTTAATAAGGTCCTCTCTCCATCATTCTGTTTCTTTCACATGGTGACATCACAGGGGAGTTCAAATCTGACCCTTTATATTTTCATTCATCTCCTTTAAAGTTGTGTCTGCTGTGCGTGGAGCAAATCCAACAACACACGAGAGAAATCTCCTTGTGCAGAAAAAAAGGGCACAGATTTGCCTCAGCTGCTTGTTTCACCACAGACAATTTATCTGCTGTTCAGGGGGAGGGAATTTCTGCAAAGGTCCAGCTAGACAAGACGACTCTGTGCTGCATACTAATGACAGCCAACTGTTTCCACCACACCGCCTCGTCATCCCGCATTCCAGCCATGTTCTCCTGCTGTCATACTGCAGTGGAGATGGAGCGCTTTATGAAGCGGTGCTCTAATGCAGCACGTGTAAATCTGGGACTTGTGTTGGAAATTGATTTCCGTATTGTCATGCAGATGGGTTTGGGCCTCGCCCCTGTCACGCTGTCTTTTCCCCCCCTACAAGCTCGTCCTACCACGCCCCAATATCCTGAATCAGCAGAAAGCATGACCTGACAGAGGCTGATGATTGTGAAAGCACAGGAACGCTGGCTGCATTTTCACCTACCTAATGCCACATACATGTGGTACATTAACATGGGATGTGCTTTACAAAACACTACAAATCACCTTCCTCCAGGGGCGGACTGGCCATCTGTGTTTTCTGGAGAATCACAGAACGGCCGGTACTCCAGGACGGCCGGTGGCCGCCACGCAGTCATCACCAGTTTTATTTTTTTATTTTTTCCTGCTAATCTACTGTTTCACACTACAGTCCGGTAGGTGGCAACAATGCGTCTTTAAGTTGGATGCCAGCCGGCAGCCGCCTGTGCCCACCAGCTAATTGAAAAAAAGAAGAAGTAGTAGCAGCGAAGACGATCTTTGGTAGTAGTAGTGAAGCACAAAAATATGGATAACGTCGGTAAAAAACACAAAGAAAAGGGTGGGGCTGAGAAGGCGAGGGGAAAAAAAATGCGTCATTTAGAAAGTGAAGCCGCTAAATGTTGCAAGCTCACTGAAATGTTCAGCAGCACAGCCGGCAGCAGCACTGAGGCACAAGTTGACGTTAGCAGCAGCATCCAAGAAGTTAGCAGCATGAGTGAAGAAGAGAGTGTTGAGGCGAGCCAGACAGTTGTGCAGCCTCAGCATGGTAGGGCCACCTGTGATGATGAGGGACAGAGAGATGAGCTGGTGGAAGTTCCACAGACAGATACAGGGCAAGTAAGTATGGAACAGGACATGAGAGAGGGAGAAAGAGAGTTACTTGCTGGCTGATGTTAGCAAATGTTATTCAGGTGTTGCTACATTTTTATCTATACCCAGTTTGTGTTGCTCAGTACAATGCAAAAAATTAAATGAAATAAAATAAAGTGAAATAATGATTATAGTAGTTAAAAAAGCTCCACTTTAAACATTTTAGGTGTAAAATGCCACATGCAGTAATATTAAGAAATAGGCTATATATGGTACATATAAAAAACTGTTTTACTTTTTAAAGTGTTGTTAACATTACAGTTTTCTGATAATACTTACAAACTTTGAAGACTTTGAATACAGAAGTTACATTTTTAGTGGTGTATTTTCATTATTATTTGTGCAGTAAGTTAATTACTGCATAATTGAATTAAGATTATTGAGTAATAAAGTAATCATAAAATTGCATGGAATAGATGATGTTATAATCAACATCAGTGCTATTGCTGTAATTTGGATGGTATCGTGTCATGAGTCATGATTAAAGTATTGTGACATCTGTGCCAGGAGTTGATGACTTTCCGTGTACTGACTGTTGTGGGCCGGCCGAGTCAAAGTCCAGGGCTGTTTTGTAGTCTCAGTCCGTCCCTGCCTTCCTCTATTTCCTAAACCACATTATTCCAATTAATACTGCACTAGTCAAAACAGTGCACTTAAACCTTCATCATGTTTATGAACAACTTTGCTGCTTTCGTTTCATCTCTTCTAATCTTACACTCTCATGCAATATTCACCAGAAGGCTGTGGGCTTATCCTGATGAACCACAAGGGCTAAATAATCCACTCTTTTGTTCCCAATCTGATTATTCCCTCTTTTTCCCTCTCCCCCCTTGCACTTCCTGCACTCTCTTTTTTGTCATCCACACTTTTTGAACCTTCAAGGACACAAGGATTTAACAGACCGTGCTAAGCAGTACAGGTACCTCCAGACACACATGCACAAACATAGCTAATGGAGTGTGTAATGTTGTGGTCAGTAAAGAAAAAATGAACAGTTTTCTGTGTGTTTGCAAGCTATTTGTGTGAGCAGGATCAGTACTCCTGTCTAATCCAGTATAATGGACCAGCCTCACTGGTCCCTATTGATTTTCAACTTAAGTGGGAGATAGATCCTCAGAAGAGAGATTGAGTTAATATCTCTGGCTGCCAGTTAGAGAGAATTAGATCTATTTAAACTCTGGCTCTTAACTGTTGGAGAGACTTCAACTGGAAGAGGTGAGATCAAAGAGTTGGAATCACTATCTTACACATGTATCTTTATTTACCACACTAGCAAAGACTCAGTGTTGGGGGTGCAAACAAAACCGATCAGAGGTCAAGTGCTTTTGTAAAAGCGTGATGAAAAAACACACCTCATGTTCAGTTGTCAGCGGTATATAGTGAAAAAAATGGGAAAAAAATAAAGCCTTCAGAGTTGGTGTGCCTTGGCAAAACAGCAATCAGCTCTTTAAATAGCTCCCCCAGACGTCCTGGCCAATTATTTATGAATAATAATTAAACAACTTGCATGGAGACATGTCACAGTTCAAAAAAACATCATCCATCTTTTCTTCCATCCCAGTACTCATTGCCAAAGGGGAGGTGGTGAAATAAAAAGTGTGTGTGGGGGGGGGGGGCAAGGTGTTAAAGGTAAAAAAAAGAGAGATGCAAAGCAGAAAAAACACATTTTTGTATATTGTGATCAATGTGTGAGGTGGATGCCTGCTGTCAATATTAACAGGAAGGAGAGGATCTAGAAATAGTACGGAGTCAAGTATCTTCATTAAAAAGTGTTTCAGGGTCAAGAGTTATTTTGAGGTGTGATTATTTCTGGATCAAAGGTGTATCTCTGATTCCAGCTTCTCACATTTAAACAACAATATTATAATTTCTCATTTTCTCCTCAGAAATAAGAGGTTTAGCTAATATATTACCAATATCTTGTATTCAAGAAGTTTGCCTTTATAGTATAAATCAAAGATTTACAGTGGTGACCCTGACGACTGAATGTTATTTCCAGTGAGAACACAACTCCACATGACAGTAATAAAATGTCTACTGATAGTGGATTATAATAGAACCACTATCATTGAAAGTGTTTTCTAAAGCATGCTCCATCTGAGTATAATGACCAGAGCCACTGAAGTGTATCACATTTTGGGAATTGGACAAGCTTGGTCCATCATCAAACATTACTCACCATCAGTGTTCAGTTTATTGTAAATATTAACAACATGACACACTAGAAAGCCTGTGTCATCTTTTTTTATGCTGCCTGATTTGCATTTATATAATGTGATGCTAAAATATTACTCTGACAGTTGTGATTACATGTTAGTCGATTGTTGACTGGCTATGGCAAGTATGTAACCAAATGCTACATACAATCCAACTCAGGTTGAAAACTTCAGACCGTTTTTACTTCTAACTTCCCTGTCAAAAATGCTAGAGGTCTTTAAATCAGGTCTATGAATTCCTGTCTAAGAACAATCCGATTGACCCAAATCAGTCTGACGTTAAGCAGGGCCACTCTACTGAGACTTCATTATTGTAGAGCTGATGGTCAGTTCTCACTTCTATTGCTCCTAGACCTGTCAGCTGCCTTTGACACAGTGAACCACCAAGTCCCACTCTCCACACTTTCTGAGCTCGGTATATCAGGATCTGCCCTCCGCTGCATCATGTCCTATACCTCTCAGGGAGATCTTTTAAAAGTATCTTGGAAGGGAGAAGTGTCCAACCCACATAGCTTATCGAAGGGTTGCTTCAGGGGCTAGTGCTTGGTCCCCTTCAATTCTAAATATACACCACCTCACTTGGTGCAATCATCTGCTCCCATAGTTTTTTCTAAATAGATTTCTAGCTTGGATTAACCAAACTCGTGCCCACAGCATCCCCCCCCCTCCCGCCTTGATGAAGAGCTAACCTTTAAGATTAATGTGGCCTCTATTGCCCAGTCTCTTCAATTTGCCCTGTACAACATCAAAAAGATAAGGGCCTACCTGTCAGGGCATGCTACATAGCTTCTGGTACAGGCTTGTGTTATATCACACATTGACTACAGTAACTTCTTACAGGCAGATCCCCTGAACACTCAAACCTCTGTAGATGATCCACAATGCAGCAGCTCAACTGGTCTCAACCTACCCAAAATAGCACATGTCACTCAACTACAGATGTACCTCCAATGGCTCCCAGTTGCGGCATGGTATTCAAAACCCTATTTGTCACTTTATCATCTGCAGTACTTTACCCCCCATTATAATCTAAAAATACTTGTCTACATTTAGCTCTGGTTGGGTGGTACAGCCTGTATTCAAAAACTATGCAGCAATTGCCATACAGCATTGTTCATGGTGTGTGGCTTTGGTCTGATATAGCACAAAGGGACAGAAGAATTACATTTAGGACCTGTAGGCATAATCCTTTATGGTAAATGGATTTGAGCTTGTAAAGCGCTTTTCTAGTCTCCTGATTATTCAAAGCGCCTACCCACTCACACCCATTCACACACTGATGGAATTGGTTGCTATGTAAAGTGGCCATCAGAAGTAACTAATCCTATTCATACACATTCATGTGTTGCTGACGAAGCAGGTAAGCAACTTGGGGTCAAGTGTCTTGCCTAAGGATACATCGGACATGTGGCTGCAGTAGCTGGTGATCAAACACCTAACCTTCCAGTTGAGAGACAACCGACTCTACCAACTGTGCCACAGCTATCCCTGAGCCACGGTTGAAGAACCCCATCTTTACTTTGCAGTGCAGACCTACATGGGTTTTTCCAATACAACTCCAATTGAAAATACCATGGAAAAAAGTATATTAGTTAAAACAACCACGGTTTTTACTTAAATGACTTCTATCAACTGCTCATCCAATCAAAGACCAATCAGAGCTGAGCTCAGAGACTATAAATCCTTATGAGCTCCACCTTAATCCTAATTGTGAAAACCAAGAGTTGGTTCAATTATCTCCACATTTGCATACTATCTCCAGTTCTGAAATTCTGGGATCAGTACTGGGATCATCTTCATGCATTTTTTTCTTCCTAATTTTTGCTCCCCCTTCATCCTTCTATCAGTTCTGCATGCAGAATATGGCTAAATCAGTGCAATGCCCCCCTGAATTCTCCTTGACTTTTCTAGGTCATGATGATAAGGGCCAACACTTTGACTGCCTTTCTTATCTAAAGCTGAAAACCTCTTGCATGACATTTTGGCACTTGAAGAAAAAAATGAGCCCAGGTACATGTATTAATAGTCTCAATCTGTAATTGAAAAATACAGAGTACAGTAATCTTACATAGGCCCAAAACGTCAAAATACAACAATGATCCACATAGCACTGATGGGAATTAAGTCCAAAGAATTCTAGAGTCAACTAGTCTGTGTTGAAACTACCTTTGCATTGATTCTAAAGAATGAGTTAATAAGCTCCCCAGCCATTAAATCCAATGACAAGATCCCCAACACAGTAATTCATTAATGACAACAAGATCAAAATGTAATTTAAGTAACTGGTATAGCAAGGGCTCATAGGCCTAATATGGATTGAATTCCTTGATCTGTCTCTTAGCGATGGCTTCATAAGTAAATGCAAACCTTTTACCTTTGTCTAGAAAAAAACTATTATTTAAATCCATAACACAGCAAAAACTTGTTCTGAAAGAAACTGTACTAGTAGTAAACATTCAAAGACTTGCACTGTACCCTTGTGGTTGAATTTTTACCTATGGTCACTCAACATAATTTTAATGACATGTATTTTCTGAAATTTGGGAATAAATTTGGAAACTTAAAATACATTAGAAATTGATTCTTGTGTGATTCAATTTTCCCACCATTCTCTTCATCCTTTGTAATTAAGAAAATAGGACTGAATCCAGAGTTAACTGCATCCATACAACGTGACTATCCATGCTGCCACAGAGTGGATCAGGCTGCGTGCGATGCAGGAATAGATAACAGCACCTCCTCTTTACTGCCTACACTGAGTGCGTTTTTCTTGTAAATGGAAAATGTTCACCACCTGCTACAGTAGAGCAAGCCAGCACCCTCTCAGCCAGGCCCAGCCACACACACAGATACACACACACACAACACACTCCTGGTCTTCTAAATATGTAGGCGGAAAAACGCCATCTACCCGCTAACAACCGGAATGTCTCCCTACATGTGTGTGAACTCCAGTGCCTCCTCCTTCCTATGCATGTCTCAATCGTCTCTTGACAGGGAGGGGAATTATCAGCTTCACCCATTACCTTCTCCAATGATCACCAATGCTACCTGATGCACAATGAGATGACATAGAAGGATAAAGAGAATAGCTGTTCAAAGAAGGAGCAGTGAAAAGATGCAATGAACAGGTTGAGAGAGAAAATCAGTGCCACAGTGCAGTAGTAGTAGTTGTGTAATGATCCATCAATCTGGACAAATATCGATTGGTTCAACAACAATCCAATCGAATTCATGAAAACATTGATTTTCCTAGTCATCTTTTAGATATGGCTTTTTTTTTTTTAAGTCCTACCACACGCCTGTTTCACAGTTTCCACCCAGTTGTGTGTCAACCTGAACATTCAAACAATTTTAGAGGCAAGCGGACACATCTAAGAGGATGAAGAAGATACTCCATCCCTTCTTAGAATAAAGCAACTGTGTGGAAACATTTTGGAATTTGGAGAAAAGACAAGTCAACAGACAAAGCACATGTGATATGTAAACAATGGAGATATATTTTATCAACAAGAGATAAAATACACAGGGAATACAACAAACCTGGGTGGGCACCTGAAAAAGAAACACAGCATTGACCTTTATGCTAATGTTAGTTTTATTGTAGGTGCTGCTGCCTGACCAACTTTTTCCACAAAAGCTGAACAGCTCCCTATAAGTGATGGATATTACATTTGTCATGTCTTTGTTCTTTTTTTCAAAGACATGAGGCCTTACAGTGTTGTTGAAAAAGATGGTTATCAAGAGCTTCTCCACTCTTTGTTCATAAGACACTAAATTTGAGTGGCTGTTTACAGAAAACTACTTTTTTTGTTAGTGTTTTGTTCTGAATTATGTAAAACAAAAAAACTGTATTTTATATCTCTGAACCTGGGAGCACAGCACATAAACAGAATCTTATAAAGTCAAGGTAGTGAAACATAGATATGTTCATAATTTAAAAGTATCAGTGTTCAATGAATAAAAGAAAACATTTGCATTTTAACATGAAGAATGTGGTATTCACAGTCTAACACATGGGTGTTAGACAGCTCTTTTTCCTTTTGGTTAAAAAGAAGATTGTTTTTCATTTCAGTATCAAACCATTCAGCAATATGCATCCTTCCATTATCTATGCTGCTTTTTCCCATTCAGGGTGGCGGGAGGCAGGAGCCGATCCCAGTTGTCACTGGGCAGTAGGCGGGGTACACCTTGGACTGTTTGCCAGCCAATCACAGGGCCGACATATAGAGACAGACAACCAACCACATTCACATTCACACCTACGGGCATTTTAGATTCACCAATTAACCTAACGCGCATGTCTTTGGACTATGGTAGGAAGTCGGAGCACCGGGAGAGAAACCACGCATACAAGGGGAGAACATGCAAACTCCACACAGAAAGGCTCCTGAACAACAGGGATTTAAACCAGGAACCTTCCCGCAATGAGGAAACAGCATTAACCACTACACCACCCTGCAGGCCGATTCAGCAACATAAAAATCTCAAAACATCAACATTTCTTTGTTGGGTTTTTGCTTTTGATGAAATATAACTGATTGTGTAAAATGGTTACATGATATTGTCTGAAATTGATCACAGGCCCCTGCGACAGACTTCGTGACATTGTCAAGTATCGTATGGTTATCCAAAGAATTGATAAAATATTATATTGTGATGAAACTACTACGACTGTACAGTCTACTGAAACAAATTGAGTAATGTTAAAAACATACATCATTATGCAATGATGTGGGACTTGATTGCATTAAATGTCAAAGACAGAGGTGACAAAGGTTCGCAAAAGACTAGATTTGAGAAAAGACTGAGATCAAGTCTTTAACCCTCATATAAATGACACCTTGTTGTAATGTAGGCAGATGGCCAGATATCATCCATCCTGATGGTTTTGTCTTTTTTTTCCCCTCCATTTTCTCACAAACCCATAACCATACACCGGACTGACAGGGCCTTCTTGCTTGCCATCTGCTTGCAGTGTTTGGTGCTGGAGCATGTATTTCCAGTTTGAGATTTCTCCTGTTGGGGCCATCATTTATGACTCACTCTGACACTCCTAAAGATGGCTTAGCCCTCCATCGCACAGATCACTTAAACATTTTATTCACATATCTTCATTTTAATAGGCCTACGTCTAAGACAAATCAGTCTTGACATTTAAAATTGAACAGAAAAACAACTTTGTTTCTCAACCGATTCCATCAGGACTCCCCCCGAAAATTGTTTTATCTCAGTCAATAGTGGTTTTCAGTCTCAGGGTAATGCAAAGAGTGTTTGAATCGAGACCAAGCTGTTGTTGGATGCTTGTTTTGCTAAGGCCTGTGAATTTCTTACAGAGCCTAGCAGAAATCCAATCTCTACCGATCATCCAGCCTGCAAAAGAAATTACAGTCAATTTTTCAAGTGGAACCAAAATCTAATCTGTTTGTTTAATGATACGAGGCTCCTTTCTACAAGGCCCAATAAACAGCCTGTTTATATGTCTCTCTGCCTCACAGCTTATCACAACCGACATTTAAATACCCTCAAGAGCACACCTAACACTTTCAGACCTGTCATTAAAGACACCTTGGTACATCTTAGTTATAGCTGGAGTATGTTTGAATCCTATATATTCCAATCAGAAAAAAATATAGTTTACAATTTTATGGTGTCCAATATGATTTCATGTTAAAAAAGATGAGTGTACAACAATCACTCCGCTTATTTATTCTGACTCCATCTTTTTTGCACGCAACAAAACAGATAAAGAGGGCATGTTTCAGCTACATTCCCATGATTGATATTTGTGGTATTCAATTTAAGACTTTTTTGGGTAAAACCAACAATACAGCAAACAACTATCTTATTTTTAATCATGTTTCCATAACTACCAAATAAATTGCCATAGTATATCATGTATTTTGTTGTCCCAATAACAATATTAACCATATTTTAATATGGTAACTAATTTGAGTCCTTTGCCTTTGGCAGCAATCCCAAAGTGGGCACTCAAGGAACCGAAGAGATGCCTTATATTTTGAATACATTGGAATTAATGTTATTAGTAGAGCTGTAACAATTTATGATTTAATCTATTAGTTCCTAACTAATCACACACTATTTTCACAATCAATCAGTTCTTGTAGCTTAATTGTTCATAGCTTCCGGTTTCCTGTATGACAGTAAACTTAATGTCAGAGGAATTGGACAGTAGTTTATTTTTTTTTTTATATTAACAGCCTTTCAACCCTACACAAATATACATTGCCAACTTTCAAAGTTCCAGTGAGCCTGCCTGGCTTTCTGTCTGGATAAAGTAAGATCAATGCAGAGATGAGTAAGAGCCTGAGAGCATCAGAATCATCTGATGATGCTGATAGAGACCAATTCACAGCGAGGCAAAAATCTGTTAATTGAAAATGATCAGAAAATAACTCAACCCCACTAAGAACTCTATATAATTTTCTTGGTTCTTCCTACTTTCAAGTGACTAATACTTGATTTCTAATGGCACCACCGGATTGAGTGGTTTAATGGTAGGTTTGATCCAAACACACAACACAGGATGTACATATTATAGAGCTGAGTATGAGTCAGCCAAGGTGACGTCAGCAGGGATGCATTGATTACATAGAAAAAGTGTGTATCAACTTAAAATGACTCAGAGCATTAATATTCTAATAGCACCCCCTCTGCACATGCCCAAACACACACACTTTCAGTCACACATTTGCCAGTTGGTTCCTTGAGAGTGAAAAGTGCTGACAGAAGTGACCAGCCTTGTGATATGTACACCTTGTGCCAGACATTCAAGGGCAAAAGCCTGGTCCAGCCATAGGCAGGACCTGCCCACACAGACTGGCACCATACTGAGCAAGAGTCATCTTACCAGAGCATGAAAGAGTGGACTAAACTGCACCTGGTGTGTTTGATGCTCTAAAAGGCTAAATAACCTGCAGCGATTTAAGGACATTAGACTACTCCTGAAAACGGAGAGATACATTATCTTTCATTCCCCATCCGCCATTGGATGAGTTGTTCATGGCAAGGTGTAATAAATGTCTGAAATCGCTGTGCGTTGTAAACACAGTACTCAATACAAATATGAGAATCTAAGTGCTGCATTTAACTCAAAATGACATATAATTGACATCTATTTCCTTCCATTCATATAGTAATGAGTGACAGGAAAATATACTGGCTTCAGATTTTCTGAAACATATTAAGACTTGTGATATCAAGGCGCCGGGAGCCTAGCGGTTAGTGTGCATGCTCCACGTACGGAGGCTTAAGTCGTCAGGAACGGGCGACCCAGGTTTGAATCCAACCTGTGGCTCCTTTCCTGCATGTCGTTTTCCACTCTCTCTCTCCCTGGTAACTGACCATCCTATCTCTAAAATAAAGGCATAAACCACCCCAACAAAAATAATCTTAAAAAAAAAAAATATATATATCGTATATTGACGTGGATGTTAGAAGAAGTTTGGTTGCTGTCAAAATACTACGTTTGTGTGACAGACATAGAGACAAAGGTACTGATCTTTATGCCACAGCTGCCTTTAGGCGGCCCTTAACGAAGAGGAAGCGGCCGAGGAATGAATGGCTATCCTGGCTGTCAGAACTAAGGCTGTGGCCCATTAGACACAAGAGGCCTCACTGACAAGATGTAACTGGGGACAGGCTCAAGACTTCATCTGTCACCAGCTAATTATTGTTAGGTTCTAGCAAGGAAAGTGAAAAGGAAAGGAACCAGGCAAAGGAACGAGGCAGCAGGTAGAAATTATTTTTTATTTAAAGGAAGGAACAAAGGCAGAAGGCTTGACTCCTGCAGTCATTATCTGCCAGGTGTAATACTGGAACCCTTACACACAGGCATTACATTTCATTTAGTGTAGGGCAGTTGTCAAGTGGCAAATGAATCACTGTACAGATGAAGCTCTCATGGAGGAATACGACGTTAGGAATCCCCTTGTTGGCTTTTGTTATTTTTGAGGATTAGTAAAGCATCCTTCAAAAGTGTAGATTACTGGGGTTCCCTGGTAGCTAACATGGCAGAGCCTCAACCAAGAACTACAGCTGAAGCCTAAATACGAAGGTTCAATTTCATGTGTGACTTCAGCCTGGGCTGACCTTAAGCCATCCCATGACTCTACCACATTTCCTGTCCCTCTTCAGCTGACACTTTCTATTTAAAGCTTAAATGTCTGCAGAGATCATCAAAAAGCTGAATAAATGCATATACTCATGTCTGGGCTTGTTTATGTGTGGGCTTTAGTGCATGAAAACATGCGTACGTGTACAATAAAGAGTAACTCTTCTTATTGGTTTGCCTCCTGTTGGCTTTCACAGGCCCATCTATTTAAGGTTAATCCCTTCATCCCCCTAAAGAGTTCAAATCAAAGGAGATACAAGAGAGAAAACAAGAATCGTCTGGCACATGTTACATCAGGGCCAAAAGGTTCAGACCACAAAGTCTTATTTGCATTAGAGTGATGACGGATCACCACATGCTGTACATAATGCACAGGCCTTAAGCATCATCTCTCCGCACTGAAAACTTTGAAAAAAACAAACTATATCACGATTAATGTTTCACTTAACATTTTAAGGATCCACATATTGTTGTATTACATTGATACTGTGCTTCTAACTGTCTGAACATTTTTGTGTGGAGGACTCTATTTTTGTGCTTTATAGACTGTGTGCCCTACCTGAAAACTAAGTTTCAGGGATAATACAAATGTGTATCCTCTGCTTACAGGAGCAATCCCTGAACTCGTTGCTGTGTCCTATTACAGGTCCTGAAATACATTTTTCATTTATAGGGGGAGTTCACCCCTTAAATTCTTTATACACTTTGGGGGGTGTAATTGTAGCCCATTAGCTTTAACGTTTGCCTACTTGGTCAATTTGACCTCCAATTGCATTTCACTCTCTTTTTTGCAAATTAGCATTATAGATTCTCTATACTGTATGGAAGTCATTTCCGATCCAGTCCCCCTGATTTTGCCTCACAGCAGCAAAATTAATTATATTGTCTTTTATTGTGCTACAGTATATCAATATTAAGTATAAAATGTATCTATTTCAGTCCTTTCCCCATGCAACCGTTCAACAAAGCCGTTCAACAAATATGGCAGGATGAGAAAAAATATCTAAGAGATACATAAGCATAAGAAGCAGTGTTATTTATTCTATTCATTGTGCTATATCCTCCAACTAATTCAAGAGTTTGTTCAAAAACAAACGTAAAATTCTCACCTTGCTAGCTTTCAGTTGCATTTTTAATAAACATAGACCTCTCCTTACAAATCCACTATGGTTTTCCTCCCACGCACCCTTTCTCCACTGGGTCTTTATCTGAAACGTAAACGCAGCCATGCCCAGATGGACTCTCGGTTTCACAAGATCACAGAAGAACTAGAGAGAGCGAACAGGTTGTTTTGCCTTTCCAAAGTAGATGTTCCTGTTCAGTTGGTTCCTGTTTTGACATAATGTTTATTAAGTAAGTACGTAATGGGATATACGATCAGGAGTGTTTGTTTTTGTGTTTCATTTTGAAATTGACCAGATGCTCTATGCATCCCCTTTCGACTTCCTGTCCGGGTTGCTCTGTTCTGTTCAGCTTGACACGTGCTTGCATCAGGCTCAGTCAGCTGATGTTTGGAGAGGCACTGCTAGCAAGTGCAAGGCATGTGCAGTGCAAACAAATGCATTGACCAGAGATGGCGCGATCAGCTCTGGAGTGCGTGGTACTGACGAAACGGGGTACACGTATTTAGTGGAAATTGCCATTTATGTCACTTATTCTAATTCTGTGTCTACAGCCACTCTGTACACACAGCGCAAATGTTTGGTTCTATGTGCGAATCTCTCACATTATATCTTGTGGGGGGAAAAAGAGAAAAAGATCATAACCACAATTGTAGACCAGATTGTTCCAATTTTTTCTGTAACCTTCAGAATGTCTCACTTGTTAGCCTGCTTCTTTAAGCAGCAACCCCTCTAACAATTTTAGCACTTACCTTGGTATTTGGTCCAAAAAAATAATAACACTTTTATCTGTGTTGCCTTAAAATTCCTTTGTGCATTGTCCATCATCTTTACCATCAGTGACATTGCCCTACACAGCTAACACAACTGGAGTTGCTTTCTGTGGCAGTTAGCTTCATTTAAGAACAGATTGTATGTGCCATTTTCATTTTGGGCTCCTAATTTTAATGTCCCCCTTTTTACATTGTATAAAATAAATAGAATAAGAGTTAGGGTTATTAAGACCTAACTTAGAAGTAAGACCTTTCTTTTAATGGACAACATGGACAAATTACTTTTGGGGAAATGCTAACAATGACTCTATAATTGCCCACTACTCTGACAATAGCATAAAATGGCAGTAAATGTCATTGTGCTCCATTAAGAAGTCCTTTGTCTGAGTTGCTGTAGTCCTCAGAGCCTAATGGTCTTTGTAGTCTTGAGCATGTCACTTCTTACAAGAGAGGAATGTCCTCTCTTTTTGGCCCCATGTGGCTATGGAACACTGGAATAAGGCCTTGTATTAGTAGACAGACTGCCAGGAAAGCCAGTGGGGCTGACAGGATTAGAATAAAGACAGCACAACAGTCTTAGATCTTAATAACACAGACACACAAGGACAGTGACAAAAACCCATTCACACACTCAGATACACAGCCTCAGGGGCCCTAAATGTCCTTTACACAGGACTAATCAATTAATGCACATGTAAGACATGGCATAGGCAAAATCCACTAACTAGCTGACCATCAAGTAATCCTAAGAAAACAAACTGGTTACTGAAGGCCTTTAACTACTGTAGTTGTTGAAGGAGAGATGCTGCTTTAAGAAAATTCCCCATTTTCCAGATACATGTCCCCAGAGGTAGCAGCATGACCAGACCTAATGAGATGACAAACACTGAGTGCTCTGATGGCTGACTGCCTTTAGGGAGAAGCATGAATGTGTGTTTATCTGCAGTGTGTGGTTGTCCTCTATGTGCTCCCCCCGAAGAATTATCTGTCCTCTGCACTCACACCTCCCAATGGGTGAGCATGGGGTCCCCCATGCACTCCCTTGCGTTCCCACGCCTTGGCCGGCGCTCTTTGACATGACTAACGTAAACAGATGTTTTGCTGCGACAGGAAGTGGCTGACTTCTGAGGGGGCCGATGGAAAAGAAGCTGTTGGTCTCCGTGACACAGAGCAGTGAGGAGGTTACAGTAGAGCAGGAAACAGTATGCAGGGGATGTTTAGGATTGATGAGGCTGCAGGAACAGTCTTTTTACCATATGGTCAGGGTTTACCAGTTGGGTTCATCTAGTTCAGCTTCATGGTTTTAACCTTAGTAACCTGCAAAACCATAAAGAATAAAATCAATGGCAGAACAGGGGGGGAAACACATGATTAAGTGCAAGGGAGAGGGAAACACGCCACCAGAGAGTAAGAGAACATCACAGCTAGGTGTCATTAGATGTAACCACACCCACATTTTAAAGCTTGAACAATCCATTAGGAAGGCAACAATCACGGAACTCATGATCTTTTAATTGCTGTTGATATAGCCATCTTTTTTGGGCTTCCTATGTAGCCAGCAATTAACCATATAAGAACTTCTTGCAATGGCCTATTTTCAGTGCGGTTGCTTAATTTAGTCTAACTAGCCACAAGAGAATCAAGAAGAGTTTAAGTGGAGAGATGAGATCTAAGAGCGTCTAACATTGCCAGCAGCACATGCACGCAAATATCTGTTTACAGACATCAATTAAAGCTGACTCGTCATTAGATGACTGTCGTTGGTTCCTGGAATTGCATTAGGACAGATTGCCTTTCACCCCTTTTGCTCTCTACATGGATTGTTTTCCTGTATTGAGCCAATGCATGCAGAAACACTAGTAGTCAATACTACTCAAACAATGAACGGAAACCAATACACTTCCAAGACCAGAATCTGGTCCAGCCCATTTTAATCCAAAACCTGTAAATATCAATTGGGGAGGAAAAGTAAAGGACATTTTTCTATGTTGCCAAACTTGCTAGAAAAACAGCTATATACATTTCACAACATTAAACAAGTAAAGGTCCTCAAAATCATCTTCAAAATTACAAACTCCATAATTGTCCTACAAATGACTATCAATAGTCTATCAATAGTCTTGCCCAATTGGGGATATCCCATTATATAGTTCCTGCTAGATATATTTTTTGAATAGGTTGAAGCTGCATTAGGTAATTATAACATGCTGGAGTAGTAAGTAAAGTAAAGTGTAAGACATTAGGAGAAAAAATTGTGGATGAGTACAAAGAGTTTTATTCATCTATTGCTACAAGTAGACCACATTCTCCCACCTAATTATTTTACATTACAAGATAATTTAAAACTAATGAAAAAAATAACCAGATATAAACACAATATTGCATTTCTTCTTCAGCTGCTGTCCGTCACTCTGGAGTGTTTAACGTTTATCGTATGAGAATGGGCATATTTTAATCTCTCTCTTCTTCCTAGATCCGGGCGCTTTCATCTCTTACCAAATGAGTATCAAACCCAAGGTATCCTGGGGCACAGGCCAAAGCAGACTGCCCTGTGATCAAACACCAGGCAAAATCCAGAGGACCTTCAAATGTTTCTTTTTCCTTCCTATTTTTATACTTCTTGTTCATCATCCTTTTAGGAAAATCCTCTGGGGTGCTCTATGGATTATTTAGGAAGCCGACCAAATTGTTCAATAATGGAAGAAAAATGTATTTTATAAAAAATTCAGTCAAACACAAACAGGAGCAGATCATTATTCGTCTTTCTCTTTCTGTGCTCAGGTCCATGTGAGGTTGGACCAGAGGCTTCTCAAAGTTTGCAAAAAGAACAATAAAATAGATCAGATGAGGGCAGACGGATGCATCTGAAACAAGCTACTCCATTACCACTGGGCCAGCTCTGTCCTGGAACGATCTGGAGCAAATCACAGTGGAACTAAATGGAAGTGAAGGACGCCTGCTGCTGGGTGGAGATGGAAGTCTGTGAGCTGGGTCCTCTGGGTCTTCTCTGTTCTATCATACTTTTGCACGATTGCCGCTTGTTGCCTGCTGATGTTTGGCATGCGAAGTAGGGATTTGCAACAAGACGACAACTAACGGCCCCTCTGCATCTTCTTTATCTGTTGAGCTCAGCCCACAGAGATTCCTCTTCCCAGACAGACCATACACATTGTCACAAGGAGGGTATGAACATGCAATTAAGTGCACACGTGAGAATCAACAGGCATATTGATACAGCATATACATGTGTGTCGACTGCAACTCCGAGAGAAGTGGGGGGCTGTAGTGAATATCAGACAGTGAAGTCTGGGGACAGAAAGAAAAAGCATGATGTAATATTAATGAAAATTAAATTTTAACGTCATTCTTCTATTGAACTCTGAAGTTTTTGAGAATGCAGTGTTTTTGCTGCAGCATGTTTAACCTCCTTTAAAACTTTAAAAGATTTCAGGAAAGCTTTGAAGGGTTTTGGTCCAATCTCCACTCCTCATTCATCTAAATACTGTACACGTGCAACATTTGTGGCCGCAGCCAGTAAAGGAGATGTACTTTGGAACCTTTTAGTTGCATAACTAACGTCTGACAGATAGAGGTGTTGATGCAAACGTGTCCTATATAGGAAAAAGATAATTCATGTTAAGTTTGAATATGGTATCATGGAGACAGACATGCATCCAACCTTATCCATTAGAAGAAATGTACAAAAAACCTGCACACAGCCAAACAGACTGGCCCCCATTACACACAGTTCACATCTTTTGTTCATCCACACTATGGGCACACTTACACTATGCAATCCATACCGTGCCTATTTACGCTTTACCCCTAAAGTCCAGTTCGTTTGTGAGAGTGAGTGCTCTGACCCGCGCTCAAGCACGGTACACTTCCTTGGCTCCTGAACGCTTGGAAGAGGTGTGCTTCGGCACGGCGCAGTTCAAGCCCGAGCACGAGCATCAGCACGGGTACACAACGTAGGACAGCCTTCATTATCGAGAAATCCTGGAGTATTATGGCTGTATCAGACAAATAACTCAAAATAAGCCACATTCTCTGTGTTGTTCTCCGATGTGCGGAGGCAGACTATTCTGTCTGTCTTGTAAACTAAGCATGCTTCATAATTACTTTAAGCCATTCATGTGTTGTACGACGTCATGTACAAGAGGTAACTGTGCTCAGGCCCGGTTAGTCCTGGAGCAGTCAGTGCAGGCCAGCGGGGGGGGGGGGGATGGGGAGAGGGGGCAACCTTGCTTCAGCACGGTATGGGGCAACTTTGTGAGTGCGCCCCTCCTCTTTACATACGTGCCAGCAGGCGCCATATCATGCAATGTGAAGATCAAGTGAGAATTAGAGTTGATGATGGGCTTCAAAACATGCAAGTATTTGCCCCCTTTAATCCTTCCATTAATTGTTGTCTTTATGTGTCAAGAGGACAGGAAGCTAGTATGTTCTGGAGGAATCAATGCCCTCAATAACACCAGATTGTAACTGAGGTTTTTCCCTTGACCTATAACACATGTTCCAGATTAAAGGGTTGCCATTGGTACAGAATAGAGTATGAGATTTCATTGAGGAACTCAAGTTGCAACTGAAAAACTAGACATGATAGATGTAAAGATGCATATAATATTGTCTTCAGCCCCTTTTAAAAAGGACTGTTTGCTGTCACTCTGCTATGGTGCTCTATAGAAAAGGATTGTTGACTGAATGAATTTATTTATACTCATGACCATAATAACATGGTATGGAGCACAAACTGTGTAAATGGGGGCTGGCAAAATGGGAAAGGGCAGTGTTTTTTGTGTGTACGTGTGTGTGACGCCAGTGCTTTTGTTTACTTGTTCCGCCATTAATGCCAACAATGGCCGTGTCGGGCATCAAAAGACAAGGTTGTTTGGTCATGAATGAAAACAGCAAATAATGAGTTTCTTTAATGTATTGCTGCAGAATCTATCATGGACAATTTCCAATTCATGTTGTGACTTTTTTTCAATTATTCAGACTTTTTAAAAAACAAAATCTCAGTTCATCACAAATCCCCAAAATCCTTCTAATGTCTGGTGGTTTAAACCCAGAGCTGTTACACAACATAAAAACAGGACAGGCAAATCCTTGCAATTCAGAAGAGATAAGTAATGTTTTAGAAGTAGCCTTGATTACTTGACTATTAACATTTCTGATAAGTTTTCTGTTGATTAAGCCACAGATTGACTATTTGTTTAACAACTACAAAATTATCGCTTACAACCCCTTCTAGGCCTTTGTTCTCTGTTCCTGTTTTTCAACGTAAAACACTTGAAAACTAACTTAAGAACTAACTTAAGTGCAATTGCTTATATGGGACAAAGCCTCGCGTTTGAGGATGTGAATTATTTGTTTATTCATTTACCCTTGCCACAGCAACAGATGCCCCCCTCTTCTTTACTAGAGGCTGTCATGTACCAGGATGTCCTTTGGCAATAATTGCACCTGACAAATAAGCCTTGAAAGGAAAGGAATGGAGGGTGGTCCACCTCTTGCTGATCTGACGGAGCAACTTAATTGAATCCATCAATCAGAACCACTATTCACAATCTCTTCTTTACTGACTTTCATTCTATTCTTGCATAATCCATTTCTTCCACTCACAGCTGAATGTATCTCCTCTCTGTCAGCCTCGCTGCCTCTCATGCTCACTTGCACACACATATTAAGATCAATGTATGTGCAAAAAAATCAATTCAAAAATATTGTTTCTCTCTCCTGGCTCCCAATCCTCATTAGTCCCCCTACGGTGCACAAACACATTACTTGTTTATTACATCGTGACAAAGCTAATTACTACATCGTTTTCTGCAGTTTTTTCTTTCAACAGTCTACCCCGCCGACTCTGCAGCAGGTTGTGAGTTTAACGCAGTGCCTTCTAAATCTCTATGCAGAAGCGTAGTGGAAGCTTTCTCCCCCAAATCACTACAGCCCCACATGGGACGTCACAGTCACTGTCACTGTCAGGGAAAAGAAAATAGAGTAAGAACAAAAGGAAATACCTTCCTACACTGGAGAGGAAAGGGTTAAGCCTATTACGGAACACCAATCAGGACTGGGGGAGCACTGCAAACCTCCGCAGTGAGAGAGAGAGAGAGAAAGAGAGAGAGAGAGAGGGACGGAGGGATTGAGGGAGAGAGAGACGAGAGCAGAGCGGGAGATAGAAAGATACAAGGAGTGTGATGGTTTGCACTCACAAACCACACAGTTAGGCAGGGAGGGAGTGCAACAGAGTTGTTGAGAGGAGGAGTATTCACGGACCAGTTTATATGGATGGTTAAGAAAAAATGGGAGAAAAGGGGAGAAAAAGAAGAATCCCACCAGCATCACTGTCAGGACTAATCTCTGTGGACTTGTTTTTTTCTGCCCAGGACTCCGGAAAGAAAGAACATCTGTCAGTTGTGTGACCCTTGTGTGGTCATCACTATTCAATCCCACTTCTTGGATTACAGCGAGAAGGAGCAGAAGATAACCAGCAGGTTTTATCGGTCGACCTAGATTGTTAAAGAGCTGTGAGGAAAGAAGACAGCATTGAGCACGGACCAGCTCTGGAGCATCTGTGTTTACCCTGCATGGTGAGCTTAGCTGTGTTTTGATGGGGCACTCGACTTATTGGTTTGATTTAAAGCACCTCAGCCTAGTGCAGCGTAGGTGACAGCGAATAAAACTCAATGCCAAACCTCTCTGTCACAACAACACATGGACCTAATCGGAAAACCTTCAAAACATTTCTGAATAACTTCAGTTGCTGGAAGACAGTCTTCTACACATATTATGTCTTTAGTGAAACATATTAAACTGACGAAAATACAATCAGCCTTCAACAAAAGTAGCTGCTACTGTAAACATTACACTCTAAAATGCATACGTTTACTTTTTTACTGCTACACAAACATCATTTTTTGAGCTTTCAGGTTATACAGCATTTTAAACTTGATATGCAAAAGCCTGTTTTGAACCTGTGCATCTTTATTAGATGGATTCTAAGCTTCTCTCTTGCCTTGTACTGAAGCATGTTACACATTGCTCATTTCTGACATTGAGACATAGTAAAGCAAAGCATGTCTAAATGAAACAACCTTGAAGGATGACCGTCATGTTCCCCTGAAACGATTACATGGATCACTTCTAGTGACACACAAGGGGGCATCCTTGTCTTTACGACAAGCTACACTAGAAACCATACAGCGCTATAGTTCTGAGGCACTGTGTCCTACCATGAAAAATGCATGACCACTCTATCACCACTGAGCCTGCAAAAGCCAGACTTATTCTGCTGAAATGATTCACATAATATATATAAAGAATAACAACATATTACTAATCTGAGATCTGAAAGCGGGAGGCTGAGATGTCAAATAGTAGTTTCTGTTGTGCGAGCCCTTCATTAGTGCTCCTGTTATGTTAATTAGTGCAACAGCGAAGATGTAAAGTGTATCAGGCGATGAACAGGAACACGATAAGACATCAGAGGCTTGTTGCTATGCTAATAAGAGTTTCCTTGTCAACTCACAACTGAGGATATGTTTATTTTAACTAACGCATCCCCCACACTTCTCTCTCCTACTCCTCCTACTCCCTCTCTCTTTCTACCACCCTCCACCTCGTCCTTTCTCTCCCTTCAGGTCATTGTGAAAGAAAGATGCGAGGCTGAAGGACGGACAGATGATCTTGTATGCAGCTCCTCCATCCTAAAGTTCAACTGTTGTCTAGGATTTCTGGTGTCTGATGAACTCACTTCCACTACCTCATGAGGATGACCTTCTCCCCATATCGCTTAATCAAGCTCCGTCCTGTTCACATATAAATACTAGTGATCACAAATGTCACAGTGATCGCACATGTCATGGTAATTGGACACACATGCAATCTAATAATCTGCTCTACTAACGCCATAACCAGTGATTGAGGGTACAGCATGCCGAGGGGCAAACCAGAGACCTTTGCTCGATATACAAGTCAATGGCGGCTGGAGCCAGGCGTACAGAGACTGATGAGAAAGGTGGAGAGTGAAGGCCTGTTCCATTAAAGCTCCCAGGGGAGAGACATGGGCCTGGACACTGCCTGGATATACTGACCTCTCCTGGATTCATGCTGCACATTACTATGGTATAAACTGGGGAACGTTTAAGACCGGCTGGAGTACAAGCTGATGGATGTTACTTCTTTTTGTATTTACTGATCTGACTGCTTTCTTTTAACCAAAGACAAAAATAAACAAGAAGCAAGAATTTGGATCATACTTTGAGCGGTGAATTTTAGCACAGTCTGTGTTTCTTTGTTTTCTTGGTTGGCTTTGTCTTTCCTTCCTGGAAATATCATGAGATTATAAACAGGAGGTTGCTCTGACATCTCATCCCTGTGTCTCTCATCCATCAGTGCGGCCAAGAGTTCTGGGAAAGAATTCTGTGCAACAATAGCCCATTTCCTCTACACTACACACGGCGCAAGGTGGCTTAGCTTACTTGCCATTTGGGTTACGAAAAAGCTTGTTGACATTCTTAAGGGAGGCGGACAGGTGCTTTTCTGGCTGTCAGTTTCTGTGGGACTGACGGGCAGTAAAAGGAAAAGCCTCACTGGGGGGCTCTGCTGGAGTGGAAACACTTTTCCACAGGCTATGTTTGGATGTGATGCTCGTCTCTGTGGATGTAACATGGACTTTATGGCCTGATTACACAGCCCTGGTATTCAGATAGTGTCAGAAAAGGTAAACAGTCTAAAATACCTTTTTTTTTCTCAATGCAATTTTAAAGTCCATTAAGATTATTTAATATTTCATGTGCTAATCACTTACTTTAATTCATTCTGTAGTGAATGTGTCTAAGCCTTCTCTCCCTCTTACTCAATAGTAATTACAGTCCCATGTACTGACTGCTTTTTGGTGTACTCGTTAGTCCTTTAATTATTTAAAGCTTATCCGAACAAACATCATGTATTTTAAAGTGCATCTCTGAGAGTTGGAAGCCTCTTTTTTGCCCAAATTTCTTGTCAGTATTGAACCCCCTCCTTTAAATCTCCAATAACAAGATGCTGCCAGCAAATCCTGGCAAGTCTTGAAACACTGCCCTGAAAAATCAAGCCTGTCCAAATGGGCTTCAAATCTGCTCTTTAATCCTTGCCCTCACCCTGCTTCATGACCTCTGGTCGATACTCAGTATGTAAATGGTATATATGCTAATATGTTACGACTATGTCAGCTTGAATGTGCTGCTCAGGCTTGAGCACTAAGCCACAACAAATCCATTGCAAATCAAGCCTTAACGCCTTTTGGCCTATTAGAATTTAATTTGTCCCAAAGTGTTTCCATTATGTGACTCTCTGTAGTGGATATATCCGTCTAATTAAATATGTTGAACAAAAGTAAAAGCTGATTAAGGCAAGACAGTTAGTATTTAGTCAAACCATGTGAATAGTAAGACACTAGTATTTGCAATGCATGGCAGTAAACAAAAGTGTCTACTCTAATTTAATTTTTCATTTTATTTAACTCAAAAAGCTTTCTTATCATTTGATTGCTTCCCCTTTAATTTCCAGCAAGATATTCTAGTTGTCTGTTAATTCCAACCCTCAATAGATGCGCAAAAAATAACCTCTTGTTTTCCTTTTCCTCTTCATTAACTTTGTTTTTCTCCACTCTTTATTCATAGGATAATGCATATTCTTCCCTACCTGAAACAAGAAGCCACCATGAGCAACGTCACCGTCACAGACAACACTGAACCCATCAGCCGCACCATGAGTCCGGCGACCCCCACCCCTTATACCTACCCGGTTAGTTTCCAGGTCTCCCTGACTGGCTTCCTCATGCTGGAAATCCTCCTGGGCCTGAGCTCTAACCTCACTGTGCTTGCCCTCTACTGTATGAAGTCCAACCTCATAAGTTCTGTCAGCAACATCGTCACTATGAACCTCCACGTGTTGGATGTGCTGGTCTGCGTTTGCTGCATCCCCCTCACCATTGTGGTGGTGCTGCTCTCTCTGGAGGGAGACACTGGTCTCATCTGCTGCTTCCATGAAGCCTGTGTTTCCTTTGCGAGTGTTGCCACTGCTGCTAATGTGCTTGCCATCACCCTGGATCGTTACGACATCTCGGTCAAACCAGCCAACCGTGTGCTGACCATGGGCCGTGCCCTGTCCCTGCTGTCTGCCATCTGGGTGCTATCCTTTATTAGCTTCCTCGTTCCCTTTATTGAGGTTGGCTTCTTCGCACAAGGCCCAGCTGAGCTGAACCAGACTGTGGTAGAGGATGTGGTCCAGACTAACCAGTACTTCACAGAACTTGGCCTCTATTACCACTTGCTTGCTCAGATTCCTATTTTCTTCTTTACTGTCGTTGTCATGCTGATCACCTATTCAAAGATCCTGCAGGCACTCAATATTCGCATCGGCACACGTTTCCACGCCTCACAGAAGAAAAAGGCTCGCAGGAAAAAGCGTCCATCCATGACAGCCATGACTCCGCAGCAAGAGGCCACAGACGGATCCCAGAGCAGTGGGAGCCGCAACCCCACACTGGGTATGCGTACCTCTGTCTCTGTCATCATCGCATTGCGCAGGGCTGTTAAGCGCCACAGAGAAAGACGAGAGCGCCAAAAGAGGGTCTTCAGGATGTCCCTTCTTATTGTGTCCACTTTCCTGCTGTGCTGGACACCCATCACAGTGCTCAACACAGTCATCCTGAGTGTGGGTCCCAGTGACCTCATGGTCAAGTTGAGACTGGGATTCCTGGTCATGGCTTACGGGACAACTATCTTTCACCCGCTTCTCTATGCCTTCACGAGGCAGAAGTTCCAGAAAGTGTTGAAAAGTAAGATGAAGAAGCGAGTGGTGTCGATCATTGAGGCAGATCCTACTCCTAATAACGCCATCATCCACAACTCCTGGATCGACCCAAAGAGGAACAAAAAGGTGACATTTGAGGACAAAGAGGCCCAACAGAAATGTCTGTCCTCTGAGGATGTGGACTGAAGGAACTGATTACCTTTAGGGTATATACGGTCAATAAAAGCAGCTAAAACTGACATCAGGTCAGGATGAAAAAGGGAAAATGTTTATCCAAAGCAGAATTGTAAATAATATGTGCAATATAATGTACAAAACAAGACCTGAATAATTTATTACTATTTATTGAGAACAAAAGTAGGTTTCATAGATACAACATATATTGTACTGTAGATATTGCATGGCTTTTTGTAACAGTATCAACATAGTCTACAGTAAATTGTGTACATACATAAAACATGTACAGCATAGGGTAAAACAAGGTATATAAATAGACAGAGAAGTAGAAATAGTATTGTATATGTATATTTATAATAAATCTTGTGTTCACTCACCTAACACAGCAAAGGCTTCCTATTCTCCCCTCCCCCAGGTTAAGTGTTTGTGATTCTGTAACAGCCGTGAGATTACTCCCATCCATCATGAAGCCACTTGCTCTGACACTAGACCCTGTACTCCCCCATGACCACTGACCTCATTGCCTCGGAGCCCTCATCTCATTTGGGACTCAAATGTAGGTATGAGGATGCAACAAAGACAGATCAAATTGGAAGGAACGGAAGGAAAGTAGTAGAGTGTAGGAAGATGTTACGTGGATATAAATGAACAGCTGCGAGGTGTCTGTTCCCAATCACCGGTTTGAGTGTTTAAAAACACTTGCACACACACACACACACAACAGAACTCCATGGTTCTTATCACTTTGTTTGACTTAGACCAGATGTAATCAACGTTCAGTCTGTTTTACTCTAACAGTCACCTCTTTGCGCCAAATGGAAAATTTACGGTTGCCTTATGTTGGTTTGATGAATTGAGAATGACTTTATGGTGTGACAAAAGCAGCTCCTTTTTAAACACCAGAAAAAATCACAAGTATCACTCTGAGAGAAAAAAAACTTTGGATTTGATCTTTTCAAATATTACTTCTTCAATCAAAATGACACAAAATGTTTACTACCGTTCTATTTTTTCAAATTGTCTGATTTTAATAACACTAGTCTTACAACAGGCTCTCTGAATAAGCAAATCCATAAATGCAATAAATAACTTACTGCAAAATCCTAAAGTCTTATTAAAGATTCTGTTTGCACACAATCACAGATGATGAAGTTCTTCTTCCTGGCCTGTATATGTAATAACAGTCCTTGAAATTCTTTGTTTTTCAAGGCACAAGACAGGGAAATTGTAATGCACAAATGGCTGCTGCTGATGTTGTTTCAATGCAGCTGACCTTTTGACGAAACTCATTAAGCAATAAGTTGGTCCTAAATAAGTAGGAATGATTCATGCATAGAGCTGCAGAAAAATTGACGTAGTATAAATCTACTGAAAACTAAACAGAGAAATCAGCTTAGTACAGTCAGTGCACTAATGCTGAATCTAGATGCAGAGTTACAATAGCCATTAGAATATAAACTGTGCAGCCTGGTGGCTCACTTCATTACAATCCCCAGGTCAAGGATTGTCTAAGATTATATATACAGTGCATTCATATGCATGCATTAAGGTACATGCACACACATGTGATGTGAATATATTGTACTTCACAGAATATCTCAGTAATGAGCTTATTACGGCACTGCTGTCTCAGGTACAGCGGGAAATTGAAGAGCCCTTTAGATCCTGAGAGCACCGGCCTGTTGGCTACCAGAGCGATTACACAACCTCCATCAGACACTTCCTCGGCTGCCAATGTGTTGGGTGTAGCACAACAGAATGGGCTGATATGGGAATATTGATGCAAGCAAGGTTCTTTATGACCCTGCTGTAAACAGGCAGTGTGGATGTCACAGTACCTTGAGGGCATGTCTGTGATTGAGAGTGGAGATGGGATCACAGCCAGCAACAGATTAGCCGACAGGGGAGGCAAAAAATAACCTATGAGATAAAACACAGTGCCAGAGGAGAGATTTAACATTAATATGTAAACGAGTCCAACTTTCAGAAGGAAAACTTCAAAAGGTGGCGTTTCAAATAAGAATGCCTTGACTTTTTTCCGCTTCCACCACAACAATGGTACATAACAACTGTCTATCTTCCGAATAAATACATAATTTAGACCCCTCCTCAAATGTCAGGTATTACTCCAAACTTTGTCACTGCTGCTAAAAAAAATCATCCAAACTGATTGACTTTTTAAATGACCCCTTTAAGAGCAATGCTGTTGACAACCAATGGACCTTGGTGCAGCCACACAGGCTGAGCCAAAAAGGCCTTCCAAGCACAGCCGACATTGCGTGATGTTCTGACTTAATTGCCATTTAGTTAACACTCCATTATTCATTTTGACATTCACTTCTTGATCGTAATTTTCTGTTGGATGGAGGGGGGGCGGGTGTTTTGCTCTCACTAATCACTCAGACTGATGCATCAGTTCTCCTGATGTAATTTTCATCAGACACTGAAGCTGTGTGACTACAGGATAGAAGCTTCAAGTTCATCATGTTTGCTGATGTAATAAGATCACTTGTCTATAACAGAGCAAAATGGAATTAACTGTTCACTATTTTATGTCACTTTCCAAACCAGCATGGCTGTTAAGCCAAGGCTATTTAATTTTCTTCTCATTAAGGCCGTCAAGGTAGAAGTATTGAAAAAGTTTTACTTTTTGATGATGTCCAAAGGACCCTATTTATAAACTAATAAATTAAACTCTTCAGAATCTATTCTGGAGAAAAAGGAGCAGTCAAAAAACTCTTTTCTCTCAAAGAAATGCCTTCAGTGCAAGGTGGGGTTCATACTTCAGAGCTGTTCCTGGTTATTTCCGTTGCAGGCTGAATCACTCAACCTGTTTTATTGTTGCTACATATATTTGGATTCTGGCTTTGGCACAGTTAGATGACCTTCTTAACCTTGGTCCCATCTATAAAGGCACTGAGTGGCTCAGAAGCGCCTCCATTGTTGGGGGAAAGACATTAATGCGAGAAACACCAGACCTTTGAAACACTGTAAAACTTTAAATGCAGAAATTCAGAAGCCTGGTGAAAGGCCATGACTAATACTGAATCAGCGGATGTACTTTTACTTGTATAAATATAAAGTAGCTGCACAATGTCTTCCAGTAAAATACTCGACTAATAATCAGCTTAAATACATGCACTTTACCCAAAAATATGTTTTTTTTATACAAATTTAATAATTATGAAATATAACTAGTTTTTAGCTACACTAAGCAGTTTTTAACACCCAAAGGCAAATAGAAAAAATAAAAAAATACTAGACATACCCTTTCTTATTAATTGTGTAAACTTGCTTGCCACTTTCCAAGTTCAAATCAAGGTTAAGTCAAACCTCAACGTTACAGCTGCTAGTAAAGCAATTGTTTAGGGTAGCATGCCACTACAATACACCTCTAACCTGAGATGACCTGCAGATACAATTCAGGGTCAAACCATTAGCATAGTCAATAGTAGAGGGGTAATGATGCTTCACAGTGAGCCTTGTTACAACCACTTGACCTTGGTCTGTCCTTCCCTCTCTTTCATATAATCCACATCAAGGCTGGTACTTGCTGCTGTCCATATCTCATGTATAGTGTCCCTCCCCTCTCAGACATCAATCCCCCAATTCAGATGCCATCTCTTCTAGGCCCCTCTCTATCCAGCTACAGACACAGAATAAAAGCCTGGGAAATCACATTACTTTGTCCGTATGGAGCTTCTATTGGATTAGGTCAGCGAACACTCAACTGTAATTCTGCTATCGGAGAGAAGAAGAAAGTGAATTGAGCACACCAGTCAGCACAGCTTGACAAATTGTGGCTTATGGTCATTTTCCAAATGTTACTCTCTCCGAGCCACGTTTAGAGAGATGGTAGGACACTTCATGGAGTTGGAAGATGAATGACTTTGATATACAACCAATAATATGTGTACAAGAAAATCTATGTGTCGGATAGAAAGCAGGAATCACAGGAAGACCTGTACAACTGAGTATGACCTCTACTTGCTTTGACCTTAAAGGCACCATCGTGTAGCATGGGAGAAAAATGACACAACAGTCTGCCTCTAAATCAATGCTGGGTGGGTTACTGCTCTTTTGTCGGTATCAGCAGAGAGCAGACATTTAATGACACAACAAGATGTCTCCTTTATTATCCACTTCTCATCAGAGAACAAAATAAATCCTGGGGGGTAAACAGGGAAAGCAACCTAACATGCATGCTTAAGAAGACTTGGAGTGATGAAGAGCTATAATCTGGGAAAACAATGTAATTAAGGATTCTTAATGAAGACAAATGGGCCATAAAAATAGAAATTCCACTATTTGATGTGGAAGAACTTTCCATCTGATCAAATGTGCTCTTATGCTGCAAAATCTTAATCATCCTTTTGGGAAAGTGGCTCAGACGAAGGACAGACAAGCACATTCTTATCATACTAAACTAAGTACGTCAAGGACAAAAAGCATGCCCAGCGTATGTGTGTAAGCGCACCTTCCAGACAGTGTGCGATAGTTTGCGTTTAAGCACATTACTGATCAGCAACGTATGTGTTGTGTATATCTGCAACTATACCATGTGCAGCTTTGCCTGTATGTGGTAGTGCAATTGTTTTATCAAGCACTGACAAAGTGTCAACCACTGTGGGTGAGAGGAAAGACAGCAGAGAGAAGATTGCTGCCCTCCAGCTTGCAGCAGCACAGTCATGACTATACTATCTGGTGATTACACTGCCACTCTTCTCTCCACATGGAAAGAATATGAATGGGTACGCCACAACAGAGCTCGCTCACACGGCCAGGCAGCTTGAGTCTGACACTGCAGGGTGAGCGTATGTGTTCACTAAAGTTAAATTACCACTCTTAAATTTTAAATAGAACCCATTTTCCAACAAGTGTTCTGAAGAGTGTTGAGGTCTCTTGAAGTAAATGTCCAATTTCTTTTTCTTGGACAATGTTTGGCTTGGATGGACCTGAAACTCATTATGTTTGAATCCTTGAAAAAAAAGTAGTACTAGCTGTTACTTCAAAAGTCTGATGCTGCGTTTATGTGCTTCTTAGATGGTCCAAGTTTCCGAGTTGGGAAAACGAGTTGAGTCGTTCTTCTGACTTAAGTGTGTTCACGCGCTACCAGTGCTTAAAGTTTTCAGAGCATTTAAAGTGTGTGTTTGGTGTTTATTCAGCCGCTCTTAGCACTAATACTTAAACATCTCAGCCCACACTGTTCAGAAAGGTAAAAATGTTGCTGCTCCATGCAGCCAGTCATAAACAAGATGGAGCAGGACTCATCGCCCAGGTAGGTAATTAGCACTCACTGATGCTTGAATGACGAAGAATCTTTTGCTGGATGGATGGATGGATAGATGGATAGATACTTTATTGATCCAGAGGGAAATTCAAGTAGACTTTAGTAGACTTTCATCCCTCAGCACTGTAAGGAGAGGGATTCTCCTCTAAATAGAATAGAATAGAATAGATGTTAATTGCTATTTGCACAGGTTCAGGACAGTACAGGTACATTGGAATTCTTGTGCGTTTCTCCCTGAGTCAATACAAGTAAACATCACTGAATTGACGTTCTGGTGTTACAGTTATAAGATTGAAGGTAAACGTGTCGAGATATGGAAAATGAAAAAGCCTGTGCTGCAGTTCTATAGTGTTTTCAATGGCGGCTGCCACTCTCCTAAACTCTTTTGCCACCCAGCCCTCCGGATTGGTCACGTGACTGAAAGCTTTGAATCGGTCCTACCGGTATATAGGACAAAGTCCATGTTTTACATTAAATAATTAGGTATTAAAAGTGCGCCTTAGTTTATTTCAATATTAATATGTGATGATATGTGTGAACTTACAAAACACTGCATGTTTCACAAATAGGGAAGTTTAGACAGGTTGATTGACAGTAAGAGAGAGGTCAAAGTCAGTGTCTCAACCTGCAGAGTGTTTGCTGTGAGCTCTAGTACTGCACAATACTGACTGTCCGAAACACAACACCATGATAGGAAAACCTGAAAATACAGACATCTTTGCAGACAAACCCCCCCCCCCCCCAACATACGTCAACTAGGTTCAACTGGGTAGAAAAGTGCATTTACTTTGTATTACAGGGACTGCCAGCGTGGGCCCTAACACATCAAATTGTATTCTCTGCTCACTTTTATTTTTCAGTAAATTATGTTGTGAATGGTAAAGTATCGCAATATGTATGGTATCATGACTCAGGTATCATGATACGTATTGTTTGATTTATAGTTGGGAAAATTAATCATTGTATTACATTTAGGTCATATTTTATAACCAGCCAGCATCCTGTTTTTTGGTTACTCTGCATACCGAGTATACACAGCTGATACACCCACTGTGACTAAAGTGTTATGAAATGATTCATCCTCTTAGTTGTCATTCTGCCTCCTCTTCTAAACCTAAAATACTTCCTAGTGTACATGAATCAGCAAAGCATGAACAAACCTTTGCCTTTCCAATTAAACTTGCCCTAAATTTTCATGGTGTGCTGCTCTACACTAAGCAGGTATTTTTCCAACACCATTTTGTCAGCGAAAAACATCCTCCCCAGATTATGATCCAATAGTATACACAAAAGCTGTGATGCATAGCGGTATTCACTCACACTGTGCTGAAAAGAATGTTAACCTCTTTGACAACTCTATTTACGAACCCATGACTTTTTTTTATTTGTAATGTTAAGTTAACAACAAAACCCCCTCATCTCCTCTTACTGGAGCTCTATGTGAAACTCTGTTTCAGCTCTGCAACTTAAATTGCCTTGCTGGGAAACAGTATTTATAGCTAGGAAATGGAAAATGTGCAAGTGAATTCAACATGTGGTCTGAATTTCCTGTTCAAACTATTTTTAAGTATCGATTCTGAAAAAGTCCCAGGGTAAAAAAAAACCGACACCATTCACATATTAAAGGATTATTCAACTTATTAAAACTAAATGAACTCAGCAGTCATTACGTCTTTGTACATTTATATTGATTCCACGATGGCTTAATATTCTTGTACTAGTCTGTGAACTAACTTGGCATTTTGGCGACGTGGAAGCTCGGCACAGCACAAGTTAAAGAGCCCATATTATGCCCTTTTTGGGGTTCGTATATTTAATCTATGTACCTACTTTTGTACGTTCACAATAGATAAAATCCGAAAAAAGTGTCTGTTTTCATGAACTGCTCCTCCTTGCTCCCTCTACGCTCTGAGTCTGTCAGCTACGCTCTGTTGAGCCCACACTGTTAGACCCCACGTGGGCCAAGTCTGCTCTGATTGGTCTGCCGATCCGCTCTGTCGTTATTGGTCAGTTGCTCAGCACGCTTCTCGGAAATTTCAACATGAGCTGCTGGGCTTGCCACAACGAGCCAATGGGCTTAGATCAGTGATCTCACACTGACAATGACACCACACTGACAAATTTTTACCGAGGGGGGCTAGAACCGAGCATTACACGCGGCTAATGCTACAGCTAACAGGAGGACGTAGGAGAAGTCGCGTTTCCGCAGACATTAAAGAGCATATAAAACCAGAAAAAGCATAATATGGGACCTTTAAGATCACCATAAACACAGACAGACATGCACAAATGCACAGCGCTGTGCTCCCCTGTTGGCTCAGCTCTTCACGCCATCTGAACAGCCTCTGTTACTACCTCCTGAAATGTTCACAAAGGCGTAACGTGTATTACCTGCTCGTTTTGAAACTCACACTTTTACAATTGTAGCCTATACTCAATGCAATTAGTCAGGCAAAGTTGTGAATGACCCAAACAAATTGCAGCAGAGAAGGCCAATGTAAATTCACACAAGTGACGTCATAAGTGTGTAATATCTTTTCAGGTTTTTCAATAAGCAAGAAAAAGGTCAATCATTGTTTTTATAAAGAAAAAAAAGATGTTATACTGTATAAATATTTTTAAACGAAGGGAGGGTTGGTGGGCCTTTGACTTTTTCTTCCACCACACTGACGTATTATATCCTTTCATTAAACTAAGTCAACGGATTTGATACTTGTTTTTTGTTTTATATTTTGCACCTAAACACTGACAAATTCGTAATGTGCAGCCAGTGATTAAGGCACTACCTATAGGAATCCTGGGTCCATATTTATGACACAGGAACACTTGTTTGTGGATGTAGGGAATATGGGCAAGACATTTGAAAAATACAGAATAGAACCCAGGCTTGGTGGAATCCATATATGAGGTTTTCTGTGGATCATGGAAACACATTTACACTTGGGGGAAGTGACTTGGATAAATGATATAGTTAATAAGAATCAATGTGAGGATTTGTTGTTGTACCAAAAGGTTTTCAGCTCTTAGACTTGCAGGCACATTTCCTGACACCAAGGAGAACATCAGGCTAAAGTTAGATGTCTACAGTATAAATGAAGGGGAGGCTATGCTTTGCTCAGCCATTTCTTTACGAACGAGAAGAAATACTAACCTTGGCTGGTCAATGTGCACTTTAGAGAAATGTTCATGTCTGACAAGGATAAATACAACGAGTCTAATTGTGGCTCTTCAATCACTCATTGATGTAAGGGACAAATCTTATATGCATTGATACGTGGGTGGTTGCCTAAAATCCTGACCTTAAGCTACAAGGCAATCATTAGTTCAATGTGTTGCAATGCAGAAAGATCAGTTTCTCAAAAATCCCTGAGTAATACTTGATACTCAAGGGGAATAACATTAGACCACAAGTAAGTGAGCAGAACGAGATGCCCATGTTTCACCTGAGGGTGATTCCTAAAAATGGGCCCCACAGGTATTTCACTTTTTGTTCCATTAGCGACCCATATAACACACATGGGACTGATACCAAGCTCACACTGGTCCCACATGGACATGTTGACAAGATTGTTTACAAAAGATGGAAATGTGGAGCAGGACACGGGCTAATAGGTGTATCAAAATAGGATGCTTGGCCGTTATAGGGAAAAAGCATCTAGGCCTGAAGGATACGGTCTCAATTTACAAGTCCATTAATGTGCTCATTTTCAGGTATGATCATACGCTTGGTAAGGGACTGAAATGATACGATCGTGGATTCAGGCATCTGAATTGAAATCCCCTCAGGTTTTCTGCGCATTCCCTCAGGAACAGGGTGAGGAGCTGTGATGTACATGGAAAAAAAAATCAAGTTTTGAAATGCCTCACAGTGCAGATATTCTAGCACAAACAGCAGTCAGTAGTTCCTATCATACAATACTTCTATATTTGCCTTCCAGGAATGCCCTTGTGGCATAAAGAAACTGTAACAAAAAAATGCATGAAATTAGGTCTGCTTTTAAATACTCAGATAAAGGATTTGTTTAAGATTGTCACCATTGTCACATTCTTTGTCTGTTGGTGTCAGGAGCGATATTTGTATAGACTATCAGTGAAAAAAATGGATGGAGCTCTCTCGTTACACCTTTCCATCAAGTGCACAGTCATCATAGTCTGACCATCTGTTTATTGCAGGAGTTTTGCTGTAATGACTCTTCAGTCTCTTGAGCTGTGACCTCTGAGATGGTGTGGAGAAGAGAGCAATCAGAGCCTATTCAATTCTGCAACAGTCATTTGCCCACACTCCAAAAGCTATCACTGGGTGCAGCTGTAAACATTTTGCTCCTCAGCACCCATGAGACTTGCTGTCAAAGAGGATAGCAGCTATCAGTCTCTTTCACAGAGGAAGCCCGTGTGAATACACTCTGCGAGCTGAATACGGTGAAGAGCGCAGGATACACAGAATAGTCCTTGGAGCTGAAATCAAGCCTAAAAACATCATTATTCAGAAGGCAAAGGGGTGTACTGCGGGGGTATGCAGAAGAATTCCCTCAGCCTCTGCAGTTGAGATGTAATAACCTTGCAATTTATATGTCTATGAGCAAGCCAAGTTGTTTGTTGTCCCCTCTCAAAGGCACACGAAGACACAAAAGCGCAATCCTTTTGAGTCCAGCGGTCCATTTGAGCTTTTTGGTACCTGCTATTTAAGGGAAGTCTATTTATATTCAGCTGGTGTGTAAACTGAGACGCTGATCCTCCCTGCTGGCTGCAGAGCTCCTTTTTACACAGAGGATACCTGGATTGAATTGACAGCAATAATAACAAAAAAATGCAGGACTGTTTTCATCCTGCTCCTGTGCAAAAGCTCTCATATATTATTGGTGAACACTGCCACCTTGTGGACCTTCATTTTTTTGGATTTTCTTTTTAATTGTGCTAAAAAGCCTTGGATTATTATTCATTCATTTATTCATTTTCATATGAGAGAGAGTGCGTGCGCGTGTTTGGTGTGTGTTCAGGGCGTTATTAGCATTATTATGTTAATAAAGAGACTTAGTGTTCCCCTTCACATGACTATTTTTGTACCATGACATGCAATATGAGAAGACATCAGCAAACTCTCTCCCTCTCCCTCTCTCTCTCTCTCCCTATCTCTCTCTCTCTCTCTCTTTTTTACATGCGTTAATGAAAAAGTTATCCTGGGGGCGATAAGGAAAAATCTTAAACTCACTCAGACAGAAAAATGTTTGCTCGATCTTGTTGTGATCTTTGACAAATCTAAAAGGGCTGACCACTGGTGTCAGACAAGTTTTTTTTTTAGGCTGCAGCTCCTCAGATAGTCACCAGCAGCTGTTGTGAATGTTTTTGAGAGCACGAGGGTGCATGTCGGTACTTTCCTATTCATCTGATCACAAAACTTTGTCTGGTAAGCCATCAACTGTCTGTATTGCTTTGAATGGATTGACCACTGCCTCTTCTTAAACAAAATGAGAACACTGGCTGGTGATAATAGTGCTGAGGAACAACATTAGATTCAGAGGTAAAGCCTTAGAATAGCAAACAGGATATGATTACATGCTGTAGACTGCCTGTTGTGTGCAGTAGGCCGTCCTAGGCAATTTTTGTTCTAGTGAGAATTTGTTGGTGCTAATATATGTGCAGCTAATCAATTCTGTGAATCCCCGCAGGAAATCACAGTCAAAATGACTCTTCAGTGGACAGCTGTGGCTTTCTTCCTCTATGCAGAGATAGCAGTCAACCTTATCCTGTGTATACCCTTCATCTCAGCAAAGAGGTACTGCAGAATAGCAGCACAAAACTCAAACAAAATGAGTGAATTCATGACACATTGCAGGTCCAGCGTATACCTCAGTGGAGCTGGACATTGGTTCGTTTTGATATTTGTTTTTACTAAAGAGAGAAAAAAACATTAAGTCTGTGTCTATTTAAGTATCCTGTACAGTACCTTCAGTTGTGACAGAGCTTTTTCACAGTGTCTTTTCTCCCTTGGCAACACATTTAGTCTGCGCAAACTGCTCAACTGACACACATTTGTCTTTGTCAATTCAATTTTAAACTACATTTCTGTCATTTTGTTGTACTTCCTGTCAACATGATGAGTTGTCTGACTGTGTTGTCATAGCTGTGGTTGTGATGTGTCGCCTGACTGCATTGTTTTACATATTATTATGATGTCGTCTGACTACGTTGTTGTCCATGTCATCTTTTTTTTGTATAATTTGACTGAATTGTTATACGTGTTGTTATACTTGTCGTTCGTATGAGCCGCCTGACTGCATCCTTACACCTGAAATTCTGACGTGTAGTCTGACAGGTGTCCATATGCCTGTCCCTCTGATGTGTCATTTTAATGTGTTGTTACAAAACTTTGCTATTGTATGATGTCATACTGTGTTGTTATAGTGCAGTGCCACACTGTGCTGTTGCAGTATGCATCACGCCGTGTTCTTATAATCTGTTTTTACAGTGTTGTCACAGTGTAGTGTTGCAGTGTGTGGTGCCACTTTGTTGTCATACGGTATGGTTACAATGTGCTATGACATTGTGTTCTCACTCTGTGTTGTTACAATTTTTTGTCACTATATTGTCACAATATGTGGCTATATTGAGTTGTCACTTGTCAAATTGTGATGATAAAATGTTTGCACAGTGTTTTGCTACACTCGACTATGTCATTATTCCTGTTGTCTTGATGTGTCTTCTCACTTTGCGGTGAGAAGACACCTGTACCCCTGATGTGTCATCTTTAACTGCATGGTTCCGCCTGTTGTTTTTATGCGTTCACTGCATATTATACCTGTCATTCTGACACTGTCTGACTATGTCATTATACATGGTGTCTTTATGTATCGTTTGACTACGTTTATACATCTGTCGTCTTGACGTGCCGTCTTGTGTCTTTATACAGGTCTAGTGCTATGTTTGATCTGGATACATCTGTACACATCTGCATCGTTTTACCCGTCATTCAAATGTGCCATTTTGATTTGTTGTCTGACTGAATCATTACACCTGCCATTTTGATATTCTTTGTTATACTTCATGCGTTATGATGTGCCATCAACCTAGGCATCAAGATGACAGGGAGTACAACAAAACATCCAAATCTAGTGTTAAGTATAACTGACAAACATAAATGTGTTGTTAAGGGAGAAAATACAATGGAAATATTTCTGTCACAACTGAAAGTACCAGTATTTTTATTTTTTTTGATATTTTCCTTTTTTTATGTGTTTGTATTTTTCTATTTTCCTGATGATAAACATAGTATTTGCCCAGCACATAAGTAAAATCTTTTAAAATTCCCATGCAATACTTTTATTTTAAATAGGAAAATGTAAATTGTCAGTTCACTCAAATAACCAGCAGAGAACAGTCATGTTCAGTCTTTGCACATCTTTATGATGACTGTAATACTCACTGTGTCCTTTTGACCTACTTTCCAGATGGCGTTCGGTTTTCGGTCTGAAAATATGGAATTGGTTATCTCCATATTGGAACAAATGCTTCTTCACAATGATCATGGTTCTTATTGTTCTCTTCTTTGGTAAGCAATCACAGACTATCTGCAGACAATAACAGACATTGAACAATACTAAATAGACTAACAGTTTGTTGTCAGTCCAACCAGCATCAATCATGTTTCTGTCCCCCTGTGGACCCTCAGATGCTGTCCGCGAGGTGCAGAAGTACTCTGGGCCTGAGAACATGCAGGATGCCAAGGTGAACCCAAATGTGTACGACCACGTCCACATGAAGCTGTTCAGAGCCCAGAGGAATCTCTACATATCTGGCTTCTCTCTCTTCCTCTGGCTGTCAGTGTCCTTTTTTCCCCACATTTATTCACAAAACTGAATATTATGTTAGGTACCTTACTCAAACATTACTTATTGACCATCTTCGTTTCACCCTTGCCCAATTCACTTTCTAAAATATGGACATATCTTGTCTTTGCCTGTCCGTCCTTCTTTTGGTTTCTCTTTCTTTGTCCTGTGAACATAGGATCATGCGGCGGGTTGTCACCTTGCTAAACCAGGTTGCTGTCACCTTGGAGGGCTCTGCAGGTCTTCAGGCGCAGATGGACAGTGCTATCAAAGCAACCAGGCAGCACCAGGAGGACAACCTGATGCTCAAACAAGTCAGACTTAATCAGAGTTTGTTAACAGAGTTTAAATATGCTTTTTTATGGTTATGGTCTTAAAGTCTTTTCTATCAGATTGTTCCACAATTGACCAAATTCACATATTAATTTACGCCGAAATAACTCACAGAGTGGGATGCTTAAATGTTTTAATGACATTTGCTGTGTGTTAGTTTGTTAAATGTGTAACTTTAATAAATCTGACAAACACTGGTTATTGCAAGGCTTCCAGATTGAACCTGAAAACAAGAGGTTATAACAGCATTTGAACTTCCCACCCTGAATGTAATGTCAGATGAAAATGGCTGATGTTATGGTGAATGTGTCATCTGTTGTTAATATCGTACTATGCTCAGGATAACATCTGTTTTCTAAATCACTGTATTTTTCACTCACTGTTGTTTCATTAATGTGTAGTTTGTATGTGCTCAAATGTCTGCTGTTAGTAATTTAAGAGACCAATTTGTCCTCAGGCTCTCCTGGATGAAGAGAGGTCCATGTCAGTGAAAAACCAGCGACTAAAGCTGGAGGCTGAGAAGCTGGCAGAACAAGTGAAGGTTGCTGAAGAGAGTGAGTACTGAACCCGACATTCATACAAAATAATATGCAGTATTACTTTTTCTTACTTTAACTTAAATGAGATGCTTTGACAATGAAATAGTTTTCATGATGTTTTTTTTACATTAGCAGAGCATAGACTACATGTGACTATACTGGCATATAAACACGAGCTGTGGTTTTATTAACAGTGCTTACTTTAAGAGACATTGATTATATTAAGTATGGGCTAATGTACAGCTGTTATGCTGCTGATTCTCTGTAGCTGTGCGCAAGTCTAATGCTGAAGTCGAGGCCATGAAGAGGCAGGCTAAAGGTCTGGCACAGGAGTATGACAGACTATTGAGGGAACACCATCAACTTCAGGTAAAATCACAGATTCAAAATCACTAAATACGTATGTTTGTTAAGCCAACTAATACAGTGTTGTTCTGTTTATGACTTTTTTTTAATCCACAGAATCCCCAGAGTGCTGCAGACAAAAAGGATCAGTAACTCTGTGAAAGCTGAAACTCTTGTTTGTTATATTTCTTCCATGGAAACCTTTTCTCCTCAATTCTAGTGGATGCAAGAGGCCACCAAAGGCTGTGCTTTTAATCCTCCACAACTTTCATTTTACATTAAACTAAAGCAGATTTGTTTTTAAATGATAGCATCTAATAATCATTTATCAGTCAGAAGAACAAAAGCATTAACAGTTCTCATGTGTTGTAAAAACCTTCCTCCTAACGCCTTCATCATGAGCAGGAAATATGTCTGGACTTTACCTTTAAATTGATATAATAACAAAAATAAAAGTGTACAAATTAGTTGACATTTTGTCTCAGGGTTTTAGACGTACAGTGCTAATGCTAACATTTGTACAGAAGCTAAAGAGCAATTGTTTTACTCTGAGATTCGCAATGAGTTATTCTTTTGAGTATGACACGCTTCTTTTTTAACAGGTAGTAAATTCATACAGAAAATGCTTGTGACCTCTCTTTCACTGACTTTGCCTTTTACATTTATTAAGCACCCTGGAGTGGTAGAAAACCCTCAAAACATATCATTAGACTTTCTGTTGTATGAGTTTAACTACAGGTATTCTTGGCATTCTGTAACTTGACAGTTTTTTCGTATATTGTAAAAGGCATGAAAATGAAAAATAAACAAAATCCCCTGATAGTGTGTCTCTGTCTCTGAGAAAGCTGGTAACACATTTACTATCAATTTTGAAATTAAACGCAGTTTAATGACATACACTCTACAATCATGTACTTGTAGTAGTTTATCTAAAGAACCACTATAAAAGCAAACAGACATCATACATTACGTGTAAGAACGATCAGTGTCTGTGATGCATATTATCATGACCAAAGAGACCATGTAGCATTGTCTTGAATTATTTATGTGATGATGTAACTGATGGGATCCTTACTGTTTCATTGGGACTCTGTATGTCGGATGATCTCTTCGATGAGCTGCTGCTCCTGCCAAAAACATTTTATCTGTATGTTGTCCATATTTATTGTTGGGGGAAAACCCGTAATTACCTCAGTGCAGCCATATTCACAATTTCTCCACTAGGCGTTCTACAACCTGCAAGATGTCTTTATCAGGCACTTCAACATACATTAAACCCTGTATTTTGATTTTAGCAAATTTATTCATAAAAATGAAGACAAACGTTATAAAATACAGCACAGTTACATTTTTTTTTTTTATCTACAAAAGGTTGCAATTCATGAAAAACACAACATAAATGTATACATTCCAGAAATAAAAAAAAAGCTGTATGTCTACATAGACCCTGTACAAATATTTACTTATGCTGTGAAAAGTGTCCACAGTGATTCTCTGTACATGCGATGTGCTCTACGGAGCTCGTTCAAAAGAGACGAGGTTGTGCTGAGGCTCATAAGCGCGTCTCTCTGTCGGGATTGCGGTCCGAGACGGGTATGAACTGCTCACAGTGTGTGTAGCTGTTGTCCTCTTTCTGCAGTGTCTCTAACTCTGCATTCCCATTGGTCAGAGCGTTTTTCTCCTGCCTCTTAATATGCCTTTTCAGTAGAGCAAAGCCTGGAATACAAAGGAAGAAGGAGACTGTCCTCAAGCCCAGCGTCAGGCCCAGGTACACTGTCCTGCAAAAGAAAAGAAAAACAAGGTGGGGATAAACTTTGAAAGAGTCAAGTTACAAGTTCCTGAGAGGAGCTTACAATCCCAGCCTCAGGTTTTTCGCATCACATTACAAGTCATGATGCAGGTGTAGATGAATGCTGATACTATTTTCTACACATTTCTGTCTCTATTTGTACTTCAGTGGTGAAGTACTAATACTAATGCACCTTCTTTTCTTATATTAGGGTAGCTTGTAGAGCCACCACCTGCCACCTCAGTAAACTAAGAGTCTCATTTAGGGCATCTTCATGATCTGCGTCCTTCATAAGTGGCATTTGGAGACAGCAAACATGGCACTGATGCTAGAGCCATGCTAACTCACAGGTTATATTGGTTTACACTGTACATTTAGTAAAGGGTCTAGTAATAGCAATACACACCTATTTTTTTCTCATCCATCTAATAATTTATCTACAAAAAAGACACGTAACAGCCTGACAGTCCAGCAAGAATGTTAAACGATGCATCAATCTTGTTTCAAAGTGAACTCTAGTGTTTACCAGACAACCTTGTGAATAATGCATACAGAGTTTTATAACACAGGTCCTATGGATCAAATTACCTGTAAGATGAGGTGTTATATATTCTGCACGCTCCTCGTCCTGCACACATCTTGGATCCCCACTTGAGGCACGTTGTGTCGATTATTGCTCCAAAGTATATAGGGGCAGGTATTCCAGCTGTGGTGCAATTTATATATTTGTTTACAAGTTGTTAATTCAAATAAAGGGACGCTAAAGGCTGAGACACAACAATTTAAAAACATTATAAAACATGAACAAATGGATATGAGTTCTGCTCTCAATACAGATATTAAATCAAAAACAGGTAACTTAAACAATGGTAGATAAAAGTTTCAATCCTTTACATTTTGCTAAATATTGAATGATGAGTTATTTCATTATTCTGATTTGTTGTCATTTATGTTTTCTATTCCAGTGCCTTTTCTCACTTCATACAGTGAACTGAATGTCAGCTTTCAGGAGATTTCTGCCTTCTTGCCATGCACACTAAGTAGAATATAAGTACAGAATACCAAAGATGGTTCTCACCGAGGGTGCGAGTGGCCAACGTGTGGATTCCAAGAGCAAGAGATTTCAGCTCTGGCTTAGTGGACCTACAAACACAAAACTGAGAGGTTAAAGGAGCCTCTACTTTGACATCTCAAACGTTTTTTATGGACAATGCTTTGCAGTTTTTGTACCGGAAGAATAAAAAAAGGAAAACAAAGATTACAAATTAACGTTACACGGTTGAGATGATTGAAGATAAAAAAGCAAAAAAAAATTAAGTTGAAATATTTCAACTGATGACACTGTTTCACATGAAAGTGCAAACGCAGTTTATATAACAGCAGGGATTATTATCTGTCGTAGAGTGGACAGATGATGTGTTGTTATAATAAGAGGAATGTGTCACACAGGGTTTTTTTTTTTTTCCAACAGACCTGACTAGCAGCACAAAGCCAGGTGTTCCCCCGAGAGAGATGATGAAGGAGCTGACGACACACAGAGCCAGGAAGTATGGAAAGATTTTGTCACAGCTGTCCTGGCGTGGACACTGGCCCAGAGTCGCCGTCAGGTTGCCTGTTTGGGTTTCAGCCAGCGCTACACAAGTGCAATTATCAAACACCTAACACAGAAAAAAGAACAAGTTCATCAATAATAGATGAGATGTAGCACCACTTAGGAAACCAGTCCTGCATGTACAACCTACTTGTCATGTACTACACTGTAGATATCAGTAATATTAGTCTGGTCATGCTATATGCAAATGTGTCACAAGCATGTTTATAATTTGTGTTGTTCACGGAGAGGGCCGTATTTAAGCATGCAAAGTGATGTGAGCTGGATGGTCATCATAAGTGTTTCATGAGCAGGCTTTTGATGATTTTTTTATGCTCTGAGTCACAAATCGCTCTCATGTAAATGCTACTGCACCTAAATGACAACCAGGATTCCTGCAAGTGTTTGTGGATTATAAAGACAAACATTGATTTCAAAGAATAATGGGCCTTCTTGTAAATTCTATGTTTTTTCCATGGTGCTTTATTTATTTCATTTATTTATTTATGTTATAAAGTCAATGTGATGGAATTGGAGACAGTAGGAGGATGTTGGAGAATGCATATGCCTGCAGCCATTAATATGTAGACTCCGACTACTACAATAATTGAATCTGTCATACTTGTATCATTATCTTTTTTACATCTTTATGTAGTTCATATTGCTATTATTGGTCACATTTCTAGTAGTATTATTGGGATTCTGTTCTCATTTTCACAGTGTTATTCCTAAAATAAGTCATATTTCTACTTTAGTTATTCACACTGTAACTTTATATCTGTATTGTCTTCTGTTTTTGTTGTTGTGTTTACATTTCCTTCTCTGTCTCCCTGTCTGTCTGCTTGCCTCCATATGTGTCTCTCTGTCTCTCCCTCCCTCTATTCCACTCCTCAACCCATCAGGTCATGGCAGATGACCATGGATCTAGTTCTGCTTGAGTACAACGTAGAGCTGCTTTATATGTTACGTGTCAACAGTAGCTCAGTCTGTGGGCAATTGGGTTGGGAACACAAGGTTTGCCAGTTCATTAACCGGTAAGGATCAAAGTATGGAAATTGGTCTGGTTTCTGGAGAGGTGCCGGTCCATTTCCTTTGTACAGTGTTCTTGAGCAAGGCACCAAAATCCCCAACCGGTCAAGAGCATCCCCTGTGTGCATCTACATCACTCTGACATCACTCAATCAATGCATGTCTATAGGTTCCTTTTTTGTGCATGTGTGTATTTTGGGCCTATGTGTGTGCATGAGTGTAAAACCAGAATTTCCCATCAGGGATCAATAAAGTATATCAAAAAGTGTCATGCCGATAAAAAGCTTTCATTTAGAGATCTATAATTATGCCATGGAGTCGATTGTGTGTGTCTAACCGTATTTCTGCCAGATCCAGTGGACGAGGTGCATCCAGCCCAGCATGGGGACATGTATGTGATCCCGTTCTCTCCACACACCGGATCCCACTCCCTCTTTGAGCACAAGCAACCCAAGTTACAGTTGGAAAGGAGAGACTGCTCCTGATTAGACAGGCCTTCCGCTCTGCGTATGACAACATGAAGAAAAAAAGCATATTTTATTGACAGCTCATATGAAAAATGAATCAAATAGGAAGACGCAACCATTCCTGTGCAAGGAATATTAATAAATAAAAGACTTGGAAAGAAAGGCAGCATTCAAAAAATCCTTTTAACTACTCCACTCAGACTCAGGAAAACTGTGTCAAGACTTCACACACCTGCTATATGCAACTGTGATGCCAGCCACCTTGGAGTTCTCACAGCCCATGGCGAAGAAGAAGAGCGACAGGAAGTAGCCCAGTAGGGAGGTCCCGCAGGCAAATTTAGCCGCTCCCATGATACCCAGCTTGTACTTCTTCATGATAACTCCTCCAGAAAACATCCCAAGGGCCACCGCAGGGATGTTGATCATTCCTAGACAATAATGCAGAATACAACAGATCTTAAAAGCATAGACAATCAGAAAACAATAGAGAGAGCCAAAATAAAATATTAAAATCATATGCTAAAGGGGTAAAAGGCAGAACTCTCATTAATATCAAAGTCGCATCATTCATAGTTCATGTATATTTTGATCGTTGAGAATATTTGGAACATAGAATTTACAAGAAGGCCCATTATTCTTTTAAATCAATGTTTGTCTTTATAATCCACAAAAACTTGCAGGAATGCTGGTTGTCATTTAGGAGCAGTAGCATTTACGTGAGAGCGATTTTTGACTGAGTGCATAAAAAAATCATCAAAAGCCTGCTCATGAAACACTTATGATGACCATCCAGCTCACATCACTTTGCATGCTTAAATACGGCCCTCTCCGTGAACTACACAAATTATAAACATGCTTGTGACTCATTTGCATATAGCATGACCAGACTAAGCTCATCAGAACAAGCTCAATCATGAATTATCAAAACAGTCTGCTTACCCATGAGAAAATTGGCTTTGGATGCCGACTGGCCGTAGTGCTGCTCGATGTATTTGGGTTTGTAGGTGACCATCCCGATGAGAGAGTTGAACTGAATGATGGTCACACATAAGTAGATGATGTACACCGGGGTTCCAAGGAGACTCTTCAACGTGGGTAGGAATTCTGTAGGGGGAAGTTCATGAACACCAAAACTTAAAACACTTCCTTTATAATGTCAGTCGTAAATATTGTGAAGTTCCCTATTAAGCCCTGTAGGAGTCTTCTTCACATGCAGTTAGTCAACATCAGGCTGAGATACAAAGAAGTCAATTAAACTTTTTGACACATACGTAGGCCTCAAGATGCTGATTTTAACCTTCTTGAGGTCTTGAGTCTTTTTTTTTGGAGGGGGGGGGGGGTTATGCCATTATTTGAGTGACTGGACAGTGGATAAAGACTGACACTGTTGAGAGAGAGAGTGGGGAATGAAATGTAAAAAGGACACACAGGCCAGATTTGAACCCAGGGCCCCCCGCTTCAAGGTATTCAGACTCTGTGCATGGGGCACACAAATGATCCACTAGTCCACCGGCATGCCCCGCTGGGATTCTCTTTTTGATGAATTGAAAAACAGACTTGTGTGACACCAGTAGAATGGCACAAATATAACTTTCTGAATAGTAGAGGAAATTGGACCCCTAAAAGTTGGGATACCCCTTACCAAAGTAGAACAAAGCACAACCGTATTTTTTTCACAACTTTAACCCATGTTGTTTCTTCAAATTATGGTTAAATAGAAATGTTACTGCAAAATAACTTTTATTTTTTATCTTATTATTAACCAAAAATAGTGAAAATGAAGGCCTCTCCAAAAGGGAGTGTTTCTGACTTACCACATGTATCTCTGAAAATCAAGACTGGATGTTCAGAAACATTTATTACTTACAATAAAGCATTGTTTTTATCAATGCCGTTGTCAGTATTTGAAATGTGCACACATGTGGTTTAGGAGAAAATTGAAAAGTGAAACAAAAACTCAAAAGGTATGCATATAAAAGACTGTCATTCTATAAGTAAGGGAGAAATCATCAAAATATGTCATTTAAATCTTCTTAAGACTGCTATTTTAACATAAAAGCAGTTTAGATGACTATTCACTGCTCCCTCTACTGTCGCCAGCCCCAACAGGAAACAAGTCGAGCCAGCACTTACAATGGAACCACATCGGTCTATACAAAAAATAAAGAAAAAACAACCATAAAAAAGGAAATATTGCTGTAAAATATATTTATACAACCAACTACTTCATAAACAATACATGTTAAAGTTATGAAAAATAAGGTTGTGCTTTGTTCTACCTCTGAGAAATATCAAAAACTAAAGCCTCTTTTGGGTTTTGGGAATTTCTTTTTCTACTATAAAGATACAACTGACAGAGTATGGAGGACTTTCTCCTTTTAATAACTGTGTGTGACATTAATCGTACCTTTGGCCATCTGATGTAAATTAGTCGGCTCTTCAGGTCTGAATTTGTGCTCCATGCTCGGAGAATCTTTGATGAACCTAGTTTGCTCTGGAGTGCAGCTGGTATCATGTTTCTCCACCGGCATAGGCAGAGATTTAGGCAGGAACCAGAAAGGAACAGCAGACAGGAGGGTGATGATACCAGCTATCAGGTAGCCCAGCCACCACGCCCCCACCCAGCGGGCGTCACCAGGGGTAATAGTCACTGTCTCTGCAAAGAAAAGTATAATTAGCATAGTATGTGGACTCATGCATTCATCCACAGATTCTTGCCTTAAATATAGAGCTGTGGTGAATGTTCAAAAACAAATCTTACAACATGTAAGGATGTTTTCTGACTGGTAGTGTTACACAGGAAGGTTTACAAATGTTTACGTCCAGGTCAGATTAGACTGAATCAAAGGATTTGCACACATTATCTGTATTAATTACCCGTGTTCCTTTCCTCTAGTCTAGGCAGATACTATGCGCCATGCTGATTTCACTGTCATGTACAATAACTTTCTACAGAGGAGCATGAATGTATTTCTATAACGGGATTATCTAATACAACAATAAAACAGGCACGACGTGGTAATTGAATGTAGCTTATCAGTCAGGTGACAGCGTACCCACCCATATCCACATAGCCGATGTCCACATAGATCTTTGCACACAGCGACCCCAGCAGGTACCCAAACACAGGACCAATGATTGAAATGGTTTGGACACACCCTGGAAATGTAAATACAGACAGGCATTCAGTTTTTTTCAAAATCAAGAAAATACATAAAACAACCATTATTTGGCTCTATTCAAACTGATATCATTTTTAAAGATGTATTTAGTAGTTGTCCATTATGTAATAAAGTATATTAAAGGTATTTTTCTTTTGTTGAAAGCCAAACACAAAACTACTTCTAGAATCAAGACAACATTCACGTTTCAATAGCTTGTAGTACACTGTGTTTTATTTTACAATATGTTGGAAAAATAGAAGAGTATTGGAAATTTTTCTCCATTATAGAACTGAGGTCAGAATTACATACTGTTTTTCTTTCTTTGTTTTCAAAAGTAAAATTACAGAAAAAATGGCAACCTGCATTGATCAAATTGATGATGAAGTGAAGACATTGAGTGCTGTGTGAACCCAACAATTTACAAAGTGAGTACGGTGCATTACCAATATAGAGGGCAGCATTCTCTGATTGTGCATAATCATCAATATAGGAGATTCCCAAAGGCTGCACCGGAGTCTCTCCGATCCCACGCAGGACATTTCCCAGAAACACGTAGATCCACATAGAAACGCTGGACTCTCGCTCACAGCCTTCAGTCACATATTAAACAGAGAGGACATGTGATGTGTTTTTAATTCAAGAATTAAAAAAAACATGGAATATAGAGGACAAAATACAATGAATTGGATTTATGCATTACTATCTTTATATTTCACGACATAATTATTACTCTCCTTAAAATAAGGAGACAGATGAGTGCAGTAAATCACAGATGTTAACGATCCTAGTCCTTTTGGATAAAAAATATTTATTATGATATCCAGGCTTAAAATATTTGAGAAATGTGACCATATTCCCCCACAGAAAGGGGTCTACTCTTACCTTTAGAGGACAATATAGAGGGTCGGTCACCTGCCCTGGTGGACTCAAGTGAGCTTGCTGAACATGGAGAGAGGTTATTTGTTGAATTCACTGACGATCTAACTGATGTTTCGATCTTATAGCTGCGTACAAAATACCAATGTGACTGTTAAGCAAGGGAAGGAGAAAGCATCAGGTATTGTTAGATCACTATTTGAGGCACAAATACACACCAGAAATTACATTCCAAAAAGACAAAGTCTTATTGTATAGTCTAAACTCAGAGGAATACCGTGATGTAATTAATAAACCTTAATGCATGCACACAGACATGGCACTCATCCTACCGGCCAATGATGAAGTGAGGCATGGCGATCAAGAAGGTCCCGAATGACATCAGGATACATCCAACTGCTATGATCTTAGGTCGGTGGAGTTTGGCACCAAAGTAGCTCACAAAGGCAATCACCAACAAATTCCCTAAATACAGAGGACATAAAAAATGAGACTTTCTGTTCAGAATATTTTATCATTTTATCATGTCAAGTTACATCACCCCACGCTGCATGTTGGTTACCTGTTTTAATTTTGTTTTTGTTGGGCAAAAAAGTTGGTTAAAATCAAACAAATGTGATGAAGAAGAACAGGATAAATAAAAGGAACCATACTTGGAGTAATTGAAAATGTATCTGTAATTTAAGTATTTTAATCAACACACATCGATGGTTTACATATCCTGAAGCCCTACTTCCACTTCTAGTCATTTTAAAGTTTTTTGTTCTTGCGCTAAATGCTTAAACTCTCTTTTAAAAAGATACAAATCTTTACAGGTTCAGGAAATCTTTGCTGGGTGCAAGACCTGCTAATTCACAAGACGACAAGAACAAAGTCATACTCACTAAAGTGTGGTGAAACAATTTTTTTCAGCGCCATTTAAAAAAAACAAACTGAAAGCTAAACATTTCGAAAACATTCAGCCATGTGATGATTTGATTCAGTCGTATACAGTAGGTTTGATTAGTTACATCATGAATAAAACGTTTGCTTTAATCTAATCTGTCGCTAATCTACTGCTCTGTGTGCCTTTAAATTGCCCCCCGGGGACATTTTTTTTTTTTAATTGAATTGAATTGAGTCTAGGACCTTATAAAGGAAGTTTGAGCATAAAAAAACTTCCTTTAGATTTGTATTAAAAATCCCTGCAGTTACACATCTCAGTTATTAAGACTGTTTAGGGTAAGATAGAAGCATCACCTAAGTTATCACTTATTCTAAATGATGCTGTAATGTATTAAATTTTACTTCACATACCATTATTTACATTTTCATAATACAGGAAATGGTCTTCAGTCTAAAGAAAAATGTTTTTTTTTATCTTTATCAATAATATTTATAATACATGTTTGTTTATAGATGTGATCTAACCTAGAACCTGATTCAAATTTGCCAAGAAAGAAACATAGATAAAAATATCTGTCAGGTAATTGTATTTCTAGAATTAGAACTACTACATTGAGAGATAGAACATAGTCACAATTAAACCAAAAAACATAATGTGTATACCTATAATATCTGTCCACATGTCAGCACATCTAATCTGGATCACTGTGAACTAGGTTTTCACAGAATATTGGTGACAGATGTTTCTCTTGACTCCACCGCCTGCATGTCATTTACATCATCAACAGCCCTGTCAGACAGCTCTGTAGGTTTTGATCACAGTCGGGGAAAATTCTTATTTATTTATTTATCCAAGGCATATACAAGAAATGTTACATATTCTTCATTCGGTATCCAGTCTGTTGTACCGGTACACGGACCATCACAAAAATCCAATTTTTTTCCAAGCCAACATGTTGTAGCTTCAAAGGGATTTTTCTCATTAAAAATCAATTAGGTATGGGACCATTGTGACTACTTGAAGCTCAAAGGGGATGCATATATGCTATTGTGTGAAGCAGGCTGACATGCTGAGGACATATTTTCGGCTTACTTGCATTAGCATCTAAATGCTTCAAAACATATGCGTGAATAGCCAGTAAATAGAGACGGAGACATGGGAAAAAAAAAGGGATTGAAAGACTAACCTATTTCAAAGCTCCCGTCTATGATGCCGATCAGATAACTGGGAATCTCAAAGCGCCTTTCCAGTTGTGTTATTGTGCTCTTCATGTAGCTGCCAGTTAAAGCTTTGGCAAAGTAGGCAAACGACAAGGCAGCAAGGAACATCTGCAAACAAGAAGACAAAAAAGAAAACTGAGTCAAAAAAAGGTTCTACCGTTGTTATCCTCTTTGTGGCCTGTGACATAATCGTTGATACAAATGGTTCATATTCTAATAATAAGGAATAGGAAAAAAACAGTATAAACCTTGAACCTGTTTTCTCTGTTTTGAATTTTAAAGTTGATATTGTTGTCTAGGTTTGCTTTTTTTTTCTTTATTTTTTATTTGGATATTTATCTTCTGGTACTTTTATTTTATTAATATGCTCAGAAAAAAGATCTCAATCACTCAATAATATAATATACAATATCATTATTAATCATGTACTATAGGATTTGTGTATGTGCCGTTACATCCCAGTTGCCATAATATATATTAATTTCCCTTCTTAAAGTTTATAACAAATTTTGTGTTTTTGTGTGTATTTTCTTCTGGATTAGTATGCATTTATATATTTGAGTTTTCAGTTGAGATAAACCAATTCAAAAGGAAAACTAGCAATGTGCCATTAAGCCTGGGCTAGAATAAATCGAGCTCCCTCTCTTCTTTTCTCCAAAAAACACCTGTGGACACTGAGTCAGTAACAAAGGGGGGATTAGAGCCAAGGCAGGGTAGATAGAGAAGCCAATTCCACTAGGACACGGACACATCTAAATGCACGAGGGGCTGACAGACCTACCAACATGATACATAATTAGAAACAGATGAGTGGTACACACAGTCATATTATGGGATGAAAACAGCGGACAAGACTCACGGGCCATCGACCAACACACACATGCATTTGTGTTTCCATAGTACTTCCAGTGTCAATATCTTCTTGTATTGAAAAGTCTTAGAGTCACTAAAATGTATCTGATGAGGTTGTCTTTAAAAGGTGACTATCATCTGCTGTGACCGACAGATAGTTTGGGTTTATCCATTGAATCCATTATTTGTCTTTGGGCATAACACATGGATGATATTGGCTGTATGAAATGACAGAAAGAAATGCTGTATAAGAAGAACATTCTGAACAAAATGAGTAATTAATTTGAGAGCCTGTTCCAGGTTTAGTCAAATTAAATTACAACAAAACAATGTAATATAATCAATGCCCCATCAAAAGTAAAATTACAAAGACAGTTCCTTAAATTGTGTTTAAAAGTTCTAAATTAGTTTTCTGCTGCAAGATATATGTAGAGGGTGTGCACAATCTTTGGGCCAAAAAACTGAAAGCAGGATACCAGATTTCAAGGGAGGGTCATTAAAAACATCTTAAAGGCATTGGAAGATCTGACAGTTCATGTTGGACAGTCACAGCCTGGCAAAAACTGGCGGTAGGATATACTATTCTAAATTTGACCTACAAGTAGAATTTCAGTTTTGCCCACTTCAACTGAATACACTTAAGGCACTGTGATTGTCCAGCACAACAGAGAAGTACAGTTGTGTATCATCAGTGTGACAACAATATTTGACAATGTGAGAACAATTTCTTCTGTCTAGAAATCACATTTATAAGGAAAAAGCAAAAGTACCATGAACATCTCCCTGAGGAACACCAAATTTAAAGTTAATTTCTGCTGGAACAGAGTGACATTAAGCAACATAGAAAGTTTTATTTGGGAAATGTGAGCAAAACTAGTCAAGCACAGTGCCTCAAGGACCTATGAAAATCCAAAGGACGGTAAATGTTGTAGCAGTAATAACATAGATGCTGCAAACGCCGTCAGTGCACCTGAACTTCTGGTAAACATGAACTGCAACCTTCTTGTCTTTGACTCAAACTTGTCCAATCAAAACAGAGCTAAGAATGAAGCTTAAATTCTTAGAGAATCAAAAAATACAACATTTATATGAAAGACTTTATATGAAACATTAGCTTTTGTCAGCATTCATTTGTCCCAATAAATAGTCTCTGAGTGTCACCTTTTAAGTTTCAGCAGTCTGAATTAACATGGCTTTGTAGAGTGAGAGAAAGGAAGAAAGATACTCTAATTTGTGAGGTGCTGAGCGGGACCAGTGGAGCTATGGCAACCACCTGGGTGGTCCGCAGCTGATTATAATACTCTCAATCAAAGAGCAGGCTTTGCTCTAATGTCAAGTACATAATAACCCTTACTGTATACCACACTATATACAGTGAGTGGATATAATGCTTCCCCAGGAACGCTGAGGCACGGTGCTGCTCATATGACTGCAGTGATGGTGCTGACATGGGTCTCTAGGAACCTCAAATCTCATACAAGCCTTACGGTGTTTGAATACTGCCAGATGCATTTACCTCAAGGAACCTTTAACACTTAGTGAAACATGGATGTTAATATGTTTGTGCAGATTGTTTTTAGATCTTTTCTTAAAACTTAAATTATTATTTTTATATCAGTTGTGCATTATCTTTAATGCCTGTCCCAGGTGGTTAAAACAGCTCAGAAGATTGCGGGAGCTAGACTCCCACATGCTTGGATACTATGCTGACCGCCTGCAGCGGAAGGCAAGGTCCATCAGTACGGACAAAACCCGCTCAGGACACTCTCTGTTTGTTCCCCTACCATCAGGAAGGAGACACTGCACTTTAAAAACCCGGACTCCACGGCTGAAGAACAGATTTTTCCCCAGGCCTGTAGCCTCCAATAGAATGTTGCATCAGAAGCACGACCTTGAGAGGTTCATTGAAGGATTAGTGCACAGGAAAATATGCATGGAAAAAAAGGCAGAAAAAGTGAAATTCCTTATTATTGTTTGTTGCAGTCTAGAGAATTTCACTAAGCAGCTTTTTCTTACCTTTCTTCAGAGTACTTCTTAATCCAATAAAGACGTACAAACCCTCCATTCTGACCTATTTTACCGAAGCACAAACTTTGTTTAAGGAATTTTTCACAACTTAATACCCAGTCCAATGGGCACAGAGAGCTGCTCAGCGCCTTGCAAGAGATGCCAATGAGAGCCATGCATCACACTAAACTCAAACAGTTATCAGGTTTTTAAATACTCACGACTTATACCAACACATGCAGAATACACCTGAAGAAGTTTATATTATTTTAATGATTTCAACTACTGTACAACTTTTAGATTTCTTCCAAGTACAAGAAACAAACACACGAGGGAGCAGAAGGGTTTTCCAAGTCTGATATGCTTAATTTTTTTCTTAAATTATGGCAGCTTCATACTCAATGGCTTATTTTATTCTCCTTAGATCACTAAAGGGCAAACTAATGAACTAGTGCACAAAAAACAAAATAAAATGTCTACATTTTAGCTCATACATGGTGTTTTTCTGTGTGTTGGAATACTGAAACAAAAAATGAAAGAAACATGTTAATTTAATTTCCACATATTTCAGTCGCCTACCTTTAGATTGGGGTGGCAGGAATTCTTCACAGCCGTGGATGTTGGCTTGTTTTCTAGAGTCCAGCTGCCTGACGCTGGGTTGTCGATTTTCATCATGGCAGCGCTTCCTCTTTACCTCACCTCAGATGTGCTTTCTCCTCAGATGACTGACCACAGCTGACCTCACTCAAACCTGTTGGAATGGGACAAAATTCAAGTTTTGAAATCTGTTTAGACCTTTTAACTCAATAACAAACCGGGTTTCATCAAAGACTTTAATTTTACTTACTCTGTGTACTATACAATGGATTTTCCTGAGGCCAAAATACAGTTAATCTACACAGAGGGTTAATATCAATGGCATGATGGGAATTCAAACTTAGATGTATATTCAAGCTTAAAACTTTAGAAGCAAGAACAAATGGCTGTTTCTAGGTGCCGTCTCTGAACTCCCATAATTCCATACACCCTTTATGCAGGTTTAAAACATGCAGGTTTCTTGTGAAGAGAAGCGGTTTTCTGACAAGAAATGACTTCACATTACACCTTAATAATTGTATCCTTGTGATAAGCTGCTGGAATTGCACAGGAGCAAACCCCAGTTGATCTTGAATCAGCATGTCTAGCATTATAGCTAAGATGCCAATGCAGTTAAAGACAATCAGCAGTTTGAAGACACTTTTCTCTGCTTTCGTTTAAAGCTAAGGTTAGCCATTAGCCCATTGCTACTGCCTTTGATTGATAGGAAAGTGACCTTGACAACAAGCCTCTGTTCCATAGACAGAATGAGTCATCCTTTAATGTAACACTGACCTGTGCTTGTGATTCCGTCTGACAATCTGATCAATACTGATAAGACTGTGTTTATAGGGCAGCATTTGCTATTTCTGAAATATCAGTTTAAGGAATCTGTAGACATGTGCACTGATACTAAACTGAGAAACTCCTGACAACTTCAGTATTTATTAATGAAACTGTTCTTATCTTCTTCACAGAAGCTATTACACTGTTGTACTTGGAGTATAACTGTGAAAGGCCTTGAAAAAAGGCATGTTCATACATACTTGTAAAATACCCTGCAAATATCATGTTTTGCAAGACAGGCAGAGGAAAAAAAGATACTCCATGTTCTTTTACACGATTGACATGATTGCAGGGGACATTTAAATCATGTGAAAAACATTTTAAGAATCCTGAAATATATTATTTACGATTCTTGAGTCTAGCCATCTCTACTTTAGCATATAGGTCAAGTATGCCATACATCAACAGTAAACTCAAGTACCTTTTGGGACATACAGAGAAAGACTTCCCCAGGCAATAAGGAGGAAAGGTGATATGAAGCAAACAGTAAAGGAAAGAAAGGAAGGAAAGGAAGGAAGGAAAACTACTAGAGCATTATACTGACGAAACTCATTTCAGATCAGAACTATACTGAACTAAGTCACTAAATATTTCCATTTCATACAAGTTAAACAGGTTTAAAAGCACCTGCAGCATGATTAACATCCAGGATCATCATGTTCGACTGTCAGGGTCATAAACAACCCTGAGGAGCTACAAGGACATGTATGTTCAATCCAGGTCAACACCACACTGAAATTAGGAAGATATTATTTATTATCCTTTTTCTTTATTATTCAGCTAATAATCTCATCAGTAGCAGTGATGACACGAAGAGATTTCTAGAAAGAGCAAAGCTAACCTTCATGAGGAGTATGTAAAGTCAATGATGGATGACGGAAAACTATCCAAGGGAAGACAGATTCTCAAATGACATAAGTAAATGATTGGGTTTGATGAGAAATCTGGAGTCAGACAGGCTCTGTTGTCGTCTTTTTCTGAAATTACATTGTTATGCCTTACTATAATGTCCCTCCCTCTTGAGCCGACTTGACCAAAATTAGGAAAGCAAAAAAGTTACATGAAACATAAAATCAATCAAACAAGCAAGCGTTGATATACAAGCATTGGAATTTTGTTCATCTTAAATTCAAATTGTACAGAGAAAATAAAAAATTATAGCGAGCAAAGTAGATCATAAGTCTCAGTGTGGGTGTGACCTGCAGAATTTTAAAAAGGCTTGAAATTAGTGATGGAATGAAGAGGGAGAAATGTAGAATAAGAGAGAATAACTGTGCAAAGAGCAGAGCTGTGACACAGTTTTAAAGCCAGACTGCCTGTTCAGTGACATGACAAGTCCCTATGGATTCCTCCTTCAGGCACAAACCCCACACACACACACACACACACACTCACACCCCCCCAACACACACACGCGCACACACACGCACACACACACACACACACACACACACACACACACACACACACACACACACACACACACACACACTGCTTTTGATTCCTGCAGCTGCAGATGATGACATAAGGACTTTTATGCTCATCTGACCCTAACAAACACAAATTTGGCAACAAAAAAGCCTGTTCACGACAATGTCCTCCATGTTTCTCCGGCATGCATGAAGAACTTCTTTGTTTGTTTTTACCAATTAGAGATGCACAAAGAAAGAAGAGCCATTCATGCAATCTTTTATCATCCAGTGATACATTCACAACTTCCCTCCTGTTTGCAGTCCTCCAAACATGCAAATACCTATATGGTGTATTTCATTTCACTTGGTTTTTGGCTGGGTTTTGCTCCAAAAGGCTGTTAATGGGAAACGCCCCCTTCCAGACATACTGCATTGTCTCCACAGTCACTCTGGGTTTAGGACTAGACATCCCGTTCAATATAGAGAGGAGGGAGGGAGGGAGGGAGGGGGAAGTTATGTGAAGGTGAGTGAAGTTTTTTTTGTCCTCTCACATGAACATTGTGTTCAAACTCAATGAAATGTACCAACCTATACAGTATACAGAATATTATAGAGCAGCTACACTCTAAAACTCATTGTTTCCTGGGCGTGCACCTACAGGATGCGTGAAATGATACGTTTTAAATATGACATACATATCATGACGTAGCCTATTTATCAATATGATTAATTGCCTTTTAAAGGCAGTGACCTGCTTCTTGATCACAGTCCTGACAGTAATGCACACGTACTTGGCTGCTGTGTGCCCACTGCACTATGAATAACAGAGGTGCATCTGAACACGCATTTATTATGGTGCTAAAACTCGTGTCAGTATGCAATCAAAGAAACTCTGATATTTAATTCCCTCAAAACGGGCAGCAAACTTGTTTTGAGTCCTAATAAAAACTTCAGACTTTTGATGAAACGTAAAAATGATCACGTGATTTCTGTTGAGTTCTTGGTCGTACAAAAAGAAATGCACTGAGGCTAGAGAATGAATATGCATATCTAGTATCCTGATAAGCTTTCTAAGGATTCTGCCAAATCTCCGTTTGCGCGTACAGCTGTGCGCACTGCACCGGTTAAGTGTTTCATGAAACAGAGTTTACATTTTCGGTCAATCACTCGAATCTGCAAACATCAAACATCACATGGCTCCAACTTCACTAAATCTTGTCGAGAAATCACACTTCATGTCAAAGACACAATATACAGCATGTGATTTCAGTCACTGAGAATTTTCTCTAAAAAGAACATCATGATACTTACCCAACTCGCAGCTTTAACCCTGTACCCTCGCGACGACTCTAACTTCCTATTTTCAAAACCAAAATAAAAGGCACGAACTGCCAGCTGTTGCTAAAAGGCGTCAGTTGCACACAGAGACAGTCTTCCTATCGAGTCACCTCCTCATACTGAACATGAGGACAGCATGTCTCACCGGGAGCGACAGGGTGGATACTGAGCACCGTGCACACAGCAAGCTCACGTGATGCGCCTTAAAGAGCTGCGAAACATACTCGCCATACAGTACCGCGTCCCACTTTTCCCCGGTGTCTGAGAGTCTGTGAGCGGGGACATGTCACTGGAAAAAGTCTGATGGGTATCTGTATACCCTCAACACGGAAAAACGAGTTAGATTTTAACATTAAATGACAAATCTGTTAATCCTGCAGCTGCATGTTGTGGCTCTAATTTGCCAGATATTCTGTAGTCCTGCATCAAGCTCAAACATGCATGGATAAATTATTCCGTCTACCTCCTACACTGTTTACTGCTTCAAGTCTGACCCAAATTGTAGAAAATATGCAAACTTAAACTCCATCATGCTTACAGCAATGAGGATACATGGAAATATAGAAAACATGATCCTAAAAAAACATGTAGAATACTTAAGCCTTAATCTTTGTGGAGTTTGTTGGAGTATTTAGAGTATTCTCAAACGTTAAAATGGACTGTATATCTTTATTTAACTGTCTGGCTTCATGACGCTCACAATCAATGCTTTTTTTTTAAATAATGCTGATATTTTATTATGGCCATAAACCTGTGTTCATGTACAGTAAGGGATTCAACCTCTATCTGAAAAGAACTAATGTTCATTGAAAAGTACGATGAGAGAAATTCATACAAACGTTAAACGGAGTACCTGTATCTTCTATTCAAAACCTCACAAAACTTTTCTCTGTGGACAACAGCAGAATTTCAAATGTTTTGACTTTCAATGAACTTTTCAATGAAAACGTTGAAAAGGGGACTATACTCGCTGAAAAAAAGCTGAAATGAAGCTAAATGTTTTATCAAAACTTTATCTGTAGACTGATTTTGGTGTTTTATTGAAGGTAAAAATTTACCTTAAGGGAGCAATAAGTAAGATATCTAATGAACTAAATCATGAAATTAGTCACTTCAGACATTTAGGAAAGATGCTATGTTGAAGTGCTGGCTTCTCTGAGAACAATGCAGCAGCCAGTATGTCCTCAGATGGTCTGTATTTGTTATGACCAGAGAAGGTAAGCGGTTTAAAGGCACCCCCATACAAGCGTTTTGGATGCCCTTATATTAGCAGATTTGAGACCAGTTATCACAGCATACCAACAGGTGTTGCAGGGATGGAAGCAGGCAAGGGAACTGGTTCAGATTGAACTGATTCTACCCAACCTAAAAAGCCTCAGCATTTTTCTAATAGGCTGCACGCCAAGACATGTGGTAAAATAAGGATAAATATTAGAAATGCTTTTGAAAAATGGAGAGAGGTTAGAGAGCAGAATGGGCTCAAGACCAAGGCAGAGCTGGATAAACACAGAAGCTTCAGTGTCCGCGACATGGCAACCTGCTTGTAAATCGGATCTAGGGAGGAGGGGGCGGGGGGGGGGGGGGGGGGGGGGGGGGGACAGCTCTCTCCAATGTTTTGAATTTGGACTGCAGTAGCACTTTTAAACGCCACATTTCAGAGTTTCATAATGCTCCTTTAAAGTCTTATTTCTTTGTTGATCTTTCCTTTAAGATGGATATTCTGAGTGTCACCCCGCCTATTTATCTTACTGTCAATCATACATCACACTGTAAATCCAAGTAAATAAAGGCATTTTAGCTCTGTGTGCTGTACATAACTTTGTCTGACACCAAACCCGTGACAGTATCAGACAAAAAATAACTAATCGGCCTTCTTCCTGATGATCCTGTTTGCCTTACATGAAGGCATTTAATTGTACTCTGTTTCCTCACATTAGGTTCCTGTAACCCCTGTAAAAGTTAGAAGAAAGGCCTTCGAAAAATCCAACAACACCAAAAGGGTCTTGTTGGACCCCATAATAAGTATGCATTGTTGAATAAGATCATAATTCCCCTTGTTAAGCCTACAGACTCGACCAGGCAGGCAGACCTCATTTCTCAAGTTTCACTGTTGCCATGGGGATAAGTGGTCTATACACAGCCAACCTGCTGGATATGAACATGGTACAGTACACACCTCTCACACAGAGTGATATGCAGAAGGGCTCAGGGTGCTAACAGTCATTTGTATGTGTTTCGAAAGATCACAGCTGCACCTATAAGATTTGTGCTTTACAATTAGAGTGTTACAATGAATAAATAGAATAAAGACAAACATTATACCCTCCTCCCCAAATTAGAGGAACAGAATAGAGTATCTGAAGAGTAAACATCTGAATGGAAATACTGAACAAAAATCATTTTTTAAGTAGCTAATATCATCATCTTTTGCTGGACATTAAAGTTTTTTTTAAAGATTTATTTTTGTACCTTTAATTGAGAGAGTAGGGAGTGACATGCAAGAAAGGAGCCACAGGCTGGAGTCGAACCTGAGCCGCCCGCTTGTAGGAGCATAGCCTCCATACATGGGGCACACGCACTAACCACTGTGCCACCAGTGCTAAAGTTAAGTTTTTAAAATAAGTATTGTGATACATATTCCAGAGGGTCTATTGAGTAATGTTTCATGGAGAAAATAACCACATTGTCATTTGTATTGCAGGCAAACCAGAAATCAAATGTCAAAAAAATTAAGGTGTTTCATTCCATACCAAATATTTATCAGCTGATTTGTGATCTTGAATGTAATCAGTATGATCCACTAATACAGTGAACACAGAAACATTATAGTCATAGCTCACTCACATGATAAGTATCCTGCTGGTCATGTGAGTTACCGCAGCAGTTACCACTTTATTAAGATAAGATAAAAAAAAACTTTTCTGAGCAAAAAAAATTTTTTTTATAAACTTGGAGAGACACATTTGTTTCAAAGGACAGCAAAGAAATGTGCAGCACAATAACAACATGTGCATTGAAGTTAATTACTCTGCACAACAACATGAATCAATCAATCAACCAATCAACCAACCAACCAACAAATGAAAATGAACATTTTGCATCTTTAAAACTTTTTGTTTAACTGATGTCTCATGCAGTTCTGTCCTGCCCATGCATCTTTGTCTGTACCCTCGGCCATATTCTCATTCTTTCAGGCACCTGCATTACTATTCTCCATCCGTCCACCAGATGCTTTCAGAATTTCCCACCAGTCCCAGTCATCTGACTCTTCCATCCACCTGCACAACAGTTTATGCTCTCCCTCATCAGCCATGCAGTGTTTCTTTATTCTGGCACATTTGCACTCATTCCCAACCAGACTGAACCGTGAAACTTTATCTGTACCCGACTGCTCCTCCCTGTACAGTTATGTTCAGTTTGTCTGTTTACTTGACAACTGTCGTAGTCTGACATAATAGTGTGCATTTGAATCTTTGCCCTGGTTCATACTCATACTTGACACAACAAGGTAACAAAGGTAGCAGTAATAGTATGCTAGAGCATAAAACATGTAGCAGGAAAGGTCTACATTGAGCTTAGCAGACCTCTTGACGATGATGTTGTTGCATGATTGGTACATCAACGCTGTCAGAGGCAACAGTCATGTTGCTCTAACCTTGCAACAGCATAATAGAGGGGACAACAATAAATGCATTTCAATGAAGAATGACTTGTATGTCAGTAAGTCAAGTTTATTTGATATAGCAACCTGCAAAGAGCAAAGGCTAAAAGTGCTTCACAAAGCATCACAATAACAGTAAATATGTGGTGTATGTGCTATTGTGCTTAAATTGGCTGCAAACTCTCCACCTATAATTCTTGGGGCTCTTATATCCATAGCATATACATTCAGATGCAACCAGTGTAATTAAAATCAGCATCACTGTTTACTTAATTTAGCAAGGTTTTATCAATGCCAGCAACTTGTGTTGTGATTCATTTTTTTGTCACACACGGGTTCGATTACAGCAATTTAGCATTATTTGGCAAGAGTCTAAACACACAATACACAATAAATTAAGAAATATCCACCAGGACATAAAGTGTAACAATTAACTTTAGACTACCAATTGAACTCCGTTAAGATTTCTATATCAAACATCATCCATGTGAATGTCAGTATGAGTCTACAAGCTATACCTTTTTTAAAGATAGATAAATAGATAGATAGATAGATAGATAGATAGATAGATAGATAGATAAATAGATAGATAGATAGATAGATAGATAGATAGATAGATAGATGAATCAAACTTAAACTGTGCAATTAAGAATAGACTTATACAAGAAATGTACATAACCCGTGCAGGGATAAATATATATGTGAAATTTAAACCTATAAATAGTTGAGGAAAAAAATCTGTAATTAGACCTGAATACAAAAAATAAAAAAGTGTTGACCTTCTGAAGTTGTGTTGTTTGTACAGCAATGTTTAAAAAGAAGATAAAAAAAAAACAGACATTAAATAACAGTCAGCAAACATTAAATGTGCGATTTAATTGAGGGGTGATGTTCGTCAAGAGTTAGGTTAGCATTAAAGTGTCAAACTAGAGGCTGACTCTTGGTACTGTTGTGCAGATGGGAAATGGAAAAAGGTTTAAGGATTAAGTCCAAGAGTCACTGTGTGCTTTCCCCCTGCTATAACCGTGAGGTGTTGTGCAGACGTATGGCCAGGGGGACAAAAGACTTCTTGAGTCTGTCCGTGGAACAGGATTGTGACAGCAGTCTGCCACTGAACACACTCCTCTGCCTGGTGAAGGTGCTGTGCAGAGAGTGGTGGGTGCTGTCCATGATGGAGAGCATTCTGTTCAGGGTCCTTCTCTCTGCCACTGTCACTGGCCACCACAGAGCCAGCCTTCCTCACCAGTTTGTCCAGCCGTGCTGCATCCCTCTTCTTGTTGCTTCCACCTCAGCACACCACAGCATAGAAGAGGACACTGGCCACCATGGACTGGTAAAACATCTGCAGCAACTTTTTACAGATGTTGAAGGACCCCAGCCTTCTCAGGAAGTACAGACGGCTCTGTCCCTTCCTGCAGATAGTGTCCATGTTTGATGACCAGTCCAGCCTGTCGTCCAACTGCAGACCCAGGTACCCGTAGGTCTTGACCACCTTCACGTCGACCCCCCTGATGGAAACAGGTTGGGGATGTGACTTGTTCCTTCGGAAGTCCGCCACCATCTCCTTGGTTTTAGAGGTGTTCAGCTGCAGATGGTTTGAACTGCACCACGTCACAAAGTCCCCTACCAGGCTCCTGTACTCCTCCTCCTGTCCATCCCTGACACAAACAACTATCACAGTATCATCCGAGTAGTTCTGCAAGTGGCAGAGCTCGGAGTTATACTGGAAGTCAGAGGTATAAAGGGTGAACAAGACAGGAGAGAGCACAGTCCCCTGTGGTGCTCCAATGCTGCTGACCACAGTGTCAGATGTGCAGACCTTCAGTCTGACGTACTGTGGTCTCTCTGTGAGGTAGTCCATGATCCATCTCACCAGGTGCGAGTCCACCCTCATCTCGGTCAGCTTGTCTCTCAGTAGGAGGGGGTGGATGGTATTAAAGGCGCTTGAGGAATCAAAGAAGTGTAGTACATAGAGGATGGCATCATCCACGCCTACCTTCGCCTGGTAAGCAAACTGCAGTGGATCCTGGGCATGGTGGACCTGGGGACTGAGGAGATGAAGCAGCAGCCGCTCAAAGGTCTTCATGACGTGGGATGTCAGTGCAATTGGCCTGAAGTCGCCTGGCTCACTGTTTTTTTTTTCTTTCTTGGGGACTGGGGTGAGGCACGAAGTCTTCCAGAGCACAGGGACCTTCCCAAGCCGCAAGCTCATGTTGAAGACATGCTGAAGCGGCTCCTCCAGTTCGGCAGAACAAGCCTTAAGCATCCTTGAACACACCCTGTCCGGGCCTTCTGCCTTCCTGGGACGGAGTCTTTTCAGCTCTCTGCTCACCTGATCCTTGGTAATGGTGGAAGGGAGGGGGGTTGAATTGTCTGTGGAGAGGGAGGGGGAGGTGTTGTCTTTGTCCTGGTGGCAGTATGGGTGGTGTTGTCAGGGGAGGTGGGGGTGTGAAGAGAGGTGCTGGGGGGGGGCAGACACTAGTTGCAGTTGCCGGGTTGTTAAACCTGTTAAAAAACAGGTTGAGCTGGTTTGCTCTCACAGGATCCCCATCTTCTATGTTGTTACCTTTCTTCTTGCAGCCTGTGATGGTTTTCATGCCCTCCCAGACCTCTCTCGTGTTGTTGTTCTGCAGCTTCTTCTCCACCTTCCTTCTGTACTCTTCCTTTGCCTCTCTGAGCCAGACCTTGAGTTCCCCCTGCACGCGATTCAGCTCTGCCTGGTTTCCTTCCTTGAATGCCCTCTTCTTCCTGTTAAGGATGTCCTTGACATTTCTGGTAATCCAGGGCTTGTTGTTCGGGAAGCAGCGCACAGTTTTTGTGGGAACCACAACATCCATACAGAAGTTCATGTAGTCAGTTGTGAACCATGTGGCTCTTGCAAGACGCTCCAGTCAGTCCACTCAAAACAGTCTCTTAGTGTCTCCACTGCCTCAGGAGACCACTTTCTGAAGGTGTGTGTGATTACTGGGTGTCTCTAAATCTGTGGCTTGTACTGTGGGTTAAGAAGGACCAGGTTGTGATCAGACCTCCCCAGAGGTGGTAGAGGGATGGCAGAGTAAGCTTCTTTCACATTTGCATACAGGAGGTCCATTGTCCTGTTCTTCCTGGTAGGACAGCTTACAAACTGGTGAAAGTCCGGTAGTGTTGAGTCCATTGTAACATGCTTAAAGTCCCCAGAGATGGAAATGAATGCTTCAGGTTGTTGTGTTTGTAATCTCGCGATAGTGGAGTGGATGACGTCACACGCGGTCTCAGCGTGCGCTCGCGGAGGGACGTAAACACAAACAACAGTGGCGTGGGAGAACTCCCTGGGCATGTAGTATGGTCGGAGACCTACCGCCAGCAGCTCAATGTCCTTGCTGCATGTTGCCTCCTTCACAATAACATGTCCCTGGTGGCACCATCTGGTGTTAACAGCGCAAGCCCCCCTCCTTTACATTTTCCATTGCATTTAGTGTCTCTGTCCGCTCTCACTGTTGTGAAGCCCGGTAGATCCACGTTAGCATCGGGGGTCTTTTGTGTTAGCCTTGGGGTTGTAACTCCTGAAGTTCTTCACCACCGCCATCTGCTACAACTCAGAAAGCAGAAAAAACATCTAGCTGTGGGAGTGTCAGCCACATGGGGGAGGGGTTACTGCCCTTTGTGATGTCATAAGGAGAAAATCTCTAGACAGCCTGTTTGAGCATACATTTTCTGAAAAGTGGAGTAGGCAAAAGATAAAGAGGATGGACACATATTAGGGATATACAAACATTATTAACTGCATTTTGAATATTATGTGACCTTTAGAGCTTTTTATTACTTACTTTTTTAGTGTATTAGGAATACTATCAATAAAGTATTACTGTTCATTAAGGCAAAAGAGATGAATTTTGCACTCCGAGTGTGGCATGTTGAGTATCACTGGTATATTTTTGACCATTTCAATGAAGGCCATGTAATTCAGATAACAAATATCTATCAAATAACTTTCAAATGATGTAATCAGTTTAGATTTAGTGTCAGTTCAATCACAAAGGATGAAGCACCTAGAACTACTGGACATTGTGCTGTGACGGCCTGTGTGGATTTTGAATATAAAAATAACCTAATTAAATATCAAATATAAACACAAAAAAGACACAAAGATAACACAGAAATTATAGTCTTGTAATTCAATGTATTCACATTACAACATCCACATGGTTCAGTTTGTGACAACTTCTAATGATCTTCAAATATGTTCACTGTATGATACATAATACCAATATAGGCACTTCCAGTAAGTCTGGCAATATTGAAGCTACAGTATAGTGTCTAAATTACAAAATGGTAAAAATAAATAATGTATATCTAAAAGAGTTTTTGTAGTTTTAAAATTTCTTCACTGTACAGCATATATGTATATTGTACAAAATGGAGCATCAACCTGCGAGAAAGTTAATTATTTGACGTTGACAAATACTGTGTATTTGGACAAATTCTTCCCCGTGTAAGTATTAGTACATGTGGTGTATAAGTGCAAGTAACTAGTGAGAAGAACGTAATATTTTAATCATGTGTCAACTTTATAAAAATACACATCTCATTTCATTTTTTTACATAATTGTAAAGCTTGTTTGGTTCCCATGGTTACAATTATGCTACAAGTGCGATTATCTATGACAATCAAATCAAACCAGTTAAAACGTGAAAAGTACACTATAAAAACTGATAGACTGTTTCAGCTCAGATGCATGTGTTGAATTAAGACTGGTGTGACAAGGGGAGAAATGCATACAAATTCCACACTTAAAGTTACATCATCGGCATACTGACAGAGTCCCATTAGCTTTAAAGCTGAGAGACATCGTGTGATTATTCTCTACTACTACTGCGGCTGCCAGTGAGGGTCTCTGACGTGCAGGATGAGCAGTTCAGATCAAAGAGGAAGCACAAGGAGAAATATGCTATAGGAACTTCTGCGAAATACAATTTCATCTGAGAACTAATTTACTGCATCACTTATCCCATCATTATTTCATCACCCCCACCTGTCAGTAAAAGGAGCTAACTGTTACTCTACTTAACAGGGCGAGCTAGCCGAAAACAGGACAGAGTCACATAAGAGAGGCCAATGGAAGAATTTAAATAGACACAAACACATTTTCTTGATTTCTTGCGCACACACACACACACACACACACACACACACACACACACACACACACACACACACTAATTTATTTAATTCTATATTTAATTCTACAACCTGAAAGCTCAAAACAGAATCAAAGATAGGACGTTTTCTCTTTCTTTTTTTTTAAAGCCTGGATCATTTTCATGACCATTGTTTTTGTTGTATCAATCTAAGAAACCAACAGGTATCATCTCATGGTGATATATTCCCCTGAGGTGTATTGGCTAATGTTTTGGGCCTTCCGATGTAGCCAGTAGTTACCCATAAATAACTTCCTGCCAAAATGTTATTTTCCGTGCATTGCCTTTGTTTACAGTCCGACTTACAACATTGAGAAGAGAGAATGGAGTTGAAGTTTAGAACCGACTTCTCAGATGAATGTTAGAAGAGACAACTCTCGAGTTTTGATTAGAATTTGCCTTGTAGGGGCTGATGGGTCCCGTGATTGTATTACGGCCTTTTTTGCTTCCCTACTGAATTGGTCATGGACGATGGTACTCAGACTATAAGCAGAAAACACTTCCAATCACGTGCCCACAAAAAACGGGGTTCAGTTTTGTATTGAATAGCTTGCTTACATAACACCAGTTCTATCTCATTAAGTTTTTACAAAAGTTTAATAAAAAATATTCACTGTGTTTGTTGGACGATTACAGCTCATTAGCAATGAACTGCAGGCAAAATACAAAAAACTGCAGGCATGCCATATACAGGATACAGCGAGTGACACAGCACCCCCAAAAAAGGAGAAGTTGTTGTGGTTCAGTGGTTTCAAATACATTTGGTCATAAAAAGGGGCTTTGGAGGAGAATGATTCTCCGTCTAATGCCTTTCCAATCAGTGGGTGGACCAATTATCTTCAGCTCATGTCGCCTGAGCTGCAGTTTATTTCCCCCCCTCTCCTCCACACTATAGCGGCGTCTGGGGCAGCAGTAAACAGGCCACTATGGATGTACTTCACAATTCACTGCAGTCTGGAACATTGTGTTGTGATCGAGAATGTTAATGCAGTGTCTGCAGAAAAAAAGGAACATGATGTTCTACATATGTATCTTATGATGTTATTGCCTCTCCTGTCCTCTCTGTAGGTCAACATGTGTACTCTTCATCTTCAGTTTAGTTTAATGAGATGAGATTACAGAGGTGAGCAGAGGAACAGTGTGAGACGAGATACCAGCGCTTAAGAGATTTCAGATGTGCATGTAGGTCATGAGAACTCGACAAGATTAGCGGTGGATAATTCATTACATATTGCCTCACTGCACTCTGTGTGACAGAGAGTAGACACGCCAACTCTGTGTAGAGGACTGCGCTAACTCATGATCTACTTATGGTCCCTCAAACACATTGTCTATGTAGATTTGAATTATGAATTAAGAAAAGTGGGACATTCACAAGGAATCATTTGCATCCTTAACATGCAACTGAGCAGCTGGATGTGTGACTGGGTATTCACATGTTTTTGGGGGTTTGGGGATGAAAGCAGGGACAATAATGTGACTTCTAGCAATAAGACATGACATTGGAGTTTTCCTTTACGTTTTGTTCACCATCCTGCATCCTGAACTTTACACTGTTACCATGTTATTTGCTCAGCTGTTATCCTGAGAAATTCCACTTACAAAGTACAAAGTACAAATTATACTTTAGAAACAATGCATTTTATGTCAAAGGGAAATTTGCAGAAGTATTAAAGTGACCACTTTTGTGTGTTTGTGTGTGTGTGTGTGTGTCTCATTTAGAGGCAGGTCAGTGGATACAGCCAGAAATCGGGGTGAGAGAGTGGTGAACGAAATGCGGAAAAGGAGCCACAGGTTGGACCCAAACCCGGGCTTGCACCAACCACCAGGCCACCAACGCCCCTCCTTAATTTATTTGAAAATGACTGGATGAAGGATCAATAAAGTTGCCTTTTAAAGCAGCTAGTGCATTAAGCGATCAGTATCATTAACTGTTGAAAGGAACATTTATTTAATTATAAGTGAGTTTCTGTTGTGTTTTATGTATTTTTGTTGGTTTGTTTTGAGAGCTTGCATGCCAGCGAAAGAACAATCAGCTCATCACTTACACAACTGCCATCGCCTCCGTCGCTTTAAGGTATCTTCTTTTCTTAATGTGAGTATTGTTATTGGTCTATGGGATATTAAATGAACCACATTCACTGCCTGTGTTTCTGATCTGATTTTGAATGTGAGGCAATAAGAAAACAATGACCTAAGAGATTGGCATTCAAAGTTTACAATGTCTTAAGAGTGTGTAAGATTTGTTTTCCCCATTATCAAAACGTGATGGAACATAAGTTTTAAGGCCAACGTGTGGCCAACTTAACCGATTCTTTTGCTGATGGGAAATTCCAAAGAAGACACTTTAAAGACTCGAAGTGTAAAACAAATGTAACAACATATCCCGCTGCTAACGCTGTCATCTTAGCCAATAAGGAAAAGGTGACTTTTACAAGGTTGACAACTTTATATCTGCTTCTACAGTTGATGTTTTCCTGAGGGTTTTAGTTTGGAGTTATTTGCAGTTTCTTTTTATATATAATGAGAGCAAGTATAGATTATAATGAAGCACACTGACAAGACAGAGGACACTGTATTGATGAATTGACCTATTGATTAATCAGTATTGTTTAATACATTATTCTTACTGGTCCTTATATATTTTGTATATAAATGATAACCCGTTTTCCTTTTTTTCCCCCTATATTCAAACACTTTGGCAGTGTTGGTGTAAATTTAGTTGACTGGTTTTTCCTTTTTGGTTTTGTTTGCAGCACAGCCTTACTACTTGCAAAAATCGTTTGTTCTCTCAGTGCTTACCACTGAACAACAACATTTGGGGTGGTCAACCCTCCATGACACTATTCATGTTAGGACTGGAAACCAGAAATGGCTCACCAAGCAGATCATCTGCTTAACTTTTGTTTTATGTCCTCTGAAGAAGAAGTGCGTTAAACAGGCAGACACACTCACACATACACACACATATACACACACACACACAATCAGTAGCCTCTACTGTCGTTGCTAATATGGTAACACTTTAGGTATCAAGAACTTAATTTGGCAACAAATATTGAACAAAAAATGCATAAATATTTGATTTTGTGTGCTAAGCCTGTGGGTGAGTGATTCATTTTGGCAGACGTTGAAAGGAAGAAGATGCGCCAAAGTTCCCTCTTGTGATTGGCTCCTTTTATAATCCATATTTTATATTTTAAAAAACAAACGTATTATGGCCCACGAAAGACCTCAAAAACTCTTGCTAAAATTGAAACACAAGAACGAGTAACTGTGGTGTTTATATATAATTGCATTCAGAAAATAATTATGTATAAATTGGCAGCAAATGTCTGCAGTCCAGTATTACCACGCTGGGTTGAGGTCTGTGCCACCAGTCTTTCTCTCCTCTCGACAGTAGCAAAAAGAGTCTGTATCCCAAGGTACACAAGTAATAGTCCTGTATTGCATTATGGAAAGCTCCTTTAAATGTTTGGTGCAACCAGATATTCAGATCAAATGTGTAAAGCACAAACTTTCCCACCCTGTTTTTCTCTGTATAGGCACACATTTCCCAAACATCTACAGTGTTGTGTCTAAGTGACGTGCTGGCAAAAAACAGGAGTCATTTAATAGGATAAGAAAACAAGAAATACGTCTTCACGTCCTCGCCCTGACCGACTCCATATTTCCCATGAGCCTTTTCACTGTGGGTCCTCATCCTCTAGTTCCTGTGGGGGTTCAGAGTCTTCCTGCGGGGACACAGGCCACTCTGGTTCCTCCAGTCCCTCCTCTGGATCCTCTCCCTCCACCAGCTCCTCTCTGCTGCCTGGCTCCTCCTCCTCCTCGTGAATAGCCAGGATTGGCTCAGCTACATTGTTTAAATGGACTGACTCTGCTCCCTGGCCCGGTTTCGAGGCCTCCTCCGCGATCACCTTCTTCCACATCTCGTGGTTCTCCATCAGGTGCTGCGTGATCTGGCAGAAGACTCTCCTCCTCTTCTTGGGAGCTGCTTTCTCTAGAAAAAAAAAAAAAGAAAAGAAATTGGTTTGATGAATTTGTAATGACTTTAGACAATGAGGTCCTGAACTGAAAACACTAACAACTGCAGCCACTCATCAGAAATCAAAGCCACTGTCTGAACAGTTACACACTCTTGTTTTGTGGTTTGTTGGGCAAGTTTTCATGTAGAATGTAACAATCAGGGTTTTTAACTTTTGTTAAACTGTATGTCCATTCCCTTTTCTCTGTAAAGCATGACATGAAATACTCGGAAGAGACATTCGTCAAGGCGTCAAGGTCAAACCTGGTGTTGCTTCATTGAGGATTAAAGCCTCATTATATTGGCAGCTGCTCAACTAACTGAATCATACCAGTGCCCTGCTCCTTAATTTAATGTTCAAATTGTATTTCACATAAATGTGAAACTTTGTTGGAAGGATATGTTGTTTGAGTTACAAACAATCTAAATGCACTGTGTTTCTCCACGGCTAGAGTAAGGCCTTAACTTATAACATATCTAAAAAGTTTCCTGATGAGATGCGTCGTAATCTAGTCCTGACCTGCAACTTTCTTTATTAACTTTCTTTAAGATTATATAAGGCTTTCAAAGCTGGGATTCTAAATGTCTTAACAGTACACGTTTTTAGTGTTAGAGGTGAAGTAGGTTCTTTTATTAAAACACACAGTAGCTGTTTTCACACATGCACACCGGATAATACCTAGATAATTACAGGAGGAACGCTCCAGAGATTCTCCCGACCTAGCTGTTCACATATGCTCCTCACAGCGGGGGGACTTTCCCTGTCAGAGGGGAGGGGTCGCGGGGGGTTTCCTGAGGTAAGACGTGATGTAACTAAACAACGCGGAAGTAGCAGCCGAAGCAACAGAGTCCGCTACACAACGTTATAATGAGAATATTTGCCTTTATATCAATGCTATGTGTAATCCAATGGAATGACAACATCCACAAAAGAGAGGAGAACAACATACTGAGGAACAGAAAACATAATGCAGCCGTTTAATTACGTGCATGGAGATCGTAGTGGTCGTGTGCAGACACTTTAGCCGGTCACTGTATATAATTGTCATTCTCTTTCTATTGGCTCGAGTTGAAATCTCCGGAGTATATGCTGCCGCGTTCAGACATCAGCTCACTCTGACTTTTCTGCAGAAAAAATACTCGGGGTAGCCAAATCTCCAGAGTTTTTCAGGAGATTTCTGTATGTGTGAAAAGGGTTATTGTTGCCTTTGAAGACATTTTATTCAGTTTGACTCTCCGACTGTAAATCCACCCTGCTTAAAGAGCCTGCATTAAAACTAGTAATAAAGTCTATTTTGTGTCTAACAGGCATAAACCAATGAATACAAATAAAATCATCTTCTTATAAACACTGTTTTGATGAATGAGCTGATGATACTGTAATGCCACTACTATTTGCGGTAACTCTTACCAAATTATTTACTTTTCAGATTCAATAACGTGCCCAACACAGATTATACGCAGCAAAACCCACCAGACTAGTTTATTTCCCATGATTCATAGCAGACAGGGCTGTTGACATCTTGCAGCATGTTTCTAATCATTTCACTTCCAGCTTGCAGCCACTTCCAGCTTATAGCGTAGTTTAAGACCACAGTGCTTACGTGATGCTTCTGAGCAGGTTGATGCGTCTTCCTCTGCAGTGTCCTCCTCCTCTTCCTCTTCGTTCTCCGTTATGTCCGGCTCCTCTGCATCTGGGCTGGGTTCCACCCATCGTCCAGGTATGAGGAAGGCCGAGTCGTAGGAATTGCACAGCGGTCCCACGATATGTGTGATGAACGACTCTTGGAGTTTGGCCAGCTGTGGTGCTGCTCGGTCCATGAAAGGGCTGATTGGAAGGCCTTGGCTGGACTCCTCATCTCCCTACAAATTAAAACCCACATTAGTGCCAAATAATTATTAGCTGAATATATGCACGATTGATATTCCAATGGATAGTCCATTCCAAAAGAGCTGAGTCATTCGGACCACACTGAATGAGTAGGATGATGTGTAGCTTTCATCCAACAAGTCTGATTTTCTTTAAGTAAGAATGTGATGATTAATGCCAACTGCAGCTAAGAGAATTACTGTCAGCAGTTGTTGAATGGCCTTAAAAACCAGCCAGAGACCTGTTATTCACCATGACAATCAATGACCTCTTTACACCCCTCTTTCATGTCTCTAACCCACAGCATGTGTGCAGATAGTGAAAGTTCACTTTTTGTGGTCAGGATGAAATTAAAGGAAATATTTTATTTGACAGTTTTGTAATTTCTTAATAAGTTTCCTTCAAAGAAGTCTTTAATTTGATACTCTTAAACAAGAGAAAAGAGACATACAGTATGTGGAGACAGTTTGATCCACTGTGTCGCTTAAAGAGGCTATATGTAACTTTCAAAAATACTGCGTTTTTAGTGACACCGCAGGCCGTTAGGCGAACTGCACCAGTAACCTGTTGCTCGCTCTCGTGGAAAATTCGACCCGAGGAAAAATTGTATACAGGCAACACAGATAGACAGTGGACATCTACTTTTTCACATCAGTTAACCGTTCGCTCATTAATGGGGGATAAAAAACGATTTATACATGTAAAAAGTTACATATAGGTCCTTTAAAGGTGCACTATGTAGTTTTGGTATATAAATGTGAAAGTTGGAGTGTACAGATTCTGGAATGATCCAGCTTGATGTGTTCATCACTTGAGTGAAGAACTTACTTTACTCTTCAGACTCAGAGGATTTTTTTCACTCAAGTGATAAACACATCAAGCCTACTTTTCATCTATGAAGGACATGTTCGATTGTCTTCTTGCCCGCACATGAAAAAACATTTTTGCATATTTAGCTGAACTGCTGTCAGCTAGTAACACAAACCAATTAACTTTGAAGTAAATAACCTGCATACGTCTTTGTTTCCTGTGTATTCAGAACATTATTCAACTTTCCTCAGGGTTTCAAATTTCATTGAGTTACTGTTTATGAAATTCAGCAGCTTGTGTGCTGTATATGATATCTGTATGGAAGGGGATGAACAACAGCTATACAGCAAGGTTTCCTGGTTGCCTTGGTAACTAACCCCAAAGTGTAATCCCATACACTATACAGTGGAAAGTCTTTGTTCCTGCAGAGTACAGAGCTAATAATGTAGGAGCAGAAAAGATTGGATATCAAGAGGATTGGCAACTTGATGGAATTTCCTGACAGATAAACGGACATGAATGGTTTGAAAACACGAGGAGGGGTGCTGTCACAATGACGACATCCTACACAGATGGGCATTGTAAAGTTAGCTTTTGTATAACTACTGCCTGATGCCAACACCTCTTCTAATTCAGCTGTGCAAATAAATACAAGATGAATATTCAAAAATACAAATATTCATATTGCTCAGCGGGACTCCCAGCAGTTGTAAAATGTGCACATTTGAATCCCACAGATGTAACCAGTATTATGATACTGATGTTCGACACCCACATCATGGCTCACACATCATAATCAATTAAAAAAAAGCCTTTCAGCATGGTGAACAAATCTCATCCCGAGGGGCTCTGTCGACATGTTTCCTGATCCATTACAAAGTGCTTGTGCGAGTGTATGCTTTGTATACATGCCTGAGCATGTTCTGTATAGAGGAGGAGTTGTATTGCTCTGCTGCTTTTTTTTCAAGGTTGTCGCTCTCTCACAGCTGTAATCAGAGGCTGCTGCTCCTGAATGACAGTTGCCTGGGCAGCTTGCATGCATCACCACAACCAGCAGCAGCAGCAGCAGTACTACAACATGCTGACAATGAGGAACATTTCTCCAGCACTCTGTTACTCCTCGCATAGACCGCTGAGTGGCCTTCAACAAGATGGTTGTGTCCCCTTGCTGAAGGAGCAGGGTACATAAAGGATCGGAGCTTGACCCTGATGCAATTAGCAGCAGAGATTGGCAGCCAGTCAATGCCAAGGTACATACTGTTACAAAGGTGGCTGAGGGTGGCCTTATAGGCTGAATGCTGGACTAGATCCTGTTTGTTATAGCAGCCTGTACACTCAGTGGCCACTTTAATACTAATGCAATCTAATTGTATTCAATACAACTGTTCTCCCATAAACCCTGCTTTTATAATGGCTGTAATAATATGTTTTAAGCAGTGTCATAGAGGTTAAGTCAACTCTGTGTATTAAGGTCTAAGTAAGTGGTGTTGTTTTGCTTTACTGCACTTTGTTCACTTGTGTTTCTAACATTCAGAACCCCTCATGCATGTCTTGGTGAAAGACTAAAAGTTAGTATTGCCTTTCAATCATAATGTAATTGAACACTTATTATGGCTTATTGACAAAGAGTTTGGACCATCTAAGTTTTGACTCATTCATAAAAAAATAGGCATGAAATAATGCATGTCTTTAAAGTAGAAGTTAGGTCAGAGTTGATGTATTGACTTAACTTAACTGTACAGGTACACTTAAAAATGTCGTATTAAAACTAAGGCTGGGATGACACATGATTTTATTACATTGACAAAAAAAAAACATAGTTGTGATTATTTACTTTTTTGCAGTTAGAGCAAATTGAAACACACAACTGCAAAGTAAACTGCACTTTAAATCTCTTTGTATATATATTATCACATCTAGGTTTTGGAATTTGTCTGCCTTTATTGATTTAAATTGTTTTCTGTGGTGTTTTTTATCAAAGTGTTTTTAAAAATGTAATTCTAAGGTTGTTATTATTTTTGCCATACTACATTGCATGGGAAAACTAATTCCTGCAGGATGAATAACTTTTTCTTTGGCTTATGTAAATGCTGTATACATTTAAAATATGATGTAAGTGTACAGATGTATGAATCCTGTCAGGTATGACAGCTCTTCCTTAAATAACAACTCTCAGAGGAGCACTGCCTTCACTAAATCAGGATGTCAGGAGATTCAGTCTCTCTTGACAAATGTGTTAAAGGGAGTGAAATCCAAAATGCTTCAATGCAAAGCCTTCATGAAGAAAAAAAAAAGAATTAGAGCAGAACCCTATATTTTAATATATGTATATTTGCTGTCTGTATATTAGTCTCTATGGACTTGAAGGTGGATTTGTGTGAAACATGCAGCACAGAGCTCTTCTGGTCCTCTACTCTATTTCATTTTAAATGTTTGGTGAGACAGTTTGAGGTTGGGGTTATTAATTGTGGTACAACAAGCTTTATTTTGATCACTGTTGTGCTTCTTAAGATAAATCATATAGACGAAGCACCTAGGTGCTGAAAGTGTAAGTCAGCTGGTATCTTTCATTTAAGCTTTTGAAATTCTTATTTGCTTTCTGACAAAATAGATAAAAAATAAAAAAAAAATAGGTCAAAGGTCAGATCTTGTTGACATGTTATTCTTTCGTCATATGGAGATGAATATTATAGTATTCTATAATGTTTTGGTTAAAGGTACATAATACGTTATGTAAGAATAAATTAAATATAATCAAACAGTTAATATAATTTATTGAAGAGTTAAAACTCTGACTCCTCAGTATGATTTAGTATTGCAGATGAGTGTATGGGACTGTGATGTATTATCCTGTGCAGGTGTTCCCCCCTTCACAGAAACATGACAGCACATTGATCTTCAGTTTAACAAATACAAATGAGGTCTAAGTTCCCATCCGAGTCGCTTCACACACCTGCTCATAGAACTCGTTGACAATGCCCTCTGTCCACTGCAGGTGCAGCTCCTTACACTTCAGAGGCCCATTGATGTCGGCCAGTTTAATGCACATCTGGCACACCAGCAACCTGTCGTTCTCGTTCGACCAATCAATACCCGTGGATGGATCGTCACCCACCTGAGGGAATAAGCATCAGATATGTTGACCATTAACAAATTCAAACATGAACATAGACACAAGCACGGTAGATATGTTGATATTAAAATAACCTTACGCACAAGAACAGCGGCTCAAAGTTTGTAACTTCAAATTATGAAGAGAGTTTATTAATCAGGGAGAAGGAGAACAACAATAGAATTCACTCCATATGAGACAAAGAAATAAGAGTGTTACTGAGAAGCTTCCATCTGTTCTGTTTAGGTCACAAACAACTCTGTTTCTGAAATATGTTAACATTTATTAGAAGGGTGAAGTGCATAATAAAATATGCTTTAATTAAATCATGTCCTCTTGAAGTTTCTGAAGATTGTTAGTTATGCATTTATTTATGTGACCGAACAGTTTATTTCCATGAATGTTGCAACATCAAACAAAAGCAGTTAAAGCTTGTGTTGTGTTGGGGCGGCATGTAGCTTAGGCTGTAGGGACTTGGGTTGGGAATCTTTAAGTTGGTCTGGTTGCAGGAGAGGTGCCAGGCCACCTCACGAGTACTGCTGAGGTGCCCTAGAGCAAGGCACCGAACCCCCAACAACTCTGGTGCGCTGCTCTGTGTAGCAGTGTGTAGCAATCTGACATCTCTCCACTAATGCTTGTGCACAGGTCGTGTTTGTGAATGTTTGTGTTTCAGGCCTATGTGTGAGAAAAGCATGTCTCTCAATAACAGAGTTTAAAACTAGAATTTTCCTAAGGGATAAAATAAAAAAATAACATCTGTAAATAAATATATATATCTATAAATAAATATATATATATATTTATTTATTTATTTATATATTTACCTCAACACTGCTTGAATGAAATTTGTATTTCTACTTTCCTTCATTAGATTCATATCTAGTGAAAGAGGATCACTGAGTCCCTCCCAGAGTCTTATCTTCCTCACTTAATAACTCAGGAAAATGAAGAGATCAAGTGCCAAACTGGATAGGTACTTCACAGAAATCTAATTTCTCCTTTTACTTCCAGGAAGATCAGAGCAGGGTGAGCAGCAGTCGGACACACTGCAGTTACTTTTGCTGCCCAGCTAATGAGCGCAATACTGGCTGGCAGGCCTCGGCCATGAAGCCTCACCACTGTACTAATAATCAGAATAGAAAACCCAAGACTCTCCAATCTAAGGCCAACATCCTGTCTGCACATAAACCAGTAAGTGAAGAGCCGCAGGGCGCTTTGTGTTTTTTCACTTGACAGGAACATACTGCGGTAATCTGCAATGTTCTCAACATAAAGACTTGTTCCTAGAAAACCACTGGACATTTCCCTTTCAATAAAGCCTACACAGAACATGTGACTCACAAAGCTGATATGCTGGCATCGACCCAAACCCCCCTTTAAAACTGCTAAAAGTTCCCATGCAATGAAAATAGATAACTAATTTATAAATTTATTTCATAGTATTTGTGCTAATTGTTACCTTTTTGTTAGTATCTGGCATAACAATGTAAAAAAAAGTGTTAGATGTAAATAATGATATTTTGGGTTCATCAGTGGTAATCTCATCCTGCACTCCAGGAAGATTATTAACTTTGCATCCAATAAAACACTCTTCTCAATATTTCCCCCTCATGGCACAGAAACAACAAGCTAACTTGCAGTTATTAGTCATCACTGTGTTTTTGTTTGGATTTTTTAACACATCTATTACTATGGTAATCAATAAATACAATTTATATTTCTCTATCTTCACACTTTTTAAGGAACATGTCAAATAAAGAAACAAACAATCTGACAGGTTTTTAGCTGCAATCTTTTTTTCTTTTGAAAGACCTATTTTTGGGCTTTTTTTGCTTTGAGGAAAGTGGATATAGCAGAAAAACCGGGGAGAGAAGGTGTAAGGAATGACATGTGAGAAAGAAGCCACAGGCTGGACTTGAACCTTGCCGCCCATTTGGAGGACCATAGCCTCCGAACATGGGGCGCGACCTAACCACTAGGCCATCTGCGCCCCTAAGTTGCGATCATTCATAACAATATCTATGAAGCTCTTCAGTTTAGTTCTTCCGTCATTTCAGTTCATTATTTTCTGTCGAACAATTACATTTTTTAGAAATACCTTGGCATTGAACTCTGCCAGGAAGTCAAAATGCTTCTTCAGATCAGTTGCGAGTATGGCCTCAATGACCAGGAAACGAAATCGCTTGAATTCCACGTGGTCCAAATTAACAAGGAAGTTGAACTCCGTCCGGGACATGAAGAGGTTCCAGGCTGAGGCAGCGTGGTGGTTTTCCAGGACGGATCGATCGTTGTAGAGCACCGCCTGCAAAACACACAGACGCTTTCAGTTGAAAATAAAAATAAAAGCCTACTCATCAATCAGAAAATGTACAATTACAATTCTATAAGGGAATATGAAAAAGAAAACACTTTTAATTGAATCATTGTCTTGTATATAACAAAGAAAATCTGAGTCTGGAAAAGCAAGCAACCCCCCCCCCCCCCCCCCCCCTTTGATCCTTATCAGATACTGTCTGATACCATAAGCTGCATAGCATTAGTACCTGTGGAGCGCTGGTGGCCACAAGGAAAGCATTGGTCCGGCCCGGGTGGTCGTAGTCGTGCATGGCAGCGGCCACGTAGAGGGCCATTAGCTCCAGAGCCGGTATGAGTCCTGACAAGCAGCCGTAACCGTCCTCTGACACAGTGTAGGTCTTTGAAACCAGGAAGCCCATGTGACTGTGTGTTATTCCACTGTCAGAGTCTGGCCGCAGGGGAACAGGCAGTGTGAGGAAGGATTTTCAAAATATATACTGTACTTTTAAGAGTGCATACCTTAACACACAAGAATGAACACACAAAAAAAAACACTCACACACACACACTTAAAAACTGAAATCCCCTTATACAGTATGTGGATCAAAGGGATGGCCCTAGTAAGGCATACAAATGAGGTTATGAAAATATGAGTGAGAGGGAACTCTAATCTGCCTGCAATTTCATGCTGGCTAGACATCTAGACTTCAAATAATATTTGGAATGTCAATGCAAGTGCCAAAAGCCTGAGAAAGATAAGATAAAGTGCGAGTAGGATAAGAACACACTCTCCTGCAGGTTTGACACTCTCACATTAATGAGATCCCTCACTGTAATGCTGCAGGCACACAGGAGAATCATGAAGTCTGACCTACATATTGACAGTTTTTAAGGAAATTAATTACTTTCAAAAGTCGGAAAAAGTTTTTTTTTTTAAATTGAAGACAAGACACACTGACACAATACACAAACACCTCCATCATCAGTGCACGTCTGCATGTATGTACCTGTACAATCAGACACACCTGAGTCACTGGCAGAGCTGTGGTCAGCTATGAGGCTAGGCAGACCCGGCACAGCCTGCGTTGTGAGGTACCACACTGCATGAAGAACGTCTGTGGCGTGGACCCTGTTGTGATCTGAGTGAGAAGACAAAAAAAACCGTCTGATAAGTGTGTGTCATGTTCTCCACCAGGAGGCACTGTTGGTCAACTAATGTAGCTTGTCACAACATAACGGCTGAATACAGGCATATATGACCAACACTTTAAAACTGTGCAACATCTCCCTCTAGTGGCTGTTTTTGATCATTACAGCTGCAAACAAAGGTTAGAGTCAAACTCAGCCAAAATCAAAAACAAAGAAGGTCAGAGATGTCCAAGCTTACATGGTATGTCTCTGTAACCGTTTTCAAGGGCATGGAAGTAGTTCATGAATTCTTTGACTGGGATTTTGAAGGTTTCAAACAGGCCAGTGTCTTCAAAGAGCCTGTAGGCGACCTAAAAACAAACAAAAAAAGGCTTACTGACAGAAAGACTGTGAACACCAGCAGGCTTGGATCAACACAATGCAAGTCTTATTATTCATGAATGCAAATGCAAATCTCAGCAGTTCCTTATATTTGAGCATTTTATTGCTTAAATGTTGACAAATCTGGCGTATCATTCTGCAATTTATCAATCCACTCCACTCCTGACTGACCTCTGACAATTCCCTTTCGAGCGTTCTGTTGTGCCTACCTGACTGAGGATGCGCCCACATTTCCCGTTGGTTTTCTCCATCATTGTGAAGATGGGGAAGTTCCAATTGTTTAGCTGACTCATCAAGGGCTCTAAGTCCTCCATTAATAACGGTTCTGGAGCCAGAATGGGTTTGTCCTGTGCAGGGGACACATGATGAGAAGTGGTGAGACAAGTAGATGCAATAAAAATAATGCATGCTCCAATTTAACAGTGTGATTGTACATTTACTGCCTCTCATTAACAGCGTTATGCTGCATTAGCAGAGATTCTGTCCTTGCTTTACCTCCGGAGGTATTAGTGGGTGGAGGATGACATTCTGGGCGGGGTTTTTCCCCTCCTCTGCGTCCTCCTCTGTTTGGGCTACATCACTGCTGTCACTGTGGTTGGCTTCGTGGGTGCTGTCATAGTCTGATGACACAACCACTTGGTCCTCTGCCAGGAGAGGGAAAACAAAGAGATGTCACCCTGCGGCTTCAGAGGAAAAATCCCCTCTCTATTAATCTCTTTAATATGATGCCTATTGTCACTTTTTTGGGAGGGTGTTTAATTCACATCTCATTAATCCACTTTCCCTAATCCCTTTCTGTAATCAAAAACTAGAAGTCCCAGAGAAGGTGAGCAGTCGCTTGTGTTAGCACTGGTAAATTCTGTGTTCACTGCCCACACTCAAGACATGCAGAGTGTCTGCATCACGAGTTAATACCGTCAGAAAAAAATGTTATGTCTGTATTTTAATGCTGTATTTTCAGCTGACTGGTTGCTAAATACTGTGCCAAAAGGGTGAGGTGTTAAGATTGTTTTGCCCTGTGACCTAAAGCTGAAAGATATATATATCTTGAATGTAACTTGACTTTACATCACAATAAATTGGTTTAGTCATTAAGTTGTTGTGAGTTGTACTCCTCTCGGGTAGGATGGTCTGCTCTGGCTCTAGGTGCTTTATATATAAAGCCATTCTTGGTTTACTTCCACCCTATGGATGTGTTTTTATCATGCAGAAAAGTACCGGACAGTACTCATTGTGTCCCCAGGACCGCTTTATGCTCTATGTCCCAAACACTTGGACAGAAATTCAGGAAAAGGGCTTTTGTGGTATTGTTCACCCTCAGCCTGGGATCTGTTGCAGAATGATTTGAAACTCAAAGAGCTGGTGTCCTTTAATGTCTTTAAATTTAAAATGGAAGACTTGGAAGCAGATTCTATAGGGAGTCGATACCTTTGGCTTGACTGCTTGAACTACTGACTCCCAGTTTCGACTCAAAGATGGCTCTCTTTTAACGCAAATGTTAATGTTTTGTAAATTGTACTTTGTCTCCCTTTGTGTCTCTGTTTGTAACTTTATGTTTCTGCTGCTGACTGTCTTGGCCGGGTCTCTCTTGGAAAAGAGGTTCTTGATCTCAATGGGACCAACCTAGTTAAATAAAGGTTAAATAACAATTAAAATAAATAGTCCAAGACACAGACAAGTTTCTCTGTTGATTCAGAACAGTCATTGTTCCTTTGGGTTTAATGCAGAACTTTTCTTAATAGCTTTGAAACATCCACTGTTTTCATTAGGCTCCAACATCAGCACATTGTTATGGATATGTATGGGGGGGGGGGGGAGTAGAGACAGTGTAACATAATAAATATGCCCATAAAAACTCTTCTTTTGTTTAAAAAAGGAAGAAGTAGTTGTGATAGAAAGAAGCCAGGCTGAGGTCATACCTGGCCGTGGTATCCTGTCTCCCTTGTCCATGGAGCCCTCCCCATGGCTCAGTTTGATGTAAGGTCTCCCACAGCTGTGAACAAAAAGGTTTAGCAGGTTAGACATGATCATAAAAGGGAAATGTTTTATATAAATCCACAGTGTGTGACATTGCACAATGTAAGCTGCAGAGGAAGATAATTTAAATCATGTTCACACAACACAGTCAATGCTAAAGGCTGCACACAGAAATGTTTCCATTATCAGAAAAACAACACATAATCTGGGTGGATTTTATCTGCAGATCGTACATTAACATTTCCAATGTCCAAATGTTTGTTGACCAATCTGCATTTTATGGATATGGTGATACCTGAATTACACTCGGAATCTCAGTTATGAGATTTCTGCTGGTTCTATTGGCAGAACAAAATGTTAAAAACTAGTGCAGACATGAAAATCAATAAAAAAATATATATAATTAAAAAAACACATTGGAACTAATACCGAAGAGAGCGTGTGTTTGTTTGTAGGGCACAAAGTGTGTGTAGCCTCGCCAAAGAATTGGGAATAATGCCATTCACTACATCTGTCTTTGATGTCGAACCAGTCGTCAGAAGTTGTCGAGAAAGAAAACTTAATGGGACTCCTACTGTGCTGTCCCCGCACAAACAGACGCTGCACAGATGCTCGAAAGAGAAATACTCATTAATGAATTTAATGGATGCGCACATTAACACAATGCAACGAGGATAAACAAGAAAAACAAATGTGAAACAGTTGCCTGACTGGCACTGTTATAAATGACTCATTAGAGAAGGATTGAGACCACCATCTTTAAGATTTATGACAAAATCAGCATGAGACACAGAAACTGCTTACCACACGAGCGATTAAGCATAAATCAAACAGCAAATATTATTCTAATGGAAAGAGTCTTGAGCTGGCCTGGACTGGTTAGTTAGCTGTGTGACACCGTGGGGAGCCTCCTGAGCTGCTCTCAACAGCTTTTCCATGTTTCTCCACTGAGGCCTCCGTCAGGCTGGAGGTGGTTCCAATTAAAATACCTCTCCCTAAATGTTGTAAAACTTGCCTTCTCAGGGCAGGAAATGCCTGCCGTTAGGGCATGGTGTCACAGAGAGCACAAAGGCCTGTAGTGTGTCTATCTCCTTCTGATAAATTGTTTCTTGAACACTTTTGAGCGGTACCCACCCTGCCTAATGGTCCTGAGGCCCCAACAAAGGCAGTTCTGTTGTGTTTGCATGGCCCGGGATGGAGTACTGTGTGTAATGTCTAGCAGGTGTGGAATATAAAATAGTTTGATAGTTTGGCGGGCGAACAGTTAGTACACTATTGTCAGGGGGGTCTGGGCACGCAGCAAAGTTTGGCTTAAAGAGCTTTACTTTTAATGAAAGTTGAAGAATTGGCCTACACTCGTCCTGTTCTGCTAATGCAGCGGAAAGGCTCCAGCTCCTGACATGAAGCCTTCAGCACTGAATGTAAATAAGAAGGAACAGCTGTTTCCAGAAGATGAATCTGTCAGTGACATATCAAGTCGGTGTATTTATTTGCACGTTTAACAATTCAATACAAACAAATAATCTCAAATCTTGGTTTAAAAGGTGCAGCAAGAAGAAGAATCGTATAAGATGTGCCCCTCTTTCACAAGACATTAATTAACAAACACATAATTAAACAAAAGTAAAAAATAAATAAAATAGCTACAGGTCAACTCGTCTCTTCCCCACACGTGGAGGAAGAGCTGACATTTGGATAAGGAGGGGATCCCATCAAATATGTATGGAACATCTTTTAGCCTCTGAGTAACACTCTAAACAGGCTGAAGGAGGTGATGTCCCATTAATGAACACAGAGCCTTGAGTAACAAATCCAGAGAGAGTTTGACTTGAACCCACCCACTAGAACCTCTGTACTGTACATGGGGTGCGACCTAACCGCTAGGCCATTGGTGCCCCGATCCTGCTGTCTTTTAACAGTCAAACATATCACACACTGTGAATCTTTGCTGTGGAAAATACGAACAAAGGCTGTCTCGGCAGGCACTTAGTTTTACACCTGCCCTGTGGCAGCAGTTAAGCGATGACAATTAACTATTTAGAAATAACCAATGTTCTCGCAGGAGTGATGGTCTTGTGTGCTTTTGTAGAGACGGAGGCATACATATTAATTTCATTCTGTTTGATAAACAGCTAAAGACTCCCCACAGGAGCTTCAAATACTCATGTGCAACCAATATAGACCCATCATTCATACGCCTATATCCGTAGAGAACTGAAAATAGGCAACTTTTACGCCTTAAGAAACATTAACGGTGTATTTTTGGCATTTTATTTTATGAGCGATTGAATATTTTAATAAATTAATAACTGACTAATTAGCCCATCTTTTCCACTCCAGAAAGCCCTTTTTTAATAGCCTATGTTTGTGAGTTTGCAGGTATTTAAAGTAGGTTAAATAAATCATTTTATGAAAACATAAAATATTCAGCAGTGCGTGAGAATAAACTGTAGGAGAAAAAAGTGTAGGTTTATGTGTTTTCTTTGCAAGAGTAATCAAATGTCAAAGGTATCTTACAAAGATAAATACACCTAAAGGGAACCGTCGACAGTCTCTTAAGTAATATAATCCCTGTGCTCTCGGACACAAGCACCTCAGCATTCTAATGAAAAAACCTGAATCAAGAGAATTACCCTGCAAAGCAAAAACTGTATAAATTGCAGCATTGTCTGCTATTTCTGAAAAAAACAGTCCTGCTGCACCTCCTCGGCCCATGCTGCTTATCTTAATGTATCGAGTCATGCAATAAGCTTTGGCTGGCCTCTTGGCTGCAGCTTGCTCTCAGGTTTTATACTCAGCCACTCAAGAGTAGGTTGACAGATTACCTTTGGTCCCAAGCCTAAGCGGACAGTGTCCAAGCCACGATAAACACAGCAGCCATTATTTCGGCTTCCAGTAATCTACCTACTCTCCAGCCAGATGACGTGAAGCAGATAACAGCACAGTGGCCTGGGCCGAGGAAAATGGAAGGTATTCAATCGCCCTCTTTTAACCGAGTCTGTCTTGATAAAAAAGCAGATATTGTAGCTTTGAAGTTGGTGTTATTTCTTCTTAATGCTGTACGTCACTGAAAGCTGACATGATGGAAAAAAAGAAGGAGGAAAAATAGGAGCCTAATGTCCTAATTAAGATTGTACAGATTTGATGATGGAGCAGAGAGAAGGCAATTGAAGCCATGTGTTCATTTTTTCTCCATGTGTTCTCCCGCTTCCTCCTCCCTTCCAACCATTTTTATTTCTCAGTTTTCCGAGAGGATTTTATATCAAAGATTGTTATAGCTGTTTTACTTCATCTAAAAAATAAAGTATTTGTTTATTATCTGAGAGAAAATAATGCAGGTTACAGTATCAAATTACACAAATACTCTTCTATTCCTCTTTTTTGTTGTCTTGAAGCTCATTTGAGAGATGACGTATTGTGTCTCAACAGCAGCATGTATTTGTCAGTAGGCATGGGCTCTGTTTACGTGTCTTTAAGCTAGCTAACTGAAGACTTTACAGTTCTCTTTTTCATTCAAAGCATCTGGCTCTCATCCGGATGAACACATTTTAAATAAAGTGTTACTCAGAAGAGAGCCCACTCAGCTGCAGTAAACTAAACCCAGAGACTATCTGTTCTCTCCTGTTGTGCCGGTACGAACCCTGCCAGAAGAAGCAGCTGTGACTCTGTGTCTAAGCATGTGTGTGTGTTAAACTGTGGGGTTGTGGTGACTGGGGAGAGACCCAGGTGTTTGTTTGTACTCACACCACCATAAGTGGCGATGGCTGGGGCCCCGCTGCTGGGCCGGGCTGAGCGTTAAGAGAGCAGGCGACACGGCTTTGTGTACAGAATCTGCTCGGTGTGCTTACATTTACGAAGCTCGTTCAAGTATCACACTGTCATCGTGCAAACATAGCCAAACAAGCCACTGACTGACGCAGCCCACACACTTCTTTGGAGAGCTCAAGACACAAAACAAAACATTCTGCAGAGCAGTGAAGTAAACGATATAATTTAGAGCTGAAGGCTGGATAAACTGAAGTCATCAGCTGCAGACTTTTGTATTAGTTCTCTGGTTTATTATATCAATTTCATGAAATGGATTAAGTGCTCTGCAGTCTTTTGCACTCTTTAATTTATTCATTCATTCTAAACTTAATGTTGAACTCAAATCATTAAAGGTCATATATTATTATCCCTTTCAACCAGTTTAAATAAGTCTCAGAGCTCCCCAAAGCGTGTCTGTGAAATTTATTGTTAAAAATCCACTCGGATCCTGTATTTTATAATGCCTATAAACCCCTCTATTTCAGCCCTGCTCAGAGCAGGCTGTTTCTGTGTCTGTAGCTTTAAATGCAAATGAGCTGTCTCTGACCACGCCTCTCTCTGGAAGGGCTTGGGTGGCTTGGGCTTTCATCACTCCATGCCCTATTGTTTAGAGTCAGAAGGCAGACTCAGAGGGCAGAAAAAACACTTAACTATGGGAGAGTCACCCACCTGGGGGAGGGATTACGTCCCGTTGTGATGTCACAAAGGGAAAATCTCCAAACGGCCTATCTGAGCACATGTTTTCTAAAAAGTGGAGCAGGCAAAAGATGGAGAGGATTTACTTTTCTCATAATTGGGGTGTCGTAGACGGACTAGGGCTATATATTAGTGTTTTAAGTGTATTTTATTTGATATATGACCTTTAATGTTTCTGCCATTTAAACTGTCCAGAGATAGAAAAAGCATGATTGAAACTAAAGAAAAAGGACAATGCTCAGTAAAGGACTAATGGTCAATGCAGATTGTGTTCTATACACAAACTAATAATGGCGCAAAGGACAAACACATGCACGTTGAACTCCAAACACACCACATGAACATTTTTCACATGAACATAAACACACATAAAGAAGGAAAAAAATTATAATGTTAAACATTTAGTAACCAATTTTACTAGAAAATACACATAACCTTAAGTATATGGAAACTTGAACTAAGTCTTAAATCAAACTGTTGAACATGACACATGTGATTTCTAAACATCTCATTCTAAAACCATAAGCATTAATATGCTACTACATGAGCCACCCGTCTTCTGGGAAAGCTTTCCACAAGACTTTGGAACCAAACTTTATTCAGCCACAAGAGCAAAAGTGAGGTTTGGGACTGTGTTATGAGATACTTGCATGTATGCATCCAAATTCATCCAGCAGTGTTGATATGGTTAACATAAGGGCTAACCCTTCTTTGAGAATAATTAACTCACGGACCTTGTTTGTTCATGGGGCACTGTCATGCTGCTAAATTGAACGGCATTTCCCAAACTGCTGCCACAAAGTAGGAAACAAACTACTGTGTAAAACCTCAAATATCACTGTATGCTGTGATGACAAGCATTTTTCATAACTGGAACAAAGTAGCCATACCGTGAGATACAGACCAGACAAAGAAAGAGGGACAAAAGTATCCAAGACTTTTGAACTCAAAGTCTACACATAGTCACAGTATTGCAATCACTTTAGTTTCTTTTGTGCCACATAATCAGTCTTGATAGATGCAGCAAAATACCTATCACCTACCTTTTAAAAGAAACATTAAGAAATCAGGCCTTGCACTATATGTGGAAAAAGGTGAAGAAATATTACATGTGCATGTCTGCAAGTTAGTAAACTTGAGCTCTGACAATCGCCTGTTTAGTCGAGCCCCATGTTTTTACAGGAAAGGTTTAGTTTTATAGTGCAGCCATAATCAGTTAATAGCATCATGAAGAAAACCTCCTCACAAAAGAAAACAAATTAAACAATATGCTCGAAGAAGGGCTGGCTGCTTCTCTGGAAACAACATGGATGAATGAACCTGTGACAGATAAGAATTAAAGAAAGATGTAAGATACACAAGAACTGATAGGTACAGCATGATAGCCTCTGGTTACCAAAGAGGAAAAGAAACGTTGCAGTTCTTGTGGAAGCATACATTTTCTTCAATACTCCAAATGTAGTGTCTAAATTAATCTGAGGAAGGGGAAAAGGCCATGCACTTACAGAGTCATGCCTCATTTACATCCACAATATCCACTTTAACGTTTGTTACAACTTTTTAGAGGCGAGTTATTTTGTATGTGAAATGCTGTGCACAATGAATAACTGTTTCTGCATGTCCATCTGTGAGCTGATTTAAATCTCAAGCGCAGGGCATAACCTGTAATCTGAGGTTTTGAAGCAAAAAATAAACTTGAAAAAAATGTGCTTCCTTTATTCTGGAATAAATCTTGTGAAATTGAAAGCTGTCTTGATAAAAGCTTTGAATTCTGAAAGCGAGGAACAAGATGCTATACTGCATCAACATCTAAACACAAACACTTTACCCAAATGCCTTTGAAATAACTTCAGACAAAGTGGTTGTCAGGTGAATCTGTATTGTTTGGATCCATGCAGGCTGTCCTCCGTCTCTCTGAGTCAGACTTCTTTCTGAAGTTCTACCAAACATTAATATTTAAGCTCCTGCTTCAGTTTAGACATCAAGACAACTGCTCATATGCAATATTTGAAAATCAAAGGGACTCGGAAGAACAAAATAAGCACATCAGCATATGAACCCACCCTATACTAACTGCACTCTTAGTCTTGGTGCATCACGAGCATCTTGTACAGTTCTGTGCAGCATATAGACTCTCAGAAGCATCTGTTTTACTTTTTAAACCAACGCTGGCCATCATCTAGAGACGTCCGTGCCTGCAACACAGACTTGACAAGGGAGAAACTGAGGAAGGTAGATGAAACATGAAGAGACTCTTTCTTGTTCAGGCATAGTAAATATTTTAAAGACAGAGCTGTCTGGTACTTCTTGTGCACCCACATCATAAAAAAAACACTGTACGCACGGAAACTCATTTTGAGTACACGCAACATGCACAGCTGACACTTCTCAAGCTCGCTCTCCTTTTTCTGCCACTTAAAAAAAACAAAAACATGATTTCCCCCCGGAGGCTGCTCTGAGATAATCCAAACATAATGTCACAGTAATCACAGAGTAATTGTATGGAATGCAATCCCTGCGCTAATCTCAGTAAATGATGCTGAAATATTTCACTTAGTAATAATTACTTCTGTAATAAATTAAGGTCCCGTGTTTACTCTAGATTTTAGACATCAGTGTGATTTAATAGCAAAACAGAAAAGAGCAGAAACGGAAAAAATATTTATGTTACGTTTAAATCAATAATCGTGACATGTCGACATCATCACAACGATCAGAGTCCTATCTGAACACAATGGAACTATCAGGACAGATTTTCTCAGCAGCTGTTGAAGAACGAAACGCATCCAGCCATAAACCCTACCACACAAAAACATGTTTCACGCACACACAAACCCATTGATGCACGGATAAAAACATCAGCATTCACACATAACCTCCTCCATTCCACAGAGACAGAAAAACTCTGACAGGGGGCACCGGTGAAGCCTAATGGTTAGTGCATGCACCACATGTGCAGAGGCTACAGCACTTGAGGCCGTCGCGGGTTCAACGCGACCCCTGACATTTTCCGCCTGTCAACCCCCTACTCTCTTTTTCAAACATTTCCTGTCTCTCTGCGCTGCCCTTTGTAGTAAAGGTACAACACAAACTTCAACACTAAATCACATATATTCCATGACATCACATACAAACAGATCTGAACCTCGATGCCTCTGTGTAGCGAGAGTCTCTTGTTATCTTCTGCACTAATGTGCAGAGTCGATGTGTGTCTCAGTTATTCAGGTTAATGTGTTTGCCTGCGGGGTTTCTTTCCATTCTGGCTCCCCCTGCAGATACATCCCTCTCCCCAAATGCTTCAGTGCTACTGTTCACTCATGCTGAAATATTCAGGAAAACTACAGCCTCACTGCTGGGAATAAACCTCTTCAAAATGATGCGTCATACTCTGCTAGCCATTGTAGGAGTCATCTTTAATTACTTGTATCTCAGTTTCGGGACCTCAAGTGTAATTTGAACAGCGGGATGTTATGGCTGTGCATCTAACATGACAAACTTGTTTTCAAAAAACTGCTTTGGGGGAAGAAAAAAAATAACAAGGCAATCAAACAATAAAGCCTGGATGTGCATTTGATTAACCTATACAAATAAAGAGTAAAGTTTCTGAGGATAGGAGAGGTGTTTGTAGAGAGAGAGAGAGAGAGCGATAGAGAGAGAGAGAGAGGGAGTGAAGCATTCATCTTTCAGTCAGGTACCTGCAGGTGAGTGTTTCATGGTACGGTTTGATGCTAGCACTGCGGTCCCTTCGGACAGGTCCTGGCTCGATGGTAGGCAGACCTGTGGCAGAGGTGGTGGTGGTCCATGTGGAGGAGATCCTCCTGAGAAGGCCAGGGTGGAGACTCCGCCTCAGACGCTGCGCACACACACAAAAGAAAATACATACAAACACAAAGTTTACGAAAGTGTAAAACACTTCATCATCTTTTTAAAGTAAAAGAGTAAAAATCCTCATCTTGGAACATAACTGTAATTCTGTTTACATTGAGTAAAAAGCTCTAAAATCCTGCAAGATCAATGTTGTGTTTTTTGTTCGCTTTGTCTGCAGTCAAATGGATCACATAAATGGATCACAATTGTTTTACATGAATATGTCCAAAATTTAGCAACTAATTCAGGAGATATAACCTGGTAAGTCCGTCATAGTTACAGACATTTGAGTTTTCTGTGCTTTGGATTGAGAGAGAACACTCCAGACATCAGTGACTGGGAATACATGCAGGCAGCTGTGCTACTGATGCCTCTCAAGCCAATTTATTAGACAGAGTGTAAGTATTGAACGACACAGATGCATTTCATCATAGAGCCACCAGCTCTCTGCCTTGCTGCCTCTCATTTCTCTCCGTCATTCTCTTTTGTCTGGCTCTCTCGGTCTCTTTCTTTATCTCTTTGCTTTGCTCTTTCTGTGGGATTCCCAGTGCGCTGTGCCCTTGTGATGCCTCCATCTGTTCAGTGCCATGCAGCAGCTTGGCACAGCAGCACTCAACATGGCAGGCTCTCTCTCTCTCAGTCTTCTGCAGGGTGACCTAGTAAAGTCGCCTCAGAATCCTGAATGAGCTTATTCACTGCAAAGCGTCATAGACTGAGTGCTAGCACACACACACGCACGCACGCACGCACGCACACACACACACACACACACACACACACACACACACTCATGAACAGTGTTTGTTTAGGGCTCTGAAGTGCACTTCACTAAATTCTCTTTTCAGGCTGCACCTAAAACGCAATAATAGGGAGAGAAAACTGTTTTAGCTTGTGCTCATTTCAGTTTCTTTTTAACCAATTTGTGAATGCAAATGCATATATATATTAATAAATCAGACACTGCTACAACGGTCTAGAAACATTAGTACAAACACAATTTCTGACACATTTGTGCATATGAAATAACATAACATAATGCAGATCCTAAAACCAAGTATCTACCCAAAGAAAAACAAAGAAAACAAACAACGTCACAGACAGAAAAAAAAAAACTAATGTGTTTTGTCAGTATTGGCTCAAAATTCTCAAAAATGTACATTAACATCAACTCAAGATGTTGACGGTGGAACAGTGGTGCGTTGGTAGGATTTTACAGCACCTTTCTTTGTTCTCCAGTGAAAACCCTGCAGACTCACACAACAAAAGCACAAGCACACATACACACACTTACCCGTTGGCAAGAGCCTGGCTAAACCAAGCCATCTTTAGAAAAAAAAAAAGAAAAAAAAGAAGACAAAATACAGCTGCTGCTCCTCAGGTTGATTCAAGTCTATGATAGACTTATATCAACAACTGTTTAAGTGAGATCATTGTAACTTTAAACATTTTAAAAAACAACTTGTATGAGATATTTCTTCTGATGCTTTTTTTTGCAGCACAGAGAACATGCCCAGTGCCGGACTGAAAAAAGAATTCCTAAAAAGAGCTTGAAAGGCATCAGTATGCATCGCGATGAACATCAAACTCTTAGTCAGGAGGAAGAAAAGCAAGCACAGGGCTTTCTACTCCTGTTTCAACCAGCTCAACTCCTGCTTTTAGTCTCCTCTCGGGCAGTTAGAGCGGGGGATTTTGTCCCTTAGGACCACATTCTTAATGAGGGCAGTCTCACTGGCCACTGCGCAGGCTGAGTTTGTCTTAGCTACTTTTACAAAGTTCAGACGCTGTATAAATACACCTGTCAGCCAAGTGCCTGGCTTGATGGCCGAGAAGTCATCAAACACGAGCTTCCTGGAATAGGAATCCTCCTTGGAGAAATAACTCGATCCATTATCATAGTGGGGGTCCAGCTTGTTTGACACACACCCGTCCATCTTTCTTACCTTTTAAGAGGTGCGTTCACCTTCATACTGTCTTCCGTTTCGACTCACATACATAACGTACACACATACACTGTCTGGCTCTGCACATCCGTCATGTTTACACAGCTGTGGCAATGAAAGGGAGAACAGTGCTCGGAGCAGTCGACGCTCTCTATTCTCTAACATTACTCTATGAAAATGCACTCCTTCACTTGCTCAAAGCTCTGCCGGAAGCCCTCATTAGAAGAAAACTGGGCTGCAAGATTAACATGTTTGGAGGGCTGCATTGTGTATAAATCATATGGCCGTAACAAGGTGGAATGCATTTCCCTAAGGATCTTTCCAGAAGTTTCCAAAAAAGTATGAACTTGTCGAGCTTCTTTTCATGAACACTTCTGGCTTTATTATTCGTGTGAAATTTCCTCCCTTGGATCTACGAAAAGAGCAAAAACAAAGTGTAAATCTTGACGCTTGGTCTTTGTTTATTTCCTTACCTTGTGGATGGATGTCTTCTCTCCTTTCTCAGGTCCCTCCTCTGAGTCAGAGAGGGTGTAGGCATCGCTGGGGTTGAGCAGGGGAGCAGGGCGTGGCCGGTGCAGCGGCTGGAAGGTGAGTTGCGTGGTGAGCAGTTTGCTGACGGCCCGCAGTGAGGTGCAGGTGTTGGGGGGCAGAGCAGGGTCAGCCAGCAGGTCTGTGATCAGTCCGTGGGCCTCTCCCATCACTGCTATGTCCACCATGACAGTGGTGCCTGACGACTGCAGGAGGACAGAAGAACAAGAAATAAACATCATGGCTGCTCTATCTGATGTGAGCAGAGTTGGATGGAAATTATCACCCGACTACAGTTTCCTGTGTTCTGGTATTTTTCAGAGCATCGTTTGGCTTTTTTTTTGTGTTCAGTCTCACTCGAAGGAAACATGTGGGGGTCACCATGACATCATGATGACAAGGTTTGCGGTCTATTGTGCTGTACTTGCAATTCATGAGAATTAGGTTTGCTGGAAAAACAACATCATGATGCAGATTTGTAAAAAAGGAAAAAAGTCAAGCTTTGTCAGGTTTGTCCATAATAGCAGAAGAAAACATCTTTTGAAATGTTTGTTGACTTGAGGTGGGATTGATTCCTTCTTATACATTTCAGGTAGTCAGGGAATCTAAATGCTGATTGGCTTTCATAACACATCGCCAAGCAGATTTATGGCTCAAGTAAGGGCTGTCTCCGTGAAGGAATTTCTACAAAGTGATCCAGGGTGGCTCAATTATTGCATACCCTCCCCTTTTATTTATTAAGATTTTTTTTTTTTTTGTGACAAATCCTGCAAGGACTTGAGAAACTCATCACCTGGGAACAGATAAGTTTCATGCCTAGAAAGTAAAGGTCCACTGTTTTAAGAAGGGGAAGGTGGTTGAAAAACTCAGGTTCTCACAGTCTGGAACTGCCATGTCCTCTAGCTCAGAGCAACCAGTCAAGAAGCTCTTTGACTTGACGCCATCCAAGGTTCCACCAAAGTCCAAGAGGCTTGGTTCACCAGGGTCGACAAGTCTGTCCTGCCCGGTAGAATCAAGGCATGGATCTTCCAAAATTCTATCCTGCCTAGAGTCCGGTGGCCTCTGCTGGTTTACACAGTTCCACCAACAACAGTAGAGTCCCTCAAAAGGAAGATCGCTCCCCTTCTCTGAAAGTGGATGGGTCTTCTAAGTAGCCTCAGCGGTGCAGCAATCTATGGGGCAAGCAGTACCTTACAGCTCTCCGATGCGGATATAGTGGACAAAGCAACAGTATCCGTTATACGATGCAATAATGAAAATATTTGCCTTTATAACAATGCTATGTGTAGTTTAACGGTATCACAATATCAACAAAAGAGCGGAGAAGAACATACTGGAGAACAGAAATGTAACGCAGCCGTTTAAATAGTTACAAAGAGATCGCAGCGGTTGTGTGCATACAGTCTATGTATCGTGCACCAGTCACAGGATATAAATGTCACCACTTCTGCCATTGGCTCGAGCTGAATTTTCTGGACCATATAATTTCCTGCCGTGTTCTCACATCAGCTCTCTCGGATTTGCTGTCGAAGAAATACTAGGGGTCTGGTAGGAGAAACTCCGAGTGAAATCTGAGTGAAAGATTCGACTGTTTGCGTTCACACATACAGCTCCTCCTGGAAAAATCAGGAGTTTTTTTGCAAGTGTGAAAGCCCTAAAAGACAAATATGAAATTGACCACATGGATGAGTATGTGAGGTTTAATGTTGAGCCACAAATATATAATATATAATATAATAATATATATTTTTAAAGATTTATTTTTGGGCTTTTTGTGCCTTTAATGCAGAGATAGGATAGTGGATAGAGTCAGAAACCAGGGAGAGAGAACGGGGAATGACATGTGGAAAGGGGCCACGGGTGGAAGCGAACCCGGGCCTACCGCTTGAGACGAGAGTCTCAATACATGGGACGCGCGCCCTAACCATTGCGCCACCAGCGCACCCCACAAATATATAATTCTTCTACTAATATATCATATAACAGCAATGACAGAACACCAGCATAACAAGTCATTTTCCAAAGTGCACTTATCTCCAAAAAAATGGCACACAAAAAAAGGATATCCTTCAACCAAAGCCAAAATGAACAATATGAAAATAAGAAATATAGCCAATTGATTTTGGACCGCTGCTATGGAAGAAATATTTAATCCCAGTTTCAGACTGATATCCTCCAAGCTTTCTAGATTGTATTGTATTTGTAATATTTCACCAAGGAACACACACACGCACACACACGCACAAATTTTCTTCCAACAAAAGCCTAATTATTTACCATATATGGCTCCTTTTAGCGCTGAGAAACAAAAACATGTGGAGGAGAAGAAAGTGCTACTTCACAGTCCCAGGATTTATCATACTTCCAGTCTTCTAGACATCTGGAAAACAACATGAGGTGAAACATGTTCAGCACGGCAGTTAAAAACGTAATGCCTAATGAATGGACTCATTAGCAATGTCTCAGCAAGAACCTGACCTTTGACGTCCTCAGTCCTGACCCCTCAAACAGCCAACAGACACTCTCTGTTTCTGACCGTCTGACCCTACAGCTTTAAAGGCTCCAGTGAGTGTGAGCGAGATCTGAACAACTCCAGCAGGTCACTGTCGGGCTGCCAGCAAACATATGTAACATGCTGACGAGTTCTCTTTTTCCTCAAAGAACGTGATCAGATTTCTCTCCCCCCAATATCCCCATCACTTTGGCACTGGCTGCCAGGGACCCAGACTCTTAACTGTTTTTTTTTTTGGATGAGTGGCAAGACAGTGACGTTTATTTTTTCTGTCACATCAGATTAGTCACTTTATTTATACAAGTATCCTGCCGGTCTGCCAAAATTCCAAAAAGCATGTGTTCCCCAGGTGAAAGGGCAGTCCTCCATGATGACACACATTACTCGATAAATTGGACGCATGAGCAGCATTGGGACCAACCTAATCTCTTCAACAGACGCCCTGTGGGAAAGCTGATGGAACATTTCTGGACAGACAACTATTGTGCTCCTCTCATCCCCTCCTTTCTCTTACATCTTCTTCTTCTTCTTCTTCTTCTCCCCTTTTCTATACCCTGCTCTAATGCACGCTGCGAGGAGAAGATATAAACACCTGTCTCTCAGCTCATTTGCAGGCTGATTTAGGAGTTTGCTAAAGAGGGGGTTTAGGAAGAATAAAGTCGCTGGAGCCCATCTGGCTTCTTGTCAGCAGGTCCAAGCAAACTCATGTGTAACTCCTTTCACCTTTTCTCCTTGATCTCACACAGTAGTAAACTTAAAAGATGAAGGGGGGGGGGACACAAGTAAAATACACAAAACTATACAGTGACACTGGCATACAAACAAATACAGAGCATAGGTCTGATTTAGAATTGAAAAATCCCATAGGTAGATGCAGACAAACAGACTTTTCAGGGATGATTATATAGTGTCACAAAGCTTGACTCACACTGCCATTGGACCTGAAAGACCTAACAAGTTGAAGGAATGATGTGTTCTGGTTTGTTTTTAGACATGGAGCAAGCCTATATATGCCTGACAAGAGAAACACAGTGTGGTGAAAGGCTGCATTCATGTGTTGCATTTTCAGATATGAGCTTTGAGACACTACATAATCATCTTGCTGACACTGAAAAAGGACCAGCCATTTAACTTAAAATACAATATCTGTCCGTTACACTGTGAAGGGAATTAAAACCTCACCACCTTTAGAATTCCTTCCTATGAACCACTCTACAAAATGCTATGCTGAGCTACTTAATAATACAGACAAAAAGCAGAATAAAAAGAAATTAGGGACCATCTCTGGCTCAAGCTTTTATGAACCCTTAAAAGTTGCATCTTGGCTCAGAAATACCTCCTGACATTCCCCTAATCTTCCAACAATGTGCAACCTTAAACTTTGCAGGCATCAGTGGACCTCCTGCAACGGATCAAACTGTGAGTATGTTACATAATATCGCAAGGTTATATAAGCATTTCATGTCAGCTTAGATGATCAGTTTCATTCATCAGCCACCTCTGTTGCAGCGGGCTTCACTTTCTGAAGGTTTAGATCTCATATGAACCCCACAGAGGGTCCACTGCCTGGGAAAAAGGCACTCAGTATCACAGAAAAAATCTTTTGGACAGATGTTATGATGGAGCATTTCAAACCCCTCAATATGTTTCTGAAAACACCACAGCAAATGTCTTTACCTTGGCCAAATCTGCAGTCTTTAAAATCAGTGTATTTTTCACCACCAGTCAGGCTGTGTATGTGTGAAATTACTTTTTTGCTAAATGGCTCCCTAAGCATACATGTTCTTTTTACTACTGCCCTGCACCACATTCATAGTAACACACATTCACATCTGGGAACTGTCAACAACAGTCGGCCAGTGGCTCAAACTCCTCTCAGGAGAGATTTTTACATTTTATTTTTAGAAAAACACCCCTCACAGTCGGTTGGGGTTTCTAGCATCTCCATGAGTTGTGGGGAGGAGATATGAGAGACACTTCATAAATAGAAAACAAGGAAAATTATGTTTTTACTATTACTATTTTGATTGTCAAAAAACAGCTTGGGAGATGATTCCTCATTCCCATATTTCAAAGTAAAATCAACCGTTTATGCACACACAGTAGGTGGCCAAGAAACAGCTGTAAATAGTAGATCTACAAATTGGCAAAATGACTGGCGACTGCCAAACACTAGGGCTCACTCACACTTGGCCCAGTTGTCCCGTCCCCAGCTACTTTACTGACTGTGTGGCTTATTTTGAGTAATTTTAGTCAGATACAGCCATAACACTCCGAGATTTCTTGATAATGGAATGTTGTGTGCTTGTGCTCGTGCATTGTGCATTGTGCCAAGCACACCTCTTTCAAGCCTGCCAGGGTCGAGGTGTATAAGTGTATTTTGATTTTGATTTTGTAATGCTCTATTAATCCCTGAGGGAAATTCTGGTTTACACACTGTTATTCCAGAGACATGCTTCTCACACACAAAGGCCTGAATCACACACATGCACAAACAGACATGCATTTAGTGGAGAGATGGCAGAGTGGGGCTGCTACACACTGCTACGCAGGGAGGACACCAGTGCGGTTGGGGGTTCGGTGCCTAGCTCAAGGGCACCTCTGCAATACTTGAGAAGTGCCCTGGCATCTCTCCAGTTACCAGAACAACTACCGTATTTTGGTCCGTTCCGGGACATGAACCGGCGACCCTCTGGTTTCCAACCCAAGTCCGGACAGACTGAGTTACTGCCGCCCCCAAGTGTGCAGTGCTTAAGCACGGATCGGAGCACTCACACTAACAAACTGGACTTCGGGGGTGAAGCGAGCTTTGACACGTTATGGATTGCCTAGTGTGGTTCCCCCCTTACAGTACACTATTCATTCTTTTTTAATACAGAGGAGCTTATATTTGTGTCACTGCGGTTAACTGTTAGTGACCTTGAGATTTTGAAAGTAGCCGAACATTTTCTAGAACATGTGGTTTCCTGCAGGCTGTTGTTATTTTTGCTGGCAGAGGTTGCAGATTTGACAGATGCCAGCCCCTGACACACCATCTGATTCTTAGCCAGTATCTCTACACAAAAATATTCACACAACATGTGTGATATTTGGTCTCTCGGATTGGGTGACATTTCACATTTGATAAAATAGACCACTGTCATCAATAAATAGTTTTTATGACTCCTTAACAAGCCAAGTTGCATACCGCATGAACGTTCTGTTATGACATTTTACCATGAATAACAACCGTGAACATGAGCAATGATCTTAATTGCCTCTTTGAACATAGTTTGGAGCAGTATGTCAATAGACATGCCATAGATTAACACCGGCGCTGCAGTTCGTGTAAACCAAACTGAGGGCCAGTCAAAACAAACCAGCAGTCACTCCTGAGTGAAAAGGAGAAGAAGAAGGAGTGAAAAGCTGTTTGTCCACACAGCGTCTCTGCAATCAAGGCCCTACTCTGCTCTGTGTGAGGCTGCACTTATATGCACCTAAGATTATAAAGACAATATTTGCATATAATCATTAGTACTGATTTATATTAGTATCACATAGAATCAAATGGCGGTCTAAATGCTTATTTATTGTTATTGTTGTATGATCAACATCTCAATTAAGCCACATCACTCAGTGATATGTTAAAAAAACAACAAATAAATAATGCTGAGTGCATATGCGCATATCCAGTATTTACAATTGTACAAACAGACTTTGGAAATGTATACACACAAAATGTTAATTTCTCATGTGAAACTGTTTTCTTAACAGCTCAGTAGACCATAGCAGCAACACTGTGTCCTGGAAATACGATGCTGTTCCTGCTGTGTCCTCACCGTTTTGTACCAGTTACTCTGCAGGAGACGGATGAAGTACATTTGGTGCAACAAACAAAACATTGATCCTTCTGTCTAACGAAGATTATTAATGGTATACAGACACAGAGAGTTCACATTTTTGTACTTTCAGAGATGGTCCACTTAGTGCTCTTTTAACCCTTTGGCTTCCTTATCTAAACATGCAGTCCTCTAAGACTCTCGCAGTGTGGGCTTTTTAAAATTGTGCAATGAGGAGAGTAAAATGTATCCCACAGGAGAGCTAGAGACTGGACAAAGGTCTCTGGGGCCTAATGGAGAAAGAAAGGCATTTGATTCTCTTAGTAAACACATTTTCTACAATACTACATTTAAATAGCGTAAGCAACTCTGGCTCTATTGGCACACATGAACACACTGCAGTACTGAAAAAGGCAGGTACAGTATGTGCTACCATGAAGTAGAGAATATACTAAAAATACTCATGTTAGTCCATTATTATCTTTTGGGTTGAATTCATTTACACAAACTCTCAAAAATCATTATGGTGCAGCATTCTATTTCAGTGGCAGTGCAGTTAGCGTAATGGTCCTGATTACATCTGTAAAGATGGATTAGTTGAGGAGAAGCCTGGGAGATGGTTCTGTTCTCTACTTAGAATAACAGAGCAGTGATACAGTGTGAATCACAGAACAGTAACACAAAACTCCACCGAGACGATCCTCGCTACTACAGCCAAAACTACGCCCAGCAGCACTGCACTTCCTCAACCCCACCTCGACCCAACTCCCCTCACAAAGCCCTTCAACAGCTCAGACCGAAGCTGTGCTGAGCCAGGTCCTCGGCTGCAGCAGCCAGGATACAATTACATGCTATTACATATTTTATTAAAAGGGGAATGTGTTGGGGTATGGAAGAGATCAAAACAAAACAAAAAGGAATAACTGTCTCATTAAAAATTTAGCGGGGAAAGGTCTTGCCAATTGACCCCTCACATGCAGCCATCCCATCTCCAATGAGAGGCTTAGTTTTCCTTCCACATTTTTTCAGGGTGTTTGATTCGAGCGAAGGAGCTAAGATCGGAAAAGCAGAGACAAAGACAGACTGATGGATGCGGATGCAAAAAAAAAAGGCAGACATAAAGGACCGAGCGCACAAAAGTGTTGCAAGATGTAAAACAGAAGGCTTATTTTGGGCGACGAGTGAGCAACGATATACCGCATGATACAAGTGGTCAAACATAAATCCTTCAACAGCATCGAACAGACACAGTCACAATGTTAAAATTTTGCTAACTAAATAGGAACACTAAATAAAACGGAGTTACATTGTCATACTATGTCGATTTTTTTGCTCAAAAAGTAGTGTTTTACTGTCATTCATCGTTATAACTATGAGCCCAAGAACAGTAAATGCCTCTGTATCATTTATGGCAGATCCTATTATTTCAGGCAGAGGTCAGACAAAAGTGCCTGTTTTTTAGTCTAACTCAGCCTTAAATATAGTCCTGCCACATGACCCAAATTGATTAGAAAATACTTTGCATTGACAGTCATAATGGCACCAACTAGAGAAAGGGCAGTGACCTTCTTCAGCTCCCAAACCAGCAGTTTAAGAAACACGGGTTTCAAGTCTTTATATGCTCATAGCCATTTTGAGAAATCTTCAACATGACTGCAATGTCATGGCTCGTCTGCCTCACAGACCGCTCCTCCAGCCTTTCTGTAATTTAGAATAGCAGTCCTAAGATCTGAGCCTACAAACAGTCTTTTCTCCAATAATCTCCCTGAGTAATGTTCCAAAACCAATGTGTTTTCAAGTCGAATACAAATATTTAAACAGCTCTTTCCATACATAACTGCACTGTCAATTCCTAAGCTAAAACATCCACCGCAAGCTCTGGATGGAGAAGAAAAGACGCGGTTTGGAAAATGAGCCTGCTAATGTGTGTACGTCTGTGAATACGACACAGTGGAGATCAATCAAGCTGCTCTGGTCACCAGCTAAAGAGTGGAGTGTGTGATTTACACACCCTATGAGGTGCCATGGTGTAGTAAAACGCCACCAGCCTCTTGGACCAACAACCTGGTCCAGGAGAGTGGAGCCAAGGAAAAAAACAGCCCTGAGATTGAGAGGGATGCCAAAATAAGCCTTTACTTCTTACTCGTCTTGTCAGTCACTGGACTGTTATGTGATTCAACTGACAAATGTAGAGCAACAATCCAAATTTTAAAAAAAAGACTCAACTTACCACTGAGTCTAAATGGCTGTTTAGGGAATGCATCAATCAAAAAAAATATGTGCTTGCCTACTAACCCCACATAACAAATTGATATGAGCCTTTGACAGCGTTTCAAACGGGTAACATGCTATTTCAAAATATCTCCACTTTGAGGGGCTAATACTTTGAAGCTGATTTTAAGAAGCGATATCTCACTTTAGGAGTCTTAGCATCTCAAATTATTACGCTATGAATTTATTCAATCAAATAACACTATGAATTTATTAAATCATTGATTTAATGCTCAATCCAGTGCTGCAATGTAATGATTACTTTTGATAAAAAAAATGCCCTTCATTTTCCACCTTACCACAACTTCTAGCCTTTATTTCCACTAAAGCAAACAATGTCAGCTTAGACATATTGGATATCCTCCTGATAGGAGAACATGAAGAACTGAACATACTGTTAATGGCAATGCCAATGCCAAGGGCATGATTTGTCCTTTGTCTACTCCGGTGTCCTGCCCTGTGGTTCTGCTGCAGCTCAATACATCAATTCCCAAACTCACACAAACTCTCCTCTCCAAAGATAGGACATGCCATTTGGAAAAAAAAGTGTGTGCGTGTCCCCTGTGCTGAATCTTTCTACTTTTTCTGTTCCCTTGGCTTTAATGGCTTATGCAGCACCTAAAAGCCAAATCACAGTCCAGGGTGCAACAAGGACTCATATGGTTGGAAGTGACACCTCGGGACATGCTGTTTAACCACGGCCAAAATGAGTGGGCGAACAGGCCTGTTAGTGGTAGCATTACGGTCATTTGCGTCATTTATAAGGTGTGTGTGAGTGACAAAGACCAGGGAGCTACTTCCTGAGAATGTATGTGTGTTTGTTTTCCTGTCAGCTGTTTATCATTATTGTTATTTGCCTCTTTTTTTCTGTGGACAGTGCTAACCTGTGATCCTCGGGAGCCTCTCTTGTGGTCCCAATCCGAGCGGGGGAGCATCTGTGGGAAAAACAGAGACATGTTCAAAAACCACAGTCCTGAACATCCTGTTTCTGTTAGCTTTCTACAACATGCTTCCTCCACATAAAGACAACGGCGTACTGTAGATGCACAGCCCTGTAGCAGAAAAAAAGATGAAGTAACATTAAGTGATGCACAGAGTCAAAAAAACAGCAGAGTGTGGAGGGAATGGAAACGCTCATGAATGCAAAAATGGGTTTTGTCTATGTTTTTTCACTTTCCATTTAAAGGCAGACGTCTAATGCTATTTCACAGTTAGGTTTGGTTTACTTTAGCTCTTATTCACTGCCTAAGAGGGCTGGTGGAGGCTGAGGATTTTTACGCTGTCTAATTACCAGCCACTGTGTCCTCCTACAGGCCTCTTAAACCGGTTTTCCACTTTCTTAGGAGTCACCAAATGCATCAGTGCAGCTCTGTCACCGCTTTTTTTTAGTGAACACGTTTCAGCACAGCCATGCCAACATTAAACCCTCCCCACTGCCTCTGTTAGGGCTTTCTGGCCCAGAACTGAGAAGCCCTGAGAAACCCAGCATGTCGCTGTGACAAATTGCTGCAGCATACACTGAGGCAAGGGGCTCAGTACAAGAGCCAAACTGATAATTCAGGTGTAATTTACTGTGGGTGTGGAGGTCATTGAGTTGTGTCATGCTGTGAGTGAAAACACAGTGGGTTTTTCTATCTGCTGTCTGGACGGCAGTGTTATTTTTCCCACAAAGTAGTCAAGTTACTGTTCCTGTTGCCTCATTAGGGTAAGGATATTGGTACATTTCTGCCTTTAAAGTGTAAAGGTGATAGTTTTGTGTGCTGAACAAAAGGTTGAAGAATTTAATGCAATATTTTGTTATTTTAATAACTTCTTGTATACTGAGGTTTAAGGTATCTGGCTATTTTTTTCCCTTTGGTTGAAAAGAAAAATGGTCTGTGTTGCTCAAAATGAAATATTTGCTGAAAATGTTCTCCTAAATGATCCAGACAATCCACAGACTTATATGTCACTGTGTGGGGACTATTTCTTTAGAGAAAGGTTGTTCAAGTGGAAGCTGTTTAAAAACCAAAATACCAATACAGTATGTGATTTATTTACCTTCTATTCTATGTTTTTAAAGGCCTGGTTAAGTGCTGTCTCTGTAAAAATCAATGATGTGACTCACTTTCACATCATTCAAAATGTGGAGTCATAGGCTTAGGTTCCATGTATTTACTTTTTACTCTTTTGGTGATTAATTTGTTACATTCTGTCATAAAATGTGCCTTTGAGTTACTGCATGGAAGATTTAATGTACAAACGATCTGTTGGTCAAGGTTCTGGCAACAATGGGTATTACTACACAGAGAATGGTGACCCTGTCATCAAAATCACACACAATGCGACACACAGCCATTGACAAAGCGACACAGTTTGACATTTAGGTTTGAAGAAAATAAAAAGAAGCTAAAGAAGGGGGTTGCCATTTCAAATAGCCTCTTCCCTCCCTCCCTTATCCTCCATTTCTAGCCTAAGGGCTGCTTCTTAAAGGGTCTATTTTCTCGGATTGTCAGCATGATGATATCTGTGAGCCACTTTAAAGCTCCATCAAGCATGATGTACCTTCTCATCTCATGCATAAAAATAACCATATACTGGATGGAAAAGGCAGTCAACACACAATCAGACGTTAAAAGGGAAAGCGTACGAGATGTAAATATCTATGAATGATTGTATAAGCTAGCCAACGAGCTGTTTAACTTATTCTTTACTGCTCTGACTGTAGGGTTTGCTTTTACAGTAGGTGCTGGCAGCAGTTCCTCCATCGCCGTGGTGAAGTCCTGCTCCCTTAGAACGTCACTGAGGCTCTCCAGGCGCACACATAAACAGCCTTTCATTCTAACGGTCTTATGTAACCCAACCTTTCATCTCAATGCTCTGAGAGACAGACCCAGACTACACAGAAGTCTACATGCATACTTTGATGTGCCAAAACAAAAAACCCACACAAAATAAAAGCTGGGCATAAAATTCTAGCAGCTTAGATAGCCTCTCGCACAGAGTGACTTTACAGGCCACAGCAGAATTCATTTCCTCTGAGACCGGCTCAGAAATGTAATCAACCAATACATGTGGATGGTGCTACTCACTTACTAAACCAAACAGTGGATGCAGTCTGGTGCCACTGTGATCAAATGTTTGAACCAGAGATGGAAAATCAGTCAACAAAATGTTGATGTTGGTCAAGTGCTTTCAAACTCCAGACCACCAGTGTTAGGATAAATTACTAAAACACAAACATCATCTATTTTTCCAAGACAAAAACAACAATAATCAGTCATGAGTCAAAGAAACAAGAGAACAAGAACTGGATAACAACTGTGCAATTTACTAATGATAGCAATGATACCAAGAAAAACACATTTCTTATTTAAATGTATTGTCCTGTTTGGCCTCTAGAGGATGAGTATTTAATTATTCAAACATTCAACAATTTATTGCCAATATTATGTCTGAAAAGGTAAAACTACGCATGAATGATTCTTCAATATCTCTTGTTTTTTCATGGATGCCCTCCAGGCAGCAGAACACATACCCGAAGCAGTCACATTTCCAAATGGATTCGTTTTTTTCTTAAGCGTCAGTGCATCTTCTGGGAAATATGACAAGTTTGTAGAAGTTGTGCCCTTTGTTTCACCCTCAGCATGATTCATTAATGCCGAGCGTGAACTCTGAATAAGCTAGGTCTAGCAGTGGCTTTCCATTACTTGTAGACAAATCCAGGGGAAAAAAAACTGTTAAGCTGCCATTACTCAAGAGCATCCTCCTACAATATTCGGGGGTTTGAATGCAAGCTGTCCTGAGAAGTGATCAGTTTTCAACTATTACCATTTCTTTCTATGTAACTTCTGACAACGGTGTAAGGGACATCAGGAAGAACTTGTTGAGGTCATTTAATGACGTAACCTCAAACCGTTCCTCTACTAGCATCATAATCAGGTAAGAGATGCATGTACACCTAACAGACCAGTCGTAAAGAAAACATAAAAGATGCTTGTAGAATATTGTTGTATTACACAGCACTTCATTACAAATATGTGGTGGATGGTTGAATTCTTTACTTTAAATCTCCATTATGTATGTCAGCGCCCACAATTGAGCTTTTACAATTCTCTATAGCAAAGCTTGTGATTTATATGAGACTGGAAAAAAAATGCTTTGTGCCTTTCAAAGTGGAAGTTTGTCTTTCAGTCTCCGCTTCAGAGAAACATGACACACTAAATAGCAGCCAAAGCATTTTTATGGGACTCTGGCTTCACTGAAAACACATTCTGGAGATTTACTGTACCTTCATGCTCCAGAGCGGTACAGTCCAGAAAAATAGTTGTATCGTTACATTTATTTCAAAACCGTATTAAAATATTTAATTTATCTTCAGATATTGAGACTTTTTTTTTTATTTGCTAACATCTCAATACTGTGGTACACATACATGCATGGAATTTTGTTAGTTTTAACAGCAGGAGGGCATTACATTCAAAAAATTCAATAAAAAGTTTGAACAGCAACGTTTCTTGCACGGAAATATGTCCTGGTTAACTCGGATAACCCACAAACCTCACTGTCAACAGTTTACCTTGGACCTGTGTTTGAGCCTTTGAAGTCTGTATCCAGTGAGGTCTGTGGAACATTCAGGGTCACCTTGACATTGTTCCTGGAAAGACTTGTTGCTGTTGGATTTTTAGACCTCGTTTTATGTGTTGTGAGCACCAATAACTAAATGACATTCATTGCCAGTGCACTGCAACTGGTTAGAGCGGAAATAGCTTAAAACTTTGCACATGAATGTTCTGCATGGCTCGATGCAATGAGAGGTAAGGGAGAAAGTCATTATGATCAGATGACGCAAAACTCAAGGTTAGCCAATCCAAATGAATGTTGTCAAAACGTGCCTGACGTTTAAGTTTGAGTTGTTCAGAAACCAATACCACCAATACCATTATCAGAATTGGCCACTAATACTGCTGTGTATATAGGCGAGTGAGTACAATTGCACCAATCTGATGCAACCTTAATTTAGTAGGCCGCCTACAATTCTTCAGTTTTAGGAAGTTGTTCATAGTTAGATATATGTTGCAGTGACAAAACGGTGGCATTTAACCTTGTGTCTCTACGTGAGATCCAACAGCAGCTCTAGATGTTGTTGCTCTGTTCAGATCAGACCGCCAAGGTTTGGGCCGCACGTGATCAGCGGAAACGCACGTTTTCTCCATTTTCTTACACCGTGTCTGCGTCCTAGAGGTATCAGCTGGGGGCCATCATCAGTAATGTAACAGCCTGCTGTACGCTGTAGCTGCAAACTTAAACATCCAGGCAAGCAAGATACCACCTTAATTGGCAAATTTCCGTTGAGGGCCTTGTAATAATGCTTTTACAACATTATGATGCAGTCAGATGAAGAGCTCAAGCTAGCTAATCAGACATCCTCAGATTAATTGGTTCCCCATTTAGTGGTGAAAAAAACATGAAGATGAACAGACATCAAACATCGAAACTATGAGTTATAGCTATGAAAGACTCTTTAATATAACTTATTTATCGCACATCATATCCCTATCGTGTCATTGAAAAATAGTATCGCACATTTTTCTCAAATCATGCAGGCACATCTGTATCTTTGCAGAATAAGATTGTGTGTAAGCTTCATGTCAGTTTTATTACAATCACCTCTAGGCATTATGGTAAATTGCAAGCATGATAATCTTAAGTGATAATATGAAAATGTCATAAATACAAAGAAAAGCAGCCAGCCAAAGTATACCTGCCGCCCTCTGTAAATGAGCCTCTGGTCTCATGACTTCAAACAGTGCCAGCCGTGTAAACTCCCAGTCTGTCTCTCACCCAGAGTGTTAAGAGGGCAGCAGTGTGGATGCCAGCATGCTGCCATGCCCTGTCCACCACCATGGCATCAGGCCACAGCCCACAGCAGGCTGCCGTGCCTCTGAGGTGCTGGGTAAACACCACGGTGTCAAAGCACAAACAAACTACTGGAACATGTTAGTTGTTTGACTTGCTCACGCCAGTAACCAGTCGAGAACCACTTCCCCGCGTGTGGGTGTGAAGTGGTTGGAGCTCCGGCAGCAGTAACTATAGCGAAGCTCAGCTTTCATACTGATCGCCTCGAAGCGAGCAGAGCACACTGTCATCCACTTACTATGGAGCACATTTCTAAATCTGACTGGAAAGGGAACAGAAAGCTGCCAGGTCACAATTCGACGCGTCCAAATGTTTTTCTTGAACATTCATTCATCCAGCCTTCATTCTTCTTTGCCTGCTTCCTGTGTTGTCTTTCGTTCCTCATTACTGGATTCATGTGAGTGGGTTTAATGCGTGTTTACTGACATTCTCACTAGCTGAGTTATCTTGAAAGCGACCAAACAAAAAGGGACCCAAATTCAGGATCCATTGAATACACTTTCACAAAAAAGGGTGGTTAGAGAAGAGTTAAGGAGAAAAAGAGAGGTAGTGCTGATCATACAATATGGTTGGGTTAATTACAGCAGAGTGTTTAAGGGCCGGGAGATCAGTCTGCAGGATTTCCAATCAGCTTGACCCAAGGGTTTTTTTTCCACCACCTCTCAGTCCAATTAAACTTACCATGCTCTCTCTTACAGTGAGCTCTGCAAAGTCATGGAGCCACACACACACACCTGCTTACGTAGGTGCACACACACTCAGTCTAACACCCACCGCTTTGAGGTCTCAATATATTTCTTTTACTTAGTCCTGCCTTTGTTCTTTTATCACCACTTTCTGTCAGAGATATTCTGACGTCTGCACATTGCTCTACTCAGAAAGCCGTGAACTCACTTTCATTTCAGCCGTCACAGAGAAACTAGGTCAGATTCTACTAAGACTCCCAACATGAAGGCTGCAGTAGCTTAATCGTAAGGGAAACATGGAGGCAACAATTAAGGATTCTTACTCTCTTTAGTGGGTGGTAAAGTAACCGTAATCTCTATATTGCTCATCAAGGCTTTAAAGATAAGGTGTAATCTTGTGTTATACCCCCAGGTGGAGGCATTCTCATGACTTGTGTCATAAGGCTGATTTCTGGGTATCAGAGAGATTTGGGTTTTTGGCAGTTTTTCCGAAGCATTATGCCGATGTATATTAGCAGAGATCCTTTTAAAGATTGTGGACAAATTACGCTGAACTGTTTTTAGAAACTGATCATGAATAAAAATACATTTAAAACTCGAGCATTAATTGCTACCTTTAAGAACTGAAGCCTCTGGTCTACCTGGACTTTTGTCATCTATTTTTGACTCTGACGGTAAGACAGACGCAGCTATTCCTTGAGACTTTTAGTATTAAAGACGTCTAAAATTAGCATTGGGACTGCAGAAACAGCTCGTTCAAGAGTATGTAAATTTGAAACATCTATTACACAATGACAAAAAAATACATCAGGAAACTCTGACTTTTAACTGATTTAGTTATATACATAGAGAGAAATGAGAAGTGGAACAGTGTAAGTCTTAATCTTCTGTTCTTATATAATGCTTTTACTTTCCGCTTTGTATTTTCCATCTTTCACATTTTCATTCAATAAACTATCATCCTCCTTGGAAAATCTCTTCATAAACTGTCCTTAATTTAATTGACCGCAAGGAAACTGAAATGTGAAACAGCAAAGGAAAATAGATACTTAAGTGCTAAGAATTAATAGGGGCGTGCACAATGTACAGTAAAACGGCAGAAATAGTGTGGAAAGGTTCTGGTCCTGGCCAATTTTCTGACCTTAACTGTCTGGCCCTTTGTCCCTGTGACTCTGAAAACCCTTCCTCTCTGCCACATCCACCCGCAGCACAGCAGCCGTCGGTTAGAAGGGCATTTATAAATCTTTCCCTGCCTGCCCGCTCGTTGAGGGGAGGGTATGGAGAGTCAGGCTTATTCACGCTGGCTAATGTTTTACAGGTTTTACCGTGGGGGTCAGTCATTGTGGGTCATTTGCGTCATCGCTGGAGGGAAGGGAACTATTGAGGTGGGCTGCCAGAGCGGAGGGGGCTGTGTGAAGGGAATGAGGAACACACTTTTTGTGTAAGTGAAGATTAGTGCGCATACACCTAAAAGCTCTTTGGCTTCAGCACACTCTGTCTCGTGCACCAGCTTTAATAGCAAACGCACACAATTGTATGTGCTATCAACCATTAACGTGCACAAATATTATGCCCTGATCTATTTCCCTCACCAGCACTGCATCTGCACTCTGGCTTGTTTACCCCTCCCATGCTCTTCACACTTTCTTACTCTTATTTCTGAAGTGTGACTAATGGGATTTCTTGTCTTTATGTTTCCTGGGAGAGATTTAGCGTGATCCTAAAAGAAGCCCAGTGTGTGGGTCTTTACCAGAGATAGATCCTGTCAGTCTCTCAGGGTGAAAAGACGGGCCACAAGGAGGCTGAGGCCCTGAGAAACCCTCACAGGGTGTACCCCAAATTCTGACCTCAAAAGCTATTTAACAAGAAATTATGAAATGTGTCACTGACAGAGTAAAAATATAATATTAATATAGGACATATTTTTTAAACTGCATCCATGTGATTTCATGGGTAAAAGCATCCCCATTTTTTCCTTGTTATAAATTTATTTAGTAGCAGCATCAGGGAATTAAGACCAGAAGAGCGTGGGAGTGGTGGATATAGTTTTTGTTAGGGGCTGTGATTTTTAAAAGGATAGAAAATTAATTAATATTGATACTACAGAAAATGAGACTCACTCAATTCCACATATAAAGTGGAAATGCCAGTTACTAGATGTTCAACATCAGCAAAATTGGTTCTTTAAGTTATGGAGGAGCCATCACGCGAGTACTAAAAGTAGCATACATGAACAAAAACTAACAACTGCCAACAAAACGTGCCTCTGAATTTGATGCCATGAGCAAAAACAACAAAAACAGCAGATTAATCTGACACTTGTATGTAAATTGCATGAAAAGGTTGCTGATAGCTAGCTGCCTGCAATCTTAAAGGTCCCATATTATGCTTTTTCCGGATTTATATGCCCTTTAATGTGTTTTCCAAGTCTCCTGTGCATGTTTAGGCACATCTATGTGCAAAAATTCAAAGTCCGCGGAAATGCAGCTTCTCCTACGTCCTCCTGTTAGCTGTAGCATTAGCCGCATGTAACGCTCGATTCTAGCCCCCCTCGATAAAAATTTGTCAGTGCGGCGTCATTGTCAGTGTGAGATCACTGATTTAAGCCCATTGGCTCGTTGTGGCAAGCAGTGCAGCTCATGTTGAAATTTCCGAGAAGCGTGCTGAGCAACTGACCAATAACGACAGAGCGGATCGGCAGACCAATCAGAGCGGACTTGGCCCCACGTGGGGTCTAACAGTGTGGGCTCAGCAGAGTGTAGCTGACAGACTCAGAGCGTAGAGGGAGCAAGGAGGAGCAGTACATGAAAACAGACACTTTTTTCGGACTTTATCTATTGTGAGCGTACAAAAGTAGGAACATAGATTAAATATACGAACCCCAAAAAGAGCAGAATATGGGCTCTTTAAGATAACGTTAGCCCGAGACAGTAAGTCCAAAAGGAGTAGCCTGCTGCCTTGACACTTTGGGTATTTTCTATACGAGAAACTACTAGGGTTGACGTTACTTCACGTAAATTTAAATATGACCAAACTTAGTTTTTATTTATGTACTTAAAGGCATTACTAATGTCTCAATGTATACACATATCAAGTCTTCTTTATTTTTATTTTTTATTATAAAATTATTCGGTGGAAGAGGGCTTTTTTGAGGGTGTTAGAAAGGGGGCGCTGTTGGTCTATTTACTTCTCTCAGCGTGTCCTCGCTCGTGAGCTCTGGCTGACTCCTTTCAAAACATCATCTCCGCACATTCAGATGGCTGAAAAAGAGGGGGACCTGGCAGCCCACTTCCAAACTGCATTGCCAGCACCATTAGTGTATAATGGTCCAGTCAGGATTAGTGCTGGGGCCTGGGGAGAGCTGAGAAACAAACACAGCTCTCACTTGTTTGTTTGTTTTACAAGCGTGTGCTCTATTCAGTCTGCAAGGTGCCAGTGGGCTTTGTGTGGTTGAATTCACAGTTGATTCAACAATAGAGGCTACTCTACAGCCACAGCACACTTGATTCAGAGAGTTATGGGAGACGACTTATTAGACACAAATCAAGAATACACCAAATTCTCTGTTACATGCTTTCCCCAGTGGACAGCTTCGTGATAAAGGGTGCATATCTCCTTCATCCATCAACTCGATGCCTCAGCCATCATTTTGTTTACCGTAATAGGTATGTTTCAGTGGGAGGGTAATATTGATTTATTTATCTTCTTAAAGACATTCTGTATCGTTTATGAATTACATTATCAAAAGGCTGGACAATTGACAGTGAAAGCTGATTTAAAAAAAGTGCCCAATGTTTTGCTATTTAGTTGCTCACAGCAGGACTATTTAACATTTGTGCTCTTGTGCACTCTGTGCAGGTCTGACAGAGTAGGGCTGGGTGTTACATTTCCACTGTAAAATGTTTTTATGAAGCCATAAGTCTGACTGGGACAGGAGGCTATAATTCATTAGGAGGAGGCAATCTACGTCAAACTTAAGGGTTTTCAAAGTTGATGAACAGTTGAATAACAAAACAATTTGGACACGGGTTTGACGTGAGAACTGAAGCAGATGCTGAACCTTTGAATTCTGTGAATTTTGGCTGAATAATTACTTGTGGATATCTGCATTTTGGTAATTCCCTTTCTTACCCAAGCTCTGCCGCGGAATAATTGAGTAGAATGAGAAACTTAAGACGGAGTTCATTTTAAGGGAATGTCATAAGCGGTCAGGGAATTTGTGCGTGCATGCTGCCTGCGGTGCATACATTATTTCATCTTTTATTCACAGGCCTGACTCAGCGAGGTCTGTGCTCCGTGTTTTGTCTGTGCTCATCAAAGAGGAGACCACACACAAACACACATACATTCCCAACCATTTCAGCTGCACATTTACAATCCCATCAAGATTCCCACAGGACTCCAGTAAACAAACAGACAGCGACTGCCCGCTCAAGCATATGCCTTTAAATCACATCCCTACGTCCTTTATAAATCACTGAGGTAGAAACAAAAACGAACTGTCACCACAGCACCTATGTACCGACTGATGCACTCAAATGTGTGTGTGTGTGTGTGTGTGTGTGTGTGTGTGTGTGTGTGTGTGTGTGTGTTTGTGTGTGTGTGAGTGTGTGTGTGAGTGCGCGCTTGTGTGTGTGTGTGTGCCTGTGTGAATGCCAGCCTCTAATAAACAGCATGTGTACCTGTGTGAGGGCATAAATCTCTGCTTCCTCTTTTTGCAGGTGGAAGGATTTGCTTTGCAGAGGCTGTTCCCCCAGGAGAGGTTCAAGTTAGACCCAGGGGCAGGCAAGTTTTCCCCCCATTAGCTTGTTAAATGTTTGCATGGTCAGTGGAATCCACAGAGCAGCAGAGGGCTTGCGTTCCCCTCGTAGAAGGCACGCTGGAAGTCTGCAGGGAGCACAAAGGTACGGGGGAACACAAGATGGCCTTACTGACACACTCTGGAGGGCTACACTCTATATAAGATGTACAGCTTAGAGCCATTAAGAACAGCCATCATGCTGATAGCCATCCAGGAAACCAGGCTGAGAGCAAACAGGGGGATCAGATAGAGGAGGTTCCGGTGGTCCTCAGGGGAAATAGGATGCAGGATTCATGAGTGACAGAAAGCCATCTTCTTCTAGCACGCCTTCACTGGGGCTCACAAAAGCTTAGAGACAAACACACAATATAGACTATGTTAAAGCTCTGTGTCTGCCTCGCCAAAGTGATCTATTTGATACTAACTAAAGAAACTGTAGGAGCAGCTCTCTCTTTGGCAAAGGTTTATCATGATGTATGGCTTTAGTAGCGCCTTAAGTGACAACAGCTCAGTGACGGGACCATCCAGGAGGATTGTTCGCAGGCCCACTGCAGGAGCTTGTTTACTTCAAGCTGTCAGTGGACCGTGCTTTTTATGTGTTCATACGCACGTAAACCAGTGTGGAAGAAGAACTGGAATCCGTAATGCAACATGATTCTCAAAAAAAAAGCATTTGAAGCAGCATTTTTGTTTGCTTTTTTTCCACTTCGGGGTAGTGCAAGAGGTTGTAAACACAACGTTGTTCTAACATCTTATGTAGCTGTTATGAACTTATGGGGAGCAACATAAGAGATAATTTTAGCCATGTTTCCCCTCAACAGGCTAATGCAAGTCCAATATAGTTACTCTAATTGGGTTCTTCACTGATGTATAGGGGAAATATGTAAAATAATGTAAATAAATAGCTACTTAGCTGTTAGATGTTCCTGTGTTCAGTGTAATGTATGTATGTGCAGCATGGCAGTGTGATGGTCATTAAAGTGACAGTTTCATAATGTTTTGCAGCTGAGGCTTTTTTAGTTGTTTCTCACTTTGCGATCTCAAAACAGCGGTTGTTGTCAGAGTTCTTCACAGACGCGGATATTCGTAGGGGTTCCATATTCCCAAATATGACATCAAATACATTGAGGCAAGTTCAAATACATGATTTATGTTGATATTTTTTTTAATGTCTGTGTGCATACACATGTGTAATAGGGTCCATGTATACTTGTGTGCTCAAGATCAGGAACAACATGAAGGCCAACCACAAGCTACAAAAACATTGTTAAAAAACTTTGTTAGTCTGCTGTTTAAACATGGAAGGAATCCTCGTAAAAATATACAAAGCATTAGTTTCTTTTTCTTTCTGCACTCAACAACACTGAGCAAAAGTCTTTTGAACAAAAACTTTACTCCTGGATCCTGATCTAAATGCACACACACACACACACACGCACACACACACGCACACACACGCGCACACACACACACACAGTTAACAGCTACTTGTGTTTACCTAGCCATGTGACTGCGGCTACTCTACCTCCAGTGATGTCATCTTTACATTCCTCACATTCATCAGTCTCAGTTCTCACTGATACTGTCTCAGATGCGGAACAGTGGGAGTAGAGATCATAGATAATAAAAGCAGCAATCATTCACTGGGCCTGTGTTTGCTAAATTTATCTTTTCCTGATAAAATAAATAGGCCCTACTCTGTGCTTGCCATCTGTTTCATCAGCATTGTGTGTGCTCATGAGGAGCTTTTGCCTCCTGTTTGACTTCAAACACAGGATTAATATGTCATTGTAAAACTGCTGTCAAGAGGTGTGTGTGGGGAAAAAATAACTAGTTGTATGAAAATGCATGCACACTTCACTTTTAACCTCCAGAAATGCTTTGTTTGCTGTTTTGCTTGTCATGTCAGCAGCCTAATTGAGGCGGCAGTAGCTCAGTGTGCCAGTCCACTTCCTGAGCACTGCCGAGGTGCCCTTGAGCAAGGCACCTAACCCCCCCACCAGCTCAAGAGTGCCCACTAACTCTGAGACCTCTCCATTAGTGCATGTCCATAGGATCCTGTTTGTGCGTGTGTGTGTATTTCGGCATATGTTTGTGTAGCATGTTTACTAGACAGAGTGTAAAAACAAATTTCCCCTCGTGGGGTCAATAAAGTATAGATTATTATTATTATAATTATTATTATCAATTTCAATTTTTTATGTCTCTATACTACTTACTCTGTTCTATTATAGCGGATAAACCTGTCATTGAGGTTCTCACAGTTTAAATATGCGATAATGTACAGTGAATACATCATTGTGTGGAAAGGTGAAAGACGGTGTTATGTACTGGGGCAAAGCAAGCAGGGCATTACACTTGCTTTTGTGAAAACAGCTACTCACAACCTTCGAGAAAACATGGAAGACATAATAAAAAAAAGGTTGCTTTTAGAGTACAATAATTTGTCTACAACCTTAAGATTAATGCACAGATGTCTTATGAATTATTTAGCAGTTGCAAAAGGGCATGTAGTAATCAATAGAATTTGACATTATGTTGGCCGCAGGGGGGCATGACAATCATGTCACATAGAAACCATGTTTGGATATGATCCCCATAATGCTAATGAGCCTTTCCAGTCAACCTGGTGAGGATGTAAATAAACATACAGTGATAATCAAATCACAAAATAGTGATTCTGAACATTGCCAAATGTTCCCAAACTGTGTGTCTAATTTATCTTAGAATAGAAATAGAAATGTCAGCATGTAGCACATAAAGCAGAGGGGAAATGCGAAGGCATTCATAGCCCTTAATAAAGTTCAAGCTGGGCTTCGTCAAACTTTGTTTTTGCAAATTTCATCCAAATGATAACACTTACATTCCTTAGAGCTGTTGCAGTTGCCTGCTGTAGAACCTATAATGTTAAAAAATGCTTACAATTATTTAAGGTGGTTTGGTTTGTGCTACTGTGGAAACATAACTGTTCAACATGACAGACTATGTGGAAGACAACCCACTTTTTCTGTTGCTGTAATTGCTCAAAGATAACAAGTATTCTTATTTTTAGGTGTTTAAGAAAAAAATACTTGGAAATAAATGCTGTATTCCATATCTGCTGAAAAATTACCTCACACACCTCTCTTTTGACGATTTGAAGCACAAGCCACTAGGGCTGGGAATCTTCGGGTGTCTCACAATACAATTTCGATTCTTGGGGTCACAATTCGATTCAGAATCGATTTCGATTCAAAACAATTCCTGATTCATTGATCCATGGATTCAAAGTCTATTTATGAATTAGTAAATACTTCAGGATCTACTCCAGTCATCTGAGAGACTGGCTGAATTCCTGGTTGCTCTATTTAGCATTCTAAAGAGTTAAAGAGCTAGCCTTAGCAATTAGCAGGGAGTGACTGATTAGAAGTTATAAATCTAGATTTTTATATAAATCGATTTTTTTTTCCCACCTCTACAAGCCACTTTGGGTTTACTTTATTAACAGTGTGCAAAGCTACACCTAACCTTATCTAAAGGGCTTTTTACCAATCAGGACTCAGGAATAAACACCAAGAGTGGGATGACAGTCATATGCTTTGAATGGCCAACCTCCTCCACTCGAAAAGATGTGCACATGAACAAACTCTAGGCAACAATTACATTTTTTTCCCAGCATGTATATGGGATAAGGTATAAGTAAAATATAAAATTCATGTCATCGACTTCATTTGTATGTGTATGATCGTGCGCATGATAAACAAAACCTTGTCCCGTTCACTTCCCTGACAAAGAATGCAGCTTCGTACACATTTTCAGTTGCTGAAAACCAAAAGCAAACTCTCACAGCAGAGAAAGTTTAAAACAACAAAACAACTCTACAAGGGCTTCTTCGTCTTAGCCTTTTCTAAACAGTCCACTCTGCTGCACAGCTGAGGAAACAATTAGCTGAAACCTTTGCCTTCCACATTCTGCTCCCCACGCCATGGTCAGAGGACACAACACAACAGCAGGCTCATCTTGCAACCATCTGAAGAAGCACAGAAAACATGACGGAGAGTGTGATCGAGGAGGCTGTGTTTAGCCTCACTCCGTCTCTACACGGTCCTCATTTGTTTTTCTCTTAATTGTCCAATCAATGAAGATGGCAGGATTATTAATCAAACAATGAAAAGAAAAATGAATCCTGGTTTTAAGATTGTGCTCAGCGGAGGTTCACGTAGTGTATTTGTGGGTCTGTAGCCTGAAGCTAGTGTGACTATTCATCTGTAATTGCTGTAATTGCACTTTCCGCAGAGCATGTTAAAGCAGAAACAAATAACTCTGCTGCATTGCTGGATAAATGACGACCATCGGGTTTATGTTTTCACAATCCTGGCTCCAAAAATGCCCAATTGGAGAGGGTAATCCAGTATAATGCAAAGTAGTTCAATTAATTACGGAGGCAGACCAGAAGAGAGGTATCATAAAACCCAGCCATAAACAGCTCCAACTGTATGGTTGATAACGCTTCACTGTGTGCGACTTGTAAATACAAAATGGCGACCCTGCAGTCGAAGTAAAAACTCTGAACATTGGGCAGACGGTCATTTTTTTTCCGTTCACAAAAATCTACATGTTTATGATCTGCATGTGCACATTAATCTAATGGAAAACAGACTCCAGAGCAAATTAGTTCTCCCCATATAACCTGATTAGTACAGCTGCATCAGCCTCAACCAAATGGATCTGGTGCAGACACTAGCGGGGATAATGAGGGAGGGTGAACAGATCTAGCCGACACTCACACACTGTAAAACCCTGAAGACAAGAAGGGAGGATATAACTGCACACAAACCGTACCCAACCTGCATCCAAAACATTCAATTTCAGTAATGGCAAACATTATAGAACTAATAACAGCAATGATGATCTGTCAGAGGTTTGGAGGACAGCTGCCGAACGACGCCTGTCAGGGAGAACAGACCATTTTCCATGTGTCACATTTCATTTATATCTTTTATACATTGTGATACAAACTGATGGATTAACAATGATAGGCAGTTACGTGACAGAAAAGCCAATGAGGGAGCAGTGTTTCCCCTGCCTGCCTGCCACCCCAACGCGATCTCCCGCCACTCCAAAAGAAAGGCGCACAATCATTTATTTACTGGAATGAACAAAAATTGATGCGCACTCGTTTTATTTTCAACAGAGCACGATCGTCTTCAACGCATTTCACTGATCAGCCAGTTGAGAAATACATCTCCAGATGTTAGATTACAAGAGAGTTCCGCATGCTGGATGCTACAAACAGACAACACTGCTTTCTAAAAGTTTTCCTGAGCTGTTCTCCAACTTTTGTGATAAGCAGAGTCTTGGGTCCGGACTCATATTACACACACCCGCGCTGTGCATTGGATAAGCAAATAAGGAGTCTCACTCATGTAAAAAAAAAAAAAAATGCTAACTAACTCCAATGGAACAAATCATGTTCAGATATTTTAAATTTCTAACTTTTTGAAAAACACTAAGCTGTGGTCATCCAGGGGACCTGTGTGTGCAGAATGGGCCCTGCCTCAGGCATTAGCACCCTTAACTGTGGTTCATTTGGTTATGGTTGGATTGTGCTCAGAGAGTTTAAGTCACAACTTCTATCGCATGCAACAACAAATTAATGGGTACAGCTCTGACTACCCCTAGGCTTCAGAGACACAGTCAAGGCCAAGTCAGCCAGACACCCGGAAGAGGCTTAAGGCTGTATTGTTAGGCAACACTTTTTATTATGGCAGTCATCTGGTATAGATGCCTAATAGAAACAAACACACTCATACTCCTTATGTTTTGTCTGTTTGTCCTCTTTTCCACACACATCCAATGGGAAAGTTCGCACACAGGCATGCACCTGTGTTGCAGCCTGTTTTCCACTTGCATCTGATTGATTGGAAAATGAAAATGGATGCCCTTGCGAGGCGAGCTTTGCTGATTAGCAAGAGGCACAGCGGCAATTACAGTGATCCTGCTCCAGACCCAAACACATCAGCCAGACAAGCAGTCAGCCACCAATCACAGCCCTGACTTGATGAGTGACGAGACCGAGCATACGTGACAAAGACTCCACCATAGATCACTGCTAGTTAGGGAGACAGCCATAGCTCTTTCCTATGCAGCCATACAGCACTTCAATAGGGGAAGGAAATGGGTTGGAAATGGGCAGTGTGATGCTTTCAGCCCTGGCCTCTCTGAGCAATGACAGACATAACACAGCCATTAACTGTCTTACTGTGTGCGTGTTTGGCTTGCCAGAAAAACCGGCCTGTGCTAGCTAGTGATTTAGGAAGGTCTTGTTTTTGACATTTCTAAGTTTGCAGGCTTGGAATAAATGTGCCTCTAAGGACAAGTGTTAGCTATCATGCCTGAAAAGTTTTTATGGTGCTTGGACTAACACATGATCTCTGGTAATTGGGGTCCAAATGCGTCTGATTTATTGGGAAACTCATTACAAGTGAATTAATAGATTATCTGTGCACTCCAGCAACCATAAAATTAGACAAGTAATCATTTTTCATAAAACTCCTTTTTCATTCCAGCAATAAAACAAACCCATACTTGCTTTGCAATACACTTTTAGAGCTCTAGGTATCCATGGAACTGTATAAGTCTGACTGTTTGTAGTCACTGATTCACAAGGGAGTATGTTTCCTTTTCATCAAAGCAAGAAAAGTGAAAGGAATAGGCAAAACTGTAAACGGAAGCGCCGGTAGGTATGAGAGGGGTCGGCCGTTCAGTGGAATTCAGCAGCACATGAAAAGCAGGGACAAAAATGAATACATGTGTCGTGGAAATAGGAGAGGTGGTGTGTCGGGCATTACAGAGTTTGCAGTGAAGAAGAAAGGAGAGGGAGAGGACAGAGAGTAAAATGGGGGGTTAATCATGAAAGAGACAGAGCTGGGAGGCAGGAGGAGACAGAGGATGACTAAAATAGGGACGGGGAAGTTGAGAGTGGGGGAGAGGCTCAGAGTGAGGGATGAGGATGAAATGAAAAAAAAAAAAAAAAAAAGGAAGTGGATAGTAAAGCTCTAATAATACGAGTGCATTTTGAAACTTTAGATAAGGGGGAGGTGATTTTAGCTCCAGGAGTGATGTCTCAATCCAGAGCCGGAGCTTTGAGCGCAAACAGAACGAAATGTGGGGGGAAGAAAGAAAGAAAGAAAAAAAAAAAAAAGAGAGAAAAATGAAACGCACCTCCCCAGAGTGGGGAGCACTGTGTTACCATGGAAACAGCTCTGACGTCAGAGCAGGCATTATGTGATTACTCATAGAGTCTGTTGAGGAGCGGGCCAATAAAACAGGGGACCATTACTCACACACAGGGAGATGGCCGGAGCTCATGTTACACACATGCTTGCTTATGCACACACACACACACACACACACACACACACACACACACACACACACACACGTATACAACAGACACATTGGCAAAAGCATATGGGAACACACAGAAGAAGTACAAACTTATTTTTGCAGCTCCATCTTAAATAAAAAGCAGACGGGTGATAAAGTGTGTGAATATTTTAACAGCAAGGGCTCGGGAAAATCGTCACCGTTTTACAAGGGCTCCTGGTTTGGAATGCCAAATGTGCAAATTCAACGTTTTCTTAATAACCTTGGTGCTAAAGACCAACGCAATAACCTCAACAGTCATTGCTCAGCGCTAAAACTTCAACACGAGCAAACCCTCAGTGACCACAAGTGTGACTCCATGTCCCAAAAAACAAGGAGGCCAAACACCACCTCATCAGCACAACCACAACCAACAATATCACCGGCAGAATCTGCGTGTTCTGCATTCCACACACGCTGACCCACGTCCAACAAAGTACATCAAACATGCACGCTGACATGCACACTATTGTGCGTCACAACATATACACACACACACGCACACACGCACACACACACACACACGCACACACATAGACTCATACATGCATGCACACTTCCTCTTGCCATCTCCCACACATTCTCCTCTGGGAGTTAAAACACTGTTAGGGCTGATAAGGATCCAGGCAAACAGTGTGGATAAACAGTCACTCTGGTAATTAAGAACAACGGGCCAATCAGAGGAGAGAATGCCGAGACAAACATGGGATCAAGACTCCATTACTAAGGTCATATGCATTCCCACCATGAAGACCATTAGGTGAGTCCCAGACAGACCGGCAGAGTCACACCCAACTCAATCAACGTGCTTGTTATTTTCATCTTAGTTGTTTCACACATAATTTAAGAAGAGTTTTTGTAATGAACTTATGAGTTTTTTTTTTTATATATTTAAAAATGAATCATGTATAAAATCTATAACTGTGAGCCAATGTCCTGCCAAGACATCAACATTTCCAGCTCTGAATTTTGTTACATATGCCTACATATTAAATATTGTAAACTTAAAAAATATAGTTTTCCCTTAAAGAGGAGTGAGACAAATAGCACTTATCTTAATCACAATGTGGCTACAACGTAGTGACCTCATCCACCGTCAGAAGTGTCTGCCCCCCCCCCCCCCCCGCCCTCTCTGTGTTTGAACATGAAGCTACAAATGTTAGCCTCATCAAGCATCAGTCTGTGTTCCTCTGCAGTGTTTTCATTTTCTGCCCTTAATGTGCATGACGCAAGCTCAGTTATTGCATTTGAAACAAGTGTTCCAGGTCACTTGTCTGCCACAAATGTGACTGAGCTTTGGAAAAAACCTGATAAACTACACTCTGCACCTTCACTAATGTGGTTACAATGAAACCATATCTGAGTTGATCAGATTAGAGGCTCTAAAAACCCAACAACCCCCCTCTGTCTGTCCCTTAAGTCTTTGAATGTGTCTTATTTGTGCACCCATTAGCAGGCTACATCAAGCCTACGTTCACCAATCACAGTGGGGTTGGTTAATGTGCGTGTGCAACATGTGGGTGTGTGTATATGTGCTGAAGCAAGCTGCAGTCCACCTGGAAGGCCAGTGAACTTAATGAGTCTCATATTCGTACAGGGTGCACAGCCACATCCGCTGCCCCAGGCTCCGACCAGGTGCTCCGACACACAACATACTCCAACACGAGCCTCTGACGGGGCTGAACCTTTAGTAACATCACCGTGACCAGCAACATACCACCCAGGAGGAACAGCTTTCTTTAAAACTTGGCTCTCATATTTGTACCTGGCTATAACCAGCTCTCCACACAGGGCGATTGAGTTACTATCAACTTACTCCTGTAAAGTATAATCACACTGCATGTCATCATATCCTAATTATAGCGCAGCATATTCAATGAAATAGGAACTGTACTCTTGATTCATGGAAGTAAACTGTTACTCTTCATTTACTATTCAAACTACATATGAAACTATATTATTTAGTTTGTGTATCATTTCTATGTTATCCAAACAACTGAATGTTGTCTTAAAGAATAGCAGTCAGAATTTCTTAACAATAAAACTGAGCTATAGACACAAGAGGCTTGTTTTTTTTTTACTTGCCATTAAAGGCAATTTTGCTGTCAAGATTTGTTTTGTACTCAAGGACACCTTGACATGTAAGCAAGAGGAGACAGGGACCAAGCCAAACACTCTACCTCCTCAGTTAATTGCTAATATATTGCTTTAAGAGCAAAAGGTCACTGTACAGTAGTTTTGACCTTGCTGCTGAGGGTTCTCATGAGCAGCAAAGAAAAGATAGTAATATCAACAATAAGACTTAAAAGTATCAAAAATAATAATAAAAAACAAGTGCTAACCATGCTATAAATGGTTTTCAATGGTTTTCAGCATGATTTGTGCAGAATGTTTCCTTTTGTTTTTGCAGAGTCTCTTATTTTGACATTTTAAATTAATGCTAATAAATGTCGATTGTCTGGTCTTCATTTTAGTAAGAGTAAAATCCAAAACTTACGAGCCATTTGTTGCAAAACACTCCTGTTTATCCATAACACATTTAACAGGAATGTCTCTCAGAGTGTGCTCACTGAATTTAAAAAAAAAAGAGAATTGTCAGTGAGAAAGTGTTGGCCCAGCAGGAAGTATCCTGGCCGGGGTCTTTACATGGTCCAGTCAACAGCATCACAAATATACTAATGAATCACAGCTGCAGGGTCTGAAGACAAAGGCCTCCTCCTTACTTGACTTCCTTATAAACGTTACAAACACTCTCTGCCATTTCTCTCTCATCCATTCCTATTCTCTGACCAACATGAGGTTTGTTTTACCTGCAAACGTCACTGCATTGCTTCTGATGAGAGGCCTCCAAGTTCACTTTTTCCCATCCCCATTTCCTCAGACTTCATTAGAAACAAACTTCAATCTTCCCACGGATTATGATCCAAAAAGAAACCCAGGAGGATACGAGTATAAGAATTAGTCAGGTCTCCAAATGTGTAAGAGTTGGGGTTTATTTTGCAGGGTCACTGTCTGGTCCACTCTGCAGCCAGGATGCCCTGTGGATATAAACAAATTGGCCGATCCACACACTTCCACCAGAGCAGTGATGAAGGGCACAACAGGACTTTAAAGGGTGTTTGTGTGTGTGTGTGTGTGTGTGTGTGTGTGTGTGTGTGTGTGTGTGTGTGTGTGTGTCCACCATGCATCATCTCCCCTAATGTTTTCTCTCAATTGTGACCCCTGGTTCCAGTTCCTTTCCAGCAGCTGACCACCATATGTAGGGCCCGCACAGGTCCGCTGAAACCCTGTGTAATGGGCTGCACAGATGCCACTTTCCTGGAACAATTCCTCCTGTGTGTGTGTGTGTGTGTGTGTGTGTGTGTGTGTGTGTGTGTGTGTGTGTGTGTGTGTGTGTGTGTGTGTGTGTGTGTGTGTGTGTGTGTGTGTCCACCATGCATCATCTCCTTATGTCTCTCTGTGCAAACAGACGTTCTAACGTTCCACACACTTCCCTCAATGTTTTACCACTGTCTGGAAACAATGAAAGGTGCTGGCTGAGAAGAGGGGAGGGGAGAACTAGTGGTGAAAGTGTGGAAAATGGCACAGTGGGAGAGAGGGAAACACATGAGGGGGAAAGTTATGCTGCTGTTTGGACAAGCGTTGTTGAGGGTAAGTAAAAAGGGAAGTACGCAAACTAACAGCGGGTAAGTCTTGAAGAAGGAGGAGGAGGAGGAGGAGGAGGAGGAGGAGAAGAGTGAGGGCAGATTATTGACTTAATGGCAGAATGGAGGCTGTCAAGGGCTTCAGAGACGCTGTTTGTGTAGTTTGGACCGACCTGGCAGAGCGTGCAGCGTGATGATGGAAATCTTACACTCACTCAAAACAAGCCGGCTGACCTTTTCATCTACCGGCCCCCTGAATCAATCTTATCATTCTGCCAACATGGAAATGAATGAGTGCTTATTACTGTGGCAACAGCACAGGCTCCGTCCCACTTTACGCAGGTGTGTGCGTGTGCTGTGAGTGCATGTGTGCAAATGTGTGTCTCATGAATGTTGTCTGTTTGCCGACCTCCAAGAAACAACATTGTCACATGTGAAAAGAAGCAGGATTAATCTTCATAAGCATTACATGTTGCTGGGTCTGCTTTAAGCTCTACGTCCCTCAGCATCAGTGAATACAACGGCGAGGAGTGGGGCATGTGGGGAAACGTAAAGACCTCAGTCACAGTGAATTGAGACTCTTCTTGAAGGTGACCAATCCCCATTACCACTCACATTCCAGGAATAATGACTTTATCATTTACAGTCGAACCTCACTGGAGGAGCATTCTTTTAGTTTTTCTGGACTTGGATTTCTGAAGAAGAAAAAAAGGCCAGACTAAACATTTGCCTGAAAAGATACTGGTCTCTGGGGAAAACAGAACAAATGTAGACTAGATGGTTGCCAAAAGAGGATCATGATTAAAGAACTGAAAAATATATAAATGCAGGACAGCCAAACTCATAATTCACATCAATAGGCATGATGTTTCCTTATTCCACAGATCTTTAATAATGGGCGGATTTTTTCAGAAATTAAGAAGTGACTGCCAGGTGCAACTTGGCAGGAAGTGCAGTAATAGATTTTTTTTTTTCTTTTAAATGGAAATTACTCTGACCCAGTTGCTGACAGAGAAACATATATGGGACATAACTGAATTCCTAACATATCTTTTTTAGTGGTTCAAGTTATTGAAAAGAAAGCTTTCACAGGAAAATTACCTTAAAATGAGTTGTTTCTTTAAGTCAAGAGCAAGACCAGTGATGTCCTCAAACAAATCACATGAGGTCTCAGATTGCAGGATCAACAGATCTCCCCACCACTATCACAATAAAGAAGGATTTTTGAAAACTCCATGATTAAATTGAATCAACTTCACTCTTTGAAATGCAAGAGTTTTTTTTCTCTCTTATTAAAACAAGCTATGTATACTGTAGGATTCATTGCACCAAAAACAGTGTTGTATCAGGTTCAGGGGGTGAAATCAGTTTCGATTAAATGTTATCATCCCACAGGGAGCTGTGTTTAAATTCACCTGTAGAACATGATAAACAAACCTGAAAAAAAAACTCTAATCAAATCTTCAATGGCTTAGTTTTTCAGCACTTGAGGCAGCAGAGACATCCTATTCATGCACAGAGATATTATCATACAAAGGTAGGTGGTCTCTATTGATACCTGAATATATTGGCCAGTTGTTTTGACAAATATTGACATTGGTATTGTGGTCTTTGTTTGTACATAGCAATGTAGTCTGTGTGGACAGCTAAAGAGGCAGCAGGCATCAGCTATTGAACTCCGTGTTACAAATGGTTATCATTAGGAAACAATTTTTTTTCTTTTTTTTTCTTATTATTGTAAACAGCTATCTTCATATGAGTGCAGACAACAGCCCATTCCCACAGTTAACTTGTCAACTCCACTTCCATTCTTGCATCGTAAATGCACGGTACGTAAATTCTGCTGTCAGGGGGGCTCTCATTCAAAACAATAACAAAAGATGATGTTAAGGCTGGCGGTGAATCATGGGAGTGATTCTCTTTGCTATGACTAAAATCCGTGTGTTTCCACCATAAACATGTCATGTCTGTCATGGCGGCTCTTTCATATGGCTGCCACAAAATACACAGGCCATTACAACTACAAAATTAAGGATTTCTCTCTGGCTTTTATGAAATGTTTGAGGAAATGTAAGTACTCAACAAAAAATATATAACATAGGTAGTCAATTGTTTATGAATTAAGATAAAAATTCCACATATTACACCTCTAAGTTTCTTGACTGTAAACAATTACCAGCAGACGGATGAGGATGTTTTTGGCCAGGTAATTCACCATCAGTTGTCCAGATCAGCTGGCAAAGTCAGAAGCATCAAAATATGAGGCCTGAGCCACCAAGGGCTAAATCCATCTGATGATAGCCAATGGGTTCTGATAAAGGAAGTTGGGTATGTGATTCAATTCCAATTGACTGTCAGTCTAATTCAACAAATATTTCAACACATGGTTTTCGCTGTCTGTTCTTTATGTGCACTGCTAAGTTTATACAAAGTCCTGGTTCTCTAAGTGGGCAACAAACAAAGAGGGTCAGAGGTAGCTACAAAGCATTATTAAGACAATTGCTCCCGGGACACAGAGCTACATTAAGCTACATAACGCTACAAAATAGGCTAGCATATTTAGTTAACACATCCTTCAATATCAAACTCTCTGGAATCAGAGATATTGAATGTCATTAGTTTGAATTTTTTGACGTGATTGTGTCAACCCAATATGATACGCTCAGTTTAGTCTTGTTTTAGTCTCTATTAATCACTTAAGGATGATTCTGGCTATTATGAGATGCTCCTCTACATTTACTAGAGTATGAGTTGAACTCATCCTGTGATCAGTTGATGACTGATTCATGCCGTATGGCTGTGACAGTGCAGTTAGTGCACAGTCTGTTTTTGAGGTACTTTATGCTGAACAATTGCTTGAAAAAAAATTAAAGCAGCGTAGAGGTCCAAAAGTACCACTACAAGGTGAATAATTTTAAAACTTGACCTCATGCTTAAAAGTAAAACATTTCACATATATATGGTCCCAGAGGTTTGGATTTTGTGGTGTTTCAGTGGGAACGCATGTCAGTCTGGCAGCAATCTTTTCCCCATCTCTTGGGACAAGCACTTTGACAGGACACCTTCACAGTTTCAATAAAAGGTGCAAATAACAGAGAGACAGACAGAAGAGAGGCTTTTGCACAGTAACATGTCTAACTCACAGACCAGAAAAAAGGCCTTATGTAACATCTGAGAGGGCCAGAGTGATGACAGAGAGGAGGAGGGGGAGATTGCCCCTGACTGATATGCCAGATAGACACAGTGGAGAGCTGAACATGTCGCTCGCTTTGGCCAAACACTATCAAGTCTTCCCTGTACATCTACCTTAACAGGACTAATGTAACAAACTGTAAACTGCAAACTGTAGAAGATACTGTAAGTCACCAATCTGAGACTGACTTAGAGATAACCCACAAGATATGAGTGACCCAAAGCCTCCCTTTTGTCATGTTGTTCCTCTTTTGCGAGCACCCGAGCTCATAATCACATCAGTTCACATTTGTGCACAACCACAAACTCAACCAAGACCTGTCTAAAGTTCCATTGATTGCTATTCTGTTGCAATTATTATGGAAAATAAAGGCAGAGTATGAAGTGTGCATTCCGGGTAGGTGCACATGTGTGTGTGTGTGTGTGTGTGTGTGTGTGTGTGTGTGTGTTTGTGTGTGTGTGTGTGCGTGTGTGTGTGCGTGTGTGTGTGCGTGTGTGTGTGTGTGTGTGTGTGTGTGTCTGTGTGTCTGTGTGTGTGTGCAGGCTCATCTGTGCAACATCTGCTCAACCAGCCCAAGGCTCCTCGCCTCTTGCAAAGTGGGTCACGTTTCCTGATGACGTCAAAAGTCCTTCTGCCTGTACAGTTTGTGGAGCTTCGCCAAAACCGCTGCATGCCATTCCTTGTCCTTACAATGGAAATGCTCTCTCCAATGCCTTGATGGATCACCTGCCAAACCTATCACATTTCTTAAACCCTATTGGTGAAGTCTGCCTGACAATGACCGCAAGAACACAAGGTGAACGTCTGATTACTTATGAAGGAATAAGTATGATGAAAAATGTCATTAAATGTTTTTTGTTTTTTTTAAAAGAGTCATATGAGATGTTAAAATATGGTTGCAACATTACAGTCAAACTGTCTCGAGTCCAAAGACCTGACACTTAACTTCTTCCACATGGAGAGGATAGATCAGAGAAAAAATTCCAATGAAATGTGAAAAGAGGTTAGGTGTCTGCTACAGTAGTATAGAGATTTCATTTAAGCTGTCCAGTCCCTGAGGAGACAACGCAGAGATCAGTGAGAGTATGAATGGAACAGCAGCTAATGAAAAACATTATTGAAAGAGAGAGTGTGTGGAGAGAGGAGCCCGAGGCAGCCAAAGGCACAAAACCATTCAAATAAAGGCTCAGTATGCCTGTTCTAACCTCAATCACAATTATTTTGAGTCCTGATTCAATTCTCTCTCTCTCTCTGCACAGAGCATGTAGCTATGGGTTATCTGGTTGGATGGGGGATTTGTTTGAAGTTTTCCAAAACAATTATCATGCCCCTTATCAATGAGGCTCACATGTTGTCATGGCATGTCTTTTTCTCTTCTTTTTCTGCATGTGAGGATGTGACGAGGACAAAAGTCCGTCGATCAGTATTGGCATGTGATCTGTAAAGCAATAAGTTTTCCTACCTTGCACAGGAGGAGATGCTTGGAAACCAACATCCCATCTCAAAGAGGGGTCTGTTCCAATTTCTTTTGCCAATGACTGTTTGATAACTGCAAGAACTTGTATTGAATGTTATCAAGTTTCAAACATTCCTTGGATACCAACTTGACAAACATTATCAGTCAATGTGAGAAACAATGTTTTTGTGTAAAAAATGAAATATAACTAATGCCATTTTTTTAATAGGATGTTCATATTCTTCCTTGTTATTGTTGGTCATTTTATGATCTATGTGGAATGTTTAGTATGCTTTTTAAAGAACTCCCTTCATCCTGTAAGTATGCACCATAACTTCTTTTTGACTTAATAACTTGAATGGAGGCCAGGGAGAAAAAAAACATTTCCCAGCCTGTTGCAGTTTTTAAATCATGCGTCCTCCACTCTATGTGAAGGCTCCAAATCAATGAGACCTTGCCGACCCAGTCTGCTGGATCAGTGTGTGTGTGTTTGTGTGTGTGCGTGTGTATTAGCAGGTGGTTAAAGTGTATAGCAAAGGTGCACTAGAACACACAATGCTTTGAATTCTGAGTCTATACAGACACATTTCCCAAGGCCTGAGCAGAACGAGAAAGCTGACTGAGGATAAGTTATAACTGCTGCCTTCTTCTGACCAATTCTCTAACAACTGAACAGAGGGTCACATTTTCAAATTGAATTAAATTAGTTCAAAGTTGAACTCCTGTAAGTGTTCATTTGTGCTGCTCAGCTGTGCACTGCGCCCCAGCATGACAATCAGTCAATCATGTTACAATACCTCAGGCCCTCTGAACGTGTTGCCCTCACCAAGGACTTGAAATTAGATCTCAAAATGACATCTGACTCTATTTAAAAGGGTGAAATATTATATGCACTAAGCACCGGACTGGAAAGAGTTCCTTTAAACTTTGTCTTTAATTCATAATTGCATAATAATGCACAAACCTTCACACACTTTCTCCACAAACTTCTCTCTGTGCAAGAAATGGTGCTAACAAACACAAAACCTAGAGGGAAACTAAAATCCCTGAGCAAAAATGAAGCAACTCTTGGAAAAATAAAAATAAACTATATAAAAGAAAATCCCAGAGCAAAAGAAGCTGACTGCTTTTTAATTTTTCATCTCTTTCCCCATGTATTGCTATTTATGAAACATTGAAAATAACTGATTTCCTTTGGCTGACCATAACGGTGTCTGTTTGCAAACTGACATAAACATGGCGAGCATCACAACAAGCATTCCAGAATTTGTACTTTGCGTTAATAATATATATAATAATTTGTACATTAACATTCCATACAGACACTGTATCCCACGATGCCTATTCAGTGCAGCACTAGACCAAAACATTCACTTTTAATATCTTACTCATTAAAAGTGACTGCACAAAAAACAGCCCTTGACCCAAACCCTAAGACTCTCGCCCCAGCAAGGGGTGAAATAACTTGAGTGACAGACAGATGCAGAGACAGTTTTTTTCCCTCCAACATATTTAGAGAGTAAAACATAGCATTGAGCAGGGAACAGCAGAAGCCTTGTTGGCTGCAAGGACAGACAGGCTCATGGTGAGCCAGTGAGGCAGTGGGCTGGAGGGACGGGGAGGGCTCACCAGGCAGAGGTTACAATAACACCATTTCCTTCTACCACGCCATCAGGCTGGATAGACATGCAGCCCCCTGACAGAAGGAAACACTGTAGCTTTAACTCCACTACATTCAATTGACAGCCACACATGTGAAGATTAAGATTTTTATGCAAAACATAAATTCAGTTTATAAAATGTATTGCAGTGTGACAGATTATACTGCCTTATAATATACGATAGATTGCAGGAGCTTCCATCCATCTATTTAATTCAGCTTATACTGGGCCGGGCTGTGGTGGCCGCAGGCTAAGCAAGTCAACCCTAACTCCTCCATGGGGATTCCAAGGCATTCCCAGGCTAGATGGGATATATAATCCCTCCAGTGAGCTTTTGGGTCCACCACGGGGTCTTCTCCCAGTGCGGTGTGCTCAAAGAACCTCCAAAGTAAGACATAACAGGGCGACATTAGCTATTGGGCGGCAGTCTGTCTGGGTCGCCGGTTCAAGTCCAAAAATTGGCCTGGTAGCTGGAGAGGTGTCAGTCCACTTCCTGAGCACTGCAGAGGTGCCCTTGAGCAAGGCACTGCACCCCAAAACTGCTCTGGAGCGCTCACTGTGGGCAGCCCCCTCACTCTGAGACCTCTCCATTAGTGCATGTCCATAGGATCCTGTTTGTGCATGTTTGTGTATTTCAGTGTAAAACCGAATTTCCCCTCGCAGGATTAATAAAGTATAACTTCTTATTATTATATACAGGAGGCATCTGCTCGAACCACTTCAACTGGCTCCTTTCAATTTGAAGGAGTAGCAGCTCAACTCTCCCTCCAGTTGTCTGAGCTACTCACTCTATCTAAGGCTGAGTCCAGCCACCCCTGAGGAATCCATCTTATCCTCACTCGTGAAAAGAGCCAAAGATACTTTAACTCCCTAAGAGTTAGTCTACTGTCCCGCGGCCAGGATGAAGTCTGCATTGTTTCTCCTTCATCCAAGGTTCGAAAATCAGTTGGAGCATCATTTCCAGCAGCTTACAAAAAACTTCTCTTGGGAGGCTGAGAAGTGTGATACTCCAGGAGTTGGAACACATCCTCTGGTCCCCCTTTTTAAAAAATAGGAACCACCAGCATGGTCTGCCACTCCACAAGGACTGTCCCAGACCTAAACGCGACCTTGAAGACATTTCAGCCAAGACAACCCAACAATGTCCAGAGCGTTAAGCATCTCAGGGCGAATCTCATCCACCATTTAATGCAGTATTTTCTAGTTCTAATCTTCTTTTGCCAAAGGACAGAATCCAAAAACATATGCTACTAGAAATAATGAGCAACAGTGCTGTAGGGAAATACAAGGGGCGTCAAGATTAGAGGAAAATGTATGCCGCATAAGAGATTTAAAATAAATAAAATATTTGTATAGTCTGCCCTTTGTAGCAAGACAGAGGATTACAAAATACCGCTATCCATCAGTGAAAACAGCCAGACTTGTCGGGCCCTGAAATATATAATCAATTAATAGCTGGCCGTGTTTGGATTTATAGTACAGTTCCAGTCAGAGGGGTTCAAAATGTTCCTGCTTGTTAAATAAATCATGGCAGCAGCAGCAGCAGCAGGGACTTTGTTCTGGTTTGTTTCTTGTGAAGACACAATGGCCAGACTCAACCTGAGGGATTAGCTGCACTTCCTCCCTGAACCCCGGACACCAATCAAAGGCCATGAGATCAGATTTGGGATACCACTGTTCCAGATGTGCACGTGAACACTCTGAGAGGAGAAATTAACAGTTGTTTCTTCCATTTGTTTTTCACATATTCTACTGACTGCAGATATTAACATCAAGGACTATTCTACCCGCTCTCTCTGCTTCTACCTCTCTCCTCACACAAACACACACACACTCAAGCACACACTTCCTGGGGCTATGTGAGAGTGTCTATTCATTCTGCAGAGGCCAGCTGCACACCTGGTGACAGCCCAGGATGGTGGTGTTGGCTCAGGTCAGAGCTTGTGAGGGAGGGGAGGGCTGAGAAGGGAAGGGCTGGGTGAATGAGCCCACAGGTCTGTCCTTCTGGGGTCTGCTTAACCTGCACATTCCACTTCATTTAACGCTGGGGCAAGCACAGGAATGTCCTCCCATGTAAGGGATCACTGTCTTTAAGTTGGGTTCCTCGTGTGATTGAAAAGACCCTTCAGGAGGATAAATAGAGATGAAAACTGGACATGTTGTGTTAAGTTAACCAAAGTCGAACTAGCACCAATTAACCTGCCCATCCTTTAGAGAGCGGACACTCTGCTTTAGTGTCGCGTTAACAAGTGTTTGTTTTGCAAACATAGCGAGGAAAACTTCGGTCATTTTTGGTTCTGACTGACCATAGCCTAATGGAGAGATATCTGGAGTTTGACAAGAATCCATCACTATTGTGATGAGATTCACAACAGCAGAGGGAGACAGCCTATGTCTACCTCTTGTGCTGCTCATTCCTGGCAGTGGTGTAAGCAATGTTAGCCAGACAGCAGCCTTAATATTTTGTCCCTCAAATGTTTTTTTTTTTAAATGCATTAATTTACTGTAGACTACTTACGTTGCTTATATGTGGGGTTACTGTGTTGTTAGCATCTATGCCTGCGTTTATCGGCCTTCTGTTTGCACCAGCACATCATTCAATAACCGAGTGCTGGAAACAGTCACCTTTGAATACCACCCCCCCCCCCACACACACACACACACACACACACCCGCACCAATAGCTAGAAATGATCATGCATAAAAATATTATGTTTTGCACAGTGCATCAAGTTCTTCCCAAACACACACTCACTCGTTCTTTCTTTACCTCACACACACATTTCATGCAGAAGCACACACACACACACACACGTACTGTAAGCATACACACATGTGCCAGGAACATTCTGTTCACCTCCATCACTGAAATAGTCGGTCTCTTATGGTAACACAGAAAACTTGACTGACATAATTGCCTCAGTCTAGAACAGAAATCAGAAGAAGAAAGTACAGCGTGTAAGCGACCCTTAAACACATTCTCAAAAATAAAAAATGTGCATCCGATTACTATTCTATTCAAATATATGAGATTCTTTTAGGAGACTGAGGTGTTAATATTTGTGCTGTGTGTCAGGACTGGAAGCCTGTGCCTGTCTAGCAGTTACAGCTGCATTGGGTTGTGTTTGTGGTTTGAGGCCCTACGCGTTTCTCCGAGCGGATTCAACCTCTCAGCCTTCAGCAGCTGGCAGCCATCAAGCTGCTGGCAACGCACGCATACACACTCGCTAACTTGCACACACATGGTCACACAGACGTCCTTCCATAATTTCCATGGAAGTCAGTGGGGAGCCAGATTGTGGTTGTGCCAGGGGTTTTGGAAAGAGAAGGAAGAAGGGTACTCAGCTAAGTCCTGGACCTCATGTTCGGTTGGCTTAGGTGAACAGAGACTCAGGGCAAGAGTCAGGATATGGGCTGCTCTTGTTGCTGTGAATGAAGGTAATGAAAGAATTGGACACAGATGGGTGAGCCATGTAAGGTACAGTTTAAAGGATGATCTCACTATTACAATTGGGTTTTATTTTTGTGCTTTTGACAACCCCTATTAGTTGTAGTCTGACATTAAGGAACAGGGTAACGTCACTTAAAGAGCAGATGAACCAATTAATTAAGCAATCAGTTTTGATTTATATTGCGGCCAGTCATAGCAACAGTTATTGGAGGACACTTTACAAAGGGAGCACATCCAGACTGTACTCTTATTTTTTACAGAGACCCATAAAAAGTGCCAACATGAGCAAGAACTTGGCGGGAAATTAGGTTCATGTTTAGACATCAAGGCGGGGGTTAGTCATGGAGATTTAAAAGATGTCTGTGTCAGAATATCAACATTGCAAGAACACTTTTTTAACTTTTTTCACATCCTGGTAGATTTATTATATTATATTGCATATATACCTTTCTATATATAGCATATATTAAAAAAAATAGATTCACAATGTTGACACAGTAAAGCAGCCAGTGAGTATAATGCACATTAGTAATTTTGTTTTGGTGCCCTGGAGTTGACTACCCAAAAAGACCTTAGAATTTATAGTTTGTCAAATTTTGAGTCTGTTTTCAGTTTGGGACGGATTGTTGAGGATTTACTGTAAAATTATGTTAGGCTGAAGTAGCCAACAATGTTAGCATTATTGTGAGAGCGCATTAGACTGAGTCTTAAGATCTTTAAAAGACACAAACCATGTTAAAAGTTAAAAGCTGTCATCTCATTAGTATGTTTGCAATGTCTCTGACAGCTATTTTTTTTTACCCCAAGAAACTTTGTTGTAGAGACGTTATTGTGTTCACAGATTTTAACTGGGGACCAAGATATCATGACGGATGCAAATTATTTCTTGAGCTATGAAAAAAAAAAAAAAAAAACTCTGGTTGTGATGGACCGGAATTATCACTGACACACTTGGGAGCTGTCTATTACAACAACCAGTATCCCATCTGTTTGGTGGGACCCTTTGGGTAAAGATACTCTTGTTTTTGCCGCCACAGACAAAATCCCAGTTTAATGTGGCTTCATGCTGGGAAGCCAACATGGCAAAGGTAACACATACAAATCTGGAGCACAAGCATGCAGCGAAGTTTCTTCACTGCATCAGTCAAACACAAGACTCTTCCACCATTCTGGGGGGTTTGACTAAGCCTGCTGTTTTGCCTGGCTACTAAACAAAACCTCGAATGACCTACTTTCATTCCTACACCAATTCCTCCAGCCTTTGCTTCTTCACACACGCACGTCAGCTAATACAGTGGGACTAAATGAGGATTGAAAGTGTGAAGTGGATCGCCCCAAACACAAGACATACAAAGCACTACTGATATCAGCTTCCTTTCCAAATGTAAAGGGAGACAGTTTCTAACCCAGAGGATGGTCCAGTCAAAAAGAAAGTTGAAGAAATCATATCCTGTGGGGCAAATTGTTTTTTAGAATACAAACAAGCTGTTTGGGATGAGAGTGCACAGTGGTAAATCACTGGCCTACAGGCTATCAACAACCTCCTGCATCCAAAACACAATTCAATTATGGATTGTGCAGCAACTATAGAGTAACAGGAAACATTTACAACAGCAACACTAATTATGTTTGGATCCAATTCCACAGGAAGTCATTACCATAGATTTCATGAATATCTTTATCATCCAAGTTAAGGAAGAATTTCCTTCTCTGGTTGGGATAATATTTGTGTTGGTGTCAGTGAGAGGACAGCGAGCAGAGCGCTGAGGACAGAGCGCTGAGGACAGCGAGCAGAGCGCTGAGGACAGCGAGCAGAGCGCTGAGGACAGCGAGCAGAGCGCTGAGGACAGCGAGCGAGCAGAGTGCTGAGGACAGCGAGCAGAGAGGACAGCGAGCAGAGCGCTGAGGATAGCGAGCAGAGCGCTGAGGACAGCGAGCAGAGCGCTGTGAACGGGGCTGGTGTTTCTGACAGAAAAGGGAAGGGCTACAACGCCTGGAAGAGAAAACAAGCAGAAGCATTTGACAAATGTCCTCTTCCCAATCTTGGCTAATCATCTCCGCTCCAATTTTGCAGCTCATATAGGTATAGTTGAAAACATTCACTGAGTACTACTAGAAACACAGACTGATTTTTCTGCTTGAGACGAGAGAAAGTTCCATGCCAGTGCTGAAGTCTGCAGCAGGATTGCCTTGGATTCAAATTTCCTTACATGCTGTGAAAAGCGATCCACGCCACAAGTCCACACCTCTTCCTCTAGTTTGATATCCCCAGCTGAAACACAGAGAACTGGCCTGTCATTGCGTATTAACCCAAGATGAATAAGTGTACTACAGAGGCCCCTGCTAACCGCTATGAGATCAACTGATAATGACTTTCTTTTATTAAGCTTCTGATGGGACGGGCGACCCCAGTGTTGCGAAATACACCTACTTAGTGAGCTAATATGTGCTGGCAGCCAATCTGTAATCAAAAGGAAGGAAAATGGCTGTTTATTAAATCTACAGTTGTGCAGACTTAAGCTAGCCTCAGAGCACGGCTTTTTGCTGAGCGGCCGAGGGCAACATGGCAGCTTAAAGGCTTGTAAGGAAGAGGAGGGCTGCGGGATTCCTCTTTGCTCTATTTATTTTTTGCATAAACTGTTTTGACACAGTGACTATCAATCTGAAGTGCCTTTATATAAGACTCTAAAGGTCTGTGGGAGAAGCTTCCTGAGAAAAACAAAGTTAAGTATCAACTGTAATCCTTCATCCAAACTCACGCTGTTCTTCAAACACTTCAGACACACAGCACTTACGCAAACATCTTTACGTAAGCAAAGTGCAGATCTACTCCTCGTCTGCTTCTTTTTTAAACATCGCAACTCTATCGATCACAACAAAAGGGCAGAGCTGTTAAACATCATTCAGTCTCTTTATGTCTTCAAAAAAAAAAAAAGAAGCAGTAGCTTGGACTTGTGGCTCCGCTGCTGCCATACTGTTAGCCTTTTTTCTTTTTTCATTCCGCCCGAGTCATTTAGACATTTTATAGTGTCTGGCCTCTTCACTTTTCCTGTCACCATGTGGTGGCTGCATTGTGGCCCTCAAGACGTGCCTTTGACCCCCTTAAGGAGGCCAGGGTCTCGTGTGAGTGAGGTGATGACTAGCGTGGGTCAGCATGGTCTTGTTTAAACATTAGAGACCACACAGACAAGACACGGTTAGGACAGCATATGTACGCCATGTGTGTCTCAATTACAGGCAGGCCATGACTGGTCAACTGCTTAGTAGTGCAGCCAGAGATGAGTGTGAGCAGTACAACACTCTGAACATAACAATCTATTATATCCTTAACTTCACTTTTTAGATCCCATCAAGCCAGTTGGAGCCCTTCTGTCTTTATGGAGCATAATAACATGTCATAGAGATCTTCTCTCAGCAGAGGGCTCCAGCCACAGCAGAGTCACAGATGTTGTAAATGTTTGCATCTTTGCATGATTTTGTGAGTTACAGTCATCCCTTAAAGCTCTTACAGGGCCATGTTACAGATTTTTTTCCCTCAATTGTTTATAGGGTCTTGCTTTAAATTACACATATATCTTTATCCCTGCACGGGTTATGTACATTTCTTGTATAAATCTATTTTTAATTGCACAGTTTAAGTTTGTTTCATCTAGGGGTATTCTTTAAATCTTTTCTCGGGTTAATATATATGTATGGGAGGGGGGCGTCGGTTTTGCGGTTTAATTTGTAACAAATGTTTCATGTCTGCTACTGGATGCTTTGAATTTCCCTTGGGATCAATAAAGTATCTATCTATCTATCTATCTATCTATCTATCCAGCTATGTTTGCAAGGAAAATAACCCAAAGCACGGCAGACACAATGGTGTTAGTTTCTGCAGTTGCTTGGATAAGAGCTGTTTACAACAAATGTCTTGTGTTTTTTTATTATTATCTTGGTAACTCCATGATAAAGTAATGCAATCTGAACCCTGTGTGTCCATCCTCTTTTTGTTTTAAACATATGATGTCTTTGTATCAGTATGTTGGGAAGGAATAAAGTGAATTTCTTACAGCTTTGATGTCTAGTTTATGTTCTCCGAGCTACCCAGCTACTGTCAAATGGAAAACATTTTTTAAGAACAAATGTTTATTTAAAGAGCCCCTATGACGTAAATAGACAACAGTCAATAATAATGTAGTTTTCTCTGTAGATTAAAAAAATATATTACTATTGAAAGGTCAATCTTTTTGCAGCATTGTACTTTTAAAACACAGCAGAGTGTAAAATAATCTGCCATCTGCGTGCACATGCTTGTTTTGACCCATATAGTAACCTTCTAATGTAAACTATACAGAGCTGTCTATCGTCCAGCTCATATTCAAAACAAAGACACTCTCCATCAGTACAGGAAAACACACTCCTGCACTTCAGAGATAGAACGATTCACAGTTCACACCGAAGTCAGAATAAAGTGTAAACGCTGAAATATCGGAGTCTTTTCATATCTGATTGTGTATGTAAACAAAGTGTGTGTGTGTGTGAGCGTTTTATTTGTTAGTATGTGTGTGTGTTTGTGTGAATGTATGAGTGACCACAAGCAAAAACAAACAAGCACACTACAACGCTAACTAGCCCTGAGAGCTGAGGGCACCTTTCAAGTGGCCAGGGCCGACACTGCAGCCTCTCACACCTCCTCCTCCCCACACTCACAGGTCACAACGAGAGCTTTGATCACTCGCCAAGTCTGTTTCCCATTCACACTCAGCACGCTCATTGATTTTCCATAAGCTGAGGAGCTGATAGGAACCCCCCCCCCTCTCCTGTCTCCTCTTTAACACAGGTGGGCATGTGTATATGTATCAGTATCAGAGGGGGTTTAAAATCCAGAGCTGCTACATTCCTGCAGGTCTAAGGACATGAGTCCAGATGAGTGATGACAAGCAAGTGCGGAAGAAGTGCAGGACAGAAAGATTCAAATGCATAAATTGGTTTGTGGAACTGTTTCAGAGATCATCTGGGGAAAATGTTTGACATTAATAATCAGGAATAAGATGAATCACTGATATTGCATCCTGAGCTTCACTTTCTAATCAGGACTTCAGAGCTGCTTTAAAAATAGCACCCCTTTGGCAACAGAATATCTCATTTGGTACTTTATTTATAGACAACAAAAGAGACCTGCATCTATACTGCTCAAGTCTGCCTGTCTATAAACTGTCTATCTATAACCCCTAGGACTATTGTGTGCAACATCTTTGGAGGAAAAAGGGAAAAATGTAAGTGACCCGATTGCCAGAACTTAACGTCTTATTGTTTTATGGTAAAAAAAATTAAATAAAGCTGGAGTGCCATAACAACAAATATAATAAAATATAAATTAAAAAAATATATAATACTTTGGCTATTATAATCCCATGTTCACCTGCCATGGCTGCCATAGAATATTAGTCCAAAGATTATCAGAGTATTAACAGAACAATGTCGAAGCACACCTTATCTGAACTACAACAGAAAAAAGAGTAATGTAATATAAACATGTGCAATAAAATGTAATATTAATATTATCATATATTGTGTTCTGAGTCTTTTGTTGTTGTTGTTGTTGTTGTTGTTGTGTTGAAAAACTGTAACCATTAGTATTATATGCATTGCTAAACAGTCATTATAAAAGTGAAGTGTTTTTCTTTGCAATTTCTCTGCTCCCTTCTTTTCCCCTTGCCCCACACAGAAAAAAAAAAACAACTCTTCATTAACACAGGAAAAAAAACAAGGCAGAAATAGAAAGTTGAACGGGACAGAGACTCCTTACCTGGTCCCTCTGGATGCATGGCAGAGAGGTCCGGCGATGTGACTTACTGTTGGACTGACTGTTTGCCATGTCTGAGGCTATCACAGAACTGGACCTCCTGCGCCTTTTAAATACAGGGACCTCTTCCCTGCCTCCAGTCACGGGGGTGCAGCCCTCCTTGTGTCTCCCTTGGTTGGGAAGGAGCTTGTCAGCATACCTCGCCAGCAGGATGCCCAGCACTCCAACCAGGTACGCCACGTACGGTCTCCAAGTGGCCCGGACTTTGTGCAGCGAGAAGAGTGAGATAGTCCTGACTAGGCTGATGAAAACGATAACAGATATGCCCTGATTCAGCCGCGCTACCATGAGTGCGCCGGTGGCCACGCAGACGAGCACGACCACGGCTGCTGTGGAGAACGAAAGCAGCTGCTCATCTGTTCCGTCCAGCAGAGACCACGCCGCTGCCTCTCCGAGGTGGCACAAGGTTAAGAGGGAGAGGGCGGTCTGGATTAGAACCCCGCAGCGGATTAAGTAGACCCCGACCCAAAAGAAGGCACATACGAGGGTGAACAATGGCGAAAGCACACTCCAGCAAGTTTGCAACAGCTCCGCCGCGCAGCCTGAGACGAAGTGAAGGGGAGACGATGAATGCAGGAGTGTGTTGTCAGCGCTCCAATCTGCACATTTGACCAACAGAGCGAGAAAAACCGAGAGCGATCCCGCACACACCGCACTTCGGAATCTCTGGGAACCCCATATTTTTGTGAACATTAGCCTCACCCACGACTCGTAATCTCGGTCACGGCACAGTGGGATGACACATGTTTTCACATAACCATTGCGTTCCGGTGCGCTGATGGTGTTTTCACGAGTACTGTTTTGCGCACCGGTGCTGTCAGATTCTGCAGGCATCGCCATAACTCATGACAGATATGAAGAATGAGGAAGACTGTAATACATCTATACCAGCAGGGTCATGAAACAGGGCATAAGTTAGTCAGCAAACAAGCATGATTTATTGCACGCATGTTGGAAAAGTACAGCAAATACGCACCGATGCGTCTCCCTTTACGCACAGAGATTTCGTTCCTCTGAACGCATTCTCTTTGTTTTTCCAGGTACGGGTGAAGAAACTACTGCCTGAGACAGCTAGAGAGGAGGTGAATGACAGAGTAACTCAGATGTTGTACAGATCTAGGGCACCGATTCTCTGCACACATGCGTCCTCTTTTGCTCTCCTTTTGTCCTCGTCACTTTGTGGCTCCTCCAAGGCCCGGTCCGTGCAGCAGCAGCAGCAGCAGCAGCAGCAGAAGTCTTTGCAAAACATCAGTCCAATTCCGCGAGCATTCAGCGGTAAAACGCGCTCCCTGTGTCCATTGTTAGTCCACTTCCCGGTCTCTCCTAAAACCGCAGAGGCTCCCTTGTTACTTTCGATGATAAACGCTGCTGAGGAATTTCAACATTAAGAGTGGGTGTCTGTCTGGTTACTGCACGGCGTTTTGAGGGTAAATCCGAAGTGTTTGTGGCCAGCTCTCCAGACTCATTCACACCCCCGAGTTCCGACTTCACACAGGGAGCAAAATATTGCAGCAGTGCAACCCCCCTAATCTTTCCTCAGCCAACCCAGCAGGCGTTGTCCTCATAAGCAGACAATTCTTTAGATTTTTCTCTCTCCTTAAAATATGTGTTATCAACATTTTAAACCAATATTAATATGAAATATTTGTTTCCTTTTGTTAATTTAAAACGCAACTAAACCTGTTTATGTATAAAAACGGGGTTGACCTATATAAAATCCTATTGAGCTTCTTTCTGAAAGGAATAAATATGGTGCAAGGAGCATATATTTCAGGCAATGCCATGTCCCAATGGGTGCATTTTGTTTATAGTTTTTTTTTTTGTCATGGTTACCCAGCAAATTTGGGTGTTAAACCCCCTGTTCCAGCAGGGGATAGATGTCTATAAATGATGAAGTGAGAAATAGAAGCTCTGCATGCAAACTGTTTGGCAGTGAAATCCCCAGACTTCACCTCTGTGGCTTCCCCCACGCTTGACTCCTAATGTCCCCACTCAACCAGGTCATTGAAATATTCATCTCACTTTAAGTGTCACTGATGATGTGTTGCGTCACAGTGGAAGATTTCCCATCAATGTTTCAGTGCTCAGGTCTTCCGTGTGCAGGAGTACATGTGTTCACAGCTTAGGAGGCTCACTTTTGTTCCCTCAAACGGCTGTGCAATGCTCTCATGGGATCACACCCTCTCACACGCCGTATAGAGACCAGAGCAGAGAAAGCACCTGTAATCTCACTCAAGTTTTCTGATGCACACGCGAAGAAGATGACATGCAGACACACACTGTTGTGTACTCTAACCCTGAAGCTTTGCTGCATCTGTTCTTCTCACAGCATCCAAATAACACAGAAGATCATTGAACGAACAAAGCTCAGTCATGCTCTGCTCTTGATTTTGCTGTCACACATCCTTTAATTATTAATGGACATCTTGCAGCTTTCAAAATAGAGAAAAATATCTTAAGCATGTGATTGACTTCAGCAGTTCAGTGATAAACATTGTGGGCTTTTTTAGCCTTGATGTAAAAAGGACTGAGGAGGGGAAAGAAAGCAGGTTAGCGCGATTCTTTATCTATTGGTGAGGACAATCGAGGATTGTGCATCCCTTGTCTGTTTTGATTAGAGGGTAGCTTGCTAGGAGACAAAGTGCAAACAGCAAGCGATAGGAGCAAGAGGAGGCTTGGTCCTGTCACTTACCTCTCAGCACATGCTCACCAAGTGTGAGCACATTTTTTGTGGCAACATCTGCGTTTCTTCAAGGTATCGGAGCTCGTAGGTAACTTTTGTTGGAAGAGTTGAAACAATTCTGCTTCATCTGACTGTTTTATTTCATGTGTGACAGGTACGAAACATTCCCTCTTTGCAAAAAGAAGATAAGAACAAGACAAAGAGAAGGGAGTGTAGTAGTCTGCCAAAAGACAAGGATTCTTTTTACTTGCAGGAAACCGTGGTGCACTCCTGTTGTGACTATTTTGTTCCCCTTTTACAGTTCAGATATCCATTAATAAGATGGAGAAAAGGTTAGCAAAAATAACTATATCTCTGAGCGGTAATGTGCTAGAAATAATACAATATGACAAGGATTATGTTAAAGGATAAAAACAAGAGACAAACTACAATTAGGCAGATGAATAGTATCCTGAAGGAGGAAGGAAACTCATCGCAACCTGCATTTTTCCCCTCAAAGAAAGGACTAATTTATAATTAAGATTAACTCAACAGATGGAAATAAATCACTACACCACTGGCAACTACGACACCCAGAATCCGAGAGAAAAATAATCCGAAAAGAATCTCTTATTGTCATGACCAACATGTCTGCAGGCCATTCTGAATTACCCGTAAGAATTTTAATGGCTCACGTAACAGTCTTACCCTATTTGGCAATGCCACGGTCCATTGTAAAAGAGGAATCTTTTTATGAGGAACAATCCATCAGACATCTGGTTTGGATGTAGCATGGGGGGGGGGGGGGGGGGGGGGGGTCATCTGATGGGACTCGAGGTCAGACCTGCACTGGCCTCTGGGGTGGCGGGCAGCTGACAGAACTGATGTATATACTCAGGAAGTGTCAAAGGCCGCTTTCCTATAGAGTTGTTTACCATCCAACCACTTTGTCCTGCAACCCTGATATGCTCTCCTTGTACCCTATAAGGAAAAAATAATCCATGACCGACTGCACACTTGATTTACAGACCAGTTTTAAAAAGCCTTGAATAAGCTTCAATTCATATACATCGAAAAAATTGAGTTTTTAATTAACTGTAAAGAGACACAAAGTCTGATTGAGCTAATTAACTTGGATTTTATAGAAACTAAATACATTAACCATACATTAAAAACATTGTTTTCAGAGTTGAAAGACTTAGGTGCAGAAGGAAAAAAGAAAAACCAGTGTGAATTGAGTGTTAGAAACAAGTTTACATTGTGTTTGACACTTGTGAGCAGAGTGAGATCCATCACAGAGTGTTTACCAGCCCCCATGGGCAGCGGTCGGCTTATGGCCAAGTTTCCACTGAGGTGCTGTGTGGACGCCCTTCTCCACACACACACACACACACACACACACACACACACACACACACACACACACACACACACACACACACACACACACACACACACACACACACACACACACACACACACACACACACACACACACACACGCACACACACACACACACACTCACAAATGCCACCACCATCATACTCACAGTCATGCATGTGTACACTTCCGTACACAGTCATTTATCTGCCTGGTGTGAGTGTGTGTGCGTGTGTGTGTGTGTGTGTGTGTGTGTGTGTGTGTGTGTGTGTGTGTGTGTGTGTAGAACAGGGGCCGTCAAGGCTGCAGACAAGAGGAATCAACAAGCTCTTCCTCTCTCTTTAAAACCATGGATTCCACCTGAAGTTGCTACTTGAACCATAATTAGCCTTTGTTACTTTTAGACAATCAGGGCAAAAATGGATCAGGAACCAACAGCAGAGCCAAATGCATTATGTATGAGTCTGGGACAACGATTTCAACAACTGCCAAAGTATTTCAATCAATATTTAAATCATGTACGATCGAGGGATACATCGGCAAAAGACAGCATAGTGATATAATTATTCAGATCCAATTTCATAAATCCTATATGGACTAGAATAAGAATGCTTGAGCTGATGACTCAAAGCAAATACTAGCAATAGAAATTGTAATGAGAAGTCGAAAAAAATCTGTGATCCAGACATGCGGTTGAGTGCTCAATAGATCAACAGAGAAGAATAATCTAAAGGATTTAAAAGTCAATTAATCAATTTTCAAGCAAACTTGTCAAACTTTGGATGATCCAGACTTCTCATTTCATATGGAATAAACAGGATCTATAAACCCAAGGACTGATGTCTAGTTGTGAAATGTTTGAAGACAAACAAAACTTGATTAACAGAGAAATTGATCTGCAGATTAACCAAAACAGAAAATGCTACTGTTCACTTCATTCCACTGTTGAAAAGGAAACTTGCTTCAGTACCTGTTGGCAATTATCACTGCTGAGAGTCGACTGTCACTGTGTGTAGAAGAGGGGTTATAAGAAGTCACAAAACACAGGAAACAAACTACAGACAAACAAACAAGCTCAAAACACCCACATTGGGCAGGACTTTAGAACGCTTTTAAATATATAAACAAAGTTTTACACTGACTGCTGCTGACAGCGTTTCTGGTTTTTTTTTTTTTACTGTTGCTCAAGTTAACTTTAAAATTTCAGTCAAACACATTCAACACCTAAAGTAACATGGTAACTAACTAACCAAAAAAAGATTAAGCTGATTCATGATGAATTTTAAAATACACACATTTTAATTATCTACTAAACTAAACCTCTAAACTGTCTTTCTTTTGCCTTCAGGACAAATAATGATGACGTTCTGTTTTTTTTAATTTTGTTTGGACAATGTCAAATAAATGTTTTTTTTATTTGTATGCCTTTATTGGAGAGACAGGACAGAGGATAGAATCGGAAAATAGGGAGATATTTTTTTCTATACTGTGCAATATATATGATCTGTCTCATTATAGGCCTTACTTGAATGCAAGTTGTTTGTTGTCTGTAGCTGTGGATACCTGTATGTGTGTGCACTTTAATGCGACGCTTTCTAATTTTGTTGTACAATTGTATAATGACAATAAAGTCTTACTATTCTATTCTATAGGAAGAGAGAGTGGGTAATGACACATGCAACAGGTTGGATTTGAACCCAGGCTCGCTCTTAGTAAGTAAGCAGGAAGGTATCGCTATCTTTAAAAATAAAAAAAAATTAAATCACAGTTGCAGTAATTGTACCTGTAATAGTATTTTAATTGTGTTGTATTGTTACTCCTACACAAGAAGTTGATCTGAACACTGCAGAACAACATTTACCAACGTCAGTTTCTCAGGAAAAAACTCCTCAGCTCATCTCCATCTTCCTAAACTTTCTGGCATTATGAGTTAAAACGGGTTTTATGTTTCTCCACTAGGCTCATACAGACGTAAAATATGCTCACCAGTAGGGCTCAGATTTTGGAGAATGATGGGGAGGAAGATTGGGATTGAATTAGAAGAAGGTACTTAATTCACTGGTGTGGGTGGGAGCACTGCGGGCAGAGAGAAAGAGAAAGTTGAAACACTGCCTCAGATGAATAATGCAATTCCAAGGTTTATGTGGGAAAGGAGCCGCACATTTGATTGCATATGTATTCAGGGGAGTCAGAAAAGTTTCATGCATAAGTTTTGAATATTTCACATCAAAGTTTTCAAAGCTGCACTGCCACTGCAGCTCTATCAGGCCATGTGGCAGTTTTGCTGCTTGTCTTAGACACCAGATATCTGCTTAAGTCTGGGGTTTATGCTAACCTAGGGAAACTGCAGGAGCTTCTATTATCTCTCTCTTGTTCTGTAAATTTACTTCATAAGCCTTCTCAAATAATGCAAAATAAAACTTTAGATCATGGCTTGACACACCAGGCAGCCAAGTGTAATTGGTCTGTGTTTGTTCAAGACCGGCCAGGAAAAACACGGGCCGTCCACCTTGTATGAGACCAGCGCAGCACACAAAAGTCAGCTTTCATATGGGCATCTGGGCCAGGCGAGAAAGGCCAAGAAAGCTGACTACTTACTTTATTATTTTTTTTAAAGACGTCAGTTTACATGTTTTCCTAAACATGAGGAATGCTGTTGGGAGCTCAAGTCCAGACACACATCCACAAGCTCTATTCACTTGTCAGGGAAACAGGGGGTCATGGGTAAAGTGCTTCACGGCAACTTTCCAGGCGAGAAAAAGCACAGGGGTAATAGACAACCTTTTCCAAAAGCATAATCACAAACAACAATCAAACAGATGCTTACTGACTGCAACATACTAACATACTGCCTGATTCTGTATGTTTGAACAACCTTCTCCATCACTGTCGGGAAGAACATGCGCAACTCCAGTTTTGGTGGATATTTTTTTGAGATGACAACATCCCATCAGAGACTCTCTCTGAGCCAATGAAGTCAGAAATGCTCAACAAGTGATGTTTTTTCAGGCTTTTTTGAAAAATAATTGTTTGTTGCAACAACATACATCTTCTGAGTCCTGTTGAACACATAAAAATGTCACCTTTCAAATAGATATTTCAAGTTTATGGTTGAAGTGTGATTTGTTCTGAGCTACACTCTCACACAGGAGTGAGATATAATAGTACAAGATCCAATATAACCCTTGTTACTCCCATCAATAATCAATCATATGTTTTAAATGCTAAGTTTTTACTCAGTGTCTTCATGATTTTTTTTAATGTTCTGCTATTATTTTTATTCAGCCTTGGTTTCTTGTTGCACATTTGATAAAATGCTAAATGGACTGCACCTATGAAGTGCTTTTCTAGTCTTCAGACAACTTGAACACTTTTACACAAGCTAAAGTTTGGGATCAAACTCAGGACATTTCAACTGAGAGACGACCCACATTGTTTCGCATGACGCGTACCAGTAAGCAGTGTTCTATATCACGCCTTCAACAACAGAACAAGAAGAACTCAAGTTTTATCTCAAAAACAACAACATATTTGGTTGTTAAGGAAGAAAATGAAAAATATCAATGTCAGAATATGTTCTTAGAAAAACATGATGAAGACAGACGCAATCTAAAAACACAGCCTGTCTTCAACAGCAATGCTAAAATGGTTATGAAAAATAGTTTTAAATTAGAAGACAGATCTTAGACAACTATCCTGCTTTGGTTTAGTATCACTTTGCTGATCAACCAAATCTGACACCTCAGCAGTTTTCAATGTTTGTTATTACTGTTTTCAATTAAAAAAAAACTGATTAACACATCCTGCCTAGCACCAAGACAGTTAGCATCTCACTGGTGAACATATAAAAGCATTGAACATGCTTTCTTAAAATACTGGAGGAGACCAAACTGGAGCTAGAAGATCATTATCACTGGACTGACATGAGCAAGGTGGCTGGAGAAAGGGTCTGCAAATAGATGACTTAGACGTGTAAATAATCAACCGTTACCATATGAGCTTAAATGGTCATAATCTATCAATGTGGTTTTCACAGCTTGTTTCTGCTGCCCCAAAGTGCCAAGGATGCCAGTTATTACAGTTTTAAACAGTTTTAATATGACTAAAAGGACAGTACATGCTGGGAGACAATCTCTATTTCTAAGTATTTGATGTCTTTGGTGTTACAAATGAATGTATCCATAAATCCATTCTAGGCATTGAGGTTTACAAGGTAATGGATTCAGGGAAAAGGTAAGACATGAGAAATAGGTAGTAGTATAGTTGTAGTTAGTAATGAGTACAGAGTTTCTTCATTGGCCCTGAGTTTGGGTGTAAGCATTAGCATCAGGAGAGAAAAAGTCTTATTCCATATGATATGTAGTGTATGGTCACTGCAGACGAGCAGACTACTTTATTCTGCTGGGGTGTAAACATGCTGCTGGAGAATGTGTCTGGTAGCTTTGAGAGGACTTCATGGAGGAATCTGAAGTGCATGCTGTTGGTCTTTGAAATGCCAAACGCAAACAACCATCAGGGTTGAAAACCTTTGGAACAATTTAGGGTACCCCTCAGAATCAGCCAACAGCTGTGGGCTTTCAGTGAGGCATGCAAGTCTACTTTCCTTTCCTGAGGCCAAATCCTCTAAACTTCAGCAGACCCCTCGTAAAAAAAAAAAAAAAAAAAAAAGAGCCAGTTTTTCCTGAATCACTTGTCAGGTGATTTACTGTAAAACACGATGTAGCTATGTGATGAAAAAGGAGAGAGTGGGTTTTTTAGCTTGATGTTGGCTGACCTGCGTAGGGTTTGACGCTCAAAATGAGAAACAGACAAAAGACAGCAGACAGGCAAACTGGCACCTGAACAGAGAGAGAGACAGAGAGAAGACAGGACACCACAGCAGACTTCCTGTCCCTGAGAAGCAGCAGTGTCACACTCAGCCTCATCCTGTCCAATCAGATCACATCTCACATGGCTGGTCTTCATCTCTACATTCTGACAGCCACTCTGCCTGCTATTTAAAAAAAAAACTTTTATTTGGGACAGAGGCTTTTAAGCTGCCATGTATCCCCTGCTGTTTGTACCGTTTATCCTGGTTGCCATCACAGAGCGTGGCGCCGGAACACATCAGGGCGCTCTTTGGACGGAGACGAGGAGGAAGTGATCCCTAAAGTGTGTGGTCCCTCAAGAGGAAGCAGGCAGAGCAAGGCCTCCATTTACAAAATCACGCTCTCTGCTCTTCATCCCTCCTGTATCACATTTTATGGGAAACACCTACACGCTCAATACACTAAACAGAGACTTTTAAGGCAACGTTTTTGCCTCATAGAATGAGAATATAAAGAATCGCCGCCCCTTCCCTTTTACTCCCTTCATCAACTTGAGGAGGGGCTTTAAAATCTGCCATTAAGAAAAGCGTGAGGACAGTTGTGTAGACGGCAACAGACTTTGAAAAGCCCTATTTAGTCTTTCCAGTGGCGGTTTGACGTCATTTAATGGCGGGAAGGCTGTCTTAAGTAAACTGACAGAAATGAGAAACCTCTCTCACAGCTTACAGTTGTCATTCGGTTAAGCCTGAGCCTTGTAAACATCAGGGGGAAATGGCACAAGCTCCTACTGCTCATGAGCCTCCGCTGACCACAATAAGAGCTGTATGTTAGATTTTAAAACTTGATCATTTTAAAGGTTATTCATTGTTTCAGTTATAACACAGGAATAAGGTTCTTCCTCCTCTGTACTATCTTGATGCCTTGTTTGAGTCAAAGAGATCACAGCAGATATGTCTTGGATGACGGAAAATATCCTTCATTGATAAGTGACCCAAGCAGTAAAGATGTTAAAGTCACTAGAAATCTAATTTGGAGCAACTTGTGTAGTTTTTGGACATGATTCTCCTGTGGGTATTATGAAAAAAAACAGCACAGTTCTGCTGGTCAAGAAGTTGTTCTTTCTCCGGCAATTTAAACACAGGTGCTGCCAAGCAAAAGGAAAACATAAAAAGCCGAACTGCTGCATTATGATGCATTAGGAATCTTTATCATCTTCCACATTTTCAACCATTTGTTCTCTTAATGCAGTTGTCAAGTCACTCTCAGTTGGTACTCACCCCCTGAATGTGTTTACTAGACTGCAATGGAAATTGACAACAAATATGATTCTGTCAGTTAGCAGCTGCTAGGTGCCTGGATTAATCAGTGAAAGCAGTGCTTTGTTGTTGATCGGGATTTCTTTGACTGACACTGTTTAAACTGAGATCCAGAGTTGGCACCGAGATACGACGTGTGTTTAATTTACCACGAAACCCTAGATTTGATTGCTTTTTTTAAAGGCCTTAAATTACAAAACATATTAATGTTTTGAATCAAAGCTGTTATATTTTTCTGTATTAAAAAAAGCTTTGAGTGACTTCTCTTTTGTTTGGAGCAAAAGTGACTCAGTGCAATTTACAGAAGGCATGCGTGCCCCTGGATACACTAAACATTACCCATGTCAGGAGTGTTTATAAGAGCTTGGTTAACACACACACACATACGCACGCACGCACGCACACACACACACACACACACACACACACTGCATCAACAGATCTTTGTTGGCCTTTAAAGGCAAAGTCAGCGGAGATACATGTTACTGTTAAAATAATGATTGAGACTGAGGGGTACACATGGTTTGCATTACTCTAACTTAGCAATAAAGTTATAACCATATTATAAGTGGATCATTGTGAGAAGAAAAGGTTATAAATTGCACTCTAAACATAATGTACATGTACTTAAAACATGTGTTTCACCACAGTCAGTATGTACTTCATTAAATTTGAGTCTAAGGTGAAATAAAGGACGTTTATGGAATCTGTTTTCTCCTATTTTTTTGTAATTGGTGCTAGGTTACCTTAGAATCAGCACCAACATTTTCAGCATAAACACCCAAATACAAGAGCCCTGATCAATAAATCAGCAAGTTTTAAGCCAAGGTCATCTTCTACATGAATCTGTTTTTGATGTTGACAAACATTTTGCTGACTTTAAAGCCCCAATCCCCCTAACTGTTTGTTTTTTTACTCTTTTCTGCAAAATGTAATGAGTTGCTGCTGCACACAGGGCATGCATGGGCCAGATTTCTCACAATATATGGAGCTGAAACATTTCTCTGGGTCTGCATTATGCACCAGTTACTCACGCCTCACTGGGAGCGTTCAATAATTAAAGTGCTAAAATGGCATATCTTTAAAAATTTAAACCCCACCCCCCCCCCCCCCCCCCCCCTTTTTGCCAGACTTGTGCACTGCATGCACAAACTGAGAGGAACAGTGCACTGTTCTCCTCAGTTTGACCAGTTTGATGTTTGTGGAGGATGTGTCATATAGCAACTTGAAGAAGATACAAATAACTGCTGTTACATAAAGACATGAAAAGTCAAATGTGAAACTATATACAAAAAGAAATCTTTCTTAAGATGTACGCACTTTTCCTAATCCCTGTTGGATTATTATTTGACCGTAACAATTAAAAAATCATATCATAATATTGTTTTTAAATGACTTTGGATAACACCCATTTATTGATTAAATAATAAACATCACCAGGGATCACATACGGCCTCCAAAACAGTAAAAAGGAAAACTAAATGAACCAACTGAAAAATTCACTGAATAGACTGAATAAAACATTCACATGAGAAGCAGTGGGAGCTGCTGAAGTGTGTCCTCTCCCCGTGGTATCAGATGAAGGATTTAATGACTTCCAAGGGCCCAGGTCATTTCCTGCCTGTACTTCCTGGTGCTCAGACCTATGTGTGTTGAACTTGGACTTTCCCTGAAGCATACCACTTTGCTTGGCCCTAGGTTTCCCCTAGGGAGAGGGCCTCCACGTAGTCCAAGTGGTAAAAGCTAAAGTCTTGGAGCTCTCAAACGGACCAAACCATCAAGCGCTGGCCCTGATCTAATCACTTGTTCTTACTCTGCTGCTGCTGCACGGGGAAAAGTGCTCCTTCCTCTTTACAGACGGCCAGATAAGCCTAAAGACTCACTAACCACTCAGGAATCCAAAGACTGACTGACTGTTGGGAAAAACGTATGCCCCTGGAAGGATGTATGAGCATGTAACTTTGGCTGAGTGTGCGTGACAAACCTGGCCTGCAGCTTTATTTGCATGTGTAAAGGGAGCTTTTTAGGTTTGTTTGTATGTGCAGCTGAGAGCATGTGCGCATCATGTTTGGCTGATATAGCAGGCACGACATCTGGGAAGAACATAGTCACAACTTTCTAGTTTCCTTGGCGGGATATTCTGCTGATCCATGATGACTGGCAGAGGAGCTGTGTGAGTTTCCATTGCATGAGGAAGGAGAAACATTCACGGTGTAGTACGCTCTGTAGGAGGTATTGACGTCATTTGATTGTATTCATTGACCTTTGCTTTACACAAATCAAGCCTTTAAAAAGTATAAGAAAAGCAACGGTGAAAAAATGGAATATACACACAGGTATTAAGCAAACACTCTCCAATGATTTATTAGACCCACCTGTACACAGTAGGAGATCAGAGTCCATCAGTCAAATGGAAGTCAGACTGCAGCTGAAGAAAGGGTGTTATTTTCCAGTGTTTCACTGTGAGTGCATTCACTCTCAATGTATTTGCAATTGAATTAAGTAAACCATTTGATATTAATCAACTTTAATAAACCTTAAAAACAACTTGGTGGTATGGTGTCTGGTAATAGGGCTTAGAAATGGCTACTTTTACATTTTGAATCCACGGCCCACCACTCACCTGTTGTTTAATGTTCAACCTTAATCTGGCTACACACTAGACAATTTTCAAATCCTTAACCGATTTAAAGAAATATGAGATCAATTTAGATGATTTTAGAGTATATCTATGGCACTGTTAAGTCATAATTCAAATAAAGTTAGGTAAATATAATCAAAAACCTTCATTGATTAGCTTTCAAAAACCAGATATTCCAGGAGATCCTCACACCGTGTTTATGCCAAACACAAAAACTCTCAAGCACCACCCTTTTCTCCCAATGCTCCAATCACAGCTCACATTCTGACCGACCTGGTCAACTGTACACTGGAAAGCCAAGGCCAATTTATGCCTACAGTTCACGCCGTGTACTTCAAACTTCAAAGTCACTTTGAAGATGTTCAGGCCAAAAGATGAGCCTGTCGGGTATGTAAGAGCAACACTTGGTATCCTGATCATGTCCACAGTGCTGTTTTCATACCATCCCAAAGCCTAAAAAAAACATGTAGATCAATGTTAGAGTGAATCCACCTGGGCAGAAGACCTCCACATCACTACCAGCAGCTATGACACTAACTAGCATTGTCTATATTCACTGTAGATTATTATGCTAATCAAAGGGGACTTAATATACTAACACAACAGTGAGAATGTTGTAGTTATTTGATAACTAATTCTACAACCACAGTGTTTGTGTTCTACTTGTTCACAGTTTTACACCATGGAGGTGAAGGGTCACTGCAGGTTGAAAATCTTATGGTATTCACATATTGCTTGAGGCTTGCATGAAATATCTATTTAAAAAAGCTCACATCTTTAAACAGATGATACTGTTCTATTCTGGTTTGCTGTTGTGTACTCTTTTTTGCAATGAGCCACTTAGGAAGTAAAGTAAAACTTTCCTTTACTGCACCTTGAAGGCGATCAAGCAAATAAAAAACAGTATGCATGCATTTCCCCACATTTAGAAATACCATAGAAAATGTTGACATATACATGAAAAAAATTGAGATTTCAAAAAGGTATATTTTCTAACAGGCAGCTATACCGTGCAAAAGCTTTAACCCTTCACTGCTGTAGAGACACACCTGCATGGCTGACCTTGACCTTTTTCCTCTGAAGAAACATCAAGTGTATTTACTCACAGTAGTTTGTATAGTATATGGATAAATGGAGTATTGTGAGAGTAATTACCTGCTAATGTAACTTTTATATTAAGAGGTTCTGAAAACATAGTAAAAGACAAGTTTATACTTTAGGTAACACTTGATTGCACCTCTTTGACTATTCACAAGAGAACAGTAACAACTCCCCTGTAAGTTGAAGGAGCTCGAGGATGATCATTGAAAAACTTTGACCTTCAGCATTGTGTTGTGAGGATCTTATTTTATAGACATGATGCTGTCTCCACGTTTAGGCCCAAAATACTGGTTTACTATTCGTTCTAAGGTTCATTTCTGGAGATAATTACAATATTCTCCACTGCATTTTATATGATAAGGTTGGTCTGTCCTCGCCTCGACAGAGAGACGTAATTACCGCTGGTATTTATTTATCTAAAAAGCCACTGTCTGCGAAATCCTCATCTTATATCTGATTTCTGGACCTCTGCTCCATACTTAACTTTCTCCAACAACTGACTGGTGCTTTAGGAGCCCATACCAAAAAATCATGTAGGAAAAACAGCTTTCATTGTAAACACACCGATGTCATAGCAGCAGAGCCACATCAAATCCATATATATATTCTCTTCTGTAACTAAACGGGGTTTCCTAAGACAAAAAAATTACACTTCATTTTTAAAAAGGGAATTGCAAACTCTGCAGAAACAAATACAATATATTTTCAGTGTGCATCAGCTACTTTCCTGCACTCACTGCGGCTCTCCATCTCACATACCAGCTGCTGGTAATGCGAGTTGAGCGAGCCAGGTTCAGTGAACCAACCGGCAGTGTGTCTGCAGCATGAATGAGCACTGCATGTGTGAACACCAGGAGCAGGGAGGTGAGGTTTTATGTATACCAAAGAGAAAAGGAGGCGGCCTCTCATTATGCAGTCTTAGAAGTAACGAAAAAAAACACTCAATATAGAAAAATAAAGATGCTAAAATATACAGAAAGCTTGTATATGATGACAGTTTTTACTGCAGCAATTCTGTCTGCATATTTCAACTTTTATTTTGACTCCTTCTTGGAAAATCTTTGAAATCCATATTTTAGACACTCGTGCAGATTTGGTTTTGTAAATGGTAAAACAAACACTTAATATAACTTTCTTGAGCTTGTTGCCGCCTGATGGACGTCATCTCACCTTTTCTGCATGTTAAGTTTGCAGCAGCAACTGAAGCGACAATTAGCGAACAACTAGCTTAGCTATTAAGAGTTACATACATGCTTTTTTGTTATTGAATCTAGTGTTATATAAAGGTTCTTGTCCGTACAACATTTGGGCAGAATTCATGAGCCAATGTCTTCTAAACAATGTACAAATAAATTAAAAAAAAACACATAAAAATAACAACCTGTCATTCATTTAACATCTGTAATTGTTAGAAATTGATGTCAATTAGTGTTGTATGTGAATTCATGAGGCACGGTGTGAGTGTGTTACAGCATAAATGCTGATATGGGGTACTTTGCATATTGGTTGACAGTATTATATTAGTAGCACCCATCTACCAAGACATCACTACAGTAAAGACTTCACAATACATAACAATGAAATAATGATTTAATAAAAAAAGACTTATGAATACCATGACAGTTGCCACTATATATATCTATACCTTTTAGATTGAAATGAAGTCAGACCTGCTTCCATATCGGTCAAGTCAACACAGCTCCATTTTCAATTTAGAGGTCACACAAGTTACAGCTAATAGAGCTCTGTCAGGATTACCACGGCTTAATTAAGATTAATTGTAGCATTTATTCCTCTCCACAAAGTGTATAAATCAAGTGTGACAGCACAGTATTGAGTGTTGCTGCAGGGCATGCTGGCTATTACTGTACTGAGTTGACATCCACACACAAGGTCTCTCAAGGCAGGTGGTTTAAGGCTACAGGGATTTTGACAGGCTCCATTAGCTAACACTTGAATTTGACACTGAGGAGTGAATGCAGACTGGAGCTCCTAGACCCCCCTGGGCCTTGTTTACCTTTCAGACCACACTAGACGAAAGCCTATCTGACAAGGAAGAATGTGAGAGATACAGGCATGCTAACAGTGCAGGACACCCACAGTGAGATCCTCATCCTCAGCACAAAAGAAAAATCAGGGAAAGAATAATCCATATAGGACAGATGATAAACAAGATAACCAACAGTCTTATAGAATTTTTGCGATTTTTAACTATTTATCACATTTCAAATGCCATTTTAATTGCTATAGTCCTCTGTAATTGCTATCAGCAACTCCTATCCTTGACCCTTAACTTTGGGGAGGCTATCTCTGAACATGAACATTTAAGAAGGGACTGGATTTTGTTCCAGGAAAAGACGAGATGTTAAAAGCAGAGGATGCTATGTAAGGGATGAAAAGGTCAAGCTCAGTTTCTAAAGAGCATCGGACAACTGAGACATTTGCTGTTAGCAGGATATGATATCAAAAACTATCTTATTCTCACAACAACTGTCAGATTTTAAAATACTAACAAAAAGAACAATTAAATTAATCAGTTACCTTTTACTACCTGCTATTCCTTGTATGCTGTTTGACAAACCCAAACTATTATGAGTAGAGACCCGAAATATCCTTTTATAAACCACCAGTTCAACTCTGTCTTTCAAACACAAGTGGACCATTGATTTGTTCGTTTTGGACCAGGTTTCTTTGGCAGCTGCATGCTCTAATTTTAAAATAAAGGTAAAATGAGGTAGAACTGGCAGCCACAGCCATGTCTTACACAGAGAGCACTTTTTTAAACTGCAGCAGACTAAATCAGCAATACTTCTTATCTTCAAAATGTATGAACCCTGAAATATATATTTCAGACTAACATAATATTAAAGATGAAATCAAGAAGTAAAAATTGTATTGTGTATTGTATCAAATGTGTGTTTATTTGACTGACTTAAATATTCCAATATACAGCACCAATCTACTCAACCTCCACATCCAACATACTCTTCTGAAAGTGCACTATACATATCAGATTTTACCTTAAAATGGTGAAAACTAATTAAATAAAGTGAGTGCAATGCACACTTGTATTACTCCTTAACAAAGCCAATGATTTATAAATGTGATATGATATTGTTGTGACTGGCTTAGAGATTCTTCTCCAGAATCCATCATTATTGCACAAGAGCTCCATGAGTTCGTTTGGGGGAAATTCAAACAATAAAGGGGTCATTCGTGATTCATTTTACTTTGAGTCAGTCTTGATTTTCACAAGTTAGGGCCTTTCTGCTCAGACAAAAGACTTGGATAGATCTGACTTCATAAACCTTAAAAAAAAAAACTACAGGATTGTGTGCATTGAATCAACAAAGCTTTTCTGGTTGTACGTAAATGGGACAAGGTAAGAACACTGGAAAGGCATGTCAATTCTTATGAAGGATATCTGTCCTCTTCTGTTTAATTTGTTAATGTCTCAAGAGTTATACAAAACCAACAATGTTTACTGCTGAGCCAAGCTCAGTAAGGATCACCTGGGTCTGCGTGTTAATTATAAACTTGTTTGGTTTATTTTCCCGACGAGAGAGACGGATGTGTTTTGGTCAGCTTCCCCTGCTTCTCAAGAGTCCACTTCATCAATGTGTCTGTTCCTTTTCCAGATAACAAAGTTCAGGCGTATGAATCAAACAGGGAGTCCAAGTTTTTTTTATCCAGTGAGAGCTTGGAACTGAGCTGCCAGCATCTTGGCACCGTGTGTGACCCTCATCAGCGGCAGAGAGGCTGGACGACTGTGACGCAAAGCAACGCTGAGAGATGAAATGATACCAGAGGCTGCTGCCACAAGGACACAAAGAGTACAAGAAAGCAATAGATAGATACTGAATCATGAGGAGAACAGTAAAGATCCTGGAAATTCATCAAATTCTACATTGAAGAGTGCATCTGAGTGCATACATGAAACATGTCCATAGATACTGCACCTTGTTCATACATTGGGCTTGACCTTAATAATATAGGACACATGCAGTAAAATAAGGGTAGCATGTAGTAATAATTTAAATTGCGGGATTCATCTTTTAACTCTATTGTCAGAAAAAGTGTGAAATAACAAAAAAGGACACGTTTCCCAAAACAAAAGCTTGTAAAATATATATACAGTATATAATTATGTTTTACCCAACCATCAGTCGAAAATCTTTATATATAATGAATCTCATATCTAATAGTATGCTACAACATAAAGCAGCTAATTCTAACATGTAACTGCAAACTGAACATGTTTAGCATTTTTGCTGAACTTTAAATAGAATAAAAAATAAAAAGAAGAGATATCATGTAAAAAAAAAAAAAAAACTGTTTTGAATATAAATAGTTGTTTCAGCCGTTTTTAAGCAATAATGCAAAACAACTCAACTACTTCAAGTTTCGTACATGAATAACTGTACTTTGCTTTTGAGTTCTATGATATCTGATAAATGTGATGGGATGTGGACTTTAAATCAAGCAAAATTAAACCTCTAAAGGCATCACCTGATGGACTCTCAGGAAAAATGATTGGCATTCTTTACATTTTATTAGACCAAATAATGCATCAATCAAGCAAAAATATGTGCAGGTTCACTCATCAGTTTTATACAGAAATCCTAATCTTTTAAATCCAAACTAATGTGACCTGGAAGGTTCAATGCACATCTCAGATATCCTGTCTGTAGAGGGATGTGCTGTAGAGTAACATCTTTACTTTGTGAGCATGTCTGAGTATATAAGCAGGTAATAAGCAGTCTCTTTTGGATTATCATTCCCAACATAGCACCAGAATACCACAGTACATAACCAACATCACTGCTCTCCTCTCCAGTTATTACTGTCACCCTCAATGACTGAGCCTCTGTTCTTTCCAGTATTATGATGTTTGCTGGAGCTGCACTCCGATAGTTGCTGACTTGGCCTTACTTAACAAAGTTTCTTCGAGCTGGCAGAGATGATCGATTCTGTGGGTCGCATTGTTTTTCCAACATCCCCATTTGGCAGTTCTGACCCTGTCATTTATAATGGCCCAGGTCCATGTTTAATTCATACGAGCTCTTGAGAGCCAGGCTCCATACAGGAAGCTGGCTTTACAGGCGACAGCTATTCCACTTTCCTGCCTCGGATATTTAATCAAGACGGAACTCCGATCTAAGATTTATGTTGAGCAGGCTGTACATCAAGCATGACGGCGACGCTGAGCCCAGTTCCTGCAACCCCTGCTAACCTCCGATTTCAGATCAGTGTACCAACAACTTCACAACTTCTCCAGGGTGTTCTCCAAAGCGCTAAGCCATTACATCCTGGTTTCAGTTCATGTCGGTGGATGATGTAACTACAAGTGACACAGTGTTAACACTAATCACTGGACAGGCTTATCCATGCAATGTTACTGTTGGTGGCATTAGCTGGGTTCAGCCCAAAGTTGCATCAGAGAAGCCCTCACAGAGGTGCACTCTCCGCAGCCTCATTAGGCGCTTCAGTGGCTGCTGTCAACACCGCCATCCAGGGCTTCAAAGCAACGGATCCAGCTTGTGATCTGTCTAAATATTTCTTTCATGAAACCCTCATCATATCAGCGCTGTTATCACAAAAAAAGGTCAGCGAGGGAGAGAGGAAGAGGAGGAGGAGGAGGAGGAGGAGAGAGTTTAATCAGGTGGTGAGATTGAGCCAATGAAAGAGAGCTTGACCCCCTCCACGTATTTGAAGCTCTTGTGCATGTCATGAGCACATCCAGAGGGACTTCTGTGATGCATGAAAAATCTCTTTTCATCTGTCCTCACTTACACTCCCTGGTGCAGCACGGCATTGCTCGAATAGTCAAAACTATCTGATAGTGTGCTGCTGCCTGCATATCACACATAACGTGGTCGATTTTTTTTTTTTTTACCCCAAATCAAAATGAAAGGGTGAGTGACTAAAGGAATTTGATAACAGTGATTTTACTCTGTGCTTCTATCACTCACATTTGATGTAAAATCCTGCCTGTAAATGCTAAATGAAGAATTTGAGGAGTTTCCACAAGAAGGTTAATCTAAAGAGCAAGCGCTGCGGTTTGACATGCATACTGTACAAGCAATTCTTCATAACAATCCACATTCTGCACAGCTCGGGCTGAGGGTGGAAAGATGGTCGAGAGTCAGCTTTACAGACATTCTTGGAGTGTTAATGTCATCATGATAGCCTGACCATGGGTCCGCAAACTGACAGACCATCATCTGCATCTGGCCTGCAGGCACGCTTGTGGTCCCGGATCTCTCGAGAAAGAAGAAGCAGCGAGAGAGAGAAATGTGCAGTTGTTTAAAGGTTACGTAACACAATATTTGGAGGTGATCTGTTTCTTAGACGTACTGTGGCAGCGGTGGTGACGGCAGTGGTGATTGTGGTCAGGCTGGAAGATTCTAATCATATACCGGCTCTGTGCCTGCTGCAGCTGAAAGCGTGTGTGTTGAGTGTCGTGAATGAGAAGAGCGCTATGATGGAAATACGAATGCATGCAAGAATCATTTTACGCTGAACGTAAAGGGCAGAAACAATTTCCTCGCTCACTATGAGTCCTTCTTGAGCTCATGTAAAAGAGATGGATTAAGACAACATGATGCAATGTAGAAAATGCCAGTGGCTGTGGAGGGTCTCTTGAGACTCAGACATGCATGCCTGCACAAAGCATCATATGCACGCACACATCCCTGTATGCACTATATGTACATACTGTATGTATGGGCCTATAAAACCCTTCATTGTTTTTTCCATCTTTCAATAATTTTCTTCCCTCCGCGAATGCCGGCTTGTGTAACATACTGTCTAGCTGTTTTAGAATATAGTCGAGATTTTAATCCTAAAACAGAGTGCTATAATGTCCCAAAAAAGAGCCAAATGTAAGACAAAAAGTCAAATTCACTCACATATTATGCTTCTGTTTGAAACTATAACGCACATAAGAACACACCTTCAAGCCATGCAATGCAACACACTTAAGCATCTACATAACGATTTTTTTTCATCAGAAAACCGATGACAAAGCCCTCATTTGTCATGCACATAACTGGAAAAACACTTAAATCAATGATTTCATTCAAATTTTAACCAGAGACAAAATCTACAACTGTTTCCATTGGTTACCTGAAGCCTTGGGATAATATTTTGTGGCCCCAGACATGGACAACATGCACATCATCAACTATTATTGTATTAATAAACCACACACATTCACATGATTTATTACCAAACTTACTGTAACCATCACACGATAATAATAATCCAAGAATCCAGATGATAGGACTATCATATCGGAAGGGTAGAGACAGCAGGTTATTGTTGTTCACTGCAGTGCCATAAAAATCTCTGTGTGTCCATAAAGAGCTTTTTTTCTCAGACTCGGCCGTCAACAGCCCGCTAAAATTATCACCAGGTGGACTGCTTCCTCTCAGAGTGCCATAAATAAAGTTTCTGTTTGGAAATTTTCCTCTTAAAGACAGTCCGTTTTTTCAAAATATAAATATGAATTGCGCTTAAGAAATAACAAGGGAGCTGGTTCGATACGGCTAAATAATGAAAGCTACCGCAGGTATAATGGATGTAATATTGAAGATAAACACTGGTGAGCAAAGGTATAATAGAATGACTTGTTGGAGTTATTTACAACTAGAATACTGTAACTACACAATAGAAAGATGTGTACCTCTTGTGCTTTTATTCATGCAAGTGTTGGGCCTTGTTTTACATTACTCAAAAGTTTAAAAATATAAAATAAAGGTTTGCAAAAAAAGATGATATAATGTGTATATGTTTAAAAGAAATATATAAATACTTTTTCAAAAAATGCCAGAAAAATAAAAATCTTTGTCTATAGTGAGGCGCAGTAGAGGCATAGGTACACAGAGGCATTTCTCCCAAAGCAAACACAAAGACTGTTTTTCCTTCCCAGCGTCTTCATCATAGCAATGTGATGCAGAGGCCGGATGGAGATGAGCAAAGGCTGCTGTCACCACAATCAACACAGTCAGAGATGGGAGCATGTGTCATCAGAGGAGGACTTTAAGGTTATCGTAGTTCAAGATCCTTCTGCTCTGCCATTTTCTCGTTCTATCTCTGTGTATCTTTTCCCTCCTCTCCTTCTCTCGGCAAACCGTTCTTCCCCCTGCATCGCTGTGAGCAAACAAAGCCTTTCCATCAGCCTCTGTAATCTGTAAATGTCAATCAAACAGAGAGAAGAAGTGAGGGGAACACATTTTAAACAACCCTCCCGGTGTCGGCTTCAGATTAAGCGAGGGCAGGGCACAAGGGATGAGCTCTATTCAAATCAAGAAATCAGACTCAAAGCAGCATGCGCAGTCACTGATGATGCAACATGTGCCATAGAAAAGCCGTACCGCCCTCAGGCACAGTATATCCAAGTGGCTCAACATTTCATGAGAAATGAATCAAAGCCGAAAAAATAAGAGATGACAACTATTGCCAGGAGTCGCAGAAGATACAGTTATCTGTGGATACAACACAGCGTTGGGTACCTGGCATGTCACAGGACAGTCATTGCACTGTGGCCCTGGGAATCCTAGATCTTCGTGGAGGACAACCTAATAAATCAGCTGAATGGTTGTTTTTATGTGGAACCCTGTACTCATGCTTTTATCTTCAGTATTTAACTACTGTGAGTCTGACAGATGTAGGCAGTAAAGAGGAAGAGGTCTGATAAACAGTGCAGAGGGCACCACAGTAATCTATCACAGACTCCTCAGAGTGTGGTCTCCTAAAATAATCCTGACAAAATAAGCAGGATAATATACCTGAGCATTGATATGTACAATTTCAAGTAAAACAATTTAATCATGCAGGTAATTGAAAGGCTCATTATTTACCTAACAAAGCAAGCACAGTTAAAGCACAATTATTTTTAAGCAACTGCACAAAATGAACACGTTAAATATTTACCAAGAAAAGCTCATAGACGCAACAAAAAGCAGATGGGACCTAAAAAAAAACATTTCCATTTGACAAAGCTACTCTTGCTAGCTAGCAACGGCTTACCAGCTGTAGCTAACATTAGTCCTATAGGCACACAGTATATTAGAAACATAGCTCTTGAGGTTAACTTTTAGAATAGCTGAAGTTTGTTCCCACAGTCGTCATCATCCACCACTACCTCAGCATCTTTATTATCCTCTATTTATGGCAACATAAAGTCTCCAAAGAATTTGCAATTATCATCCTTCTAGCTGTCAGCAGTCTGTGAATTGTCATCACCCACTGTCCCTCATTCGTTACCATTAAAAAATGCAAAAAGGTCCATTATCAGTTCACTAGTATCAGGGAATTTTGTACCAACTCCTGAAAGTAATGGCTAACTTTTGAATAAGAGATAAAGGACATCCGGGGGTAAGACTACCTTTTTAATGTATTGTATTGTTTACTGCTCACTGTGATCTAGGAAGGGATTATTATTTGCACACAGACATCTATTTATTAACATTTATTAAAGTTAGGATTATCTATTTTTACAGATTCTACATAGCTTTGGTTTCATTTGTAGTCTGTAATGACCTATTATCTATCAGCAGGCTTTGGTGTATACAGGAGAAACAGTCAGTGTGGACAACAAAAAAAAAAGGCGGCACATTTTCCGCTCTGACAGACCAGCTCCGTGGTAATCTAACGGTAATTTATTGATCTCTATAAACAGATATCAGTATGTGTAGCTGACAATCCATTATAAATCAAACATCTCAACCTGAGCCACAAATCATCTTGACGATGTGTCACTAAAGCCGATCAGCGTTTAGATTTCCCGATTACCTGAAACAAATTAGAAGTGATTGATCCAACTTCCATTCAACAAACAAGCATTTGAAATGTTTTCTCTTCTCCTCTTGTGGACGGAACTGACAAAGCCGTCGTAAAAAAAAAAAAAAATCAATCACAGCCTACAGTAGACCTTTAGACGGCAAGAAAAATTAGACGGAAAGATGTGTTTGTTTATCCTTGGTCTGACAGATGTGTAGATTGTGGCTGCTGTGTTGGTTGGATCTTGAAATGGTTTACGTGTTCAGAGTCACAAGAATCCAGGCTTTCTAACAATGCAGCATGAGTGATGTACACAGAACGACAGTGTTTCACATCTCTGTGATGATGATAGAACACACAGACGGCCTTGCAGGTCACAAGAAGCTGTTTTTGTTGCTTTTTTAGTAATACTGGTTAATGTTAAAGTTACTTTTAACACCCGGTAAATATGAATGAACAGAACCGAGACTCAGCAGATGAACAGGCGAAACTCCCCAGTTAATATTATGGAACAAGAAATGACGGCTCTTCCTTTACGTTAACAGCACATGGTGGTAAGGAAGTCTTGCCTTGTAGTCCTTCATCACGAACCGCTGGCTTAAGCAGAATTACTTTCCAACAGTGATAGACGACGATTGCCGAAGGGTTCCAAGATTGAGGCTAGGAGTGCTGCAAATGTCTTTCGAGCTGGCATTACGGATCATAAAAACCACCCATTTTGCGCCCCACACAGACTGTATTTCTGCATGACGCTATTGCCCGCTGATCTTTCGTTATTGGCCTCTTGTCCTTTTTAATTATAGAAATATACATGGCTAGATAGATTTCTCAAAAAGTTCATCAGCGTCATCTTCAACATTTGAAATGGAATTTAAACAAACTTGTTTGCTGTAGTTCTCAGCATTAACTTTGTTTTCCTGTTGAAAACTCATCTAGTCTCGTAGTAATCTACAAAAAGATAATCTAATATTAAATTAAAGTGAATCCTAAACTTACTGATTTCTGTGCACAGAGTCTAATCACTAGAAAACACAAAGACAAAGTCTAAAATGTAACAAAATGAAAGTTGTTTTATCTTTGTTTTTCTATTTCCAAGACACGGGACAGTCGGTGTAAGCAGATGGGCCTTTCCATCGTTCATACAAACTCTTGAGAAACACTAGATAGTCATCTTTCTTTAATCAGAATCAGCCGAATAAATCCTCCCCATCTACACAACGGGGAATACTGAGCTAGTGTCAAAACACAAAGTTTGGACATGCTTTTGATTTTTACTTTCCATCTGTCCATGACTGAGGGAACCAGGGAACAGCTTTTATTGAAAGGATAAACTGTAAAAATCAGTGGGAGGTAAAATTGTCGAGTCAATTATGTGAATCAAAAGTTTAATACTCTGAGTCAGGAAGGAGATCTGCCATTAGAAAGAGGTGACTGATGAAATTGGCTTGAAGTCATAACTGTTTGCTAGTTCATTGAACTGTTTTATTTCTCTGGCTCTGTAAGGAAGTGAACAAGCCAAAAAAGATCGTACAACTATCTGTCTCCCCATTTTAGGCTACACACTAATCTTTTTCCTGTCATTTTTTGAGATGTTATATTTGCAGACCGTGTTCTTTCTGTGTCAAGAAGAGATTGTTTTCCAGCTCTGGCACTGTTTAAATCTTCTGTGATATCTCAGATCAAGAAGAAGAGTCCCTTTTCTGTGCTTTCGTATCACAAGTTTAAAAAAAAAAAAAAAAAAGAGGAGCTAAAGAGTCCCTGGCACAGCTAAGGCCGCAGAGAAATGTGGTCATTGTCCTTCTCCTCGCTCTCTCCTTCCTTTGACTTCCAATTAGATGAGCTATGAGTCACACTCTCAGGCCTGCAGGGAATGAGATCCCAAAAAGAGAGGAATGTCATCATAACTCAGCGCCTCCACCTCTGTGCCAAGAGACGATTTCTGCTGCATCACATTTTGAGGAGCCCAGAAATATGAAAAGAGCACACCCCTGCATCTCTGAAACTATTCCCTACCATTATTTCATACTGATAAAATAATTACTTTCATCAGTGTGTATATAGTTTATTACTAAGGAGCATGTCTAAATGCATGCATCATTATAATGTGATTTTTACGCCTCATAATTCATAGCCAGAATCAATGCCAATCATCTCTCACATGCATCAAGGAGCTCCATATTATAAGATGTGACAGGACTATTAGGTGGTAAAAATGCATTAAATTAGCATTTAACCCAAATAATTGAACCTGAGGACTTTCTATATAGATAGTTAAGACTTCAATTACTGTTTGGATTGGCATTTTATTCTGTGGATATTCATCTATCCGTGCAGAAGGAACTGTTCCAAAGTGGTTTGAGTCCCATGGTGAAGCAATGAAAACTGAAAGAACACGCAGTCTTCATCTGTGATGACAATAACATGAATCTATTTATAGTGTCGCATCTTCATATCTCTTTCTTCTGAGATGGTGAATACATTATGATGGTGGAAGTTCCTAATGGAATCAGAAATGGCTGTTAGCGTCCTCAGGTGATTTCCTACCATCTATTCTCCATGTAATCTCCAGCTGACAGTTTGCTTTTGACCGTCATCATGCTTATGCATAGTTTATAGAGAATTGTTTTTGCTTCTGAATAACTTATAGGTTCCAATAAATCAAGGTTGCAGGAATCGTGGACTGGTGCACTGACTCTACGTCGAGGACATTAAGGAAGAAACCAATGCATTTTGTATAATAGAATAGAAGTGGAACATGTGAATTATGCTGCATGTGAGGAGGAGTTTCATTTGTCCCTTTTATGCAGCGTAAAGTAAAGCATAGTTAATAGAAACAAAGTAACAGAACAATCATTTCGATGGTAGAAAAATGGATTAGGACAAACCTTTTCTGGCCCAGAAAGTGTTTTTTTTTTTTTGTTTTTCCCACATTGACCTTTTACACAGGTTACCCTCACTTGGCCAGGGCATGGAAAGCCTGTCTTAAAATGAAAATACTTCTTAAAATGTAAAATCATCACCCACACTCAAAAGTACACCTACAATTAACACAAAACCAAGAGAAAGAGGTTCTAATTTGAGAAATATGAATATTTACTGAATAATTATATTATTACACAAAAATTAAGGGATTGAAATGACATGTTGGTGGACAAGACTCAATAGTGGCACTGCACCTGGCAAACAAACATTACTGCACATAACTGACAATAAAAACCACAACTTCTAGCTGTTACTTTTTATTTATATATGCATATACATATATACATATATAAGTAAGTAAGAAGTAGGGGTGTCAATGGTTACAAAAAATTGTAAACGGTTACACAACGTAATTTTTTTCGTGTACACGGTTAACCGTTTTTTTTTTTTTTTTTAATTAATAAAAAAAAAAGTGGACCGCAATCGCGCTATACAACCAATGGAGGGTGCGGCCACTTTTCAGAAAGATTCCTCCGCATCACTGCCGCCACTCAAAGTTGTCAGACAGATACAATTGTGTTTTATAAAGTAGGCTATATAAGTAACACAGAAAACTTGCCATAGAAGTTATACGAGCAGGGTATGTCTGTCTGTGAATGGTTAGTGCGCATGTGTGTGCGACATGGAAAGCCAGAACCCGCACAGGCACGTCCAAACAATCGCCCTTTATTCATCTCTAAATAAATAGTATGTGTTATTTTTGATCAGAGATGATTGAATGCGTGTCTCTAAAACATTTTAAAATAATTTAAAAAAAATAAAAAATAAAAACGTTTTTTGTTTACTGATTTTTCCTAAACGGTTATGATTTACTAACTGGTTACACATGTACACGTGCACACCCCTAGTAAGAAGTACTTATAACAAAAGGGGAAATACCTGAGAGGTTGGTTAATACAAATACTGGGGAATGGTTAGGAGTTTCTGGATGTCTTAAGTTGTGTGACATTGTATGGGAAAAGGACACTCCAGCTACCAATTACTAATTTAACCGAGGAGTTCAGGTGTGCAAAGGTCAGGACAGAGTTGTTGCTATCAGGAAGCAAAGACAGGCTACTTAGTAATGTAGTCCCGAATCCAACTAGAAGGAGAAAAGGGAACCCAAGGAAAGTAGTACAGGAAGCAGAGGCAGCTCTTAGGCATTAAGAGATTGAAGGTAACATGCAGCTAGGCTGGGGGGCTTGGCTCAGGCTAACCAGTGTGGAACAAAGCAAGTTGAGGCAAACATTTCTCTTCATTTTTTAACAAAGTCTTTAAATGTATGACTTGTTCCACCAAAAACACCATTCATTATTTTTTTTATTTGCTGCATATATCTTTAATTGTACAATCTCCAGCACAACATTAGTGACGACTCAACCAAGACTGGTGAGAAGGTGAAGGTATATTTTTAAGCAGGCAGTCAGGCCACCTAAAAGGGTGCTAATGATTTGGAGATGCATTTACATTGTGTAGGATAACTTGTTGTCCCGCAGAAAATAGTTTGCACTCACTTGAGGACCTGACATAGGGATGTGGTGTCCAAGTCAGCAGATAGTTTATTTTATAGAATTGACAGTTTCCTAGGAGGACTCTTTGGAGGAAGCATACAAAGAAGTGAAGCTTAGATATTCAGATTTGTCACCAGAAGCTGAACAACAAAGATGGAAAGTTAGGGTTAGTCCAGTAGGGGTGGGATGTAAGAGGTTAATAGCATGGTAAACTATATCATTACTTGGAGAACTTGGGATTGCATTGACAGAGTTTGAACAAGGCGGTAAAAGAGATGTCAGACAAGGCAGCTTAAACAACTCAGTGGATTTGGATAAGGACAAATGATGCCAGTTAGGGGACCAAGATAAAGACAAAGGGGTTTTCACCCTCTTCTCTCATCTCTTCCCTCATGAAAATTGGAGGATTGGGTTGAGGTAGAGCTCACAGCCTCACTCGGCTAGATGAGCTCTAGCCGAAACAGGCTTCTGTGCCCTCTATCTAGAATCTCTCTATGGACTCATCTCTCTTCAGTTTTTTTCTTTTCACATGTGGGTAAGATAGGCAGTTGGCTCTGGGATGCAGGGGCTCACTGTTAAGCCTCCTCGAGGTGTTGTTGTCCTAACTTGACAAAACACCAGTAAAGCGAGGTGCCCACTTGATAACTGTGGTGATGTCCTGGCTTTTACTGACCATCTGTCTACCCTGTTGAGTTGTGGGAGCCATTAGGGGTTAGGGAATCAGATCAGAAGGGCATTGGACAAATGTGTGAAACTGATGTGTATTACATATAGTTCCAGCATTACCTTATTCACTCAAGTGTAGGTTCTCTCCCTCCATTTGAGTAAACAGAGTGCCAGTGTGATCAAATGTTCAGAAAACTATGAACAGCCCTGCTTAAAAAGACAACTCTGATCTGAGTTCTCCTGACAAGCTGCAAATGTCACAAGGTGTTCTCACACACAGTTCATCTTCAAAGTGCTGTTCGGCAACATTGTGAAGTCTATTCTGAGACTTTTCTCCACTGCCATGTTGCATCATGGCTGGCTGATGTAAGCCGGTGAACACAGAGGAAAGTGTCAGCGTCATTACTTTGGGGAAGCCTGTCCTGAGGTTTATATCCTCCTCTAATGTAGTCCCTGACCACATCCAGACAGTTCAAATATCTGTCTGTGTCCTGCCGTCCCAGTTCTGTAAAAGTTCTGGGAACACAGCAGATCCCTTTTAGCCAAGAGCCAAACAGGATGATGATGGCAATGTGTCCTTGGATCAACTTTACACAACATGTGAACAACAACATGAAATTTGGAACAGTCTTAACGGTTTTCAAAGAAAGCAGCAGAGCATCAACCAAAGAGATGAGGATCCATGAATTATAATAAAGAGCAGGATGATCAAAACACAGGAAAGTTGTGGGTGGTTGAGTTTTCTGCTTCTAATGGAGCTTGGAGCTGTCGGATACAGCTGTCTCTGTCTTCCCCAGTGGTGCCAAACTCTGCGACACATCTAGAATTGGCGAAAAGTCCTGATCTGAATTCAATGAAATGGAAAAAAGTGGGCCATCCAATTTTATTCATATGAATCCCCCCCCTCCCCCTCCCCCCCTCCAAACTCACTGAACTTCACCATTGCCTGATTTTCCACTTCAAAGGAATATTAAGAGTGGCCCTTCTTTTGGCCCTTTGAGTTAAGAGTCCAATCAGTTTGGGACTCATTTAAGGTTTACTCCAGCGACTGTAAATGAGAAATCAAGGTTTGGAAATTTAGTTTGAAAAAAAAAAAAAGATTTTCCTTCATGTGGAGCCTGCACATTTGACAACACCTGAGGGAAAACAGGAAGAAGAACAAAGCTTACCTTTGTGTCAGAAGTGAGGAATACTGTATTAGGGAACCTTTGAACTCTACAGGACATCAGGGATGAACTCCAAGAGGGCAATGAAAAAACGATTACAATTTTGACCCAATTTATTTCCCATAGAGCAATATTTATTTTTGTACAGGGTTGAAAACCTTTTTGAGAGAAAAGAAAGAAAAAACACCAAAGATACGAGGAACAACAGCAAAAAAATGAAGAATGTGTTCCTTGTCATGAAATGATCTGCTCATATCCAGAACACAGAGGATAAGGGAGTCTTGATGAAACAGTTGTCCAAGGGTTGGTACCTTCTGTCCTCACATCATGCGCAGTCTGGCTCAATTGCCTCCCTGTAAAACCCAGCACAGCTCCTCTCTCATTACTGGATGAGCCTACTGGTTCCACATTAACCTCAATAAAGATGAGACAGCTGGGATGCTTTCCTATCATCAGTCTTTGGAGAAAGACCTCATTTAGCAGCTTATCATTATTCAGTTCATCCAGGATTTCATAAACACATTAAGCAGTAATGAAAAAAAAGAAGTTAGATGATCACTATTGTGTTTTGTTATAGCAGCATGGTTTCTCAATATATATAAACAGACATCATTTTCAGATAATCGATATAGACTAATAAAGATAAAGAGTGAGAAGCAATTCAGAACTTCTCATTTTTTGCATGTTTCCAGAGGATTTGTAATATCAGTCAATTTTTACAATTTTTTTCAGGGGTGGCAGTAGCTCAGTCATGTCGTATATATTTATTCCATTTTCTAATGATTAAAAATATGCAGTTTTAATAAAACATTAAGATAAACATTGTAAACTTTTGAAAAAGAAGAAAGGAACGAAGAAATTAAACAGAGATTTTGTTTCAAAGGTTCCATAGATCATACATCCTGATTCAGCTATGTCAGTACTTCACTTTACCTGCAGATGAGAGATGGTGTGTGTGTGTGTGTGTGTGTGTGTGTGTGTGTGTGTGTGTGTGTGTGTCAGGCCTGAATTCTGCAGAGACGCAGCTCAGAGATAACCTGGTGACGTCACAGCCAGAGTTAGGTCTCCTATCTCTCCCTGTCAGCAGGGCCGTGCGTCACTCTTTTTATGCAGAGCCAGAGAGAGAGTGAGAGGGAGAGAAGGAGCGAGAGAGGGAGAGATAGGGAGAGATAGGGAGAGAGAGAGGGACAGCAGGATGAGGTAGTCAGGATGAGGTAGTCAGGAGAGAGAGAGAGAGAGAGAGAGGAGTAAGGATGGGAAGGATGAGAGAAAAGAGTTTAAGCACCTGGCAATTATGTTGGATTGGTGAGTGGATGTGACTTGGACCACGGCCAGGATGGCACTAAAGTGGAATAGGTTTTAATAAAAATAAGGACAGAAAAGAGGAGGTGTAGTGGGGTACAGTAAACAGTAATACATTGAAAAGAGAGAGAGAAGGCAGGAAGAGGCAACATTGTAAACATTGTTTTTTGAAGAATACAAACGCAAAAAAAGAAGAAAGGAAGGGAGACATCAGAAGGAAGTTATGACAGAGAAATAAACAGAGTCAGGAGGGAGCTGGTCCACAGTTCATTGTATGATAATGAACATGTTAACAAAAAGGAAAGCAATATGATTCAAAGAATCTGGAGCAGGGTTCGTCATTGTGCTAAAGTGCACAAGCGTGAACTCCTGCTAATTATAGGCATTGTTGTGCGATAATTACATTCACGCCTATCTCTTTTGAAAAGGAAAGTCTCCCTATGGATTAACTCGACATGTTACTCAAAACTGCAGCATCAACATGAGTACATGACCATGATTTTATAACTAATGAAAAGGTAAAACAACAGTGAAACCAGCGTTTGAGTGGGAAGAAGAAGTAATTGTTCAAGGCATGTTTGAGACATCCTTACCCTGTATCTCTGTATGTTTGTGTGAATAGAGATAAATAATTACACTGAATCATCGTGCATGTCGTGGTTTAGTTTATGGCTCTGAACATCTTCACTCCTGAGTCCTGACAAACATCCACCAAGCCAGCTCGGAAATGTAGGAGTGAGAAGTGCAAACATCTCAATTCACCATTAAAACTTCAAATACACCTGCATGATTAAAAACAAACAAATGCCATTCTACTTTAATGATGGCTTCATTTTTTTTTTTTTTTTTACTTTGTAATAGCTGATTTAATTTACTCATCTATTTGCATTGAGGTCATAGTTACTTAACTTGACTGCAATATTGAGATCTGTTTCTGATGTCTTGCCCCCTCATGAAGGGATTAGAAATAAACTATAAAATTATCCACTTCTTGATCTCAATAATTAACACATTATTAAATTAACACATTTTTTGATTTGGCAGCTTAATCTCACATTTTGTGTAATTAAATTGTTATACATTACATATACCTCAAAAAGTGTCCTTTAGTGTAAAAATGTAAAGAAATAAATCCAAACCATTTACAAGACACAGCTACGTCCAAACTCATGACAAATGTTGGCTTATAGCAGACAGTGCAATCCAAAGACGGCCTGATTAAAGGATGACTGCAATTTGAGTGTCATTTAGTCTAGAACAATGAGCTCAACTTTTGTGAATTAGCAACCTTAACGTTTATTTTACAGAGGAATATCTGTGAGAGAAAAAAAAATCTAAGTACGGTGCCAAATCTTCATCAGAGCATCGGAAAGCTGCGATCAAAGCACAAAAACAAGATTACAGCACTCACAGCTGAAATAGTTCCCCGACTCTTATTTTGTTTATGCCAATGACTCAGCACTTTGGCTGTCTTTTAGAGTTAGCAGTGATTGTCTCTGAGGAGTTTTTAAGTTTAGTACTCCTACTTTGTTTGTAAAAGTTTGGTTAGCAAGCAGTGTTTGTTGGCCAAGTTGATAACACACTGGTATTGGCAAGGACCTCACCATATGGTATGTATTGTGATACTAGATTTAAAAAAAGGGGGAGACCAAAGAGGTAGCCAGGTGTGGCATGGCCCCCCTAGAAATCTGATTGGCCACCCAAGGTGCCAGCCCAAAATTCCTAAAATCTGACTGGCTACTTGTCCTGTCAAAGGCGGGACTTATGTTAAAACTAACTATCAGGTCATTTTTTGCAAAGGCTGCTTGTATTTTTATTTTGTTTGTACTTTAAATAGTAAATAAAAACTTGGAACATCTTTTTCACAAGACAGATGCATGTGAAAGTAATGAAAACTGTCTTACTTGCTCGAATTAACTGGCGATGTGTTTTTGCAGGTTAGACTGTGCAAGTAAGTTTGCATGCACATTTTCAAGTTGTTTAAATTACGACTGTGAACACAACATTTTCTTTCTGTGGCATTAAAAATCAAGCGTATGTTGCCCTTAGCTTGTGTTATAAAGTAGACATGATTGGGGAAGTTTGAAATGGTAAATTATTTATATGTATTTGTGTGCACAAACTGTAACACTTCAGGCCACCCCTGCAAAAGTTGGTGCCCCATTTGGGCCACCCCAGTCCATAAAGGCTGGACACGCCCCTGGGCAGGAGGCATATGGGAGGTATGACAATGCTATGAATCTCATCATGGAAATTACAGCAGGGAGGTGCATAGTTTTATTATATTTATTATAAGTGTTACTCCCTGTCCAAAATTTGATTTATGTCGCAGCAAGTTCAGTGTGTAGTGAGTGGAGAAAGAAACTCAGGTTGTCCGTGTGGACTAACCTTCAGGCTCTGCTCTATTTCTGCACATCCACTGCCAATGTGATATGTGGTGGAGTGTAGAGTTCATTCTGTCAACATCATAGGAATGTGTTTGCTGATGAGGAAGCTCCTACCCTCACTTCCCTCTCCATATCAATGAGCTTGCACTGGGTTGTGCGTCATCACAACAGATCACAGTGTTTACAGTCAACTGCACTGTCTAACTGTGAAAACTCATGTAAACCTGCATCTACACAGAGAGAGAGAGAGAGAGAGAAAGAGAGAGAGAGAGAGAGAGTCCACTCACATAGATTTAAGACCCAGAGCCATCATACACAGATGTCCCTCATATCTATCTAAAGTTACAGTTAAATATTGGAAATATGGAGTCAACAGAAAAAAGAAAAGGCACAATAATGATGTAAAGGTGTAAGCAAGAAGTTATATTTTCTTACCAAATTAACAATATGCAATACTAACATGAAGATCAAATGCATACAGTTGCATCAAAGATCTTGAGCAAGATTTACATGCAGCAAAATGATGAAGTGCTCCCCTGCAGCTAATGAGGTCAGTCAAAATAAAAAGCCCAAATAGAGCCATAACCCAAACAAGTCCCTTAAGTTTGGCTAAATTGAATCAGTAGCATCTGACATGATTTGCTTTGTGAATCAACAATTAAAAAGACGTTGTTATTCCCCTTGAAGCTGTCAGTAATTCCAAAGTGTAGGATGCATCATTAACTTTATGACTCACACGATGGAGCCAAGAAACTCTTTAGCTTTCAGGACTCCTTCACTGCGATTACACAGGCCCTCATCGACAATAATGCTCAAGGAGCATAAACATTGACAGAATATCCACTCAATTTCTAATTTATAGAGCACATCAACTATCTAACTAAAAAGAAAACTCAAATAATCAAAAGGACGACAAGTTTCACATCAAAAAATGTGCAAACATTCATTTACATGCGAGCGAGGAATACTGATGGAACGCAGGCAACAACAAAAACAGAAAAGAAAGAGAATATTTGAAAAAGGAATAACTAAAACAACAGCAACAAAAAATATGGATGAGCCAAGTTTTCAAAACAAACATGAATAGTGGTGGTTATGGGTGCGACAAAATATTCATACAGCAATTTATCATTGTCCCAACTCGGGTGATACAGTCATCACACCTCTGGTGTCAAGTGTCGATTTTTTAATTTTTTAATTTTTGGGCTTTTATGCCTTTAATGGAGAGATAGGACAGTGGATAGAGGTGGAAATCAGGGAGAGAGAGTGGGGATTGACATGCGGGAAAGGAGGCACAGGCTGGATTCGAACCCGGGCCGCCCGCGTTGAGGACTACAGCCTCCATACATGGGACACGCGCACTAACCACTGCACCACTGCACCACCAGCGCCTCAAGTGTCGATGTTCTAATTTTTTTTTTAAATGTTGAGTTCAAAATAGATTTCCTACGCAATGACTGCTGGTGGTGGCGCTAATAACATGAATGTGGGTAACGTGAACAGAAGTTTTTTGGCCAAAGAAGTAGACAGCGGGATAAAATAAAGTAAAAGACAGTAAGATGTTGTTGGACAGCGGTAAAAAGAAGTTAAAGGAAAGGTAGGAAAGGAAGGTTGGAACTGACTCCAAATTGCTGTAAATGGACTAAATGGACTTTAGCTTGTATAGCGACCTCAAGTCTTCTGACTAATCAAAGTGCTTTTTCAGCAGGTTTGATGTAAAGTGACCATCAGAAGTAACTAATCCCATTCGTACAGATTCATACACCACTGACGAAGCAGCAGGAGCAACTTGGTGTTAAGTTTCTTGCCCAAGGACACATCGGACATGTAACTTCAGGAACTGCGGATTGAAATCCCCGACCTTCCATTTAGGAGATGACCAACTCTACCAACTGAGCCACAGCCGCTCCAAGTACATACATCAAACCTGCACTTTATCTTTTTAGGGAGATTTTATTCAGTTAATCAGATATTGTGACGTGACATCATATCATCGTTTTGCGATGTATCCATTTTTGTAGAATTACTGCATTGTGATATTATCGATAAAGTGGGCCATGTATTGTGTATTTTATTGGTTAATATCCTATTGTGAGTTACCCTGTGATTCTCATCCCCTTGTAATGGTATGCAAGAGCATGACTAGTTTTCAGTATTTAAAAAAAAATAAGTTTAAATTTAAAAAAACATGTCCACATTGTTTTAACAAATGTCCCTTTTCATTTTTTTTCTTATTGCATTTCAGGTGAAATAAAAAATAAAAAAAACAGTTTATGCATTTATGGCAGTGAATACATGTTCATTGTGAACGGAGCCTGAAAGTCTCCCAATGACCCCATTGTTTTTCATTCATACGAGTAAAGTTCCTTTGTTCTCATGAGGGATGAGGAAGAGGGGGAAGGATCACAGAGACTTATGACTTCCTCTCTCACTTTCTTCCTTTCCACATCGCTCTGCCTTCACATACTCAATCCTGAGGAAACTGGCTTCATTACAACCCTCCCCTGTCAAGCAATACTGCTATTCCTGCACATGAATCAGGGGGAACTTCAGTCCTAAAAGTCTTTGTCGGCCATGTTTTGGCCTCCTGGTTAAGGGCAGGCAGGTGAATGAATTGATGTGGGAGATAGAGTGCATTAGAATCACATGAATTTTGCATGGCCGATGCATTTGTGGGTGACGACAAGATGGCTCTGTGGTTAGACACTGCAAACGTATGATTTAGTCCAGTTATTATAGGTGTACATTGGAGAGGTGATTGATAAAGGAAGGAGGCAGGGAATAGAGGTAAAGAGAGTAAAGACAGAAGGGAAAAGCAGAGACGCAGAAGAGGAATAAAGAGAACAAGTGTGAAGAATGGCTGTTTATTTGATGAGGGGCGATTACGATCAGACAAGGTGAAGCGAGGAGTTTTGCGAAGGGTGTGATCCCTAAAGACGGGGGAAAAATTTGGAATGGCAGGAAGAAGGAGGGGGCCGACTATGTGAAAGGAGACACAGAGAGGGGAGAAAAGACAGAAAGCAAACGCAGAGAGAGCGGCCGCTTTAAGAAACATCTGGGAGCCATCAGGGAGAGGAGAGAAAAACGCTGGACTCAGCTGAAACTCTGGGCTCCCCCTCGCTACACTGCTCGCCTGCTTCGGATCCAACTTACACCTTCCCCCAAAAGACACAAAACAGAGGAAGGAGAACACAGTCGATCAGAGAGCAGAGAGAGTCCTTGAGCTCTCCTCAGACTACAATGAGTGCTGGAAAAAAAAAAAGTGTATAGTGTATTGTTAACCAATGGGATTTGTCTGAAGTCAACACATCGCAAAAAATGTCAACTGTAAATGACCTTCAGACACGCAACTCACCATGACTGAAATTCATTTAAAGCTGTAAAATGCACCATATAAAAGCTCTACCATGTGTTTCAGCCACGCAATGTCAGAGCATACAGTCTACCCGCCTGCAATTCCCTTTTCTGTTGGCTGCACTCATTGACAGTCTGCAGGATTCAATGTATTACATTGAAGGAGGCCATGTACTTCCGTAGATGGCTGTTAGAATTTACCTCCGTGGGCTCTCACATGAAAACACACAGAGACATGGAGTTTCCTGTGTGGTCACAGTGTTGTGAGCAGAGGGTGGCATCTGTCCATGTCTTCGTTGAAACGGCACGGCTCATGTGATGGCATTAGCAGAAATGTCAGTCACCCACTCCCAGCGGTTGGGTAAAGGGCAGCCTTTCTTTCTCTGTGGCAACAACACAGCTAGCCACAGCTAACCAGCAACATCCCATCGCATGTCTCCATCTCAGTTTGAAAGGACGGAGCAGACAGGCAGATATAGATGATATATGCATCAATGCTGCAGTCTTTGAGCAATAAGCTGCTATTGCAAGATGTATCAGATATCCATGGCCCCACTTCAGAAAAGACTTGATTGTAAATTATGAGGAAAACATATATATGACACTTCTGGGTTTTTTTTACTCTTTAGAAGAATGTTCATTGGGTTATAAAAGTAAAAAAGTATGAAAATCTTGGGATAAAATATGTGAACCAGTTGTATTCTGCTTTTTAGGTTACAATGAATGTGATACGTAACATTTGACATAGTTGCCTGAGGGGAAAAGGAGAGAGACAAAGAAAATGGAAGTTTATTCACAAGCATGGCGTGTTCAATGGATTTCAGTCCTATCCGATCATTAGATCTGAGCAAAGTGTTTGACAAGGAGGTATTCTGACTTGATGGAAATACAGGGGAGTAGGTGACCATGGAAAGTCGTACAAACTGTCTTGACAGTTGTAAACACAATGAGGTGTGGATTGATCCACAGATTGAAAGTCTGCCTGACTAAGCCCACCACTCTCATGACCCAATTCTACAGTGTTGCAGCAACGTTTAAAACATCGGTAAATGACAGTGAAATAATGGTTTAATACCGTTCATAACTAATGCATGCATAAGTTTAAATGTTGCAATTTGCATTTGCTATTTTTTGCAGAGTACAATGCAAAATGTTGCATTGTCAACTGTTGTCTGTGTATGTATTCTGTTGCAGAATAGGAAAGAACAGTCCCCACCTCATTCCTGTCTCCGTTGTTTTTGGCTTATGGTGGCCTATCTGGAACCAATCAAAATAATCCTAACCTTAAAATTGAAGTGCTATCACTTTAAAAAATACTTTTCATATTTTCGAAAGCTTGATCCAAAGGCAACTGGACTGGTTGAAGATCTTGAAGACGATTCACCCCTAGTCATCTCTGAGACTGGGGTTGGTAATGACTCTATGCAAAACTAGGTTAATGACTCAGCTAACGACTCTGATGTGAGTCATCCTTGATCATTACCATGCTAATGATGCACAGAGGTTTACATTTCTGGATCCGTCCACCAGTTTAGAAACTGAAGAAGTCTTTCAGAGGAGAGCTGAAATGTCTTTAAAATTACCACAGCCTGGATGACTGAGAAGCTACACAGACACTTTTTATATTTAAAACAACACGCTTCTTAATTAAGATATATTTAAAAAAAAAAACATTTTCACATATTTTAAGCTTTGGATAAATAGATCGCGGGGGATTTCCCGAGGTAAGACGTGATGTAAATAAACAATGCGGAAGTAGCGGCCGTAGCAGCAAAGTCCGCTACACAACGTTATAATGAGAATATTTGCCTTTATATCAATGCTATGTGTAATCCAATGGAATGACAACATCCACAAAAGAGAGGAGAACAACATACAGACGAACAGAAAACATAGTGCAGCAGCCGTTTAATTACGTGCACGGAGATCGTAGTGGTCGCGTGCAGACACTTCATGCTGGTCACGATATAAACGTCACTCGGGTCCCAGTGGCTTGAGTTGAAAATCTGTGGAGTATATGCGGCCGTGTTCAGACATCAGCTCACTCGGCTATTCTGCGGATAAAATACTAGGGGTCTGGCCGGATAAACTCCAGGTAAAGTCTGCACTAAAGAAATGCGGCTGTTTGCGTTCACACATAGCCTAAAAACCTCCGGGTAGCCAAATCTCCGGAGTTTTTCAGGAGATTTCCGTATGTGTGAAAAGGGTTTCACATGACTCTGTCTCTCTCTGTCGCCCCCCGATGGTGGAACCAACTACCAAACTCCATTCGATCACCTTTAAGAAAAAGCTAAAGACCCAGCTCTTTCATGAACACCTATTGATATGCATGGTGATGATTATGATGAAGTCGATGTTGTTGTTGATGATGATATATTCACTTCAATTACTTAAAAATAAAAAAGTGCTCTGCCTCTGTGCACTGCCTGTCCCATCAAACTTAAATCTGTTATTTGCACTTACTGACGTTGTTTTCTCCTCTTTAGATCCTTGCTTGTGTTGCATTACTCTCTGATGTTTGTTGTTGCTTTGGATAAAAGAGTCTGCTAATTGAATCGTAGAAAACATTTTATATTTAGTGCTCTCATTAACGGCAAAAGAGAATTATCATTCACCTTTCAAAGCCAGTTTAATCCTTAACAGCTCTGCCTAAAATGTCTTTGCACCATCTTTGTACATGCAGCTCTGTTATCTCTGTACACATCAATGACAGGTTAACATCAGTATTCATGTCAGGGACTGAGAAAATGTATTCCTTCATGAGCCATTTGTAGAGCCCTTCTTTACATTAAATCTGTAACAAGTCCAATCCCTGCTGGTAATCCTTCTCTGAAGGATCACATTGATATGTAAATTGTTGTCTCAGAAAGGTAGAAGGGTTATTAAAAAGGAGACACATATTGGAAATGATTCAGGGATGACCCTGATGATGTATTCATACTATGTCAGCACACTTGTATCCTAACATCATACCTACTACAGGAATTGAGTCCCAAATATTGTATACTTTATATTTCATAAAATTTCAGGAAGTTAAAGATCCATGCAGAACGAATGAAATGTTTAAGAATGAAATAAGCATTAAGCCTCTTCAGCTTTTGGGGGAATGCTGCTTTTACCAATGCTACAGAAAATGTTAGAATCATTTGAGCCGCTAAAAAACATTTTTGCAAATGATATGACAATTTTGTTTTCCAACCAAAACCCTGTCTCAGTTTGATCTGCATGTGATTATTAATTTAGGTGATACTCCTCTCTTTGCTGTTTCACTGTTCCCTTCCCCCACCCTTATCCTCTGCCCTCCTTTTCTCTAACTTCAATTCTCGTGCTCTTCACTTCCCTCACACACCGACCCCCGCCTCTTGTCCCTTTTTCCTCTCCTTGCCTCCTCTTTTCTGGCACAACCCTCCTCCGTCGTTGTGTTGCCAACCAGAAGAGGTAGCAGTGACGATAGCTATGATGCATGGCGCTGTGCAGAGTCCAGCACAGTGTCGAGGAAGAAACATCATCATCACCATCGTTGTCATCATCAGCCAGATGAGGAGAGCCAAACTTGAGCTCTGTCCATCCCCATCAGGCTGGCTGACAGTCACAAACTCATCTCTTATTCACTCCACTCATCAATTATACACAGGCCAAAGGAGCCCTGAGAGGCAGGAGGCTGCAAAGGCCCCTCTCCATGTGTCATCCTCCACTACAGCATAAAGAACACATCGCAGCGCTCCTTGCTCGGTCAACATCAACAACCTCCTTCAGTCCCTGTGCAAGCAGCAGGCAGCTTGTCATCATGCCTTCAGCCCCACTGCCATGTGCAGATGTCATGTATCTCATTGTGAGGTTAGGGTTAGATCATCCGGCGAGTGTAGATGTAAACAAATGTATGTTTCACGTAGCATTTTCATCAGTGCTGTCCTACTTTTGGATCCGTTTAAAAGGACAAATATGATGTCAATATTTGTATCTTCTACTGGAATCTGAGATCTGATTGGTTGCTCCCTTTTGAGGGACAGATGCAATTAAAAAAAAAAAAAAAACCGACACACAGCCAACAATTAATCCTGCTCAGGTATTTATACAAGCCTCTATTTCTCTGTCCCCATGCTTAAGCTTGTTTCACACACTGTGATTTACCTCACAAGTGGGACCAATAACAACTTGCAAACGTTGACATATAGAGTCATGGAAAACAGATTATGAGAGGGAAAGCAACATTTAGCAGTCAGGACAGTGCATTAAAAGCAAGTTGGACCTGCATCAGCAATGTGTCAGCTAAAGGCAGAGAAAGAAAAATAGGGCTCCAAATAAACAGCTTTGTCATCCAAGACAAGGAATCTTTTGATGTTGCGTTCAAGGAACATCTTTTACTCAAGAGGAGCTGAGCCTCACGATGTTATCTAGAGGATACATTGGTGAAGTGGTCATTTGTAGAGAGAGAGAGAGAACAGAGGCTAATGGTTATGATAGCGATTACCTGTATGCAAACACTGCTAATTCTGACAAGTGCACAACCCTCCAGCCATTCTTATTTAAAAAGATATAGACCGCTTAGCAACAGAGCTGTTCTTATGTTGTCTAAGGCTTCATTGTTTTTCCTCTAACAGTGCTGCACAGATAAGACTTCAGTTTGTCCCCATGAGGCTACTTGAATGGATTAAAAAGGGAACACAAACCTACAGTTTTACAGTCACTAGTTGTTTCTATATCAGGCAATGAAGCTGGTGTTAAGAAGCTTATAGAGGAAGGTGGGCCGGCCCTCAGATGGAGGAGGTGGCATCCATAGCAGAGTTAGCGTGACATGCTTGTTCCTACTGTGTGTGTGAGAGAGAGAGAGGCTGTTCACCACTGCATCAAGTATTCTGACCTGAGCAGGCAGCTACACACAAGCACTACCATCGCAAGTCAGCCGGATCTAACGGGCTGGGCTCAACATCTTTATACGCACGAGATACGACTGTAAAAAGCAGAGTGTAATTAAAGAGAGGCTACATGGTTTTTTTTTATTTAAAGACTTTAAGATGGTAACGTTTTGACTGTCACTCCAAATGAATGAGCATCTATCATAGCACCTGATTTGATACTTGTGCCCTGTTGTTCCTGATGTAGAAGGTGGTAATGTTGGGACACTGCTTGTTTTGTGTTTGCTACATGTATTGTGTGTTTTATTAGAAATGTTTTAATCTTTCTTTTTACATAGTTCTGGTTTGATTGCTCCCTTTTTGGATCATTTATACATTTTTAATATTTTTTTTTCATGTGGTGCTGTAGTAGATTTCACATTTGTGAGATTTCACATTTTCCTCCACCATCGGTGATTCAGACAAGACTCTCAAATGCTGCTCTGATCGGTTTTTGTCTAGGAGCAGATTGATTGTTAATTATACAGAAAGCAATCATCTGACTAATGAGGATGTTTTTGCATATTTAGCCCATTCATTTTGATATTTACTTAATAGGACAGAGACCTCTCGGAGAGTGCAATGTTCATCTATTAAAATCTATTCAATCAAAAACCAAGAGGAAAGTGTGCAGATTTTGGTCTACGTTTTGTCAGGATACACACGTACTTGTGAGAAGAAGGACTTGTTTATTTTCAAATGTTATATTACCACCAAATGTGTAAACAAAGACAAATTCTGGTGCACAACAGCTGAACATTGAACACACTTGATAAATCATGCATGTCATATTCCACTTCCTGTTGGAAGATCCACAAAAAAAAACATATGGCATTGACAGGCTCTCATCGAACTTCAAGACATCGTCTAATGTGAGCAGAAACCAGAGAAACAGAATTGTAGCGGTCCCAGCAAAAAAAAATGGATGTAAGGGGAAAAGAAGGAGATGGTGGACAGAGGGTGACAGATAAAGATAGACAAAGAGAGAGTGAGAGGGAAGGAGAGAGAGCCACAGACCACACAGAATGCTGGGATGCAACTTTAACAAATCACTGAAGCCTGAAACAAGAGAGGCTGTAAGAAGAGAGGTAGCAGGTAAATCACAAACATACAACCAGCAAGCATCGGTTACCTACACTGACCCACGCCTACCTTTGACATTCAAATAAGGTTGATGAGAATACGTAATGACACACTGCAGTGATGACTGTCATTTCTTTTGCACTATATCACAGTTGTGCTCCATCTTTCATGTCTCTCTGTGTGCCTTTATTGAGTCGTTGTGTTTTTAGGTTATAGTTAATTACCGTTAGGTATACAAAATAAATGATTGATACCCGGTTATTTACAGTAATATCCATAGTTTTAAAGCTTGTTTGATATTTGTGTGTATCATCAAAGTACATCAGAAACGTTTGAGAATAATTACAATCGTAATGATAAAATATAACAAAGAGGTTCCACTGCTTTTTTTGTTTTTCCCATGATTTATTAGTTTGTAAATGCTTATGTTGATCTATAGTTTAAAGAAAACGTAAAATTTTATTTTTATGAATGAAGGGAAGAAGAGAAATCTCTATCACAGCAGACATTCACGGTTAAGAGCCTAAACACGACCAAAATAAAGGTAGACACATTTTCGCTCTTTGAATAATTGTTATCTTTTTTTCTCCAAAAAATATTGCAATGGAAATTAAGCTTCGATGAGAACCAGATTCAAAGTGTTACAAGAATCATTATTATTAAAATCAAAATGGTATCCAACTGTAGACACAGTCGTTCAGCACAGTGTCATAGCAAAAAGGCATGTGCTGTTTTGGAGGCCACTCATCAGAAAAAGAGAAAAATATCTTCTATAATTTTTAGTCTTATTGATTATGTTTTCACTCGCAATCACTCTAAGAACTAATGGTAAAAAAACAAACAGGTTTAGCGGCAAAAGACGCTGAGAGTAAAAAGTACAGTAAAGGCAATGTAAAGAAGCAGGAAGTGGAGTGTAGTTTTCATCTGTCTGAGGTTGATGGTGTTCTATAGCAAACTGTCAAGGGAATAGCTTAAAAGGCAGACAAGAAGCTTGACATTATTTCCATCTGGTGACCTCAGTCATACAAAACCTCAATCCTCCATAGAATTGCATGGTAGATAGGTTATGGCACAATACCTTAAGGATTGAGATATTCTATTTCACATGTTGTAAAAGGGAAGCCGACACTTGGGAAAGCTAATGTGCCTTCACTAATTGGTTTTCCCCAGGGCTTGAGTTCAGAAGGCAGAAAACAGCCTTAACCATTTATTTCTGCATCTGTCATCGGCGCACAGCGTGCTGCAATCACTATCATCTGATCCGCTTCCCTTGACCCTCATGAATCAGCATGTCAGGCAGCCACATTAAGACGCAGTGTGAACTGAGAAGACTGAAGTGCTGTCTGGTATAAAAGATGCTCACGCTGGCCTGGATTCAGGAATGTTTCCCCCACAGGCTGAAAGAAATTAGCTTTTCAGAAAACTGTTTCCGTATTTGTTTGAAATCAATCTTGAGAATCTTAATGAACATCATGTCGCCGTTTGACTGAAACACTAAAAACATCGGATTTACAGATAACTTAGTAAGATTTAACACATATCGGAAAGATGAATCATTTGCGGAGGTTAACAAATAAATAAAGTTGGTCAAGAATGTTTAATATTTATGATTTTTTTTTTGCTGTATGATGATCACCAGCTGGAGGTCTCAGTCTTATCTTTCTGCAGGATCTTATCCCAACAGGTCCTCGGTTATTTGATTCAACCAAAACCATAAAAAAAGAGAAACCAGAGACTGTATGACATATGAACACATCTGAAGAACAAACAGACCAAATATGGAAAGCATATTGGCCAAATTATGTACGCGATGTTTCTTTGGCCCGCCAGACTTGCTGTTAATAATCTAGTGGTGATGACACGCTGTGGATCCGAGGAATGACTTTCATCCACAAATAAGAGCTGATTTTATTGTTTAGCTGCTCTGTCTGTTAGCAGACTGGAGAGCGAGCGCGACGCAGGGTAAATGGCCAAAGGGCCGTTGGACACCGTTGCAGAGCCTGAATGTTGAAACAGCCATGAAAGAGTGTTGGGGCGAGCACAAAGACAGAGCTTGACATGACCTCATTAATGCAGACCTTCCTAATGCTTGCAGGGCAAGTGTAATGAAGACTTACATAACCTCAACAAAACGACTTCTGAGGGTCATATTGTGATAGTCGCATGATGTCAGTTGGGTCTATTGCACCGATTGCCCTTTGGGACTGAACGTGTGCATTCAACATTGTGAAATATGCTTCTTTTTGTGTTATTTCTCATAATACCCTAAGGTGATTTTACAACATTTATGTCTAGGCATTAGGTATGAAGTTTGAGCCTGCAGCTGATTAGCCTAGCATAGCATAACGTCTATAAATGAGTTAGTTATTTTGGCCCTCTTGTTGTTTATGTTTAAACAGAATGACTAGTGGCAGATAGGAAGGACATTATCTCATTATCATTCATGTTGGGGAAAAAAAGATGGAGGAGTCGATTTTAGCAATTTTAAATACGTTGCAGCTGAGCTTTATGGGGGTTTTATTGTATTTAATCACATGGAATATAGTATTGTGTGTTAAAATAGTATTCCAATAAAAGTTTCCGATTTTATTGAAGAATTTGCAACTCAATCTGTCTGTTGTTTATCATAAACACTCATCCACACACGCATGTCGACTATCGCACACAATCCCTTTAATAACTCGGAAGAAACAGTGCAGCCACGCTCCACAAAACCTGACCCAAACCAAAGTAAAGGACACCCTGCATTGTAAACCCAGTGGATAACAAACTAGACACCATAACTGAAAGCAGACTTACTTCCCCTGGCTGGAAGATGTTTAGACAAGATCCTTATGTTGACAGGAGGGGTCAACATTCAGAGCCACTTAAGGGTAGATTATTGACCGTTTCTCCGCGCAGTCTGCACAAATGGAAGAGACCAAAGCTGTCCAAGTATATTTGTGGACAGAGCTCAAACAAATGGACGAGCCATCAGACTGAATTACACAAGAAGATGTAGATATGGACGGACAGATATGTCAAAACACACACTTGCAGCATCTCTAATAGACTTGAAAGAGAAACACAGAGATAGAGAAGCCACTCAATAAAAGGGCCATTAGAGCTTCTTGCTGCAGCAGAAGAATCAGAAACATGATGGAAAGCCAATTAAACTTCATCTACAAAGGAAGAGTTAGACAGTTTACAAAAAAAAAATAATCTTGCAGCTGTCCTCTTTTTTTTTCTGCAGGCACCCACCGAGTGTATACTTTCTCATACTTCCTACAAGAATCCCTTATATGGGCTGTTACCTCTGGATGCATACTAACAGGTTTGTCTTTTATTCTTCTTAGAATACATTTACTTTTTCCAAAGCTAGATGATGTTGATGAAAAAGATGAGGCAGCAGCATAATTAACTATTCCTATTGAGTACAATATAAATACTAAACCCTGATACAGATGTAATGAAGCATGAACTGATTTTATTATGAAGTTCTGTCAATCGGTTGTATGTTTTTTAAGATGATTAGTAGCCTTTGGTATACCACACTTATTAGTAATGATTAGTCAACCGAAAAAAAAAAAAAAAAAGTTCTACTCATTCCAGTTGCTAACCATTTCTTCCTCTGAAATAAGTGAAGCAGTGAGGGGAAACCTATTCTTTTCCAGTATTTAGAGCTGCAAGTCAGGGCTTTATTCTTGATGTAAGGTCTCTGTTCATTACTGAGAAATTGGTTCATGCATCAAGAGCAAGAGGAGATTTTTTTGCACACTGAAAAACACAAAAAGGATCATCCAGGGCTGAGTCTATGCAGAGCTGCAGAACATGGAAGAGCTCCAGGTTGGAGCATTAGAACCACTTGAAGACACTTGCAGATAGATTACCACACATGACAAATGAAGCAACGAAATGAGGTTAACATGTCAGAGAACAGAATGTCATTCCACTAGTGGTGTCACCAAGATTAATAATAAAGAAAATGACATCAACAAATTCCCATGTAGTTAATTAATCCAAAACAAAGACAGTTTATCAGGGGTATTCCAGTGGAGACATAAAGGCGAGGGAATTGTTCTGGGTGTGAGAGGAGACGAAGGAGGAAGATTCATCACATCGGGTCGAGTGAACAGACGTCACACTTTGGGGTAGCATCGCAGCGTTTCCTTCTCACACAGGCTGAGCCAGGATTAGGTTCTGCAGGCAGAGCCGCCGTCCGCTTTCTAAATCTGCCTGCCAGTCTCTCCATCAATCATTCAGAGCGCTCCAAATGATGTCACTCCTGAAGTCATAGTAACAATGTGATAAACATCCTGCTTAAGAATCACACCAGGAAAATGCTGGGAAAACAATGAGCTAAAGAGAAATGGGACATAAAGAAGCATGGATACTTAATCAAATGGCAGGGATTTCAAGACTTTGAGTTACTTGAAAAGAAGGATGTTGTGTGGGAATGAAAATGCTCTACAGTGAGTCACAACTGGGGATTAAGGGCAAGGTTCTGGTGTGAAGAAAAAAAAGTAATAGTGATTGAATGTCTTGTTTTGAATAGGCACTCAATGTTATGTTGAGTTATTCTTAAGGCAGTCATTAATTTGAGGCATCTTAAGGTTACAATAGCCACAGACTGAATGTCTGATCACAACATGTATACTGGATAAACAGAAAATGTAACCCATGGTAGAAAAAAAAACACACAGATTGTGTATATGTCAGGACATTGTAAGGGTAGTCCACCAAAGACTGCATATCTACGTTATCAAGTAGAGTCGGCTACAAACCTGTGCAGAGAGACTGATCTTTCTACTGAACCATATTGATCGTTATTGGAGAAAAATACTGCAGACATGGCCCGCTTCCTGTTTGTAATCTCTACTCCACGTTTGTGACTGCCAAACGGTCTGTTGTGAATTTGTTGAGTATTGTCGACAGAACGGTGGGAATGTTTTTAACTCTGCTAGAAAGAACTGATAGGTCTATTCAAGTGTCACAGAACATGCTTATCAGTGAGAACTTCCTCTTCACAGATTAATAACGCGGCACTGTTAAAAGTCTTACAATTGACTTATCAAACCCCAAGCAACAACAAGTGGCTGGTTCAATGTCATTTGCATGATTCAAAAAGGAGCTTATGGACTTGTTTTATTTCTCCCTTGTTGTCTCTCATTACGGCCCCCCTCTTCTACTTTTGTAACGCTATTATTATTATTATTATTATAATATGGAACTTTGTTACAAATTTGTTATGAACTTTTCAGTTTTAATGTTTCTATATATAAAACAGCAAAATCTGACAGAGCCATTATGAACTAACAACTTCATGAACTCAAATGGCTAAATGGATTGAAATTAGAATTTTTGTTGGGGTTGCAGAATTCAAAAAAGAAAATATTAAATAAAATACTTTTACCCCTAATGCTGGAAAATAGCTGGAACTGACCCAAATATTTTGAAGTTACTGGTAACAGGAGTCGATAGTATTTTTTTTAAACTGTTCCCGTCCCGTCATGGTAAGCCAGGTAAAAGGAAATGTTTGTTGGCACACATGAAAGCTTCACATTTAATTACTTTAAGTCAGCCTGGTTGTGGGGTTATTGTAATGCCTGTGTAATTTGCAGTCATCTTAAAAGGAATTTGGCATAAAACCGTTCAACCGTCACAGACCATTGCAGATAAACACCCAAAAAACAACGGAGTGCCTGAAACGTGGTTTCCCTTCCAAATGAATGGAACTTCACCTGAAGGTCTCATTATGCCTCAAGCAGGAGTCCTAAATCCCCATGAATTTTGTGTGAGCGAATGAGACAGTGAATGGCAGAGTGGCCATATTGTAGCAGACCTTTCCCTGAACTCAGTTTCCTCTGCAGGCATGTTCACTAACAGCTGAGGCCAGCAGGGGATCTACCCTGCTGGCCCAGTCATTAGCTCTTCTACAGAATGCTCCAAAAGCTGCTCTGCCAATGGACGCCAAATAACCCAGCCATCAACTCCATCACACACACAAGGAGCTTATATTCATACCATAGTAGATGAACTGCTCCTTTCAACCGTTCAACACCTTGCGTCCTCGTCTGTACAAACACGTTGCATATGACAACATCGGTAGTTTCTTCTCCCATTTATTACAAACACAGTATTCCATTTCCAACAGGGACAAGATCATATAGAAAAAAACAGTTTAAAAATAAAAAAAGCAATAATGTAAAGTTATCATAACAACTATGATAAAGACAATTCATGTTACTTTTAAGAAAGGGGGTTGGGGTACCGTTTTTTTTAAGAATGCTGTAGTCATATGACATGCTGTCCTGTCTTCAGGCTGGATAAGATTAAGAGCTGCACTGCAGTGTCTGTAACTACTGAGGTATTGCTCCTGTGAACTTGTGTTTTTGCATTAAATGCACGGCTGACACGACTAGTACAAGCGCTTACTCCAATTGTCATACACATAGGTAAAAAGTACAGCCTTCAGCGAGTATAAATAATTTGTTACGACTTAAGATGTGTACAACATATTTACAACTAGAGATGTCCATATATCCCAAACAAAGATTGTCACAGTAAATACGGTTCTATTAGAACCTTCACAAAACCCACATTAGACAATGGTATAAAAATAAGTTAAAAATCTGCATAAATATTTTACACAAAACAGTTATAAAATATGCATTTTTTTCTGACAAGTTACACAAAACAGTTTTTACAACATTGGGTATTAAGTATTATTTCAGTTTGATGCTTTAAAAAAACCACATTCATTTAAGTTGTTGATAAACACAAACTTTAGAAAAAAGTGTTGTCAGCGATTACATCACCCTCGGCTACGACAGTCATTTCAGATATACAAAATTCAAAAAGGGAAGAGTAGGAGAACTGCAGCATTGCCAAGTTATACTTCCTTTAAATCGCCACTTCAATCCCCCCGTTCAGCCGAGACAGATGAAGAGCGTCCCATCCCATACAGATAACTTCCTATGAACAAGCTTCTCCTTAAGTATCAAGTCCACAGAGGAGTCCTTACAGGCTGAGCATAAAGACAGGAGAAAGAGACAGAGAGGATGAGACGCTCTCAGTGTGGCATCAGAGAGATCAAGGTTTGAGGAATGGGCTTCATGCTGGGGTTTCTGACATTGAGCCGACGTCCTTTGTCGACACATTACTGTGAATTTTAGAGCTTTTACTTGACTAAACTGCTGAGGTCAATTAAAGAAATAATGAACAAAAACCAAGAATTACCTCGTGCATAAGTGAAAACAGGCGATGCCAAGGGTTGTGGCTCCAAAATGGCCCATTTCCCAATTAATTAGCTTCACAGTACACAGGAACAGTGACACCGTGGGCGATGAGTAATCATCTACAATGAAGTCTCACCACAACGCAGAGCCAGGACCACGGGTAATACTGTGATTGCACAAACATTACCATAACATCAAGGCATCGTCTTCATTTGATCTACTAAATAGCACAAAGACTGTAGTGATTTTTAAAGTGTCCGGTGCTACAGTAACGACATGTAGGATTTATGGTTGAGGCTACAATCAAGAATTCAGCAGCACTCTGTTTTATCTCTATATAAAGACGAACAGAACTATGAACTCTAAAGCTTTGCAGGGATGTTAAAAAAAGATATACTCTTCTTATGCATCAATATAGCTGTTTGTCTTTATATCTGTGTCTACACAAATGCTTCTGTTAATCGAGATGTTTTATTTAGTCATTTATTTTAGTCAATTAGTCAGAAATTCAATAGTTTATAATATTCAAATTATACTTATATATATCATTTGTATAAGGTATATGAAAGTATATGTCTATATCTAGACCATTTAGTGTTTAAACCAAACGAACAGTATGGTGCTGTGTGTGTAGAATCCATTGATGTCTAAGGATATCAAGTTTACATCAATTGACATTCATCTACAGTATATGACACACACACATGTGGAATTGCTTCAGCTTACCTGCGTTTCAGACGTTTCTGAGGAAGTGCTCTAAAAAAGAAAAAGAAAAAAAATAGTGAGGCCATTTGGCAAAGAGACTCTTTGATGTGATCATGTTTTCGAGCTGACTTTTGAGCCACAACATGAAAAACACTGCTGGGAACATAACAATCCGAAGAGGCCACCATTGTCAGTCGCTTTCTGACCATCCCATTTACACATAGAGGTGTTCAAGTACCCTACTATATTAACTGCCACAGGCACCAAGCACCTCATTTGTTGGGGACATTTCATGCATTAGGACAACCTTGACATGGACTGGCTGAGTGCTGACGGTTATATTCACTGTGAAACCAGAGTCCAGCAGCAGCCCCTGCATTTACTGAGCCTTCAGGTCCAATTAAAATCAGCCAGCCTGTCTGCTGATCAGCACACTAGTGAGCCATATATCTCCTGTAAGAAGACCAATCTGTTATTTTGGGCACATTGTTCTGCTTTCAGGGTGCATTTGTAGTCTTTTGTGGTATACTATAAAGAAACCCATTTTTGTCCTCTCAGTGATTTTTTTTTCCCCAAGCCTGCCAGGATTCAAGTTACTGCTTAGATTATATTTTTCAGGAGGTATAGGCTGTGGAGTCACATTTTCTGTGGAGTTAATTTTCTGGTTAAAAAATATATACTGTTATAAGTTCTATTAAGCTCTATTTTTTTATTGCATCACATACTCAAATTAACCTTGTTTTTATTATATTCATAGCTTGAATTTCCCAAAAGATAATATAACTCTTGTATATAATAATCAGGCCTTTATTATTATAGCCAAAATATGCTGACAAATACAATGAAATCTTGTTACAGGAGATGAATGACATTCCTGTCATAACTTGATTTTTTAAACAAATAGTTGCAGCCAGGAGTTGCTGCCCCCTGGTGGAACAAAGTGATAGTGATGCTGCACACGCTGAAAAACAGGTGTGAGGGCAGAGGCAAGCGATTGCAATCACTTTGTTGTGGCACCCATATATTCACACAATTAGTTATTCTAAGGGATAGGTGATATTGGGCATGGGCCATGTGTGTGGCTGAGAGAAAATACGTTATTTAATCAATGTTTGTTTGTGTATCTGTGAATGTGCAAAACGAGGCCAACAGCATCATCATCACTCACCTGTAGATGTTGGGGTCAAGCTGCATGGCTGTGTCGTGCGGTAACTGGGACAAGTGCACCACTTTGGTCTTCAGCCCAGACCTTTCCGTTTCATTCACCCACACGTCAGGTAGTCTGCAAGAGAACACACACACACGTATAGAGAGATGTGGTCAAGGTTTGAGCACAGATGAGAAAGATGGAGAGAAAAGGGGGGATAGAGTGAGGGGAAGGTTGAATGGATCCAGGTGAGAGATGAACAAAGAGCCTCATTGAGTCCAGCACACATGTTAACACCTCCCTCTGAACACCACTGAGTACATTTCCATAAGTAACATGGCCTTGACCAAAGCCTGACACAAATGCACATGGGTGGGTTCACAGATCTGCACACAGACAAACAGGAACAGGGGAGAAGCGTATTGTCTTCCAATGTCAATGATTTAAAAAACAAACGTCTACACCATCTTCAAAAAGGTTTTTGCTCACTGTTAATACATCTTAATAAAACAAACGCGCTGCCAGGGAAAGACTTTGTTTGTGTTGTGTTTTCATGCATGTGAGAGTGTGTTCTTGTGTTTTAGAAATGATCCATCACGAGCTGGTTGTCCTCATTGCAGCAGCAGCAGGTCAAACCCACTGCCCTTCTTTGAAGCCTGCATTACCATGCCTCTAAGGCTGTCAATGTCTAGTATGGACAAAATATCTCCATAATTCTTTTGAAAAAAAAAAAAGAAGCCTGCATGCATATGTGTTTTTGTGTGCTGCAAATGATCCTCGTGAGATCATTTGGAGCATTCGTTTGAAAAAAAGATGCTAGGCACCTTTAAATCAGAACAGCTTGGTTTTTTTCATGTCTTAAAGCTGCAGGGTAGGGACTTGATGTCTTTTGAGTGACAGGCACCAACACACATGTGCACATGGTGTACTGTACGGCTCAGCTGCACCTTACTGTACAGTTTGATCCCCTGTGAAAGAAGGGAGTGTGTGAGAGCACTGGCGTGGCAAGTCGAGGTGCAGAGGAAACAAAGAGCTTAGCGAGTCGAGTGTGCCTCCCCTCCTCCATCAAGCACCCCACCACCCCACCTCCCCACCCCCCTGTCTCCACCCCCAGCATTCCCCCCGTCACTACGTGCGTCATCACAGGAGCCCCCAGAGACGCAAACATACACGCATGCACATACACATTCACACACACACACACACAGACACACACAGACACACACACACACACACACACACACCTTCTGCAGGCAGCCACCCAGCCAAATCACTCATTCACATGCCTAGTCAGCCCATTCAGCGGGACGGGGTGATGTTTGAGCTTTACATGCAGCACATTCAGTACAGTGGAGTGCAGGGTGGAGGTAGAGAACAATAGAGAGGACAAGTGATAGAAAGCAGAGAAATGAAATGAAGAAATAAGAGAAGAGAGAAAGTGGTGAGGGAGGGGGGGAAACATGGCTCATGTTAATGTACAACAACTCGCTTAAACAGTGATTGCAAAACCTTTTATGGCCTGTTTAAGTGCCTGGAGGACGGGTAAACTGCATTGGATAATTTAGTGCAGACTATAAAGTTCAGAAAACCCTCGGTAGTGTACTCATGCTCTACCAATATCCAACCATGCACTCAGTAAAATCCTTCAGGCTATAATAGTTAAACAAACATTCTAACTAAGTGTGACTTGATGGTCACCACTATCACAGATTTCAGTCTAAAATTATGTTAATCCTGCAATGATGGGAACAAACAAGCATGTATTTACAACAAAAACAAAAGAAGAGCTTACTTCACAAGCTTTTATCCTCCATTCAAGACAAATTTAAAAAGCAAACTATACTGCTTAAGAAAATTAAAGCTGACAACGGACGGACAAGTAATCCGACATAGTGTCAAACTGAGTTTAAACCTCAGTAGACTTCAAAAAAAAAAAAAAAAAAAAGTTTGTTCCCCGAAAATAAACTTTTAAAGATTGGGAGAGTGAGGCTTTTTTTCTTAGTTGGTAGAGCACGAGCCGTATGTACAGAGGCCACAATCATTACAATGATTGCTGAATTGACTCCTGGTCTTGACACTTTTTAGTACATGCCATTCTAATTTCCTCCCCACACCTCCTGTCTCTCTATAGCTGTCCTGTAAAGCAACGACAAAAAGGCCAAATTCCTTATTATATGTACATCAGAGTATTATTATAAATACAGATTTGTGTATATTTATGTTTATTTTATTTATTTTTCACCAAGGGCCTCAATAACTAGAGTCTTTCATCTTACCCGTCAACAGAATATGGCAACTGTGAAAGAGTCTTTATACTTGAGTGACAGCAAGGGGTGGGGGATTGTATGAGGGTGGGAACCTGTTCGTGTTAATGTGTGTAATAATGCAAAATTCAATAAAAATAACTGAGGAAAAAAAAGCCCATATAATATTTAGAAAAATAAAAAGGGGAAAGAGGAAACATGGGCGAGAAACATTAGGAAGAGAAAGTCCTAAAATAGATCAATCAAATTAAGAAACTCACCCATGTATGATTATTTATGAAAAATGATTATTTTGACGGCCTGTGATTATGATTATGAATTTAACCCTCAAATTACATTTTTACCTAAGTTTGTCTCTCTGTTAATTTGGGCGAGCAAGGCAAAAGTGTATCCATCCCCTTTAATGGAGCCACAGTAAAAAGAGGAAGTAAAGAAGAGACAAGACAAGAAACAGAGCCATTCAGCCCGTATGTTTAGGTAAGTCTTGAGTAAGTAAGTGTCTTTGGGAAAAGCAAACCTCAAATGACAGAGGAGGACCTGCTGAATGTTAAATATACAGTAAACTCATGTGTGTGTGTGCACACATGTTCCAGTCCAGAGTAACTTTAAACATGTCAGAGTCAGTGTGCTGTGGTACAGATGAGTCATTTTTTTTTTTTATGCTTGTGAGGCACAACCGAGAAACAAACTGGGGGTCAGCATGTTATGCACTCACATACACAAAAGTGTTAACATCAGTCCTTTCCATGCACACTAACATATCCTCAAATATCTCTCCACCCAAAGACCCAATCAAGTCACATTGAGACAAATCAAGACAATTGGATTTTTTTCCAGAGGAGACTCTTATTTGGCCTCTTTAAGATCAAGAAATGTATACTGTGAGTGAGGCCTCTATGAGGGGGACTACAGGGCTATCAGCCAGAGTGAAACCCACTCTTTCAGCCTCGATGGATGGATCAAAGACCTTGAACCTGCCAGGAGCAATAAGCTCATCACAAAACAGCTTGTTAAATCACAAGCATATTAAATGGTTTTATATGTTACTCAGCAGGAATTATTGCAGGAGATCTATTTTCTTATAAACAACATTATCCTGTAAAGTAGAAAACAGGTGATGTAGAGTTTGAGTTCTGGGACTTCAAAGAAGAAAATGCAATCTGAAATGGAAGCATCTTATATGTATTGGTTTACAAGGATTTTATTCCCATGGAGCCATATTTAAAGAATTGGGCTGACATTACATTTTATGAACACAGATAATTGTGCCTCACATGTATCAATGGGTTTTGAATTATCAGTCAATGTAGGTAGTTATGTGAATGCATTGAAGTCTGAAAAAAGAACGAGTGGCCATAGTCTTAGGTTAGCCGTGTGTCTTTCTTAGAAAAATCTTACCTCACAAATACATATTGTAGACCTTTTGAATTTGTATTTTTGTATACCCTTTTGGTGGAACTTTCTAAACTACTTCTGACATTTTAATTCTGTTACCTTCCAGAGTTCTTGCCTTCACTTTTTAAACATCCATTTTTTAAAAGGTGCTATATAAGTAAAGTGTGTCGCTGGCATGTGCGTTTAAACGTTCATGTACTGCTGTTTAATGATCAAAGATCAGAAAGAAACTACATTTAGATGTCACTAACAGACCATTATCTTATTAAAGGATCCTACATCAATGCCCTGATTCTATGATTGTCACCATTTGATGTGATGTATAGTAGATACTAAGACTTGTTTCATGGGGAGGTGTATGAAAAAATGGTGCATGGGTAAAAACAAACAACTGAATATCATGGACCAGCTAACAAAAGGTTTATGAGATACAGCTATGTTGTGCTTGTAGTCTGTCACAACTACTGTGCCAGTGACTCCAGGCGATCACTGTCACTGACAGCGTGTTCTACTGTTTGTTATTCTGAAGCATTCAACAGCATGCAGGGGAATCCATTCAGCCATCCATCAAAGATTAGACGGCAATTATAGTCTTCTCGTTGTCAAACCCCTCCACACACACACACACACACACACACAACAAACACACACACACACACACACATATATAAAGACACACACACACTGCTCAGTGAGCTGCTGGTGGCTCATGTTCAGAATGGTTTGTGTTAATCAGTTACTCATTAACCCAAATGGAGTTAATGAGTGTCAGTCAGAATGTGAATAGCCTGCTCTACCATTAATAAACATGACTTCCCACATTAACATGGCCAATGATTGACTCGGTTACTGAGAACATGCACTTAAACAAACACACGCCCACAGATGAACACATTCACAGTACAGTACTTGATGTTGACGTTGGTGTTGAGGGTCACGACACATGATTGTTGAATAAATGACCATCAGGCTGTGTGTCAGATACTAGGACATTACACAGAGCCAGAGATTAGATATTAACTAGGCTGAAGCGAGACTCACTGCCAACCGTCCATGTCTAAAAATGTTACATTTTGAACAGAGGCTGCTGGCCTGTCAAGCTTTTATTTGATCCTCATGTTGGAGTGATGTCCATGATTCTGTACTAACAGAGAGCTACATGGCATTTAAAGACGGAACATGCTGTCGTCTACTGTTTAGCCTTTCCCATGTATTTGCATTGGTGTAGGGAACGGATTAATCAGTGTGTTTATCTCTTCTAATGTAAGCTGTCAAAGTGGTTGAAAGGTAATGCAAAAAGAGCTGCTTGGTAACATATGCATTAAAAGGTACAAGACAAAAAAAATGACACATACATTTGAAGTGTTATCATCATCACATTGTCATATTCTGTCTGTTGGGAGTTATTACAACTGTGCTCACAGCTTAAGGTAACACTGTACATTTCCTTTACCACCCCTCTATGGATTGGTTCTCTGCATATTAATTACCAGCGCCTGCCAGCCGCGGGGCAAATATATGACTCAGCAGCGTCTCTGATTTCTCCTGCATGGATTAAGCCAAAAGGCCTCTCACTCTCTTTTTTTATCTCTTTCTGTTTAATACTCTCCCTATCACTCACTCTCTGGTTTCCTTCTACCACATTTCTCTCCTCCACAACCATTTTCTTCCCACTCCCATTTCTCACTTTTCTCCACTCTCAGTCGGCTACTTTTTCCCCTCATCCATTCTGCTCCTATCTACGTTTGAGTCACGATATCCATCTCCATTTGTGTCTCTCTGTTTGGAATTAAACGGAGGAGTCTTTCCTGATCACCAAACTTCATCTTTTTCTTACTCCCCCTTTCCCCTCATTATTTCTTTATGCACAGGATTTCACTCCCACATGCTGGGTGGGGTGGGGTGGGGTGTGGAGGGGAGGGGAGAGCAGAGGCGGATCAGAGAGGAGAAAGAAAAGAAGAGGAAGTATGCAAGGATGAAGCTGCAGCAGGTTTATAGAACAAGGTTTTGGCAACGGAAGCTGTCAGCTGAAGTTTACTTCATGATGCATCATCCAAGTTTCTCTGCTGTTTTTTTTAAACCCATCTTTCCCCCTTTGATTTCCAAACTCAAATGTGTCTTCTTTGACCTTATTCTGGTTTCCTCCCTCAACCCTCCTCTTCTTCCTCCCCCCTCCTCCTCTCTCTTTAAACACCTCTTTCCCCTCTGGCTTGCGTCTTCTTATCCCCCACCTGTTTTCACCTTCTTTCCACCTCACTTTCATTCTTCCTCTCTCTCTCTCCTCTCTGATCATCCTCAGAGACTGTGCAGTCAACCCTTTAATGGGGTAGTGGGAGTGTGGTGGAAGCTTCCCCTGAGCTGAAAATCACATCATTCTGGGAAGCTTTTTCTCTCTATGAGAATAACACATTTCATAAGGCACAGTGCAGAACCTGCCTGCACTTCTGCCCAATTGCTTAAATGACCTGGAGCAAAGGAGGGGCCATGGTTTCCCTAAAGTGGGCTGGGAATAGGTACATAGTCAGCAGGGGATGTCGCTCATACCCAATTGACTAAACATGATTTTTACGGGATCCAGAGCCACAGAAAAACAAATGAACAGCTGATTCTGATTCAGTGTTTAGAAGAGAGCTTAGTGCACCTGAAGATGGTACAGAACCAGTGACAGACCACAAATGGGCTGAGGAGGTGAATCATAACACGAGGTGATGATAGTAGCAGATAAATATGCCCACAGATCCCTTTGAAGAGAGACCTTGGGTTTCAAACAGAACTGCTAGCGTGACATGGGCAGAATAAGGATCTTGACCCCTCACACTAAAGGGCTCTCCACACAAACATTACATCAGCCAAGGGAAGGCAGTAACGTTAGATTTATAGGAGGCCCTGACATAAGGGAAGGTCACTATGTTGAGTGCACAACTGGCTGGATAAAATAACCATAAAACTATCACAGTGCAATACACACGGTGCATTAGTGATGTTCACTTGTATGTGCATGCAGCCCTTCTGCTGCTCAAAAAGGAAATGTTTGTGTTTCAGTCCCACCTCTTCACATGGTAAGCATGTGCAGGAGATCGTACTATGTGTTAAGGATATGTCACGTTTTAAAAGCAAGTAATGAAGTCCAAAGTGCTCAGCTGCCATGCATTCAAATCCTATACTGATAAAAAAAATACATATTTAATACTCATTTTTTGTTTTGTTTAAGGATAAGGATGTTTCATGATTTATGACAGTACCTTGCATTCCCTTTTCTCCTTTGAAGTTTTAAGAAAAGATGAAAAATCCAGATTTCCATGAAACAAAAAAAATGCTAAGCTGTTGGATGCTGCAGGGACTGTGATAAAATGTTCAACTGAGTAATACGAGTTCCATCACTGACATTAAATGTGCATATAACGCTGGTTTCTACAAGCAGGTTTCACAATACGTCTAATTTCTTAAATTGTAGCAGTGTGGCGTGAATAAATGTCGTTTTAATCTCTACTTATCGGATCACCTAATTCATGCCGCTACACAGCGTTGTGTTTCATATCAATATATATATATATTAATGTGGCTATAAAAAAGTGTGCTGTAGGGAAAGATTTACTCACATGTCCTCAGGTGTCCAATGTAGGAGGACCTTCACCTTGCCAGATCCCTCTTTCCTTTTGGCAAGAACCTGAACAGAAGAGTAAATAAAACACAAGAAGATTCAAAAAGTGCAAAGAGCCTAATCATTTCACCACCACAGTCTTTGATCAATCAATCAATCCGTTTTATTTGTATAGCACCAATTATAACAAACATTGCACCAAGACAGAGCCCGTCTAGACCGTACCCTTTTGTTCTATTATTTACAAAGACCCAACATTAATCCACCATGAGCTCAGCATTGAGCAACATTTAGCAAAGTAACAGTGGCAAAGACGAACACTAAAAGTATGTTTGACTCTACCGTACTGTACCAACAATTGACGTAGGCATATGTTTCAACCCACATGTTATGGCTGATTTCAAGTTTCAAGAGAGTTATTGATTTTACAAGCATCAGATTAGCAGAAATGTGTTGGTTTGGCTCTGATTGCAGCATCGTCTCATGCCTGTGGAGAGCAGGCTTCAAAGACATGCCCCGGTCCGGGCCCTTCTTTCTAGTGCATAATGAGGCTACATGCTTCAAACATCTCACCGAGTGATACAGTGCCTGATCATTACACTAATAAGCAATGTGAGCCCTCTTAATAATGCATGCAAGAGCGCAGTGAGGTTTCCATTTTCAACAGGATCTCTGACACATTCCCCTGCAACAAACTGTATCCAGGGAATTCAAATCCAGACAAAAGTTCGATAGTATCTGGACTTCACTGAGAAGTGCTTATCGCAGCTGACATTCTTTAGAGACATGGGGGAGCAGCTATCACCAGAACTAAGTCAATGCTCTTCTTGTGGATTCAGTGAGCTCCAGACACAACAAGTTTTTTTTTTCTTCTTTACACCAGTCCTACGGAAACCATCGCCGCACATCATTTTCTGCAAGTTGGTTTTCCATGTTTTTGTGACTCAGCTTCATTTCTCAACCACTGTAGTCAGACAACACAAAGTCAAACTTCAAGGCCTTTTCTTCTTGTGATAATACAGTTGAAAGACATGACCAGATTTCCTGCATAGTTTTACTTTTCATGCATAACATCTCAGCTATCCTGCTGTGTTGGTTGATAGTAAAACGGGTCTGGTATTCGCACAAATATTGTCAGAAAGGAAAAGAAAAAGTTAGAAAAATAACCAGGAGAGTCAAAAATAGCCGCAAATATAACCTCTTGCGTCAATGGGCTCTTTTTTGTAAGGAATGTCTATTTATAGGAGAGGGAATGAGCTCACATGTGAAGAAGCTCTCTTACGCACATGAATATCTGAAATTATTTTTGGGACTCGAGGGACTGGCTGCAGCTTTGATGGAAACTGGTTTGAAGACAGGAGGGAGACTGTTCTCCGGAGACAAGAGACAGAGACCTAGAAATCACTTTCGTCCTCATCTTACAGCTTTTCTTCCTCTTACACTTCAGATGTAAAGCATTTAACAATCTTATTGTTTTCAGGAAACACATCAGTTTTATTTATAACACCGGTCTGACAGTTTGATACATTTTTCAGCTCAGGCCAATTTAGTTTACTTCTGTCTGGCATTAAATAATACATTTGTTTTTTTTTGTATCCATACTTAATACTCTATACGCCATACTAAAAAGAAAGACCCACTTTGCATTTTGCTGTGAATACAGAAGTGGCAAAAAGAAGTCGGCAAATCCACATTTATATTTAGGTATCGAGTTGTAGAGGTTTTTTATGTTGGGTAAGGCGGTGTCTCTGCAAAGTTTTTAGGAAAAAAACAGTTTGGTTACAGTTTCAAAGACATATTCACACTTAGTCTCTTTAGTTTTTCTTGGTCTATGCTTCTCTCCTATAATCTTGTATTGAACCTGTATAGTTTTCCAAATTGAGGATATGTGGGAACACACGGGTGTTGGGTTTTGTTGCATACTATAAAGATAAAAATAAAGGAACCCTTTTTTTTTTTTTTTTTTTTTAAGTGTACACTTTGTCTTGTATTTGCCCTTTAATAAAAAAAATATGGGGGGGAAATAAAACTGTTAATTATGAGTGTTATTTTTTTTAACGCATTTTTAACGTTGTTTAAATAATTAAAACATTGAACTTGTTGTAAATCTGGTTTCTGTTGACGTCATTTTTGTAACTTGAATTCACGTTTGCCGACTCAGGTCAGCTGACCTCATTTGCTCCCGACTCTCCATCGATATGAGACTTCTGATGCTGTTATCCCGCTTTACAGCTAACACATCTGCATCATGTGTAATGCCGGCCACGGAGGGAAGAGAAAGGAAGTCCGGTTTCTACTCAGCTTGTCATTTGCTATAGTAGCCTAGAAACAGTGAATTAAAGGTCCTGATTGGTCAAATGAGGGGGAAATGGTGAGGGGGAAGGTCAGAGAGTACATGAATGAGTACAGAGAATACAGCTGAAATTTTGACTTACATTTTGAATGAATCCAGGACCTTTAAGGATGTAATGTGTTCGGATTAAATGATTTTACTGGATTGTGATCGTGGTGACCCTTGCTGATGCAGATGGATTGTTTTGGAATACACCAGCAGGTTAATCTGTGCACTTCGACATAATATAAATGTTTTTCTTTCTAATCAGCCTCTTTTCAAGTCTGCATGAGGTTAGAGATAGCAGCAGCAGTAACAGCTTAGCATCTGGATGAAAAGGAGGGATCTCTAAAGAGCAGACATTGCGCTTGGATTTAAAATGATTCTATTTAAAGACGGCCACAAAAATCAAACAAGTAGCAAGTAACTACTCAGCTCCAACTACTGAACATTTGACTATTTCACGTACTCTCATGTTGTGTGGAGAAGCTCCCTTTGTTTGCCTGCCTGCACTGTGCTTTTAGCCTGTTTCTATAGACACACATACCCAAAAATAAAAGCCAGAAAGCGTAACATTATCTCTCACTAATTCATTTGAAAACCATGATCCATGCTTCCAAAATCAGGTCACGCTCACAATACAATATTTTTTTTTTCTATTATTAAAAGAGTTCGAATTTATATTTAAGACCTCTCTGTGATGTTTCCAAGTCTCGCAGACAATTAGTCTCACCTCATAAATTAGCATTGTCATTGCATTCTGTTCTTATTTATCTGGCTGGGCTTTTATCAGCTAGCTTTCCATTGGGGCTTGGCTGAACAGCGCTGCTCTATGATAACTCCCACACGGAGGAGAGGAGACAACAGCAGGGCCAGCATTAGCCTGAATCCTGTGCGGGCTCTACAATAAGTATCTCAATCCTTGCAGCTAAGACGCACTACACCAGCGGCTGCTTTATTGCCCTTTTAATAAAATAAAACAAAATAAAAAAGCATGTTAACCCATGACCTTAGGCCTCTCACAGCACCGGGCTAATAATCACAAGCCCAGGCTACACCTAAAGAGGCCATGACCATGTGAAGGCTGAAGAAGAAGGGATGAGTTTGTGTTTAAGCAGCATGAAGTGATTAGTGAGCTGAGTGGTTTGTTGATGGTAGTCGTGCTTTAAGGGACAGTCCTAATCCTTTATAGAGCTGAGAGAGGGAGGTAATATATCGACATGGAGGGAGGGAGAGTGTCGGAAACAGGGAGTGAACAGTGGAAATTAGTGTGGCTCCAAAACAAGGCAGTGAAAACGACAGACTCACAGCCAGGGGAGGGCAGGCTTGCTAAAACTGGGTGCCTGTCTCGTGTCAGGGGGTCAGGCTGCGGATGACGCAGATTGGCAGAATAACAAAAATATCCCATCATAAACATTCCTGAGTAGCTCTCGTGTATTAGAAGGCCCACCAGCCAAACTCCACAGAACCCCCACGGCTATGCTCCATCGCCCCGGGCCTGGGAGGGTCCGCTGGGGACTGGGGTTTGACGTAGCGCCGCAATCCTTCTCCACCACAACCCTCCAGGGGTTAGAGAGAAGGAGAATGCATGCCAAACTGGTCAGATCTCCATCCGATTTGAAGACCCTGACCTTCACTTAACCCCCCCCCCCTCCTCCTCCTTACTTGTCCTTTCTCTTAAAGTTTTTGTTTCTCTCCATTTGTTACTCACCCTCCCCTGGCTGTCTCTCACTCCTTCTCAGTCGCGTTCCAAATATGTGGTTACCTCCCTTAACCTCTTCCCAAGCTCTATCTGCATCTTTTTTTTCTTCAGCTTTTCTTTTAAAATTCTTGGCTGCTGGTGAGCAGTTGAGGTTTTACAGGAGCAGAGCAGAGCTGAAGAGCAGACCATTACTATAGTGAGGATAGCACTGTTGTCAACAAGGTTTTTTTTTGTTTGTTGTTAATCTGATTTGAGTGCTGATTGTTAAACTGCATTTCCATTGTCTTGTTTTATCCATCTAGCAGGCTCATATGCTAATGTCAAGTGACAAGTGTGCCTACCTTCCCTTCATTGGCTAGCACTACCTAGTAATTGCTGTGCATGTTGAAAATGACATGCTCACTTAAAAAGCCAACACAGCTTTTTCCTGTAGGCCCACATGGTTGTTGGTGCTGTCAGCTGAGAAGTAATTTAGTTGTTGCCCCTGGGCGATGGATAATATTTCATTGAAACAGTTTCACAGTCCCCACCATTGTGTGTTTAGTGTCATGCCAGCACGAGTGAATTGGAGTGTCAATTGATGGTCACTGCTAAGACAGCTTTGTGGTTGACCAAAAGCTTCTGGTGAAAAAAGAACAGAGTTTCTGCAGTTTGAAATTATTTTTACGATTCAGTCGTGGCAGCGTGTTCCAAACAAATCTTTTTCATAAAGCTCTTCAATCCACAGAAATATAAAAGGAACTGCATGGCTTACATATAACCTTAGATATTACTTTATTTACTGCAAATCATGTAAAAAATGTGAATACTGTGACAACTCACATCCATGTCTAAGAGACACTAATGCAAACATGCAGTTCTAATTTATACTGATATTAAACTCTAATAAATACTTCAAAAGCCATGAAGTGTTATCTCGTGTAACTCTGCACACAATGTCCCTTTTCTTTACTTTATGTAACTTTTAAAACAAACTCTAATTACTGGGTATTCTTTCTCCATGTTTTAAGAAGAAAACATAATTTCCATTTTAAACTGTATAATGACGCATACTTATTATACCCTCCTACTTGTGCGAGCATGTTTGTGGCTTCAAATTAGGACTGTATCCAAGTGCTTTGACAAGAAGGTCCCCCAGGAGAGGTTTCCATTTTCATAACAGGGTAGAACATGCAGTCTTCTCGGAGCAGTATACCAATTGTTTCTGCGAGGTTAACTAGCGGCTGCATAGTACAGTAGCATAGCGCATTAAAGATATAATCTAAATATAGGTTATCTCAGTAGGTGGGGAAACCAAATAGTTAATTCTGTAGTGTAGGAAACATTATACAGGTCAAAGTGATTGAGAACTGAACACTGTAAACATTCTCACTGTCACTGACTTGACTGACAGTATTGTTCCTTTTAAGAATAATGAGACTTTGCTTAAAAAAAAACTAAATGTGAACGTTTGTGTTTCTTCATTAATGTGCAGAATGTTACAGAAGGGACAGCAAGACAGCATACGTTGACCCTTTTCCCCTGACACCATGTAGTGTCAGGTTTTTTGTTTTTGTTTTTTACAGGATTGAGAGTGCCCCCTAGTGGAAGAATGCCAAAAAAGCAGTCAGTGAAAAAAAACACTGTAATTTACACAGTTCACAAGAAAAATGTAATAAAAGATAAAGACTGCTGAAGATTTCATTCATCAACTATATGAACAAATTGTCAGCAGGATGGAGAAGTGGAATCTTGCACTGGAAAATAGTTATTTTAAGTGTTAATATTTGCCCTCAATAGTGATGTGCAAATGCATCATAGAGCTCATTAAAATGTGCTTTGCACTGGGCTCAAAGTGGACTGAGCAACATACACAAAAACAAGCCAATTGTCTTTCCCAGGAAGCCTGATTCAGAGAAAAACAACATTAAGCCTTAGGGGCGATTCACAAGGTTCACTTCAAGTGCACTGAAGAAAAAAAACATGCATGGATTCTCAAATAACGGCTCATTCATGCCCCCTGTTGTCCAGAAAGAATATTACTAACATTTTAAATTACTTGTCAGATAGATGGACTTTTTCTTGTACATTAGAGAGAACACATATCTATTAATGTCATTTGCCTGCTTGACATCTGGCTGTGTCAAGTGTCTCATAGTGTAGGAATACTGCTAACACAAATCAAAGAACTTTCCATGAATAGGTTTATAAAGTAAATATGTTTTTAAGCATAGTCTTCACAAAAACAGGATAGTTTGAGAATCTGTGATGAAGTATTTTTTTTTTAACTGAAGTAACTGTTTTTAATTTTTTTTCTTGTGTCCATGTTAGTTTGAACAATAAAACAAATAAACCTACTGTATCTAATCAGTTTTCATACTAATGCCTGGCTTAAATCATTTTCTGTTGTACATTCACCTTTAAAAGAAGATATCCTTTATTAATCCCTGGAGGGGAAGTGTTACACTCTGTTGTTGGAACACACACACGCGCACAAACAGGATCCCATATGGACATGCACTAATAGAGAGATGTCAGAGTGAGGGGGCTGCCCACAGCGGGCGTTCCTGAGTGGGTGGGGAAGTCAAGTGCCTTGCTAAAGGACACATCAGCAGTGCTCAGGAAGTTAAGTGGCGCCTCTCCAGCTACCAGCCTTTTTTTTTCAGACTTGTCCCCACTAAGTCCCTGCAGACTGAGGTGCTGCCGCCCCATGCATACTGCAGGAAGTTCAATGCTGATCCAGTAGCAGGGATCAACATGATTTCTTATCACCAACATTTTGCACGGAGCCGACCATAAAGCAGAGAAACACATCCTTCAATAAAAAGAGAACGCTTCCCTCAACCACTCTCGCTCTCCTCAGCTACTTGTTGTGGTTCCTTTAATTGGAAACAGGTTGTCAGAAAAAAAACGCTAATTGACTAACAAAGTGAGTGGAGCAACACAAACTCACCGTGCTGTTGAAGACCACACTGTGGCCGTTCCCCACACTTTCTATGTGGGTGGAGACGTTGAGACAGATTGCCCTGTGCCGGATAGCGTCCATGGTTTGGGCATCGAAGAAGTCATGAGGCTTTGCTGGAAGGGGGAGAAGGACAGACTCACATGAGGCCAGACTCAGAGTCACATAAACATCACACCAGGGCTTCTACTCTACAAGTATATCATGGCTTTTCAAAGTCAAGCCAACTAACCGCAACTATGTCACTATCATCCCCTGACTGATAAAAGCTTTTTGTGGATTTTAAACGTGAACTTGGATCAATAAAACACCTACAAATACATCTGCAAGAAACGTATCCACAAGTATGAGATTAAAGCTTCAGGGAAAACTTGTAAGAAGTAATCACTAGTGAGTTTTCTTTGGGTTAAACAACCAAACCAGCAGAAATATGATAATCTCTCTTTTATTATCGGATAAAAAAAAAAAAGCTAACCAAAAAATGTGCCAGCAACTGTTGCAACTTGTATGAACCCGTAAGTGTTAGGAGTGGCATGTGTACATGTGCACAGTGTGCATGCGCCTGCGATTGTAGGAGTGAGTGTGTGTGCGTGCGTGCGTGTGTGTATGGATACGTAAGCAGACGCTTGGGTGAACTGTAGCACGGATAAGCTAAATGTTTTTTTGCACATTTGTAATTACTGTTTTTATATTGTTTTCGATGTATTGTCTATGCAGCAATTTCCCAGCATCCGAGACAAATTTCTCCCGAGGGAGACGAATAAAAAAAACCTTGACCTTACATCTGAAACAATCAATAGAATCTGGTTAAAATAACTTTCATGTTTAGCCATTATTTTCCAAGCATTTAACTCTGAAAGAACTTGCAGATAACTTGTGTATTTCCATACAACTTGATGCTTTTGGTTGGTTTGTCAGATTACAGAGTTATTGACAAACATTCTCTTCTTCAAGGCAAACAATATCCTTCTCGCATTTTCTTGTCTTTTTTAAATGTATTTTCTCACATCATGTCTCATGAATAAAAAGTAGTGCTGTCAAATGATTCATTTGTTAAGTTGCGCTCAATCACTGAATTTCAATAGATAAACGCGATCAATCACATTTTTGATTAATTGCATGTATAATGGTCATTGCATGCATTTTTTAATTCAATATTAACAATGTGAAGCAATTCTTACCATTGTCTTAATTTGGGAATCAAATTAATGCAATCTTGTGTACTTTATGATCTTTATTATTTAAAAAACGTGCTGCACTGCTACACCAGTGTTGTCTGAAACCATGACTTAGAGGCAGCTTCAGAGTGCTTATTCTGTGAAATACAGTGTAAATTTTTATCTGAAAGGATAACACTGTAAGACATCAATATGTAAGAGTGCATGTACAGAATGATTCATTGACGCCCAATGATCCCGGTTTAATGCGACCTGGAGTTCCAGTTTATTTGCTTTCTCTGTGTAAATTAACATTAATGATTAAACTGAGATACCCTCAAGAAACGGTTTTGTTATGCTTTTATTTTGTGTTTTTACTGTCCTAAGCTAAGGTGACTCGGATTTAAAGAGAAAAAACTGCTTTTATTTTGAAAGATATTTGGACAGGTGTTGCAGATTAGCATTTTGCTATAAACTCTTAAGAGCAGTGCATTTTGGACTTGTTCATGGTTAAATGTTAGAGCACCAATGTTTTCCTGTGTCCATTTTAAATAAACAAAGAAATAAATGATCAGGAGCACAGCACTAAGCAACATTTGACTAATTACAGTGTCAAGGAAAAACAGAAAAATACTATAAGACTACAGAGCAAAGAGTAGTGGGTTTGAAATTCAGAGTATTGCCATGGAGAGAATCCATCTGTGTAGCTGACACAAGCCTATGCACCTGTGTGTGTGTGTGTGTGTGTGTGTGTGTGTGTGTGTGTGTGTGTGTGTGTGTGTGTGTGTGTGTGTGTTCCAGCTCTAGCTTCTCCAACAAAGAGATGTTGGAACTTGTTGAGAGAAAGCACGAAACATTTGACAAGGGGTTAGTTTGTGTGTCTGTTAGGTACGTACGTAGTGAGCACCTGCGTTTGTTCTTGAGCTTCCTCCTCTTATTGAGACTGGCCTTGGAGGGTGACTCCTCCTTGAGTTTGGCTTGGCCCGACATTTTGGAGGAGCTCTGCTGGCTGAAGTGGCTGGGGACATGGCGAGCTAACCCTCCTTGGGAAGCAAAGCTGGCGTTGCAACCTCCAACCACACACTAAAGCGAAGCACAACAACAAAAGGAAACTTTGTTTATTTGCCATATGGGGACACACTGTGAGAGAAGTTACTGAGGAATTCAATTTAAGTCAATAGTACTTTAGAGCAGGTCCTGTGAATCAGAGAGATAAGATGATGGATTGGGCAAGATGGTGATACTACAACTTTTACCCATGGAACAACTCTTATCAGACACCAAAGTTCTCTGATCATTACAACTTTGTGCATTTGAGTTGATTTCTTTTTACCTTGAAGGGTTTATCTCCACTGTGGGTTAACATGTGTCGCTGAAGCCAACTTTGACTGGTGGACGGTGTGTTATACACCTTACAACCCTTCCATAGACACACAAAAACCTGAGGGATAAAGAGAAACAGTTATAAAGAGTGAAGAGGACGTGTATGGATGCAAACTGGGAAACATACGTAACAGAACATAATGTTGCACAGTGAAACAACAAGGGAGAGGATATATTTTTGGCAAAGACAGTTTGGAGCAGGATTGACAAAAAGACAAAAACAGATGTTCTCTTATTATATATGTTGCACTGACTTGTCCTAACTTTGACTCTGTGGAGTCTGGAGACTCTTTAACGTAGCCTACAGACTGTAGATCCACCAAAGTGTTTCAAGTCAAGAAAGTGGAAAAATTTCATAATCACATATCATGATCGCAGGTTATTCATCTTCATCATTTTGTTTGTTTTTTCCCCCCTTTATTTTAACTGTGCATGCAGAATGAGTGTATGAGTGTGTGGCACATTACAGTTTATGAAAACCACACAACCATCACGATACAACAAGTGGCCTCTGAAGCAATAACCAATAATTGGATTCCAAATAATTATATTTCCGCATTCAAAGATAGGTTCGAAAATTCTCAATATTCATCCAAATCCCATTTTTTGTAGCTATAGTTTTTTGTTTTGTTTTCAAACATCCTTTTTTTTTTTTTTTTTTTTACTGAAAACATCATCAAAAACAGTGTCTCCTTAAAGTCAGATACTCCACAAAATGCACAGTGAACAATGGGACTATTTCTACGGGAGAAAGTAGTTAGAATAAGTTGATGCTGCCCACATTAATACTGAATAGCTGCATGTAGTCCAGTAACACTTAACCCCTCAATTCTGCCTCGAGTGTTCACTTTCAAATAAACAGCAAAAAAAAAAAAAAAAAGGCTTGATGATTTATATGTGTCCTGTCAGAAAGACTTAAGGAGATCAACACAAAGCTTTTATCAAAGTTTAAAAAGTTTACTGACCCCTCCTCTCTGCCCATCAACGTGGATCCCTCTGATGTGCTCTGCGAGGTCAGGACTGGAGTTGTAGCACTGTGGACAGAGGTCCCAGCAGCAGGCGTAAGCCACTGTTTTCGACCCGGAAGAGCTGGGAATGCTCTGCCCGTTCATCATAGCAGGGGTGGAGCGCCCGCTGGATACCGTGCTCTCCATCTCCATCAGGGTACTGCTGATACTGTAAGGACAGAGAGAGTGGGGCGGAAGGAAGAATTGAGTCCCACTAATAACAAAAAAAAAAAATAAATAGGATGTTGTTAAAGCCATAAAGTCTATCTTCACAGCTTTGCACAGTCATGAAGAACAGGTGCAGACACATTAAGGAGGCTCTGTGCGTGAAAGCCTTCGGGCTGAAGCTGATTTTCCACGCATACCACTTTAATCACTCGTGCCAAATCAATTATATCTTTGTGTTTAATGATTCTGGCACTATGTTGTAAACGTGGCGTGCTTTCAGCATAAATAAAGGGTTCATAGGCAAAAGTTTACTTATCACTGATTCATCTAGAAACATTTAATTTATCCCTTTTTCAACAGAGGTTATTTTTGCTCTAGTTTTAAACGTGATAATAACAGAATAATATTTCAATAAGTGTCATTTTCCCACCATTTGTATGGCATCCCTCCAGTGAGTAGGCCTATTTGCATGTTAATTTGTGTCATGTAAGTTGAAGGCAGGGATTCACTGTACAAGAACCTGCTAATTGTACAAACTTGAGAAAAGTCCAATAGGTCAGTGGTCTGAGTGTTTGGGGAGACCTTCTGTCAGCAATAAACAGCTGACTGTCAGTCTTGTGGGTTTTTAAAAGCTGCATTTTTTACATCTGTTTATGACTTGAAGCAGTGTTTGTATAGATATAAATATTAAACCACATTACTTTCAATTATTCCCAAACAGAATGTGTCAGCAGCACCAATTATTGAAAGCAGCAGATACTTGAACTTGATGTCAAATAGTTGCTCATTTCATATAATTCTCTACCTTTTATGATGATTTCAATCATAACTTTACCAGTTTTATTATGTTGCACATTTTTTAAGCAGGGAATAAAGCAGGGACATTTTTTTTAAAAGTAAAAACACAAGACGATTCTGAAGCTGGAGTTGCATTTATAACCATGTTAGGCACTTTAAATGAAAAGTCAGAGTACCTATGTGTCTTACAACATGCCTGAATGTGTGAGATGACTTCATTAGTGGTTTGTATAAAAAAAGAAGCTTTCAGTGTTAGTAAGGCCTGTTAACAACAACAACAAAAAAAACCTAATTACTTGTGATTTCATGCTCGTTCAAAAGGTGGGATGGAGAGACAACACCTCATAGTAATCTGCCATTTTCCCCAATTTACCTGTCTTCCGAGTCCATACGACTCAGCGGTTCCCCATCCGAGGATGATATCTCCACGCTCGGCCGCCTCTTGTCGCCCAGCTCCCCGTCCCCTCCACCGGTGGGTTTCTTCACATCCTCACAAACTGTTTTACTCTTCTCGCATTCCGTCCCCGAACACCGACTGTCCTCTCCTGGTTCCTCCTTCGCTTCTTTAACGGCGGTGTTGTTGTTGGAAGGTTCGGTTATGCAGTCCCCCTCGCTTTCCTGGGATTCTGGCTCCGGTTCTAGCTCCCGGTCTTCCGCAGCGGCTGTCGCCTCCGGCTCGACCGGCAGAGCCCCGCTGTCCGTCTCAACCGCCTCGCTGGCGGCCTTGTCTGCAGCTGCAGCGGGCTTCTCTTCACCGGCCTCCGCGTCCGCCTCTTCCATTTTCGGTTCTACCCTACTGCCTGATGGCTTCTCTGTTTCCGGTTCGGTGAGGCCCTCTTCTTTTTCTTCACTACCCACTGCCCTTTCTTCGTTGCCCTCGTTTTTCACGACTGGCGGTGCGTCACTCTCAGCCGGCAGAGCGGGTGTTTCTTCCGTCGCCGCAGCAGCCATTTCAGCGGCGTAACCGACGCACCGTGGGACACTTTCGGTATTAAAATTCTACCGTTGCACAGTCAGACGTTTCACTGCAGAAGAAGGGCGTGGTCAATCACACTGTCTGCTCTCTGATTGGTCAGGGGCGGCACGATGAGGAGGAAAAACCTCTGATGTTGGTATTTTAACTTTCCATGTGGATCTGAATTCAGAAATCACAAGTCGTCTTTCACCGAGAAGTCAGAGTTTACAACGAAGTTACTGTCATTTTAAAATAAAACTATATTTGCCTGATAGTCTTGCATAGTAGAATGTAATGGCAGAATATGCATTTTGTTTTTTTATGTTTATAAATGACGTTTTCATAATTTTACCAAAGATTTTAAAGTTATTTCAAGCTATTCATGAGGATAACTTTGTGTTGAGTTTAATTAGTGTTTGACAAACCGTCTTTACATGGCATTGAATGAGCTACACTAAACTTTTCTCTTTTAATACAATCTTCCCACACAATAAAATTAAAGTATTCTCTACAATCCTCACCCATCAAGATTAACATTTACCTGGCATTACCTTTTCAACTGAGTAATGGTCCTATGCTGATTTTAGGAGATTGTTTGGAGTGTATTTTAGAAGAGTATTGCATCACTGTAAGGTGACATGATGTATAATAAGAGTTATTAATCAGGCATTTTGACTGATGTGCTGGCACAGGCTGAAAGTCAATCTCTCTCATGCTGTCATGTCACTCTTGACATAAAAGCAAGTATTTTTTGTTTGTTTTTAGAGGAAATACTTTGGTTGAACACAACTTTTGAGTATGCTTTTTTACCCTCCTGTATTTGTTGTGTAGCAAGAATATGTTGTGTTTTATACTTTGTCAAATAAATGGAAACTGGAACTTTGTCCAAAGTGACATATCAAGCAAGGACCTAGAAAGAAGGAAACATCACTAGTGCCAATGAACAACTTAAAGTCCGACACAGATGGTGACAGGCAGAGAGCAGAGACAAAGCAGTTTTTTTTTTGTCTTGTGCTGTCTACACATTCAAGAGCCTAAGGAAATCGCCAACGTTGCTGCAGCAGAAAGGCCACAAGAGGGAGCCATCCTGTTATCTTTAAACGAGCTTAAACCTCAACCCAATGAGACCATTCCACAGTTACCTTTATCTGTATCCTACAAGTCTCTGATGAGACTTACAAATTAGTCAAATGGTTCTTTTATAGCATACATTCTAAGCTTCTTTCTAAAATAATGAATGCAGTAACTAGTTCATATTCACATTTTTTTTAAAGCAATGTGTAGATGTACATTATTGATTACTACAGGACCAACTACAGCTGGCTATAAGGGTGGTACAACACAAAAAGAAACAAAAACATTTTATAAAGAACAGCAACATTTATTTAACATGATATAAAACAGATGGAATATGAACATTTGCAAATCAAATCTAGTATGTAACCATTAAGATGGATACATATTCCCATCCTGTTATACCATGTACAGTATATACACAGTTAACCTCTAATAATTACACTTTTTACACACAGGAAAAAAAAAAATATTACTCCTGGATCCACAAACATTTAAATTGTATTGCTTTTTACATGTGCTAATCTTCGTTTTAGTTCCAAGACATCAAACCAACATTTCATAAAATAGAACCAAAGTCTGCTTTGTTTCCTTCTCTTTGTTTAAATATATATCTCAGCAATAAAAAAAGACAGTATAGAGAGACTGAAGGCTGAACATTCACATATTTGTCGGCAACAATGCGACAGGTACTGCAAAACATCCTTTTTTAAACAACAACCCAGGAAAAGGAGAAATTACAAATAGTCTTCTCTATAATCAGTCTGCAGTAATGAAATGCCCCCCCCCCCCTTTCATCATAATAGATCATCTATATCTCTTTATACTAATCTTTCGCATAGACAAATGTTTCATACAGTAGATAAATATGACAGGCTAGTTAATGACAGATGTCTGAAAAACTAATTAGGTGACTTATTAAAAGATTTGAGGGAAATAAAATGATGTAAAAAGTTCTCATTCCTTATGGGATAGGTGGTGAAAAAGAGGCCTTATGTAACAAGCCTTTAGTCTAACTTCAGATTTCAGTCTTTTTGCCTCATATCTATGTACAGTTGACCCACGTTTAAACAAGAACCTAATAAAACCATATAAATAATGAAAAACAACCTTAAAAGTCTTGTAAAAAATGAAAATGGAACCGCAATTATAACAGTATCAAAGCTGCATTGCCTCTCTAGGTTGAGGAAAGTGGAGTGCCCAAAAGGCGAGAACAACAGAAACTGTCACACAAAATGTTTTTGGTGGCATAGGAGCTTAAGACGTCACAGTGGGAGTATAGAAGTCAGAGGTTAAGACCCCAGAGTTCAGAATAGGCAGTTTCTCTCTCTGTAGGCAGTAGCCTTGTGCTGATGTTCTTAGAAAGTCTTCTGAAGCATCTTTATACCTCCAAGGCTTCTTCCTTCATGTGTAGGTTTTTACTGAGGCCAGAGCCTGTGCTGCAGAAAGAGAAAGGGAGATTTTCAAATGTGGACTCAGTTCTATTGCAAGTGGGCCACATTTACTAGATACACCAGTGCAGTCTGTTTCATTCTACATAACAGCTGTTAAGTCTACTTAGATGATGCCTATACTGTTCAGTGTGAGCATGCAAGGCATCGGCAAACACAGAGATGCAACATAAAGGAGACTGAATGTGAATGACCAGCTTCTTATTCATCTTAACAACTTTGCTCTATACCATTAGCTACATCATTTCTTGGTGGTTACAATCAACAACATTTGCCATAATATCCAAGTCACAATTGTGAATAATGTAAACTGGTAAAGTTAGTTAACCAAATAATATATCCTCTGAGATATTATTTTGGTAGCAATGACTTAGCAAGCGGGAAAATTGCTGTGTAATTCTAAGTGATAAGGATGTGTGACTCGTAATCTAGCAAATCAGCCTTTGAGGAATAGGACTTTTGATGCTTCCAATCAGTGTTTTGCTCCATTTGCCAGCTAGCAATTTGTATACCAAACTAAGGATCCCCGAGATCATAATCAGAATATGTTCTTTCATTGCCAAATACACATTTAATCACATTAAAGGAATCTGACTTGGTGTTTTGGAGTCTAAACAATTAGCAAAGACATAAAGCAAAAATAGTAAGATGCATCATTCATGGTTGACCTTGAAGTTGGTCATACTCATTTGCCAGATGGGCTTCACTAGATCAAACTTTTTGTGCTTTGTGATTGACTGTTTTCTAATATTCTGCCCCCCTCATGTATGTAAACTGAAATAGCCCCGTTTGAGAAGCACATTCAATCTCTTACCTCCATCAGTGTGTGAATGGGTAGGTGTGACCGGCATTGTTAAAGCGCTTTGAATAGTCAGAAGACTGTGAAAAGCGCTATAGAAGCTCAAGTCTATTTACCTCAGTAATAAGCATAATTTAATGTACTCAAGAGTTAGAGCTAAGTTTTTGTTTTGTATTGCTTGAGATTGTTTTGGTGTACCTTATACATTGGGCACTGGTTGTTTGTTACGGCCATTTGACATTGACATTTGTTCCACAGACTACACGCACTACCACAATACATTAAAAATGGTGGCTCTACAGCAAACTACAAAACATGACTTAAGCCTGGTTTATACTTCTGCATCCAACCTACGCCGTTGTGTCTGCGTAGTTTTGCAGGTCCTCCGCCTACTAACACCAAATGACAGTGCCATTTCTGTGCTAGTGATATCGAAAGTATTTGGTTCTGCCACATTCTCTGATTATATGTGTAAAGGAAACCATGGCGACCACAACTGAGAGTATTATGTTTGAGTCAGAACTGATATGAAGCAGCAGTGAATATTGAGCAGCAGTTGATTATACTGTAATTATTGCAAAGAAGAAAAGAGAGGAGACATCGCAGGAGATGGAATGGAATGGATGGAATGTACAACTCAATAGCATTGTTAGCTCGGGCTACTAGTTAGCCTATGTTAAACGCACGGAGGTTCACGATGCAAAGAAAATATATTTATTCCTTGTAATAATTAGACTCGATATCTCAATGTTTTACAAGTGGTGCAAAAATGTAGACCAATCACTGTCTGCGTTGTTTCCATGCTTAGTTAAATTTTTGATGTGGTGGACATCAGGCGCATGTGTGTAGGTTTTTGCAAAGGTACATGGCTACGCGAACCTATGGCGAATGCTACCGAGTAGATTTGACGCAGAAGTATAAGTCAGGCAGCATGCTGACGTGCTTTTCCTCCCCAAAGACAACATTAAACACTTATAAACACTGAGTATGGACAAAACAGATGAATGCCCTTACTGGTGCAACTACACACACATGAAGTGAGACCCATCAGTGAGTTGAGGGGGTGTGTTAGGAGACTGTGGAAGGGGTGGGGGAGAAGACGACAGGCTTTTCACTGCAATGAAACAGAGCAACATGTTGAACAAACAAGCAGGCGCACATTAAACAACACAAAATGAATCCAATAAGCAGCTAATGACTAAACAGCCAAACAACACAAAAAATAATGACAGGAGCCAATGAATTTAATGAATAACTTAATATAATGATAAATGACTGAACTGCAGTTTCATAAACCGACATTAAAAAGTAGTGACCTGTAAGAACAAGGCTCACCCTCTTCTCTCCTAAGACATACCTGCTACCAGCTTGCTGCGTTTGGAGGCCTCTGCTGCCAACTCGTACGAGATATTAATCATCTTCTCTTTCTCCTGTACGGTGACCTCGTCCACGGTATCCTCCTCTGGGCTTAGAGCCATACCAGGCAGAACATTCTGCATGCTGGGAGAAAATACAAATACAACATGTTGTCTTTAAAAACACATGTATAACTTTTTAACTCTAACAATACCAATCAGGTTCCATAAGCAGAAAATATCACAGATGATGATTTCTACTTTAAATGCACTCATGAATCAGAGGCAATTAAAGAGATGTAAACGTATATATTTTATAAATCCCTCGTCTTTTCCAAAAGACAAACAATCTGAACATGAGGGCATGGGTTTGATTGTTATTATGTAGGTCTAAATAATACTATGAATTAAGTGAGAGTTTGAAACATTTTTTGTCTTTTTATTTAATAAAGAAAATGATTGATGAAAAGGGATGTTTCCCTGTTTGTCTTTTGGTGATGACCATCACAAGAGACTCCTCACAATCACTTTCATTTTAGTTTTTACAAATATATATATATATATTTTTAAATACATTTCACAGAATAAAATGTGCCTCTTCATGCGTCAGCCTTGCCTAGCAGTCTCACATTGCTTTAAGAGGTACCTCCACTGCAGTCCATTTCAAATGATGTGGAACACTATGAATGGTTTATAAACATGACCCACTGCAATACTTTTAGGCAATTAGAGTCAGACGGAAACATTTTAAGGATTTAGACGTCCAAGAAAAGTACATTGGAATGGTTGGGGATCTGAATGGGCAGATTGTAAACAAGGTTTCAGAATAAAATAAAACCAATAAACCTAGGACAGACAAGACATGTTTTAAAACAAATTAAAGGAGGCTTATATTTAGATTAAAATGCCACCCATGCCAAGAGCTTTTTTATGTGCAAATCTAAAGCACTGATCAGCACGCAGGCTATAAGAGGAACGATCAATACCCAGCATCAAGGGTCTAAGCAGAACTGCCGATGTAAATAAAACATTACTAGTACAGACAGATTATGACGGTTTGTTTACCTGTTTTTGGCTATGAGAGCTTTGATGCGGTCAACTTTCCTCTGCTTATCAGCCTCCTGCTCAGGGCTCAGAGGTTCTTCCGGGTCAGACTCTACATAACGCTCAGGAATCAGCACTTTGTCTGGCACTGCGAGCTGAAAACACAATACAAAGTGACAGAGACTTTATATAGGCTCTTTCAAACAAATACATCGATCACTATGAGATTTCCTTCATAAAAATCATATCTATAAAGAAATATAAAATCAGAACGAAATCCACAGGAAGGTGTAGATTGATAAATCAGCTGTTACAATGTTAGTCCTCTCAGTTTGTTGAGACAGAGCCGACTGCTGGTCCTTACCTCTCGGTCCATGTTTAATATATCAGCCTGAGAGGCTTCTTTGAGACGGGCGATCTCCTCTGCGGGCGTCTCCTGCTCCCTCACCACCTCCTGCTGCCTGAGGGAGTCCTCCAGCTCCTGAATGTCAAAGCTGACCACATCATCTCTGCGCTTCATTTGTGTCTAAGAAGAGAGAAACACAAGACAACTATAATAATTTTAGGCCACTTTAACTTAAGTAATGCTTTGGTTTCTGCAGCAGTGTGCACAATACCTGCATGCTTCTAAAGTGGGTGTCTTTGGTAAATGAGTGACTGCGAGAAGGTGTGTTCTCCTGGCTGCCACCCCGGATGCTAAGGCCCTTCTTTTTCTCCTTGAGGGCACCCTGCTGGTGGCGCTTGATCCTCTCCAGCTGCTCCTCCACGCTCATCCTTGGCCGGCTGCTCTCCGCAGCACCCAGCTGCTGCTCCACGGCGCTGCGTGGACGCTCCTGTTTTCCAGAGAGGACAACGACAGCCATAAAAACACACTCAATAAAGAGCAGTCAATAATGATGTCATGCTAAGAGACAAATGTCACCATGGTTAATCTTAACCACTATTCAGAACCACAGTTTGGGTGTGTAGCTACATGCCGTCATGGTGTGGTTGGGTCAGATTGTCCCAGTAAATATGATAATAAAACAGTCTAAACTCGACTGTGCAGAGAAACCTTTTAATGTCCTTTAACAAGGACAACAGTCTTGCAGTCAAAACTAAACCGATACTATTGAAAAGACTTTTAAACGTTCACTCGGAGGTTAAAATAAAGAGCAGTCCCAACAACACATATGGAAACAAGTCGACTGGCTGCTGTGTATGCACACTCACTCCTGCTTGCATGCTTTGCTGCATTCAGAGACACTGGGGGCTAAATAATCCCTCAGCAGGAGAGACAGATGATGTGACGTGAATTGAGAGGAAGTTGTTCACATTCTATGGTGTCATGCTGGAGGGGCTGGCAGATCTGGATTCAGCCCAAAGCCTGAGGATGTGAGCCCACATTGTCCAGATTGTTCAAGATGCTGGTACCCAGAGGGCTAAACTGAACTCTACAGGCCTGTGATACACTCCTACAACCACAAGCTAAATGTATGTATGTTAGCATGTGTGAAGAGCTGATGTTTTCCAAAGTTCAGACAGGTTTAGGCACAAAAACACTAAGAAAAACAGAAGCATTAAAGAGAGGACACACCCTAGTGTGGTGCACTAATGACATGTTCAGTATGTTAAAGTTCATCGTGTTTGAGGCTGGAAATTGTATAAAACAAACATGGCATCATTTTTATGACAGACTGGTTTTAAGAGCTTGAGTCACACACCCGGCCACGTGATGAGTGACCTCTTCTGCCACATGTTGGCTTTCAAACAGGAGCTTAACAATCAATTAACAGATGTGTGATAGTAATTCAGCGAATTTTCATTTTCCAACTGTATCCACTGTCCTGTCTCTCTGATGAAGGCACAAGAAACCCCTAAAATAAATCTTTAAAATGGCAATATTCACAAGGTTAAAAACAATCTCTCAGAAAAATGTACAGTGACTATCAGAAGTCACATGACTCTGGAGTTACAAGTATGGACTCACCGTCCTTGGATCAGGCTTCTTGCTCTTCCTTAAGGTTACATATGAAGCTATGGAGGATGAGTCAGGCACTGGAGATCTGGTCCTGGGTGGGACAATACCAACTGGGTAGGACATCCCTGTAGGTATCAAAGACAAAGGGTCACTCAGCCATCTGGTTCAGTTACAGCGCATCTGATTTATATAACACAAAAATAATGATTTACTGCAGAGAACAAGCTGATTTAAATAGAGCATGCTTACTTGTAATTTAAAAAAAAAATGGTTATTGGATAATTTTACAAATTGTAGAACTATTTGAACTTCTTTTTCAAACGTTTAAACTTGTATGAGAACTGTAAATTATACTCCAATAAATGATTTAATATTGTTTGTTGATAATTGTTGACTTGAATTTGTGAAAACAATTGTTTGTGGATTGTGAGACTCTCAAGTTTAAAAGATGTAAAAGAATGGCATTAAGTACACTGTGCTGCCGTTTTCTTTTGGTGTTTTCAGGCTTCATCGTCAGGTCGCTGCTATTGATTGTGCTGTGTTGTGGAACGAGTGCGGCGCTGCAGTGTAATTATTCATCTTCAGAACATCTGGATTTTGCTGTGCAAGCTGTTTGATCAAATCTCAGCAGATCTCTTTAACACTACTTCACAGAGAACTGGGAACACATTGTTTCATGAAGTCTAAAAAGAGTTGAGCAACAAGGATAAATACATTGGATATCCCAGCACTGATACACTTTCATTTTGGTTAGAAAAGTTCAGTTTTGAATTTTACAGTGTAAGAAATAAAAGTGGCCCTGTATCCATGGTTAGAAAAAGGAGGTAGTTATACGCACATCATGTAGGTGCAGGGCAGTGCAGAAACAGCAGACTCAGGAAGAAGATAGCTACACTAGCTCAAATGCCACAAAAAGTTTAAATTCATCACAATCACAAAGTTTCGTCCCCAGGTCGCTATTGTAACCATGGTTGCCGTTGATTGTTGTGTTGATGTTTACTTGGTAATATGTGACCTGACCTATACCTCTTTAAAGTCTAAGCTAAGCTCTTAGTCAAAAAGATACCTGTGTTACTGTGTAATTGCCATGGTAACCAAGGCAACAATCAGTGCTGGAAATAAGTTTCACAGTCCAACTTCATCAAGAAATGTTTGGAGTTTTTATTAGTGTCAACAATATTTGTGTGTACATATATATATATACATATATATATATATATATATTTTTTTTTTTTTTAAAACAGGGCATATAACTGGCATCATATTGGCTGTCATTGTTCTTTCTCATGTACCTTTGTTTCCAGAATGTTCCCTATCAGACGGGTGTTCGGATCGGTCCTCTCCATTGCTCTCATCCACTTCTGTCACTGTTGTGAGCTCTGGTTCACTCTTATACAGTCGGTAGTCTGGGCCCTGATGATAAGAAGAAGAAAAAAATAGCATTGTCTTATTATTGTGGAGAGTTTGGTTCCAAACTAAGTCATAAACCTTCGGAAAAAAGTTGATTTTTTTTCTTCCAGGATGACTTCAGAGACAGTGGCAAACAGATTTTTCGGACTGAATCATCAAAAAACACAAGAGTATACAGATGTAGGAAAAAACTCTCCATGCAGTTTGAGGTCAACAGACTGTTTTACAGCCAAATAAAAAGAAGGCAGCAGGCAAACACATTCAAACTCAGACATGGCCTAGATTGAAACCAAGGAGAGAACACAACAAAACAAAAACAAAATGATTGCATTTCAACACAGAAAAGAAAGGCGAGACAGTTCAACTATAAAAATAAATGTGCAATGAGTCTTCATCTGCTTTGAAAAAAAAAAATCATATGATGGAAGAATGTCATCGAGTAAATAAAGGGATGTGATGATGATCCAACCAAGAAATGATCCAGATGACATGAGCTGTCCAAAAAAATAGAACTGAAAACCACCACAGCAAGCAATGATGTGTGATGACACAGCTAAGGGCGGGGTCAGCCATGAGGCCAACGAGCTTACGCTGTGCGTGCTGTTCCTGTGACTGGCCTTCCTGTCCTCTGGCCTGTGGAGGGATGAAGTGCGCACACCGGCATGAGAGGGCAAGGGGGGCACCGTGGGGGGGTTAGGCTCGTAGGACTGGGGTAGGGGTGGCCGTGGGGGTACCGAGTCCTCCTCCTGGGGATTATACAGGGCATGACAGGACAGGAAGCAAGGTGACACATGGTGCCACCACGCACGCTAAGGGCAACAGCCATCTGGTGCAGAGTAGCTGTGGCCCACAGGGCAGCCAAACAGGCCGCTGAGTCGGATCGACAGATCCACATGCTGTCACATGGCTAGAAACTCATCCATGTTGATAGGAGCACTCTGACTGTCCACGAGGAAGGCTGGCAGTTTGAGCACTCAGATTAGTTTGGTCATCATTTAAAGAACTGCAGGGAATCTGGGTACAGAGAACTATCAGCTGCAACAACAGATTATTCTTATTTGAGATTTTCTGACAGCATTTTTTTCCTTCCTATTATTTGTTTCTACCCCTGTATGGGTGTGATGTCATTGCTATCGTTGTTGCATGGCTTACCTCAGTAAACCTCTGGGATCTAAAACCTCAAAACAAGCTGTGCATCTGCTTACAAGCTAAGCTAACATTAGCAGCAACCTTCTAAATTAAAAGAAGCCTCAGTGTGTGTGATTGAAGCATTGTTCTTCTATGCCACTTTAAGACTGTAGTTGTGTGGCAGCCATAAAAGATAATTCCTTTGTAGGCAACTGTTAAGAGAAGAAACGGGGAAATATTGCTTAGTGAAAACATCGACTGGTGTATTCATGTATTCTCACTGATAGCCGCAGGTTCAGAGGCATTATCAATAGTGATAAAGGAATTACAACTCTAATTTTATGATCAATTATTCTTTTTAATCATGCCGCTTTTTTTAACCGTAAATTATCTGCATTCAAAAATATATTAATAAATGAATAAATAAATCTTTCAATAGCGGTTTACAGTTTTTAACTTGCTCATCTGTCCTATCAACAGACACAATTAAATATATTCAAATTATGAAATAAAAAAGGGACATACCGTCAAATATTTATCTTATATAAATATTTTTTAAATCAGCACCTCATGAATGTATTATATTATCTAATGCTCTGAGCAGAGACATTGAGATTTATACCATTACATATTTTAAGCTATTTTGTTTTTCAAACCTTCACATTTGAGGACCAGCACATGCATGTGCTGCACTTTTGCTTTATATAAAATCTACACAGTGACAGGATTAATAAATTGTTTATTCCTTTTCTGTGGATTAACTACTAATACAAATGTTTCAGCAGACAAAAGCTCTACGACTTGGTGATTGAATGGTTTGTTGTCTCTGCTGGTGGTTCCTCACCTCATTTTTGTGCTTGCTGAAGTTGTTCTTGGACCCATAGACGTTCACACCATCAACAGCATTTCTCTGAGCTTTATGTTTACTGAGGGCCTCCATCACATCTTGAATCCCCCACAGTTCTTTCTGGATGCGGACGTGCTGCTGGCTTGGCGGTTCAGTCTAGGCGAGCACAGAAAACACACACACACACACACATGTTCACAAATCAGCTAACCTTAGTAACCCTTACTTCAGAGCAAGAGAGACAGATTATAATTACCAGTAGCTCCTTACTGATGATGACAGGTTTGTCTGTGAGTGAAGGGCACTTGAGAATATGATGTCCTGGCACCCTGCCCCTCCACCCCCCACCACTGACTTCTCTACTTTGAATTATCATTGGCTCTGACTCTGACTCAACAAGGAATAACTGTTAGAACATTTCTCTTTGTCTCTACACTCACGATGAAGAACAAGACAGAAGACAGATTTAATTAGGACCTGCTCTATAATCCCAACAGTCATCAATTACTCACTATTTTTGCATTGATCTCTTAGTTACTTTCTTCAACACTGCAGCTAAGGGCACTGGACAACAGTCTTTATTATTATTCTGTGTTAAAAGAAGTGTGTACAAAAAGGACAACTAAATGTTACAGGTAATCTGGCAAAGTTTGACAACTATATCATATCAGTGTTAGATGACAGAAGTGGTGAAAGATAAAAACAGCACAGACTCAGTCACAAGAAGGATCCTACCTGAGGGCTTCCTAATGCTTCGAGCTGCTCCAGAAGGTTATTCTTAGCCAGAGTCACATCTCCTTCCAGCGTGTCATACTCCCTCAATGAGCACTCCAACTCCTGGTTAAAGTAGGAAATAAACTTTGTGAATGATACAAACTCTAATTTTAGAAGCACTTCTGAAGGAAGACAACACAAGTGCCCAGCATGATTGTGTGTAGTGTGTGTGTGAATGTACTGTGTGACTCACGGCTGTGACTCTGGAAAGCTCTCTGCAGGTGCTGAGCAGGCCGCTCTGCAGTAGATCTCTCTGCTGGATCACGCTCTGCATGGCAGCAGGGTTATCACAGCCCATCTCTATCTCCTGGCTGGCTGACAGAAGTGCTGTCTCTAGGGTGTGCTGAGGGAACAAACCACATATCAAATACACATCCAGCATGAGCATGTAATTTGTCACTGTAGCCTTGCAGAACTGATAACTTTCACAAAGTCACAGCGGATTATTCAGCCTCACAAACTTTTCTGACTCACAAGTCTGTTTTTAGCTCAAATATTTCTATTAAAGGTTCTATTAAAAAAAAAAAAAAAAAAAACCTTTCTGTGATTAGCAAAGTGCTGAATGTACAACATATTAAAAGATTGCCCATCATCCTTTGACCAAGCCCTTAGTATGAGTCAAATCTCTACTTTCAATATCTAATAATAAAAATAAACAAACAATCATTTGTGCATTTTAACCAGTTATTTCTTAATTTATTATATTGTGTAATTTATTAATGAATGATCAAAACTGTCAATAGATAGGATAACTTCAGGACTTATTTTCTTCTGTGTTTCATTTATTTATCATTTTATCAAACAAATAAATACACGTGTCTAAATTTGCAACAAGATACTTCTTAAAAGCTATTGAGAGCAACTACAATTAAGTCAAGCATTATCTCTCTCTCTCTCTCTCACTTTAGTGCATATAAACTAAAGTGAAGCTATTCTTGTCGTTCAGACTGTAAACTGTGTATTCTGTTTTGTTTACATTCTGTCATCTGGCACCACATCCTTCAAAACATGTCAAACTCTCTTTTTGTGTGTGTTAGAAAGTAATGATGACAAATGTGCCGTGTTTAGTCACCTTCTCTCTGTACAGCTGCTGAAGTTTCTCGTCCTGTGTCCTCACCAGTTTGTCCTGCTCACACAAACGGCTCAGTTTGGTCTGAGGACACAAACAATAGTTAGTTGGGACCCATGATCTTCATTAAATAGAGTTTAATTTCATAGAAGAGTTCTACACTGAACTTACATCAGTGTCCACCTCCTCTGGCATACAGGTATAGGCGTGTTGGCTGTAGTCTTCTGGACTCAGCTGTGAGGAAAGACAGAATATTACACAGAGACTCGAAGTATGAACATACACATTAGAAGGTGGAGATCTAATGCAGTGTCATGACGAGGCTCTCTCACAGTAGAAACTCATATTTCCCTGAATCAGACAATTTAAATGAGCAAACCGACAAATGGCAGAGCAGCGAGTCTAAACAAAGATTGTGGTGCCTCGTGTTTCACCACCCACAGGCATTTTACGAAGAGAAAAACACAGTGGTTTTACTGGGAATAACCCTTCATATCTAAACTGTAAAGTCAATGTATAAGCTCTTTGTTTCCCCCCCCCCCCCCCCCCGAACACACTACATCAGCAGCAGTTGTCAGAATGTGCTGGATAAAGTCAAAGTTTTCTTAAACATTTCCCAGAATGGCGACGTAACTACCAAACTCCTGAGGACGTAATGTAGACTAATGATGCTTTGAACCTTTATGAGACTTTAATTCAGGCTAGACTGTACTCTAGTTACTTCCATACTACTTCTTACTTTTTTTATAGACTCTTAGTCACTGTAGTAAGGAAAACAAGAAAGAGAAACTCATTCTTATTTCCATATGAATTCATACCAACACTCTTATTTTAAAAGAAGAAAAACAGTGCTCAGGTAGGGGTGATTTATTTAACTGCATTGGATCCCATGTTTCCAGAAATTCCATCACATTATGATCCATCACACACCCACTCCTCTGTATAGAAAAGCAATACATAACAAAGTCTATAAGTATGAGGACAGTGAAATCATCCTGTGTTGTTTTGTGTTTCACCACCTCTGCTATTACAATTATTTTTAATGTTTATTATTACAAAGGAAATCATTGATTAAGTGTCACACAATTGGTTGAAGTCAGGCTTACTTCAAATGTCCTTACTTTTTTATACGTACTCTTTATAATCTTTTCAAGCCAATGTCTGGCTAATCAACAATTTACAGGCATTAGCTTTCCTTCTTGCTTAGATTGGGGCTTAGGCTGGTAGTTAGAGCTGGAAACACCATCTGACATTTCAAATTAAATATCTGTTTGGTTCCCCCCCCCCAAAAAAACAACATTGGCTGCTATGTTTGTCAGGTATGTTAACATGACTTCCTTGCACTTTCAAACATAATGCTGTAACATTTCCATTGCCTCTAAGATATAATTAGGTTTCAAATCCAATGCCTTCAGAGCCAAAACAACAAAAAATGACTCACTGTCCAAATACATTAAGACGGCACTGTAAACTACTGTAGCGCTACACACACCTGCACTCTTTCACACACACTTTGTTACCACCTCAGTTAAACCACACAGCACAGTTAAAGCAGGTGGGACCCGAGAACCACATGGCATTCCACACAGAAACATGCAAACTCTCCCACAGCTCAGTGGGATTCACTTTGGGGGTTGTGTGGCGAGGATTACGAGTGACATGGGGGAAGAGGAAGAGGGGGTAGGAGACAGATTTCTGGCAGCTGAACAGGTGGGAATGCAGCTGTTGCCTGGCTGTTATGACGATGAATGGTCGGAGGGTGAGAGTGGGAGGGGCAAGGGGGGGCAGTCTTTCGGCAGCACTTTTACACCCCATGAGGGGATCACAAAAGTGGCAAAGTGATGTGATGGCTGTCATCACAATCTAGTCGGCTCTCTTCATCCTTCCCACCAGCAGAATGAGAAGAGAGGGTTAGCAGGAAGTAATGCAAACAACCAAGAGTGATTGAACCTAAAGTCATCTGTCTTTATCTTCATCAGTGTGCCTCCCTAGCCAGATATACGGAGTCTATTCCACAGCTGATGCTCAGAGTGCTACCTAATAAGGGTGGGAAAACTCATGTTTTGATATACGATACAATACAATACAAGAATAATATCATGATACAGAGTTCTGGCTGATAATTTATATATTTCAAAACAATAATATTATGATATATCAAAAAAATGACCATAAAATAGTTAAGGGCAGGATTCATTTTTTGTTTCACTGCTAAAAAGGTGTTTTTCCTCTTATCACACATTAACTAGTTTTCACCACTGTCCAACGTTATCCCGCTGCATTTTTCTTCTTCTTCTTCTTCTTCTTCTTCTTCCCTAATCCTGCTGTCAACTTGTTCTTTGGGCCAATTAACTTCTGGTAACATCACACTCATTCATGTTATAAGCGCCACAAGTTGTAACATTAAACACTGAGTCAAATTGGCAGTCTGTAAGGAGCACCATATTTCTTTAAAATAAAATCTTAAATAGATTAAATCGATATTTGGCAACAGCGATTATACAGTTTTATCACACAAGTCAAGATGACGACATATTGCCGATATTTTGTCTCATCCCCACTATGTATTTACCCCTTAATTATTACTGTACTGTACTTCTAGACTCCAAGTACCATTTTAAAGGAGCATTTCTCAAGCATTATCAAAGTGGAACATAAACTAAAGTACTTCTTTGGCTTACTTTCAGCTATGATAAAAAAAAAATCCCCTTTCACATATTTCTTATTTCAAGACAGAATGTTGTAATTCAAATGATTGAAAAGTAAATGTCAGGCAAAAGAAAAGAATGAAGTCATTCTAACAAGAGTCTTCCTCGACAGTCCAGGTGACTACGCTAGTGAGAGGGAACACATTCTGCAAAGAATGAAGAAGAAAACACTCTAACCATCACTGGATAGAGATCTGAACAAAGAAAGACGGGTAACGATGAGAGGCTTTTCTCCCTGATTGATCTGGAAGTAACCACAGATCGCTGAGTGTTTCTAGAAAAAGCTTTCTCCAGCTTCAACCAACAAACCTGAGTGAGGAGGGGTTTTAACTGAGCAGTGAAGCAAACACATCATACTACTCTTTCACAAGTCATGCCCATTCCTGCATGACTTCTCACAATAAGAGGAGAACAGTCAAAAGCAATGGATGAGGAGATGCTGGCAAAACAAAACGATACAGGGAGACCAGTTTGCAAGATGCCATGAGGACTTAAACACCGGAGGAAGCGCATTGCAGCACGACAGACCAAAATAACAACAGCGACTGGTGATGATGAGGCGGAGCAAAGCCTTCGGATGGCCTTACTTGCTGGTAAAGTTGAGGCCTCGGGGCAGAGTTCTCAATCATAGTGTGAGTCATGACGATTAAAGGGTCATTTTCCTTCATCTAGTCCAGTGTGGAGAGGAGCGATATATCAAAAGTCAGTTTAAAGCAGTGCTACACTTAAGATACAATACCGATACAATGTTTTTACACCTCGTTTGTTTTCATAAAGCAGAATCAAACATGAACTCGTGCATCCAGACTGGACGGGGATGGAAACAGGAACAAGAAGCAATGACTGATTCTTACAAACAGATCTGTGTTTATTAGGGGTGGAAAGCTCCTGTTTGAATTAAATGAATTACATTGATTCAAATAGAGAAAGCACTACTAATGCAATGCATCTTAAGATACATTTTAAGAGTCATCACTCACCGTCTTAATAACATATTTCTCTATAGTTGCACAAAGTCGTGTAAACCATTAACATATGAAATTATTCTCTTTTTCACTTTTTATAATCAATGTGTTGTTGTGCCCAGGTGTACAACACAGAAATGTTTAATAACTTGAATTCTCAAAGCACATCGGAGCAATAAAAAAATTAGATTGAAGCTAAAAGAGGTCTCCGCAGGCCGTTAATATGCAATACAACTTTTCAATATGTGTGGTGTGTGGATATGGTTTACTTGTTCCATGCTTAAGTGCCTATACTTATAAACATGAAATAAATAAATGTCCATGTGCAATACAACACCGTGTGTAATATTATCTAGAGTGCATTGTTACTATTCATTATTATCATGAGCTGTTACATTTGATATCTTATATCCATTATTTTGGGCAGAGTATAGTTTTACTTCCCTTACTCTTGTTACTTAACTTATCGTTTTTATTGCTACTCAATTCAGACAGTTTCTTGGATTGTTACTCTCATTCACTTTATTTAACACTGTTTTTTTAATTCCTGAATTTTTGATACTCTTTTATGTTCTTATTTGTTAATGTAATTTTAGGACAAATCTAGGCACTAGGATCAATTAAGTTCCATCTTATCTTTAGAGTTCATTACATAATATTTACTTTTTAAAGTTCTGTCCCCATGTCCCTTCTCTACCAAAGAACAGAATGATATCTTGATATTCAGTTAGTATTGCTGAAGATGAGTTTAGGGACAAATGAATGAATGGAGATGCCGAGCTTTTTAGTGACGACCTGGCAAACTAGCTTAGGCATAAGTGCTGCGGTATGTGATCCATGCTTTGTAGTGTCCTCCTAAAAATGCAAACATTAAATTATTCATGATAACTTATCTTCACATTAAACTGGGTTTTTTTCAGATGGCAGCACTGCTTCAAATAATACAAGCAAAGCGTTTAAAGAGTTCAGTTCATGAAGAGAAGAGACAGGGCCATGCAGTCATGCATTACCCCACCTGATTGTCCAAATACATGAGGTTCCTTTGGAGGTGATGGGAGAGAATGTCGTTCTAACGTCAGCAGCAAAGAGGAGAGCAAAGAAAAGGCAACAGGAGAGTGAGACAAAAGAAAAGATCACATTCATACTTGGAGGCTCTCTCTCATTCACACACTCACACAGGCTTCTCATGTCCAGTTTGCCCAAATATTTCGAGACAGAAAGGAATGCAGGAGCAGTCAAGGTGGAAAAGAGGTCAGGTAGTGGATGTACTATATAAGGTAAAAGAACGAGTGTACTGTGGGATGGGAGGGACTCTATTTCAGAATGATCATACAACCATATACAGAATTCAAACTTAAACTACATCAGCCAAAGTGTGTGCAAGTTTTTACTCGGACACAGGATGTGGATGAGAATAAATAATGCAATTTGGGGGCCAAAAAAAAAGGTAGGAGAAAACCATTTATCCCCTTTGTTTTTGTCTCTTCTCGCCTCATAAAATTAGGGAGTAGGGGGAGGTTGAGCAAAAGTCCGATCTGACGGGGCCGAGTGCTAACCCAGATCAGGGCACCTCACCGTGCCTCTGCTTGCCCCGCCCCTTTTCTGAGATCTCTCTACAGACTGATCTCTGTTTTTCTCCATTCTATCTTGGCTGTTCCTTGTTATGTGTAATGTTGGCACCAGGAATAGTTACATTATGGTTGTGGGGGCCATTAGGTGCCATGTGGTAGGGTAGGTAGTATCAGTGTTGTGACTACCTGGAGCTTGCATGTATGGAGCCTAGGTCTGTTGAAGGTGCAATGCTTTTGGGGCTGTGATGGCCATGTGGTAAAGTAAGTAAGATATAGAAGTTCTGCGTGTGGGTATGGTGGTTGTTGAGAGCTAGCATGGAAGGGGGGTGGCTCTGGGCGGCCAGAGCTAACAGTTCCTGAGGTGTCATGGGACTTTTTAGGTAAAACAACGTTGAGGGGAGGTTCACATTTGACAACCACAGTGATGTCATGAAGTGATGTCTTAACCTGGCTAGCTTGCATAAATGGAGTTTTGGTCTGCTGAGGGTGGCAATGCTGTTTTGGTTGTGGTAGTAACTAAGAGCCAGAGAAGAGGTTATGTAACTTATCAGTAAGGCACAGGGGCATAATTGGGACGAGAGGTTTCTTCGAGTGAGTGCTTATCCTTTCATTAGGGCACAGGTAACTTGTGTTTATTTCAAATTCAAAATCAATGAGCATCTTCAGCTAAATAAGGACTAATACAGGTTATGCCTGTTAAACTAAACAAGGTGAAGCAGAAATAAAGAACACCTCAACTGTATAGATTCAAGAAAAAACACTGATCAAGTGTTGAAAAATCGAAAGCCTTTTACTCGACCAGATAAGGCCAGATCGACCTACATCACGAATGATCAAATCTGTAGTGTGATGTCTTAGAAGATACTTTAAATGTAAAAAATACAGAAAAAACATATACATATTCCCCCTTAAAACCTGTATTCAATCACTTTTTAAGCTTGCCAATGACTTTGAGTTTGATTTCTGGCAAACATCTGTCTAGAGTCTGAGTGAATGAAGCATAATGACGCCATCAACAACTCGACAAACTGAATTGAAACAAATGCTGTGACCTGATGTCAGATTCTGGTTGTTAAATAGAATATTTCTTTTGTTTCCAGACACTTCACATGTAATGGAGAAAGTTGAACGAGAGATAGTTGATCTCTAAATATGCCAAAGCATAGCCCTTAGGAGAATATCTACTATAGTGCCTTTCTTTTCCATTAATCATCCCTGTGTAGAGCCAAAAAGAATTATCTCGATCCAGATGATAAATAGTAGTGGGTAAAGATGGCATACACACACACAGGAACACACACCCCTGCAGGAGAATCTCTGGGGGCCTGACCTTTGGGTTGTTGCCATCCATGTTTAGTTGCATAAGCTGTGCTACAGTGTGCTCCCGGATACTGTTTAGCTCTGCCTGCTGCCGCCGCAGCTTTATCAGCAGCAGAGTCAGTTCCTCAGGCTGCAAGGGTGGGAGGAGGGGAGGGAGGGACACATAGCCACAAGGAAACAGGGATACCGCAGGGGGAGTGGGAGAGGAGAGGAGGGGAAAGGAAAGGAGAGAAAACACCAGGACAGGAGATTAAGAGGAATCAGAGTCCTAAAGATGAGAAGTTGTTATATCTAGGTATTTAATTTCCATGCATCTCAGGACCATGAGAATATCCAAGGTGTTATTGCAGTCAGCAGCATGCAAATTCCACACGTCCACTCAAGACAGAAGAACAGTTTAGTATTCAATACAGCATTCAGTTCACACTCTCTGAGCTCCATGAGGACACAGTTCTGTGCGCCGCTTTGACATAAATTCCTGATCAGGCTTAGAGAGCTGTGAGTGACAGGGTTTTTAAGTCTTCACTGATGTGAAGCGAGTCAAAGGCGCTCCTCAAGTGAGAAACACCCTAAATCCTGCAGCTTGGAACATACATCTGAGTTCTGCCTAAATCTGTCTCTAAAGATTCTGTCACAACGTCTTCTTGGAGGAAAGTGAAGGACAGAAAGAGTAGGAAGGAGGAAGGAGAAAGGGAGCCTTGTCACGAAAAGAAGTCCAATTAAACCCAAATGAACAAGTGTGTCGAGCCAAGGCGTGAAATTACTCTGTGGTGTACTACAGAAACAAAGTAGAACAAAGTGACACAAGCATATGGGGACAACATAGAGAGGGACTCACTGTTTTGCCTTGGAGAGACTGAGCAGTGATAGTCTGGACTGGGATCCCTGCAGGCATAGATCTTCTATCAGGTGGGTAGGCATAATGCTGGAAACAAGAGATAACAAAACAGCGTTTTACACAAATGACTGCTTTCAGTAATCCTGCACAGCCAACCAGTTAAACAAAATACAACAAAACCCTGCTACATACCTTTAATGATAATTAACAGTTTTGATTTTTTTTCATTTGCTAATATAAAACAATAATGAATGACAGTTTGTGCTGTTTAAAAATCATGAAAATTATGTTAACGGTAACACTCTGAAAAGGGAGTGAGCTTTTAAAAGCTTCTTAGCTTTTAGGGTCTCTATTCTAGACAATCCAAAGTGCACACAGTTTTCATTTCTTAAGTGAAATCTGGTTCTAATGGAGGCTGTCGACAGCATGTTCAAACACTGATTGTAGATTCAATTCAACTCCATTTTATCTCAGGGATATATGTCTACAAATCAGAGCACTATAAATACTATAATAGCTGCATAGTGTTATATACCATCCGATAAAACTCAATCCCACTAAAGGTATGTGATACATCCTTTTTAGTCTGTGCTTGAACCTCCATGTTAGCATCTATTTGTGTCATGACAGACCTTGTTGGGTTGTGGTCTGTGCCGCCTGTCGATGCTCATGTCTCTTCTATAGATGGGCGAGGATAGCTCTGAACGAGCACTGTTCATGTTGTAGGATCTCATTGGCGAGTAGCCACCGTACATTGACAGGGAGCCATGGGAGGGCGAGGGGGGTATCGAATGGCTGGGTGCAGCATGCTCTGACAAGTTAATCATGGTTTTGGGACTGGCCATGTTGCTGTAGAGGCCTGGCTGCCTGGTGTAGGCCTGCCTTTGTTGCCATTCAAATAGCTGCCACATGGTGTCGTCGCGCATGGAGCGGCGCTTGTCGACAGTTGAGGGACCCAGGGCCTGGTCATAGAGAGATGGGGACATGCTGCAGATGCTGTCCCGCTGCGCCATGCTATTTCTGGGCATACTGCAGTAGCCATCGCCATAAGGAGACATATAGGGTACCCGATGGCTTGGCATGTTTCTAGGCAGCGTCTGGTATGATGTAATGCTGTGGATAAAGAAGGAACAGAAATCGATATGAGGTATGAGATATTATTCATTAATGATAAGACAGATGAGAACAACAACAATGTAAAAAATGACGACATCAACAATTAGTTATTTATTTATTAATCTGTTTATGATAGCAGAGCATTATTTTCTTCACAAATAACTGGATCTATCTGGCATGCTCCATTAGATGTGTTGTTTATAATCAATAAAACTTCATTTTTTTCCATTATCTTTTTTATCAACGTTAAACCAAAATCCCTGATTAAAGCCTGCTATCTAACTAACTTCAAAACAATGTGACATTGTGAAACAGAACAATCAGTGAAAGTTACTAATTTTTCTTACAGAACTGTGTAGATCCAAAACACCTCTAGTCTTGTCTGTTACACAGATTGAAGTTCAAACTTTTGCTCTCCAAAGGAGAAATGAATGCTTTCCGGTGCCAACAAGGCTTTGAAAAGCTTCACTCGCTCAGTGGGTTCAAAGTTAGTGCAGCTGGCATCAGGAGAGCTTCCTATTGAGACTTCCTGACAGATAATTGCTCACCAGTCCGTTTAAATCCAATATAACAAAACAGAAGCTTGACAGAAATGAAATATTCTTCTTGTGGTCATGCATGTAATGAGAAAGAGAGACTGTTGAAGGAGTTGAAGGAGTGGGCGTGTGCACACTTATCACAAAAGGAGCAAAGTGGAAATATATGTCCAAGGACTTGTTGTGATTATATCCATGATAATCTAACTAAATCCATGCACTTACAGCCATGTTTTTATAAATATAAGGAGTGATGCAAACAGGACAGAGTGAGCACAAGCCAGCCAAAGATAAACTGTCAGACAGATAAACAGATGGAGAGACAGACACACTGACAGAAGGCCATGCAGGCAGACATTGGTGACAGAGCAAGTTTAATCTCCACCAATTAAAAATGAGACTGTCACAGCAGGGTGAGAGTATCAGGCAGCAACTCAAGCTAACAGCTCTGCTCGGCTATTGTGTATCCCAAATTCTACTTAGTGCACACTCAATAGTGAAATATCAAAGAGTTTAAACGATGGGAGAAGTGGGTAAATCCTCTGGCTTTAACTCGACTTTACAGAAAAAATGGGTGTAATAAGCTTTAGAAATCTAAAATATTTACTGTATGCGAGCACTTAGGTGCTTAGGGAGAATCCCTCCTGTCTAAAGTTTCAGGTGAATCAGCATTTATAGATTATACAAACTTTTGCCAAGTTCAACTTCTTGCGGTCAAAGTAGGACAAGCTTTGACTCTTGTAAACAACAACTTATAAAAGTATATTTTTAAAGAGATAAAGAGAGAACATGGAACAATAACTCTGAAAAAGGTCACATGATCAAACCAACCTTCTTGTGTCATCGTCCTGGTTGCGTCCTCTTTGAGTGCGGACCCACTGCTCCAGTTGCTGCATAGAGCTGGTCCTGCTTAGGGTATGGTCAGGCTCATGGGTGGGACTCCGTTGAGGAGGAACTCTGGTCCCATTAGTTGGACATTGCTCATCAGATCCATTGACCCGTGGGCTGCGTTGCAACCCATCGGTTTCTGCGGGAGTCTGTGGTGAGGCGAGGTTAGCCTTGACGGCTGCTGCCTCAGCCGGCTGCAGTTTGATGCTGTTGATCTTCGTTAGTGGACGCTCTCGCTCCACCCCGTCCTTCTGGAAGCCGTAGCGTTCAGCGTCTTGCTGCTTCCTCTCTTCTTCGGCTGTGCTGGATGTAACTGATGCAGTGTGCTCATGGTCCACCTCACGGTTACGCTCGTTATTCTGGATTTCAGGCTGAGTGAGAGGCGGCCTGTTGTTGGCCAGATGATGTATCTCTTGTGGTCCACACTGCTCCACTTTTAGCCTGTCCAGCCTGACAGAGACAAAGAGGCAACCTTAGAATAAAATAAAAAATCTAAAACTGTTTAAGCAATTAGGACACAATGAGCAATTATGGATTTCCATTACATGTATAATTTTTTTTCCCATTTAAAAAGAACAAATATTTTCTTGTGTAATGAAAAATATTTTGAAGAGTCATTTACATATAAAAACTTAAATATATTTGTGAATCTTTGTGTGCATTTATTGTTGTTGAGAAAGACCTGTCTCCATAATGAGACAAAGCATGTTGGTATAAATAAAATATCCTGTAGCCCTAATGCACTACTTTTGAGAACTCTGCTAACGGCGGCAGCTGTGAATAAAAAAGAAAGTGCAAAGAAAACAGGCAGAGGTCCATAATCTTTCTTCCAGTTGCTGGAGGAGGCCAGGCGTGTAAAAGGAAATCAGATATCTCAAATAAAACACTGCCTGCACATTTGCAACACCCATTTGCCTCCTCTCGAGAAGCGCTATCTACAGCTCTTTGGTCCTTAGGGAGGTCTCCGGAGGTAATAGATACCACTGCTCCTTGGCCTTAAACAGAGTCAAGGTCACAGCTTCAAAGTTTGGCAAATTCTCCTAAGCAGCACGGCTCACTGGGTTAGCAGGAGGAGGGCAATAGGAAAGGCATCCTTTCACAGTTTCCACTCGTATCCTTTCAAATAGTCACGTAATGTCTCTTCCAGCCTTATGTGGCTCCAGCAGCCAAGTGGAGGAAATTATTAGCCCTAAGAAAAGTCTGTGTACATTCACTTGTTTAAAAGAGATTGCAGAAACACTTAAAGGCAAAATCCCAAATCCCACCTGCTTTTAATATGAAAAAATGTCAATAGAAAACGAGATGGTAGATACTTTGAAATGTGGTTACCCTACAGTCTAGATGTTTATCAGAATTCTGTTATACAGATTACCTTAAAAAAACATCACTCTGTCCAATTTATCAGTGGTGTTCAGCAGATTTCAGGCACTACTAGGCTGTGTAATTACAAAGCACTTTACTAATACGCCTCTGCTCGCCCATGTAGAAAGAGGGCATTAGAGAGGCAAGCTGCCAAATCACAGACATTTAACACGGAGTGTAAAAAGGAAAAGAAAAAAAATCATCCTGATGAGTCAGTGATCCTGATCAGCCAGCACAGCTGTGCACAACATTCACGAAACAACCTGCACCATGCAATTACAGTGGGTAGATGCCCACATGCACATGGCATGTAGAAGGTCAACAATAAAAAAAAAAAATATATATATTACAGAAACTAAGGATGGCAACAGCACAGCATAAGGGTCTTGGAATACTTGGGAACAAAACAAATACTATAAAGAAAAATTAGGATGCAGAAAAGAAAACAAGGTCAATCATTGTGGTATTTTAAAAATCCTTTTTTTCTCTCCACTCAAGAAAAAAAAAAAAAAAAAAAAAAAAAAAAGCCCCACCGTATTCCCCCAGCTTCAAATGAAATACAGCCTCTCTGTAAAATGGCAACATTAGTGATGCTCCTACAAACCTTTTGACTGGCTCTGAATGCACAAGTGCAGCGTCTGTCATTACTTTCATCCAGGACTCCATCTCTTTAGCTGTGTCACTGCAAAAATAGTATGTCCTCATGTTGGGATGTGTGGCCTGTTGTGACGGATGACAGGAGATGTGACAAACACACATAAGTTACCTGAAAGAGAGAGAAGAGAAAAGTCATCAAGTCAGCTGGGATGTTTTTTTAATTTAATCCCGAATTAAATCAAGTGTAAGTCACTGATATGTAGGGTTTTCACAAAATAGGAGACACTCTGTGACATAAATGACTTTAAGGCATTTCATGTTTATTCATAGATTATAATGGTACAAAATGCTACTTTGGTTCACCTTTGGCATGCATACCACTAGATAGGAGCAGTTTATAAGTCACAGTCGTGTAGGACTTACCACTGAGTGCATTGTGTGGGTGACTCGTTCTGTAGTTGCTCCATTTGTCTTGCAGCAAACAAACCAATTTATTGTTAAAGCCAGACGCAGAAAGAGAAAAACAGAATGTTTAGTGAAGAGCCTCAATATCCTGTTTACCATTGTCTGAAGCTACTCCTTCCGTAGAATAATAATGACACATCAGGAACTTTAGATGACATGACCATTTTAACCACAACAACAGGGGACAGGAAAAGTTTAGAACGAAAACTTTGAAGTCAAAAAGTCATCCCATTCCTGAGTAAATCTCAGTAAACTGAAGGGGTCTTGTCCTGCTCTCATGTTACTTCCTCTCTCTCTCTCTCTCTCTCTCTCTGTCTCTGTCTCTCTCTCAGTCTAAGTTGGAAAAGGAGTGGGCTGTGTGGTTACAGAGACCTTGGGTAGACTCCTGGGCGTCTGTGTTTGGCTGAACTTGGCAGGTCAACTTTTTTGTCTCTCAGGGTTTATGAAGGAACCACAGTCAAGTGCGGTATACACCATAAAATATGCCTGTTGCCCTGTAACTTGGGCTTTCCAAGTCATCTATTGCCATGCTCTAGTACTACACCACTGGCAGCAGCAAGCACAGACATATCACTGTTTGCAGGAGCTTTCTTTGCTTTCTTAATGCTTGCAGTGCACAGATAAAACATTACTTGCAGAACTTCACTGTGAATCAACTATTTCTAAAGAAAAGAAATGTCAAAGTAAACTTAAAAGTGGATGTATATAAACAAAGCGGGAAGTCCAAAGTTCAAACTTTAAACAGTAGTTTGAAGGAAGCTTTGTACATTAAGCTCTTATCTTATGTCATTAGAGCTTTAATAATACTAATTACTTGTATGTGCTTTCATCCAAACCATGTGCAGTCTAACAAAGTTTGACAGGAATGAAAACATGCACTGACCTTGAAGGCATATTTTCTGTTAATGTGATCATCCACAGACAGCATGGATACATGAAAGCTTGGTAGCAGGATGCTGCCAAGTATTCCCTCCTCTTTTTCGTCTGCAGAGAAAATGACCAAGTCAACACAGTTTTACACACTTTAGGAGCTTTTCATACCAGTAAACTCCAACTTAACTCTTATGGGGAACATTCATTTGCAAACATAAAAAAGGAGGAGTGCGTTAGTCAGCTGAGCAGTGTCCAATCAGCGGAAAAGGCATTGATTCAATGTTCTATGCAACTAGGCTGATCTAATCCTCATTAAGTTAGCAGACAGGGCTTCACATTGACAATGGAGCCCTCTCCACAGGGGGGATTAGATTGAGTCCCGAGTTTTAAGCAGAGAATTGCCTAAACCTCCTAATTTGATATAAGCAATCTGCGCTGCTAACCAAAACAGTGCAAGAAAACAGAATCACGTAAATGACTGCTGCAGTTCCATAAGTGCATTTGCTCTGTCTGGCTTGCATTTGTGCATGTTTTTGGGTTGACTGGGTATTTATGTTACAGTAGGTATAACTTACTGATTGTAAGTGGGAAGAATTACGCTAAGAAATGTAGAGTGAAATTTGGAGGAAGACTTAGTAGCTGAACCCTGGTCAACCTTTGGTAGTGAAGTAAAACTATCTGGAGCAATATTAGTGGCCTGGTTCCATTACTATAATCTGAAGGATTGGTGTATTTATCTGTTGAGCAGCATTAGCTGTACCTGAAGCCCACAGCTCCCACATTTATTTATTCATGAAGTCTCCACATCTCTCTAACATGCACACAATCACAGAGGATATTACAGAGCAGCCTGAACATAAGTTAACATTGTGGGAGACTGAGCGCACAATAATAGTCTGATAACAGCAGCAGATATCAGTTTGGTGAGGGGCAGCACAGTCCATGACCTCTCTGCCCACTCTCTGCTGATGGATGGATTTCTCTGCATGTCTGTCTGGATAAAGCGTTTGGGTCTGCTGCTGGCTTTTGTCAGTCAGTGGGCGGAATGAGGGCTACCGAACTGGCAGACACCAGAAATAACACAGACGAGATGTCATCCTGATCAGCAGAAATGATGACTGTATCGGCATTGAATGGGCAAAGGACATTGGGATGTTTTCCACCAAGACTTGATTTTTCTCTGTTTAGCTGCAGCCTAACAGAGATACACTACAGTTACCTCACACAGTAAACAGTTCCGTTATTCATTCATAGGAAAGCTTTGTTGTTCTCTGGACACAGCTGTGTCAATATTTGATATGAACATTAGTTCTGGGATGCTGAAATAACCGGTCAATAACAGCTTAGTCAATAGCATCTTATATAAAGGACCACATATAATGCTTGCACATCTGACACAACTGCACAACTGAGCAGCCGGAGAAAGGGAAAGGTTTTCAAGACCGCCTGGTTTCAATCATAGAATGAAAGATTTAAACCTGGTCTTGGACTCCAATAATAAGTGTATCGTTTAGAAAACATGACTAAGATTGTGACTCTGATTAAGGTGCTAGAGTTGTTTCAAATCAAAGATCAAATACGAATGAATTTACATTTTGTACTTCAGTCAAAACATTGTTTTTATTTGTTGGTTATGAAATTAAAGGTTGACTTTACTAAATTACAGAACCATATAATACCACACATTTTCAGAGGGATGATCAAAGCCTTCATTTGAAAGTGGTCCCTCTAATGTGGAACAAGAAGAGAAGTTTAAATATTAGCTTCATAAGTTTTGTTTTATGCAACTGAATGCATGTGCAAGACCAGTCTGCAACCACTGCATAAATCCAGCACCACCTCTGGAAACTTGTTCCATGACTTAACATCAGAGCATTAAAGCGAAAGCCTATTTTCTGCTATGATATCTGTTTTAACATTATGACTGCATCCAAACCACGCTGGAGCTTTGTTCAGGGAAAAACCATCTCTCAGATGGCAAACTGACGACAGGAGAGCCATTTCAGTTAAAATGTCATTTTTGTTAGACATTACAGGCTGCTTAGCACAAGGGCTTGGATCCAGATTCATTAACAATCACAAATAGCCCTGATTGTGGTTTTTAAGGGCACAAGTTTGAACAGCTAATGGAAAACCATCATTGTTGTTAGTAGTGCAGCTCGAATGAAACTTGTTACTACAATGGCTGAGAGGACAGGACTCACCTCTGTAGTAGAAGAGGCAAAGGTCTGAGAGCACGAACCACCTCTTCTTCCACAGCTTCATCCCTGTACTGTCCTAAAAAGACACCAGAGGAATAAGGCACTGTTACCCCACAAACTAGATGGACATGACCCAGAAAATCAATAACTTTTCAAATTGCAATTTGGGTTTGAATTACCCTATAAAAACTGTTAAACATTTACTACACTGTGCTTCAGACTGATTGGCAGACCATCAAGAAACCAGGTATCACTTGATCCAAATTGTTCATCCACATTATCCAGCCAATTTCTTCCACTTAAATTGTACTTATTCTGCAAATGAGCTTATTTGGTTTAAAGGATTCTTTGATGATTACTAGTCTGGAATATTCACAATTAACAGATTTCTTCTGTTGTATTGTTTCAATAAAACAAACAGCTTTTTACCCTTTAAAATAAACATAGTTGTACAAGCGGGAATAAAAAATACACCTCCTTTGCTTAAGTTGTGCTTTAGTACTGCAGGGCTGTGATCAAGAGGGGTTTCAGGCTGCTGCTTGTGAAGGATGAAGGGTGAGGCAAAGGGTATTAACTCCCCCGGTTGCTTTATTGGAAAACTTGAGCAGAGTCCTTAATCGTGGATTGGAACCGGAGACAAAAGTAGGGGGAGGAACCTCAGCAACTGTGTCATTATGGTGAAACAGCATGTGGGCAGCAGTTTACTTTAAATGGAAATTTTATTCCATGAACCAGCGTGTTTTACACATTAGTATCAAGAAGTCACAATACCAGATGCTGCTCAGTATGTTCATAATGGAGGCACATCAGAAATGTAAAAAAAAAAAGAAAAAAGATTGAAATTATTGGGTCCATTAATTCATCTGCCTCCCACTATTCAATTAAGGTTTTAACCACTAATTTTACAAGGTGCTCATGAATAAAATGTATCAAAAGTTCTGTCAGATCTTGCTCTGTTCTGGCAGAAGGGGGAAAAATAAAATGGGTCTTTCACCATCACATCAATCACTGTGGCGTTTTGTTCTCCCAAAGGATAAACTGGGCTGCAGCTTTTCCCCAGCCAAGGACCTCAATAGCTTCCAGGTTTCAATGAGGCAGGAAAATAAAAGTGCAAATCCAGCTTTCATTCAGGGTAGCAGATTTGTGAGTCTCTTCCTTGATCTACGTCACCCTGATTGAGGTCCCCAAAGAAATAGCAGCTGGCAGCTGTACCAAAGGAAGCCATCGTGTGTCAACAAAGCTGCACCAGGAGGCTGCGATCAAAACTAAATGAGTCTCCCACTTAAAAAGCATGAGAGGGTCCTTTCTGACCAAGAGCAGCCCCTTCTCACCCTCCTGTAAGTAACCAAGGAGCTGTGATGAGGGATTGGTATTTAAACAGTGGCTGCTCTGGATGACTGGCTGAGCAACAACACTGAAGACATGTTCAGATCCTGGAAGACATCAAAAAGCTTCCTCTGTGCTTATCTTAGAACAGTTGTAGCAAATCATACAGGGAGTGGGAGATATAAACACACATGTTTAAGACGGTGGAAAATCATAGTAATAATAAAAGTCATAATATTTTTTTCATGCACAATGCCTCCGCTTATAAGCTTATTTTACAATACATCATTGTACAAATGCATTACAAAATAAACAAAGAAATAAATGCAACCATACTTTAAACTAATATGATTATGTTTAGTACACATGTGGGTTTTTAAGCTAATGACAAACGACATATAAATAAAGTAGGTTTTATTTGGTTGATGTTTGTAAGATACTGCAATGCCACCGATTCTTTGACCTGGTTCTTATATGTGAGTGTAAGTACCACCAAGTGAAAATGTCAGAGTACTAACCAGTTAGAAATGACTATGCTAACATCCCCGTGTTCTGTGGGTATAATGTTCAATATTATGGTCATCTTAGTTAAATGTGTGAGCATGCTAACTATTGTTGAAGTGAGTGCAGTGAGAATTCAATGGGTTCAGCTCTAAAACTGGTCAGAAGATGACTTGAAGATGGTGATACATGAAAAGTCTAGTATTGAGATGAGATGGCAATAAGCAAACGTTTGAGACATTTTGCCTGACATACTGTCCACAAGCCAAACTGTTAAAATGTTAAAGAATGATGCAAAGTTTCTTTCTCTCCTTCTCTGAGAATGATATATCAGACTAAATGAGAAGTTTTACATGCAGATATCATTTTCCTCACCTGTTTATAAAGCCAGTTCCTCTTGATGACCGGGGCGCTGGGGTTCCTCCTTATGGAGTTGGATCTCTTTCCAAAGTTGTGAACTTTTTTAGGAGGTCTTGAGGGCTATAGTTACAGTATGAAGGAAGAAAAGCAAGCTGAGCTAAATCCTCAAAACACATCTTTCTAGACTTTTCTCAAACTTCTCATGACATGAAAACATGATTCATTTTGGTTCTTCATTATTTTCATAACTTTACTGACATGCGTGATAATCCCATCTTCACGTGTGTCACTCACTCGTCCTGCTGGGCTGCTGGGGTTGGCGGCGTAGTCTGAGACGCCTGTGTAGTTGGAGGCCTCATTCATGGTGCTCATTGGCCGTTCCTTTTTTTCATTCGCCAACACTTTGGGGGCAGATCTAAAGGAAAGACACAAAGCATGCCAAGAGCATTTAGAAAAATCATCAGTCAGAAATAAAAACTGCTGATCTTTGTCTTATGACCTCAATAAAAGAAAGAGAAAAGGAGGAAGCAGACTTTTTTGTCTGTCATTCCTCTGAAGTTCAAACTCATATAATGAGATCTCAACATGGGCCTATGAATCAAGCCAATTAATCCCACCCTGTCACTGCAGATACATTCACCCTACTCTAACAGCTTTAAATGGTCGGCAAAGTCTGCCTGACATACTGAAATGCAGCAGTGAATCAGGCCAGAATGACTATAAAAGGCTCAAGTTTTTAAAGCAAAAGTTGAAAGCATAGCAAATTCAATGCACTGGCCATAGGACAGAGCACCTTGTGAAATTAGTTGTCTCTGGCCTATGGAGATGTCCTACATTCTTTAGAAAGGGAACAAAGCTGTCGTCTTCAGGGAGCATGGCAGAAAAACCAGAGTAGAGCAGAAATACTGCAGCGGCGAAAAAAACTGTTATCTCTCTGATGCATTGGTTTCGGGTCACTGAATAAGGACAGATACTGCCAACGCTGCTCTGCAAACTCCCCTATCTAACCTGCCTATTTGATCAATGATACATTCATTTTTACATTTCATATTGGTTGGGTCCATTCACCATAAATTAGTACGGTAATTTATTAGATTAGGTTGGGACTAAAACCACTCCATTAATTATCTCTATGTGTACTTTCCTTCCATCAACACCACCAGAAAAATCTGTTATACACCAAGACAAGACAAAAGGGGACCATGAGCAGGACAACATTAGCATTAGCAAGATTAGGAAACAATCACAGGATTCCCATGCAGCATATAGACAGATCTGATATGATCTGCAGACACTTTAAATAAAAATAAAAGACAAACAACAACAATCACAGACTGATGTGTTGTTAGAAGACACAATATATAGTTTGTTTCAAGGTAAGGCATAATTGCAATTAGCAGCAGCATTGTTGTTATGTACCTGAAATCTTATGGCTGCTAGATCAGTAAGTGATTAAGAGCATTTATTTGCAGGAAACTGAATTCTTCTTGTAACATTGTTCACTGGTTGTCTTAAGTGTCAGATTATAAAAGGAAGTTCTGGGTAGAAGGGACACATTCCTGGAAACACCATCAATGAGTGATTGTGTGGACGAGTGGGTGACTAATGTTCTCTCGGGTTGAAAAGCACATAGTTATCAACTCCTTGTTCTGAAATAGCTTCTGAAGAATGATGAGTAATTTCTAAAAAGAAATGCCTTCTTCTGCAAAATATAATCACTCCCAAAATGGAGCAAGAAGATTGTCAGCATCTTCAGAGTCAGAAGAATTCATTAACCAACTGTAATCAATGCTGAGTCAAACAGAGGGCTCAAGGAGGGGAATGACTTTGCTGTAAGAGTGATGCCTTTCTATTTGATGGTCAACCGACCATTTCCAGGCTCTGAACTGCAATTGTGCTTGTGTGTGTGTATCCATGTTTGTGTACATGTTTAGGCTTTGTTGTTAATTTGTCTGGGACTAATGACTGATCTGTATGCAGGAATATTTAACAGTAATGAGTGGGTCAAACTAGCTCATTAAGTGTCTGAGCTGGCCTCTGACTGCAGGAAAATAAACACAACAGCAGATATGATGCTACATTACGGCCCTCATGCACAGTGTCTTAAACAGATTAATCTTAAAGCTGACAAAGGTCATCAACACTGTTTTGACAAAAGCTTTAGTTTTAGTCTGGGGAGGAGACTCGGGTCGGATTTAGAACCTGGGCCGCCCACTTGAAGGACATCAGCATGTGGCACACGCACTAACCGCGAGGCTACCGGTGCCCCAATAGTGGCTGCCTAACAGGCTTATCATTTTATCATTCGTTTTCACACTCCTGTGTTGGTTTGCTTTAATGCCACACTCCAAATTTCTTCCAAAAAATTAACTCCTCGACCATATACAGTAATTACAAATCACACACACTGTAGAAAGTAACAAATGCTTTTATCCATGTTTGAAGATGAAACTGTGCCCAAGCTTGGAGTATGCTGTAATATATCAGAGTCTGAATCCACGTGGACTCTGTCCCTTTTCATTTCCATTACATGTTGTGTTAGGTATCATTCTACTTTTTTTTTTTTTTTTAAATGGTGTACTGTTCTCCAAAAATACCATCCCAATGTGGACATGATATAAACTGTATTGTTCAGACCAAGTAGAAATTCAATAAAAATACCAGAGCTATAACAAGATCCATGTCAACAATTCAATATATCTGAAAGCAGAAATTTAGAGGCTACAACTATCGGAATAGCTGAGTAAGTAAAGGGAGTAAAGTTTAGAACAAATTTGGCTGAGTAGTTTCTTTTTTTATATGCAGGTGGTACAGTGAAGATTTACAGAACATGCATTTACACTTCCTAACTGAATTGCTGTTACACAGGCCTCCACCTGCAAAGAAACACAATGGACATGTGGGATGTCCACGGGCAGACACACTCACTCTGACACCCAGGGATAATTTATGGTGTTCATTTGATCCCACATAGTCTACATGCCTTTGGTCTGGAGGAGGCTGGTGCACCAAGAGGAACGTACAGAGATACACAGAGAGAACATGCCAACACCACACTGTGACACGCATGGATTTACTCAGAAGTTTATCACATCCATGACATGAAAGTGCAACCCTCAAAACTGCAATGTTAAGTCAGTAGAATTTGACTTGATTCCCAAAGTAAACACAACATTCCTGAAATTCTATTCAATTAAAAGCACTTTTCTTAGTTTTCATGATAGTATCTGAAAGTCTTTAGAATCATTTGAAGAATTTCGGATACAATATTAACGTTTTAACACAAAAAATGTAATATTAATTTGCTTCCCAAATCTATATAGAGTACACGTACCGTACTATAATGCTGCTGTAACAGCTGTGGTAACATACGACAAATCCCTTTAATCAGTTTCACATAGAAGGACTAAGCCATATATATGATTGTATCACATCCCTTCCTGGTCCTACACAGATTGTATGAATGCAGGTGTGGGTCTGTGTGTGCAAAAAGAGTGAGGAGGGATTATACTGCCACTGAGGCTTGGTGCTCTAAGCACACTGGGGGGGGGGGAACACTGAACTGAGCGGCTGAGGGTGCATTTTTAAAATGACCACACAGCATTTCTAAAGAAATAAGGGTGCTTTCAAACACTTTTGTTTGGTGCTGAACCTGATATTTTCTCTTTAATGAACAAACAAAAAGGAGAAAAGGCAGACGTACACAGTTCAAGAAAAGAGTGTATACAGTGAGCTCAGATGTAGCAGATCACAGAGATAAATCAGCGTTCAACAGATACCAACACACTAAACCAAACTACTTTCACTCGTGTAACTATGTCCAGTGTTCAAGGTCACTAGCCCCACCATTGTGACCACTGGGCCAGCGCCAAAGAGCATTACTTTTGATTCAGAAAAAAAACATTCAAAAGATTTGTTTTTTATTGTTGATATTTAATTGTATAGCTTTGTACAAAGAGAGCACAGTTTACCAAAGTAAAATTCATTGTGTGTTTAAGCATACCTGGCCAATAAAGCTGATTCTGATCATTATCTTCTGTATGTTTAAGCTTTTCATATGTTTTGCCAGTTTGTTGATACTAAAATTCTTATGATATTGGTTGTTGTAATCAGGACTCTTACCTGTGTTTATCTAGCCTATACATCCACATAAAGCCTATACGGAAAATAAACAACTTTTTAAAGATGACATTTCCTCGCAGTGTATCAAAAAGTGACCTGTGATCATACTTTCTAGGCTTTTGGGCCAATTATAAGAAACCTTATGTCAGGGTGCTGCAATCAAACAAAAGGGCAGATTCAGTGCTTTTTAGGAAAACAATAAGGTAACACAAAGTGGAATGAATTGCAGTGATTAAGAGATCTGTCCAAAACTCAGTTTTTACCAACACAGTAGCTTGACCTTCAGCTGAGGAAAAAGTGAGTAATGACTCTCTTGTTCTCGGAGTTAAAGATGCACACAATAAATGGTTCAGACAAGAAAAATAACCTTACAGGACTTTGGAATGTAAATGCAATAAAAGGTCATCAGGCAAAACATCATTCCAACAACCAACAGTCTGTGGTTAGTGTGGACAACAAGGGTTATAGACAGACACACATGTTCAGGCGTTTTACATAGAAAAATGTGGATAACAAAGTAATCCATTTGCACCTTACAAGTGTTTACCTGCTAAATGCTGGATGACACAATTTTCCACAATTCACACTACAAAGCAGAGGAAAGATAAGATTGTAGAGTTTAAAGTTAAATCAGATGTTGACCAAATATGTTACAGTAGTTTCATGTACATATGACCAACAACTACGTTTCTTTTCCAAAATATTTTTTTAAGTGGCTTACTGTTTGATGAGCCAACATCAAGTTTAAAAAAATCTATTTAAAATTTAACAAAACACCTCATGTTGGTGACACTATTCACTCAGCAGCTTCAACTAGAACTCATAGCAACCTCAACTTCAAAAATATCTTAAATGTTTTACATCTCAAAAAATCTATCAATTAATACATTTAAAAATCACCAAGAAAATCTTGAAAAGAAGTTATTTGGTATTAGCGCTATTTGGCAACACATGTACAACATTGTGTTTGTAAAGTGAACTGCTATGACTAACTGTTGTATCATTCTGCTTTGCTGTCTTTCAGCGAGTGCCAACCTGCACTGATAAAACATTCTGGGATCTTAACTGAGAATCTTTTGACGAAACGAAAGAGCAGTAGCAACATAAATAAGTTGTTGTACAGGTGAAGATACTTTGTCATTTTAGAACAAAAAGATTCCAACATTACCATTATGTATGCTTGTTTATTGTTTACACTGTGCTGGTCTTATATACTTCCAGGAATATCAAAGGTAAAGCTACAATGATGTAATCTGCAATGTTAAAGTCTTCCAAACACCATTGAACATCACAATCTATGACGTTTTCTTATAGCAGACATGGTCAGTTTATGTTTAACAGTCTTGCATGTAAATTAAAAAACTGTTCCCTGTCAGCTTGCACATGACACGTGGAGTCAAAAAAATAAAAAAATAAAGCACAGACATGCAATCCTATGAGAGCAGAATCCTGAAGCTGACATTCACTGTGAACTGTGAAGCCCCTTTTCCAAGACAGGACTAAGCAATGACTCAAGCAGTAACTTAAATCACAGCATACTTGAGAATCTAAGTATGACAGACAGTTGTATAAGGTGTTGGGTATGTTTAGCTGAGGATGCCTCCACTGCTGACAATCCCACATTCATCACGGACGTGTAAAAAAAATGTAACACATCATGATTATGAGGTTCTCCTAAACATAGATTCAAATGCAGTCTCATAGTAGAACAGGAGTTGTCCTTTTGAATCTGTTAACTTAAAACAAATCTAGATTTTTATCATCTTAATAAGTCACAATTCCTTTTTCAGCCAACTTGTTTTTTTTTAATTTTGAGTAACCTATAATAGATATATGTTTATTTGATCTACTTGACTCTTTCTTAAACTCATAATAGTGAATGTAAATTAAATTTTGTGATTAGGATTTACTTAAAGTACAGATCAGATTAGGCAGTGATTTTCAGCCTGGCTTCTTTATCCCTGTGCCATCTTAAATCCGTCTTTGCCTGTTATTACTTACCCAGGGTGAAGATTTTCCTGATCATTACTTTTGGTAAAAGAGAGCCAACTGTTGGATGAAACAGCACTGTAAAAAAAAAAGTAATAATAACATCTAGTCGTAAAGAAGTTTTTTATCACGTTGATGTTGCCATCTCAAAGTTGACCTCTAGAAGATATGATAGTTGATTTTTCTAATTGCTTAATTAGTTATCATACTGCAGCAGCGTGTTGTGCCCCTCAGCATGAAAAACAGCAGAGATGTGAGAAAAACACAGCAAGTGGAGGAATGTGTTCAGAGAGTGCAGTGTGACATATCTGGCACAACATGCTCCTTCACAACCCCTGTTTGAATATTTCCATCCTCACAAAAAGCAGCTCATATGAATTTGGTAAGACAAAAAGTAAGTCATTTTTTTCATTTTCTAGTGAAAACATAGCTTTCATTTTCAAGCCACGTATCGAAAAAAAATATGCTCATGCTGGTTTCGTCAGGGAATTCATCTTTCCTTTGGACTTGGCCACAATTTCCCACAGGGGAGTGAAATGTCATGCCTTGAAACAGAACATATTTCAATTAGCATTCATTGCTCAATAAAATAATTGACACCAGTTGTGATGGTGGGACTCCAGTGTAACAACATACGAGGAATCTGCTAAGACAGGAGTTTCTGAGGGGTATGAGAAACAGAGTGGAGCCGAAACATGTTGCATAACATTAGACTAAGACGTCTGGGTAGGAAATTGAAATGTGAGGCTAGTGTCAGGATGTGGGTTGTGTTGCAAACAGTATAATACATGTATATTTAGTACACTCACAGACTGGGACATAGAAGTTAATTCGAGTGGGAAGCTGCCGAAAAGGCTAATGTTTTACATCGGCATCTGTCCTTGGTCTCCTCACCCAACAAGTCAGACTAAATTAAGTCCGACAGATAAAAATAGTTGTTCTCCTTAAAAGTGAAAGTTGAGTGGCCTCAGTCTGCAGTCATATGGGCAGACATGTGATGACCGCTGTGCTAAAAAGCAGTGTTGATGATCACATGGACATTAGGGGAAACATCAACAACTCAAAAGGCCATGAACTCTTGTGCAGGTCAAATCAAGGGACGCATATAAACCATTGTATTCCTTCTTTGTGATATAATGCAGCCTTTTATCTCAAGTTTATCTCAGCCTTTGTTCACAAGAATTGGATGAAGCACAGCATCGAAGAGGCTCTGAACTGAGTGGGAAGATCCTCAAATAGAGGGTGGCAGGCGCAGACTTGTGCAATGTTGTCTTCACATCAGGAGTTGCAACAGCGCTCAAATATGCAACCCAGTGGCATTCTTTACGTAAAAACAAGAGACTTACTGTTCGTTGACGACAAAGATGCAGTTGTCTTGGGAGGGTAAGCTGGAGACAGGATGCTTACAGGTCACCTTCCGCTCATTATGACTATTGAGAAAAGAAAGGGTGACAAAAAAAAGTGATGAATGTTAGAAAACACTTGTATACATTTCAGGAGTACAGCCGTGCTATTTGTCCTGAAAGGTCAAGCATCATTACTAAGAAATCCAGCTGTTAAGGGTTGAACTCTTTGTCTAAACAGTGAAATGGATGAGCAAGTAATGTTTCTGACAGAGTGATACCAGAACAACCACTCATGCTGCATATAAATTCAGTTAAAAACAAAAATATAAAGCTTTTGGTAAAAATAAATAAATAGCTACAGCCCATGAAAACACATTGCAATTATTGCCTCCGACCACGCAGAAAAATCCATGACACAGCCAAAACATGCACCAAAAAAGAAACAAAGGACCAAAATATACTCACTCCAGCCAGCTTCAAGGTCATCATACACACACATTCTAACAGCAGAAATACAGAAGATCCCATCTGCCCACAGTCACTTCCATGCTAACATAATTAGTGCACTACAGCATTTAGACCACACAGACTAACTGCAGCCTTTCCAATTAACAGCAGCTTTCCAGTAATATGGAGCCTGGTCAGTGGTGTGTGTGTGATCTGATTTGCCAGGGGCCTGCTGAAAACTTATCTAGTAAGAACGGCCCCCACCTACTGTTGCACTGTTTGAAAAAAAGTGTCTGCTTCAACAGTAAAGCTGGAAAAGTTACTGGACTGCCAAATCCATTCAAAATCCAACTTTCTCAGTTTCCTTTGTCATAATGTGCAAGTATAAGATGTATAATCAATTCTTATTTGATTATACTGTTAGCGTGTCAGGTATGTGTACTATGTAGGGAGTATGTTTTCATAGTATTAATACAATATATATATTGACAACAGAATGGATTGAGACAATGGGTTAATAGCTAATAATAATAATAATAAGTTAATAATGAGTTAATGGGAGTAAAGAGAATAGCTAAAGAGTCAACAACAATTGTCAAAGCTACAACTGGATTTACATGCTGGGCAGTCATTCTATATTTCAACTCAGTCAGGCTTCACTATGAACAGAAGAGAGTCAAGCTACAGCCCAGAAATAACAGTTTTAAACATGGGGTACTCATGTACTGAAAAGAGCAAATACCAAGCATGAAATAGGAGGTTTAGTTTCAGTTTAGCCTGTAGAGCAACAGTCCCCACAGCTCTGGTCTGTAATTACTGGAGGCACTGTTGGCAGCAGAGCAATCTGTGCGGTCGTGGGGCAGACCAGCGGCACCATTTTTCTTTGGTTTTTCCCTTCGCACATGCCTATACTGTTCTAAACTTATGTTGGCTGCGGATTTAAAAGAAGAGATAAAGTTTAGATATTTATGTGCAAAAAAAAAGGAATAAAAGAATGATGTCGACTGAACAGTTGAATGGATATTGTATCAACCAGTTGAGAATCTTTTAGCTTTGATACACTTGATCTTTTGGAAAATAGTGGCAAAAAGAATGCTCCAAAAGTTGTCTTTTATGTGGTACTTCAGCTTAGGCTAAAAAGAAAACAAGTCAAAATATATATTAGCATGTTGTCGACCTATTCATTAGCATTGGCCATTGGCTGCACATACCATGATGTGTATGTGTAATGTTGCTAAAGGTAGTTGCACAAAGTTAATTACTTAATAAAATGTTGCAGCTGCTTTGTCAACTACCGGTATGTCTAATAAAGAACGGGATATAATTTTGCCGTTTCCACTGGGAGTCAACATCCACTCAACCAATCCGTACAGTTTTCCGCTGGTTTACGTTCAGTGTTTTGGATTGGTTTATCCATGTACCGTAGTTAAATCCCAATGACCTCAAATGATGGTTCAGCACATTAAGGGCCCAATAACAAATGACAAGGTTAAAAAAGAAAGTCAAAGAAAAGATTTAACAAAACCAGTTCTCCCCCCTAGAGTTAGGACTTGAAGGTCCATACCTCAACTTGTTAGTCGACTAAACCAAGGCTACAAGTTGATAACACTATATCTTCAATCAAAATAGTGACTGGTCCTACTTGGTCTTTATTATGTGGTTACAGCTACAGTGGTGTCAAACATGGTTTGTGAACTAACATTTTGAAGGCCTTTAGTTCAGCATTGGGCAGTAGCTATCTTTTTTCTTTTCCAAGCCAGAGGTGATGATTTTGGAGGGTTTTTTTAATAGCCACGTCCCCAACATACCCTGCTTTTACATCAACATAACTCTGAGCCTTGTTTACAAAATGTTTGATGTAAATCAAATTGACTGAATAAAAGCTTTCAAAAACGTTTAGCTAAAATATCAACTATAGAATTATATGGATTAAGGTTCTTAGGGTAACAGCTATAAAACTAAAAAGCCCTCCTGATGTTAGGAAAGTTTTTGCAGATGTAAAGTTTGACACGTGTGCAAGGTCAGTGTTTTTAAGAGAGGGGTGTGTGACATCAAAGAGTTGCTATACCTTTATAGATGGAAGCTATTTGAGAAGGTCCTAAACATGCCTAACATGACCCATGTGGTATGGGAGGACATGTGCTCTTAAACCTCAGTGGAAAACATGGGGGCTATGAAGTAACAAGATGGGTGGGGTTGTGTGAAGGCAAAAAGAGAGGGGATGATAAACAGCAATTCACATTTCCTCCTTTTGGACAACCAAAAAAGAAAATCATTGGTTGTCTCATTTGAAACTACTTTCCAGCTATTTGTCATCTTATTCAAATGATACAGTAGTTGTCTTTAGTATATCAGTGACAAGTTTCTAATGCTGGTAAAAAGCATGAAGGCATCCCACGCTGTAGCATACATTTTCTAAAATCTATATCCTCCACATGGCATCAGTAGGGATTGCAAATATGAATGGTTCAAATTGCAAAACAATTATTGACAGAATATGTGGGATGGTTGCCTCGTCTTACACAGCATTATGGCACTCAGAATACATTATTGAATGATAATGTAATCAAAGTTGATGGCAGACGCCATCAACTTTGATAAACACAAGCTGCACAGCTTCCAGCTCAGACTTAAATGGAGCAAATATGTTTTTCAAAATATCTTTGCCAACTTATGGTCGCACATGTCGTGGAGGATGTGGTCTGTGGTCACTACAGTGAAGATTAGGTTGGCACAAAATCAAGGGATAGAAAAAGTACATATGGAAAACTTTTTGCTTCAATAGAGAGGACAACAACATTGTATGCTTTTCATTTTAAGGTTTAGGATTTCTTCTTGTTATCCGCAGTGAGGTGTTGGTTTATTGGGTGGGTATGGCTGAAGGGCACAGGGAGGCTCCTTGCCTTTTGACCTCAGATGTTTATAAGTGGAGAGCTAGGAGTGGCTGGAAGAGCTGACCACCCAGAGGAGGGTTTGGCAGTGTTCTGCTTTTTAGACTGTCCTGTCCACAATAATTAGCACTGAGCCGCAGTAATGAAGAGCTTAAGGTTTTGGGGGTCAACACTCCACAGGCTTAGCTTTTATTGTTCTGGGTGGGTCTTTGATCCCTTGCTCCTCTTTTACAGTTTAACCAAAAACAACTGAGGGGCTCCAAAAAGGATCTATACAGAGAAAGGGAAAGGTCTTGATGCGTTTTGACAACATATGGTTTTACCACCAGGTTTTTGGGTGCCCCACACGGACCTTCTTTTTGTAATAATTTTACTTGAAAATCAAATCAAATCTGAAATTTAGATCTTTGCTTGATGTGTTTTTAAAGAGGGGAGGAAAACATATACAGTATATAATTTAAACCTGTTAATGTTATCTTTTAGACTGAACATTGTTCAAACTTGAATAAAAACAACTTTTTTTTCGACAGTTGAGGATCAAAATCACTGTCAAAGATTCTGCATTTAAAACCATGACTCCTTAAACCTTTTATTTCAAAGTACATTGGATTAGATATTGATGACTAAAATAATGTCAAATAAAGGTGTGCCACTTGTCAGGCCCTCAGGAGCCAATATTGGGTTGACTTGCATCATTAAAGCTTAACTTCTTACAGGCGTTGTGGTCAGCACGGTCAGTGTTGCTTCACTGTAAAAACAGAGGGGATTTGTTGGAAGGTGACAGAGTGACGTTTTTAGGTTAAAAATCACATCCATTTGTTGATTTTCCTTTACACTATTAGTGTTGCTGTATCATAACAAAAATGTTATGTCATGACACTTACTACAAAAAAAGATTCACGCTTACTCAAAGCCCAGCCCCTATATCCTCACAACTTCTATAAATACATACTACTGTACCACAGCAAATTTTCCCTAATTATCTTTAAGCGAATGCCTTTCAAGCTGCCTTAGGTCCTCCGCTTAGAGGGAAGCCTGTTGTATGGAAGTGTACAGTGCAGGTCAAAGCAATCAAGAAATCCAGTGTTTTTGCCTATATAATCTAATGACACACAACTCATGCACTAAAAGCGTAAATCACACTCAAAACAGTAGCAGAAGCAAGGAACGTTCACAAACATATTTAATTGATAATGCACCAGTAAAGACCTATCTAAAAGTAAATATTTTAGGGCTGGCTCCCGTTATTTATCCGTGTAACATATCTACATAAACAAAAGTGAATTCTGTATTCCAACAAAGGGACCTTTCTGTGATGGTTCAGAGTTTCTCAATGCTTGACTGCTAAAAAAGGGGTCACACCTTTTCAAACACTTCCTTAATACTGACACATTTCAAGAAAACGTACAAGCGAAGCCTAAAAAGTCCAGCAGGAAAACTTCTTGGTTCCTTGAAAAAATACAAGTGCAAATCACCAAAACAAACCATTCAGTGATAATTAATTCCCTTGTAATGCTCATAAATCTAATCCTATTAAACAGGAAGGAACTTGGACACAACTTTGCACGAGGCCAGCAAGTACTGATTAACTCTTTCCCATTATCAGGGGAGCGCTACTAACTAGCAAAAAAAGTTTGGCTCCAGTGGAGCTCCTCAATACCACTTGGACATTGACTGAAGGTATGAATAGCCCTCCTCACAAAAGCTAAGCAGAATAAGCAGACTAGGCAGTTTGTGAGTGGTCATGTTGAGGGCAGCAGGAGAAAAGACAAAAAAATGGGGCTTTGCAGTCCTAGAGAGGCCACATGAAGCGCAGTGCAGCAACATGAAACAATGTGCTATCACCAAAGTGCAATACCTGTACATATTAGGGTTTAAACCTTTAAGGAAAAGTTGTGGGAAAACATACGCCACGCCACACCACAATCATTACTGACCAAAGAACAAGGAGCTTCAGCTGTGTCCCTATGAAGCTTTGACTTTCACCTCAGACCTTTGCACTTAAACACAGAAACAGCTGCTCAAGCGGGTCCCAAATCAGATTTTTTTTTCAACAAACAATTCAATTAGCAGCACCCTGGAAGCAGCTGCGACTGTTTACAAAGTGTGTCAAGGTGACACAGCTGAACGTGCATTTCAGGAAGGTTTCAGAGCCATGGAAACAAGCTGCCTTCTGGAGACTAAAAAAAAAAGATTGCAAGTTAAAGTTTGCATATGCAGAGAAAATGCAGAACGGAGGAAAATCTCACAAATTGTTGTCAAGCATGGTTATGACCTTTTAACCAAAGACCAGCATGTCACAACTGTGACAGACCAGAGATTCAGTTCCTTAAAGGTCTATTTATAAAAGAGAAAATTCCCAACAACACACTGCCCACACATGTAAAGTTTCCATCTTCGCGTTAAGAGTATTCAAAATGTCATATCACTTAAGACTTCTCCAGGATTATCAAGGGAAGTAACAATAGCTTCCTGTTTGAAAAAAATACTGGATTAAAGATGCAAATCAAGCAAAAGCAAATGTGTATTAGTTTATGCAAAACAATGTTTTCCAAAATGCTTTGTAACCATGAGCTAGTGTTATCCCCGACTGAAATGTCCTCACAAAATGTAGAAACGCACATAGCTGCTGTCATAAACACATTGTAATGACTTGAAGAACTGAGTTCTGAAAGTGCATACCAGACACCAAACATGGTAGGACTTAATATCAGAACCGGTATATTATCTGAAAGTAGAATTGTATACAAGTCTTCAGATTTAATCATTTTCATGGTTTATATGTAATGATTCAGAGTCTGAAACCAAAAGCTGCCCCGCCCTCCTCCCCCTTTTGACGCCGTCTGCTCAGCCAGTGCTGGATATGGACTACAAACCAAACATCCTTATATCTTAATTACAGCTGACAGGATATTTGATTAAATCTGTGTTTACCTCAATACAATTCATTTGGTTAGCCAACAAATAGATTTGCTCTGTCCAAGATTTGTTATTGACCTTTCCCAATAGTCCACCAAACTGAACTGTAGGAAACACTGCTGAAACACAGATTATTATTGCAAGTCTATTCCAAACACTAAAGGTTGAAGGCAATGGTCACTGAATTAACTCACAGACTAATGATTAAGTACTTGGGACAGTACAGCCGTTCCTTCTCTGCCTGTGGGTTTAACAAGTGTCATCCTAATATTTGTCATTGTGATAGCAACACTGCACACATGCTTTACAACACAAAACCATGTGTTTGATCTCCTTTATGCCCCAACAGAAATATAAAAAAAGGGAGGATCAAAAGGGACTTCAGATTTGCCATAATGTAACAGTCAAACAGATGATGTTTACACATGGCCTCAGGCCACAGTCAAACAAAAAGAGATGCCCCAAAATCAAGCCTAAAAAAATCATCATGAGTAACAGGTTCAACTGCTTCTTGTGTGTTTCCAGAAATTCCGTCATAAACCACAAGATCGGAAAAAGGAAATAAAATAAAAGACATATTGCTTATTAGATCAACTTAATTTGATGTGGTCTACGTTGATAATTAAAGAGAGGACATGGTTTGGTCTCAGCAGGAAACACTGGGCATTGCTTTAATTATGTCTAAACCAACTGTGGTTAAAGCAGATAAAAGCTTTAAAAGATAATCCAGAACCACCGTGCACTTTAGAACTGCCAGCAATGGAAAATATATTCTAACAAAACGTAGTGGACTGCAGTTGTAAGTTAGAAAAACAGCAACTCTCCATGACTTCTTCAAATAATGAAGCAACGAAAGTGTGGTTTTGACAAATGCAAGCAAAGATAATCAAACATTAGAATGGATTTTACTTTAAAATAACACTGCACAGGTATTCTATTAAGTCCACAGACAAAATAGAAACTGGGAAAGGAAGTTAAAAAGTATTTTCCCTGCAGGGGGTTTGCTTCCACTGTTGTGTATAGTTACTGTAAACTCCTGCATGGGGCTCAGCTTCACTGACTAACAGATTATGAGCTTTTAAATTGAAATAGATACAAATCTAAAATTGCAATTTCCAAAGTTAAAGTCCAGTATAAAAAAAATAGCATACCATCCCAAACATCCATAATAGGAATTATCAGGAAAAGAACAATTATTTCAGAAAAATATATTAGTGACTTTATCACTCAATATGCCTCCTCTAGCAGATAAAGAAGCCTTTAACTTACTTGACAAAACAGGGATGCTGTAATAAAAATGTATCGGTCTTCTTCGTTGGTGTTCAGTGTAAAAAAGAGCCATTTGCACATGAAGTCATTAGAGAAACTCACACAGACCAGGCAGGAGCTCGTTATGACTGCAATACAGAAGCTAATCTCAGGGGCTGCATCTAAAATCGCCTTTGATACTTAGCATCAATCGACACCACGAGCACATTTAAACACACCACACACCTCAACTATCGCCTGTTAAGCCAACCACAAGCAATGCATGCCGAACGAATCATTAACACTGCAGCTTTTACTTACAACGAAAAGCTTCCATAAATGTCCACGCAGTTAAAAAAAAAAAAAAAAAAAAAAAAATCGCGTTGAAGTCAGACGGGCCAGGAAAAAAACAACAACACACAGATAAACAGGTAGCCGTTTTATCCAAACGTGAATGTCTGATGCAACGATGCGAAGAGTTTCTTGTTACTTTGAAGAACAATCGTGTGTTGTGAAGTGCGCCCAGTCCTCTACTACTAATACTACTGCTGCTGCTGCTGCTGCTGTGCTCACAGGACAGAGGCTCTCGCGCCGACTACTGCACCGCGTGCGCCCGTAGTAGAGACACTGAAATCCGAGAAGCGATGATGTCACGGTCCGGATGTAAAGCAGGCAAGGTGGCCAGTGGGTCTTTCCCTCCGCCCAGTATAATTACACACCGAGCAAACGTTTGAAAACACACACTATGAGTTACTGTCACAGTAGAGAGATGGTGTCATGTCGACATTAATAGCCTATAAAACTAATAATAATAATAATAATAATAATAATGCATTTTATTTATAAGCGCTTTTAAAAACTCAAAGACACTTTACAATGGTTAAAACATAAAGAACAGCACAGAAGGACAGACTAACGGACATCGCAGTATTACAAACAAATCATAAAGATAACAACAATAAAGGTAAACTACAGAAAACAGAAAATACATCACAATCATACATTAAAAGCTTGTTTAAAGAGGTGGGTTTTGATAAGTGATTTGAAAGTAGGAGGGGTCGGTGCAGTGTTGAATGTGTGTGGGGAGTGAGTTCCAGAGGGAGGGGGCAGCTATGGAGAAGGCTCTGGCCCCCCAGGGTCGGTGCTTGGTTCTAAGAGGGGGAGATGAGGAGGTTGGCTTTTGAAGAACGGAGGCTGCGTGCGACTGCTGCACTTCCCTCCATGGCGGCCGGAAATAATTTAATTTTCACACTTTATTGATCTTTTTCTCTACCACATGTCCGCCGTAGAAATATCCCCATAGCCACGACTTTTAATCTCTTATTAATAGCTTTTTATCTCAGAAAGATCACTTTTTTCACCAGTGTTGCAACCTTTTATCTCTAAATATCAACTTTTCATCTAAAGGTACAACTTTGTATCAAGAATGTGTCATTATTTATGATTTTGTTTTTGTATCAAGGCTAAGTTTTCATCTAGTTTTTAAGGTGGTAATGTGTTGTTTTTTATAATTACGACTTTGTATCTCATGTTCTTGACTATTTGTCCTCATAATTATGACTTTTGATTGCAAAATTTGACTCATAATTAAGATATATAATGAGGGTTAAGTTGATGTCTTGTTTATTTTCTAGGGCTGAAATGAGTTTCCATTTTTATTTTTCAGTACAACTGATTAGAATCAGTTGAGACACTCCATTACAGCTTAAGGCTTTATTACAAAAATGAAAGACTGGGGATCCTTGAAGTTGTTACATGTTTTATTTGAATATGAGTATATTTTTGGACAGGCGCTCCGCAATTTCTGGCATTTGCTCATGTGGGTAGGTGCACCTCCCTCGGCTCATTCTTCAACAAGTCCAGACAAGGAGCATTATTTAAAAATGAACTGTGGCTTTAAAAGCCTCACTTTACAAATATTTTGAAACATCCAGAAAGATCTGTGATCATTTTGTTATGAATGTTGTAGCCTTATAAACACACACTGTATCTCAGGTGCAGGGTCCATTCTTGTCCAGCTAATGGAACTTTGCTATCTGGTTAAAGCTTGTTAGTTTCAAAAGGATGAAGCGAGCGAAAGAACTGAATATTAAGTAGTTTCAGCAGGGAGCCTGCAGCTATTGAAGACATGAAAGCCCGGACAATGACCTCGGCTCAGACCTAGATGCCAAACAGCTCCTCCACTCATCAACCTGCTGAGTGCAGTCAATGGAAGCAGGAAGACACCCAGTAAGTCAATACACTGTTAGTGGCTGTTTTTTTTCTGCCTGCTTCCCTTTTTAGTTATACTTTATTATTTCTGCAGTGTTTATGCAGCTCTCACAGTCATTGAGTTTTGACACACACATAAACTACAAAAACGTCATGCATTGAAACACAGTAAAGAGGTATTATGGATACAACCACCATTATTGTGAACTCCCTTGACCAAATCTGATACATAAATAATGCACAATGCTTCCATTACAAAGCATGTAAGAAGGGGGGTATTCAGTCCTTCAGCTATCACAGGGGATATAAACACCACCTGGGACACAGAACAGACACCACACCCCAAATAAAACATAGACAAGGAGGAATAATGAGTACTGGAGGATATGTTATATGATATTTAGTGACCAGATCCATGAAATATTGATCCAAGGCGAATGAGGGCCTGTGCTCCAACAGCCGCAAAAAAAAGTGTCAAAGCAAGCTGTTCAGCCATCTGTGTACTATGTGCTGTGTTTTGCAGCAGGATTTTGTAATCCAACATAACTGAATGTTAGCTGTCAGTCTTCAAATCACACAACAGTGTTCTAAGGAGAGCACTTTTACTGTCAGAGCAAATAGTACCTTGATGAGGATCGATCCTCCCATCACCAAAATTAAGTCTAAAAACTTAGTTTCATCATTTTCCCTAATTGTTAGGAAGCTTAAGGGAATCTGCAAGATCATTAAAAAATAAATGTCACCACCACAGTTAACTAGCCCCCCTGATTTAGCCCAAACATACGTCTTCAGGATGGGATCACAGACTCTGTGACTCATAAAGCTCAAGGTTTTCTATTTCAGTGTTTCAGTGCTATGTCTTGGGTAAGTGAAAGAACTTGTGAAATCAATCGGGATAATCAAAAAAGAGGGATCGTTTGTTCTGGTTTCAACTTTTTGCTATTTCTTGTGTTTGTTTGTTTTTTGGGTATAAACATGGAACTTGGAAAACCTCAAACAGCCCTTACACCAGTACATCAGGTATTCAGACAGAGTGGGAGTTTTATCCACTGCTCTGAAAATCTTTTTAAGTGGGGTTGTGACCGAATCAAGGTCATACAAACACTGTTTTATCCAGACCCAACCCTGAGCTGCACTCCATTTTATGGCTACACACCATTGGGCTTTATGGCAGAGTAAAGATAACACAGTGGGCAAGCTCAGATCTGTTGATGATGTTATCACTGTGGTTTGGCTCTACTGCTTCTGCCTGACTGTCAGAGCTGAAGGCCTCCAAAAGTTATGATGCAGATACAGAGACTGAATAATGATATCACCTGTGCAACATACAAGCCAGTACAACAGACCTGCAATAAACTGCACTGCCTTTGAAAGCTCATACTGTTCAATCTCCGTTTGGGCAGAATCAGACAGGAGACGAGTAATGGCACTTTGTTTTGATTTTATAATATTTTGTACATTAACAGTTGAGTTGTGTGCAACATGCTAATGAATATGCCGTTGTGGTATAGTTCTGAGTTTAAAGTTCATTATTCTGAAGTTTTAAGACCTTGAATCATATATGTTATATTCTTGTGTGGAGAAACTGGTCTCCTTGGCAGTACAGTACGAAGCACCTGGACACACAGGGAAGTCTATGGTGAAAAGATGTTTAAAATAAACTCCTCCAATGCATTGTAGCAATTATCAATGAGCAATAGAGCATTTATTTTCCTTTAAGCATGCACTAGAAGATTCATCCGGTTCTCAGCTGACAGATGCAGAGGAGAGGCTTTCAGACTCATTAGCTGCCCACACAAAGTCAGAGAGAGACAGAGAGAGAGAGAGACAGGAAGGGAGAGGGAAATCACTAAGTGTTCACATGTTTATCCACTCTCAGAGGATCCTCTTCTACCTGCCCACTCACTCACTCTCGTCTCTGGCTCTTTCCTCTTCCACCTACACTCCCAAGCTCTGTCTTTTGTCACTGATTTGCAGGCCATTATCTGCTGCTGTTCTGATCAGCTGCAGATACCATGGCTGTGAACTGTTTTCAACCCAGTGATAGCACGAGAATACTGCATGCATAGAAAACTTTGTTGCCAGCTTGTTTTCAGGGAGCCAATGAGAAGATGGACTGAATGGTGAGCTTCTTGGTGCAATGGTGTGTGTAAGTGTGGGGGGAGGAGGGGTGTCCAGCTTCAATAATTAGTTGACTGTGTCAAATGGAGCTGAAAAACAACAATGGACTGCTCGGTGCATGAGCAGTGACATCCAGAGTAACACAACTCCAGTGACATCAGTGGATAGACAACTGTTTTTCCAATCAACAAGGGACTAAAGAGAGGTTAAATATACAATATGAACTTCTGCACACATGCATGTTAAAGTAGTTTAATGGATTCTGGAAAATATTCAATCGAAAACAAACTACAGTTTATTCAATGAAATATTGATACTAACTTACATGATTCCTAAAGAACAGAGCTGCGAAAGAAACCTCATGAGCTGCTTCCATCTCTGCTGTGGAGACATGTTTGTTAGGCATTGAGAAATCTCACATCAAGACAGGTTTTATCATGTGCCGTAACTGCAGTGATGATAGCCTGCCCTCTGATACTAAACTCAAAGTACTCTGCATTGCTGCATTTAATTCAAGGAAGGTCTGTCTAGACGAGTCATAATTAATTTTAAATTTTGTATTGATTTACCACTGTCAAAAGATTGAAAATAATTGCATTTAGAGTTTTATCCATGGCTATTTTTCTGATACTGTTTTGAGAGGATATAATGAAATAAGTTTAACTATGGGAGAATAAATGACTTATTCAAAAAATGACAGAAATAAGGATCAATTAGACAAAGATCAATAAGCACAAGAGGCCAAAAAAAACTGCCTAATCAATGAGGAAGTCAAACTCACAGTCCCCCCCCCGGGCTGCCAGGAAGTTTAGGAGAGCTGAAGCCTCTCATGAATTCCGATACCCCACTGACTGGTACTACACGAGCAGGCCAAAATTCACTGTGCTAATGACACATTGAAAATCGAAAAAGCTGTTTCTAGGATCTGTCTCATCCAAGTATAAAAGCAGATATGCTGCAGTTGGAGCAGGCACAGCAATCTGAGGTTCTGGGATTAAACCACAGAAATTACCACAGAGATAAAGCAAAAAGAGTGGGAAGAAAATGAGGCCTTCAGATCAGTGACCCAACAGTGTTGATAAGCACAATGTCCCTGGTTAATGACCTCACAGAAGGCCAGCAGTGAACAGAGGGGGTCAGATTGACTCGCTTCACGACTCAGGCTGTTTTGTGAGTCTTGGCAGCACGGACAGTCACAAATTCTAAAGTTTGCATTCAAAGCATCAATAGGGATGCACTCTAGCATGAGCCCAGCCAAGCCCAGCCCCCTTCAACACAACTCGGCCAACTCATGACTGCTTGCTGACGGGCTTGACTTTTATTCCTGTTTATCTCAGTGTCAGCAAAGGGTGCAGAGGCTCCAGCTTTTCAAGAAATATTAATAGATCCTACACATCTTGGATCGTACAGCTGACAACATCAGCCTGTCAACTCTTTTTGCAACACTGGCATCCAAACACAACAAGCAATTATTTTGTTATGAATTATTTATAGTTAAACTGTTCAAGATAAACACAAAATTCTTTAGGTAAGCACAGCATCACTCTGTGGCGCTTTAGTTTAGCACAATGATGAGACATGGTGCACTGACTCTTTTGGAAAAACCACAAAATATTGTTGGAATCAGATCAAGTCATATTAATGGTAAGCTCTGAGGCTTGCAAGGATTTGTTGAATACATGAATAGAAGTGTTCCTTGTGTAAACAGCACTGCTATTATACTGGAACTTATGCTTCTGCCCCGTACTAGTGCCTTAACTAGTACCATGACAAAGTGTGCAGTAAAATCTCTGCTCCTCCTGAAGATAATTTCTAATACCCGTTACATCTTAGTCGAGAATTTGAATCAGCGAACATGAGCTACTTAACGTGATGCTGCACCTCCTGACAGGAGCTGAATGTAGGTGGAAAACTCCTCAGCTTTAGTGGACAGGAGCTTCTGTTGACATGAGAACTGGTCATGGACTTTGAAACAATATTAAACCAAGAACAAACATTTAGCTGGAAGGAAATTGCATGCACAGAGAACTAAAACAGACATGCTTCTTGGTACTTAGTATTTCTTCCAGTTTGCAGTACTCTACATATACCCACAGTTGCAGACAGTGAATAATAATGACAGGGAACGAATGAACCTGTAAAAGCAGTCTCATGTAACTTGGTAACGCAGGTGGAGAAATCGCTCATTAGACCAGTTCAGAAGTTACGCATGCCCCTCATATGAAATAGGTGCATGAGAACATCCTGGTGGCTTATATAGAGGTCAAAAAGATCATCTTTAATTAACTAAATGAGTGAAGCCTTTCACTCTTCATGCACCTTGGTAGTTGGTGAAGTTGTGCCAGAAAATCCCACTCTGCTTCTCATTGGCTGACTTTCTATAGTCAGAGACAATATACATTTCTTAATAATAAACTTAGAGAGCGAAATAAAAAAACAAATATAATTATTAATTAGCATTTTTAAATTAAATTCACAACATTGTTATTTGAACTAACGTTAGGGGCCAGACCAATTTATGCAAACAGCACAGCCATAAAACCCTAGAAAAATGATGAACCATTGCATTTTATCCACAGTGGTATCATCCTGTAAGGAAATTTCCAATCTTCTATCTAACAGAGGTAGCTACAGGAGGTGTAGAAAGAAACACCTGCAGTTATTGCCTATGTTTTCTGTGTCTCTGAGGGGCAGCTGCAAAATCTGTTGTTCCTTTTGCCTTTAGCACCCTCACGTGAAATATAATGATTGCCTGGGAAAAATACAAGCTGTTTCAGTTTGTTTTTGATTTTCCATTCACGTATAATGCAAAAAAGCTACAAAACTTTACATTTGGTGTTTTAGCTGAGACATATTTATTCAAACTAGATTATACAGCCATATAGCAAGGTTGAAGCTGCAAGAGCTAAATGCATAGGAACTGCCAACAATGGCCTCAAGCAGGAGAACTCAGCTTTATTTTTGCTTATTTTTTGCAAAAATAGTCACTATGTTAAATATCAACGATGTCTGGACATCCACACAGAACTTAAATTTCCTCAGAGCTATAAGGTTATTATTAAAAACAATAGTCAAACTGCACAGACCTTTTTAACTGCCCGCTCTCACTTCCTCCAGGTAAACGCCAAAAGGATTCACAAAGTTCATTGTGAGCCTAACGAATATATCAACTCTTGTCTGCGGCTGTAATGAGCCTGCTGGGAGTGGATAATGTAGGCCATGGTTCCGATTTGATTGAGCCAATAAAACCATCCCCATCCACCAACACAAGGAGTCTCTACAAGCACTGACTTAGAACTGATGAGTACGCAGCAATTGGAGAAGCACAGCACAGCATGTATCATCGCCCGTTCCATAAGCTTATTCCCCTCCCGAGATTGCATTTGTTTTTCTGATTGATTGAGGCCGTCAGATGCAGATTCAGCGCAAACACCAACAACACAGTGTAGAGTGCAGCATGAAAAGAGGGGCAACTTTATGCTCTGATATTTATCAACTCTGCTCCGACAGGCTAGAGGCGATATATGTCCGCATGTAATAAAAGAGAAGTTGTGTATCCATTCAGGAAATAGAACTGATCCCCCCCCCCCCCCTCTAAACACACAACTTTATTTTCTCTCTGGATGACTCTGCATCAGATTTCCATTCATCACGGCCAGGAGAATAATTTACTGCCACTAAAGGCCCTTTTTTCTCTTATAGCTACCATCTTTATTGTTGACAATTAAATGAAACTGTCTATTCAACCCAACTAGACAATAATACCATCATCCCACCATAAAAAGGCTTTATGACTCTTATTTTAGGACACAGCTAACTGCCTTAATACATATGAATGGGGAGAAAGCACTAAAAGGGGTTCTTTTCAATCAGTCACAACCCCAGAATTACTTCAACAGGTGCACCTATACATGTATGTTTGAAAAAGAAGGACAGAGTGTAAATAGTAGAGAGTAAGAATCTGATATAGTGTGATCTACAGCAGTATACACTCAGTGCTTCAGGGAGCAACAGAGAGAAGGAAAATGTTTATGTATCTCCCTTTGCTGTTGTAGCGGTTACTGGTGGTTTTCAATATTCACTTGAATACAAGTGTTATAAGCGGACGAAAATCTTTATCTATGTTTTATTTAGGCTCTTTAAAAACTAAAAATGACTGAGAAAGAGACACTCGCGGTGCCCCAGTTCCATAGCAGATCTAAGTAGGTTTTGGGAATTCTTTTTTTACACCTAAAATGTGACAAAAAATAACAAAATCACAGCTTGATTTTTGTGCGTGCTGTTGATGTACACAATTTCCCACACTGTAGGACTCAAGGAGCAACTCGCAGATGCAAAAAATAAAATGACACTTGAAGGTTAAGACACTCTAGAAACAGAAAAATAACCAATTTATTGGAGAGAGAGACTTATTCTTCTGTTTTTTAAAGGCTTTTTGAAGGGTCATTTTAAAGGTTGTATATATTAAAACACCCTGTTAGAGTAAAATGACTAACTGGTTGGTCAGAGTTGCTTGAATACTAATAGCAGAACTAGTACAGAATAATGCCCCCTTTGCATATCATATTTATGAAATGGGAACACAAACTGAGACATCTGGCTTCGCTTCTCTGCCTGCTGTCTGTGTTGGTTTCTTCTGGTTTATGGCTACATGTAGCGATGGAGAAGTCACATGACCTGATATTATGCGTCGGGGTGCTTGCTCCTCATGAATGGCAGATGAAAAATACTGCCGAAGTGTCAAAATCACCTAGATTACTAATAAGTTAAGTAATAAGAGTATAACCAAAAATATTTTGTATCTCTTTCACATTATTCCCTCTTCTCTTAGGTGTTCTTTTATGATTACAGCAGCATATCAATTCCAACTATGGAGAAGTTTTTCCTAGAGCAAACTATCTAGTGTCCTAGATAGTTTATGCAAGTAGCCGAAACAATGAGAAGACAGACAAATTCACAAACTCTACTGACCAAAAAGATATGATAAAAATAGTGGCAAATTTTTCTTAAATCCTGTATGGTTCCCTCTTTGGGGTGCCGAGTGGGTCTGTGCTGTGACAGACCCACAAAGATATGCTGAGAGACGTACAGTTGTATTAGTAGAACGAGTTGGTGATGAACTGCCTCGCCTTCAGCAGCACTGAGCATGCTCAGTAGGCCTGCCAGAGGGGCCAGGCTTCTGCTTTGGCCTACTTCAGATAAAACCAATAATGTCATGGAAAGTTTAACTGCAGTGTTAGTCAGACTGACAGAGAGTGTGTGAATGAGAGGAGTGTGTGTGCCCTCAATATAGGAGCAAAATCCAATATCATCAAATGCAGCCATGAACAAATAAGACCACACACCACCCCTGGTGAGGGGCGTTATTGATCCGTCTATCATCCAGGACTATAACAGACAGTGATATAGACATACTGTAGTTGGAGGAAAAGCCACGACCACAATAGCAGCTGAAGGAAAGACTTGGACTCCAGATTGACAGAGAGATTTAGAGAATGACAGCCTCTGCGGACATGGTAATGAAATGCAATAAAAGATCTCTTAAGCTCTAGTTCCTCCAGTCCCCAGGCAAAGATAGCTGCTAGCGTGAGCAGAAATACAAGCAGCATTCCCTCACTGAGACATCAGTCCAACTGATTACAGAAAAGATGACCAACAGAAGTGGGTCAGCAATGAGAGTGACAGAATCGGACACATTAAGAGACAGAGAGAGGAAGAAAGAAAGTGAGAGCAAAAGAAAGTGAGTGCATGACTTCAGAAAATGATGTGTTGGAAATTAAAAGGAAGGTGATTTGTAAAGAACACAGCCCCTGTAATCAGACAGGGCTATATTTACTTTGACATGAGCATTACCTTTCAATTACATGTACATTTGTTGGTTATTATTACCATCATCTTTTATTTAGGCTTTTTCCTTTAACCAAATGAGCTCTCGGGAGGCAAGCGAAAAAACACTCATCATGTGCTCTGGATTGTCAAATATTATCATCTTCAGGCTGCGGGAAGGCAAACAGTAGATGACTAAACAAACATTGTGGAAAGCATATTTTCCACTTCTTGCCTGTAGCTCTAGTCATGTGAAGTACAGTTTTAAAAATCAACATATAAAGTAACCCAAACTTCTACTGCTATCTATCTAGTTATTACCTTTTTTTCTGGCACAGCGAAAGCTAAGCTACTGATAAAAAATGTATAGACACAAAATAAAGCAAACTGCTGTGTAGACACGTCAACAACAAACAAATCATATTTCACACTGAATGCTGAATCTTAGAAGAAATGGATTGGCTGTAGCATCTAAACTGCAACATAACTGTCTCATTAGCACGCCTTATCCAAGTGAACAGATGTAAACATGTGAGGCAGCAATGAACTTGAAAAATACACAGAGACAGGACACGATTGCTCCACACTCACAGGGAGTCATATGTATTTAGACTCCCAGTTAACAAATCTTAACATACTGGTTGAACGTGCGAGTGAAGTAGCAAATTCCATAAAATAACTTGGCCCACACAGCTTTTTATCCTCACTGAACTTTCAAACATCCTGATTTTACATGCTATTATGACACACTGTTAATCCATATAGGAAATGGGGGCAATCAATGACACTCTAGTTTACAACAAGAACTGGGCGTGTGCAGGGGAAGCCAACAAATTGAGGACAGCGTTCAGTGCTGGGCAGTCAACTGAGTCATAGCCCAATGCTAGGTCAGCATGTTTGTGTATGTCTCCTCTCGTCATCCTCCCTGATACCTCTCCTTTAGTTCCAGAAAGGCTTATTCTGACTTTTCAATTTCAAGTTGCAAAGCTTTGAATTTGAAGGACATACGTGAGGCATGCTTAAGTAACGTCCTTGATTTTATTTGCGATGTTAAACAGACATGGGAGAGGCAGATTTTGTCTCCCTTATTAGAGGGAGTGTCTCGTCTTTGGTCACCCACTGATGTTTTTGTAGGTGCAGCTGCATTACTCAAACCCTCAGAGATAAGAACAACAAGCTCCTTCTGTAAGGGGTTGAAATGCTGTTTCATACAGCTCAGCATGTCTGAAAACAAAGCACTTAGGCCCAGCATATGCATGATAACTATGGAGGCACAGTACTGTTTCATATAAACAAGCTCCAAGAAAATATGTTGAACTTTTTTGACTGCAGCAACTCCCTCTTGGTTTCAGTCCTCTGACCAACAGCTGCATGTGTCAGGTAAAGAGTTATAAGGGGTCACAAAGGCAATACATCAACATCCTGACACGTACAGATGAGAAAAGGGGAGGGGATTACTTGGAAAGGCAGAAGAGAGGGAGAGGGAGTAATTGGGTGAACAGTTCATTCTAGCTGTCTGAACTAAACTGAACTCAATGCTGAACTCAATGCTGTCCACTTTTCCTCAAGGAGAGGGGAAACTACAGCGCAGTTTCTGCAGTAGCCACATGCGTAACAAGGCTCTTTCAACAAAAATAGAGACATCAGCTGTGTGAGAAGCTATGAACGGTAAGATGGTAGGAAGAAATGTGCCCTCTTGGATTCCACACTTTACTGTAAACACGTCAAGGTGAAATGCAGCCAGTCATCCTCCTACTCTTGGCAAAGGCCAGGCTTTTTATTTCCGAGTGAGACATGCACTTAAGTGCCACTTACCTGGATTGATGATGCAACAGGCACACATGTGGAGGCGACGAGGAAAGGAGGAAGAAATATGTGGCATCAATAAGAGTGCACATAATTTTCTAGCACTGTTTTAAACCCCTCCTCTCACACAAAAAATATGTGTATTCACTTGCACCCACTCTCCAGCACTTATATATTTCTTAATGGAGTGAAGTTTCTAATTGTAATTACATTGTCAAATGAGATTCTAGGTGTTATGGTGAAAAGAAAACACTGCCCTCATAAGGTTTGCCACATTAATTACACAAATTATATACAAAATGTGGCCAATGGTAAACATAAAGACATATTATTTGCATTAAATAATTAAGAATATAATGAAGAACTACTGGTTATGACTAAAAAACAAAACAAATTCTGGATAAATTAAATCAGTTTACTAATGCACTGCAACTGCAAAAATAGGTTTAAATACCCACAACAATCTGAATACTTAATACATTTAAAAAATATTCAATAAACCCAAATACACAGTCTCTGAGATGCAATATCACATCTTAAATGAACTGCAGACCCCCTGCTCTGCTCTAATGATAGAATTTAGAAACTGTGTGTCAAGGAGCAAGCTATGCTACATTGGTGCCCTCTACTGGGGAAAAACAGTAATCACACTTGGTTGGTAAAATCACTAATAGCAAGAAAGCTCACATCTGGACTTAATCTCAATGCTTATTTCTCACTTTCAGCAGCAAGGTCAGCTTCCATACAGCTGGAAAAGGATGCAAAGAAAAGGCCTTTTTTAGGAGACGAGTCAGTAAAGCATGCAAGCATAAACAATTAGCATAACATCACAGGAGGAATTGGATGATGTCAGTATATTTATGCACGTTCATCAAAGAAATCACAGAGGAAGATTTGTGAGCACAGCTGCTTTTAATGTTAAGACTAATCTTTGTTTAGATGAGAAGACTTAAAGAGAACAAGACCCAAATCCAAAGCAGAAATGAGTCATTTTTTCTGGCGACTTCGTTTTCCCTCGCATGCAAATTTCCAACGTCAATGAGAATGCCCACACTAATCCAGATACTTAATGCAAAAATATTTACATGTTTTGGTAATTTTTTGTCGAAGGCACAAAATATAAAAATAGACTTGACATGTTTCATTTAGATTTTCTTTATAGATTTATACATGCATGCAAATGTGCTGGTTTATCTTTAGAAGTATATCTTGAACATGCCAGCATAATCACCTCAAGTTAAAATGGAAGCAGACAGGCAACACATACACAGACTTCTGATACAAACCTTTAAAACTGTTAAAGGCTTACTTAATCTTTTTAGACAATCATGCATTTAATACTGCCAGACTGAGATCATTGGATGAAATGAAAGACAAATGCTTAAAACTCACTCAGACAATGTCTGCAACTAAACCTTGATCACACAATAGCCGACATTTCAAAATTGAAAATATCTTCAATCAAACGAGGAAACCTCAAAATAATTCAGATCAAAGAGCCTTTCATCTCTCTGCTGCTCGCAGCGATAGGCAAATCATTTTGCTAATGGCTGCACTGAAGGAGAATAAAACAGCAGCATATGTCGAAGAGACAAACACAGGCACACACACATACACAGACACACACAAAGTCCAGTCTTTTTGGAAATATCTAAGTGCCTCCAAATATCATCTATGTATTCCTATGTTTCTCTCCATTGTTTATCAGCTGCTTTTGGGGGCTACCAAAGGTGGCCCCAGGCCAAAAACTACATGCTGCCTCTATACTAAACAACAGGTCTGCTCCCAGGTCCCCTTTAAGTCACCTGTTCCCAGGTATAATCTCAAAGGGAAACTCTGATGTAGCCTCGTTTGACAAGTCTGAATCAGCCTCCCAAAAGTCAAGGTCCAGCAGGGTCACTAAACTCCTCACCCTGTCAGAACAATGATGCAGTTTACTAGTTTGGTCTGCATCAGTCCCTGATCTTGTTTCTAAGCACAGGTGAAGGGCAGCACAATGCTGAATGTAAAGTTAAGACATCAGAACTGCCACTGTTCCCCTTTCTTTCCTAACCTCACAGTCTGACATAACAATCACATCTTTCATCCTCTCAACAAACCGTCTCATTATAACAGGACCTCAAACTGGGTCATCTGCAGCTTAAATATAGGAACATGTCACCTTGTTCAGAGGGAGAAAAATGTACTTCAATTTTAAGGTGTTAGTGCTCATATTCAGACTGCATCCAACTCTGCAGCAATACAATAATATTTTGATAGGAGGCAACAGTCAATAGATAGTTTATCATATAATAAATTTTATGCAGGGGTGCTGGTGGCGCAATGGTTAGTGCGTGCGCTCCATGTATGGAGGCTGTAGTCTCAAGCGGGCGGGTTCACGTCTCACCTGTGGTCTCTTTCCCACATGTCATTCCCCACTCTCTCTCCCTGATTTCCGACTCTATCCACTGTCCTATCTATCCATCAAAGGCATAAAAAGCCCAAAAATAAATCTAAAAAAATACAAATAAAAATAAAAATAAATGCTATGTAAACAACAGAGGGACGTTCTTCACCAAGCTTCATTGTGACATGCTTTATTGAATATAAATATCGCAAATGAGAAGAGAGCGTATGCTGCTATATGCCCATCTAAATAGTGGCAGCTGCTAGAAACAGAAGCAACAGTATATTGGTGCTGATGTTGAGTCATAGTTTGAGTACGACCTTTAGACTTAACATGCAGACTACTGTTTAAAATCTAAGAAACTAAGAGCATTCTGCACGGGTGACTCAACAGGAAGAGTTTTATGTCTAACCAAGCCTTAGAAGTGCTCGGACTGCCTGTCACCCAAAACTGTCTAAACAAAAGAAGAAGAAAAAAAGGAAGAATGGAAATTAAGTGGAAACCTAACCCTGGCCACCTCAACACTTTCGAGTCTGTGATTACTTTCAGTCTGTGCAGTTTTCTGTTTGCCTTCTCCTTTTTTTAGCATTAGCCCAAATTATTAGCCAAAAGCCACTCCTTAAAAACCCCAAATACACTGACACTAGCCTTGGAAGCATGAAGTAAAATGTGAAAAACTATTTAGATGTTAATTGTTACATGTAACAACCTTAGAATCATCTGTCAAGAGAAAGTTTACAATTCCTGTCAGGATCTATCATGGCTATGTTTCTAAATAAAAGAACGAAATAAAAGCTGCAATTTTGACTGTAGGTAAGGTAACGCCAATTTTAAGGTTGGCAATGGACCAGCTCCAGCTAAGCTTTGTTTGGCAAAGAGGAAACTTCTTGTGTACACATTTACACTGTCATGCAGAATGACTGAAGAGCCCCCTTCCTCCATAAATAAACAATGAAAACAAATCTAACATATCACAAGATCTTACAGTCCACTTAAGATTGTTCTGAATCAATAGAAACTTTGATCTGGGGAAGTTTTTAGCCTCTCTACAGTCAAACAGATTTCGATCTGTTGCACATAGTACCAGGGTTTAAAAACCATCTAAAAACATCATAAAATCACTCTTTGAAATCATGTTTATCAAGGCCTGTTAAGACTAAAAATACTCAGAGACTTGAGAGGTATTTATGTTGCTTCCCACACTGACTCCAAATAAGGAGATAAAGTTTTATTTTAACAGAAATGACATCACTGTTATACAAATCTGAAAAACAATTAGATTAAAGATGATGACTTGAATTTTAGTCTATATTAGTTACACTGTGGACTAAAGAGATTTGAAAGCTTGACTGTCTGAGGATGTGATACAGAAAAACACAGAAAGAAAAGCATTACTTCTGGGTGTATGACAACCTACCACAGCACTACAATAACGTACTTCTTCTCCCAATGAAAGGGTCCAAAAATCCACAAACCAACCAAAGGAGAGCTCATAACAAGTGCGATAACACAAACACATTTTTTAGTATAAGAGCATACAAACCTCTCTTAACATGCAGGGATTTGTGCTGATCCTTTTTATACCCTTTGTGTGATCTGAAGTCTATCTTATTTTGGTGCAGTTCAGTGAAATTCATATCATTGCACGTCTCTCCAACGGTTGTGACATTTGTACCTGTTATAGTCCCACCCCTTCATACACAAACCATACCACCCACCCACACACTCAATAAGGCTCATCATGAGGCCAGTGGCAGGCAGTAATAAAACTGTCACACAGCAAAGACGTCTCGCTTACTCCCACCAACTCACTCAGAAGCACAGAGGCAGAGACGCAGCAATCACAACATCACAGTCAGAGTGTAGGGTGTATTTATCTGAACCACCAGCAGAGGTCTTACAATGAAACACTGTCAGCTCTCACTTACTCAGAGAGAAGGAATGTCTGCACACATCAGTTTGTGAATAGCAGCACTGAGGTGAGAAGGCTGCATTTATCTTCAAGCAACTAGTGCTGATATTTAAACCTGACTCTTGACTTGCAGAGACATCCATCCATGATGCTGCAGAAACATACTGCAGAGGGCTGACAGCTGATTAGACTGATGGATCACAATGTGGTACCACCGTTACTGCAGTTATGAAGCCCCTGTCAGCTCACTCCACTGTGGCCTCATCTCTCACACCCTCTAACTGAGACAGAACGCAGGCTGCTAAAGAGGGACTGATTGATTTAATTGCAGCGTCTTCTTAGGGATAACCTATGGAGTTCTTAAGCACTAGTGCTAGTATACAGTGTTGGTTGTTCAATGCTGTTTCCAAAGAAGTTGTACAGGTTACCCATGCCATGTGCACTAATGCACCCCACACCGTCACAGATGATTGCTTTTGAATTGTGCACTGATAAGAAACTAGATTATTTCTCTCCTCTTCAGCCCATAAAACGGGTCATCCAAGATTTCCAGAGAGTCAAATTAGGACTTTTTTTGGACTGTATCTTGAGAATCACAACAATTGTGCATTTAGACATGCATGTGCACAAGCATGGGCTTATATGAAGTACATTTCTGCAGACTGCAAAGGGCTCAAATACGCAATGGTGATAATGTTTGTATAGGTTAAATTGTGTTATTAAAGGAGAGCTAGAAAAACAATGTATGCTTAATAATAAAAAGCAAAGATGTCCAAATGTTACAGGTGGAATGGTCAGTACAGTAGAAAACAAATAAGGATAACATTATAGAGAAATGTGTTGCTCCCTCCAAGGCCCAAATCTAGATCAAGGGATGCACATTCAATAGTTTGATTGTTTTTCCTGGGTTTTGTGTTTGTTGGACTAACAGCTCTTGTTCATTTGAAAGAACAGACAACAAAGATTTATGTGACTCTACCCACAGTACGGCACATTCTTCTTATGGTAACTCCAGTGATGGCATTAAAGCTTGTACAATATCAATCACAGCAGGTATACACTCAAAGAAAGACTTGGCACAGAGTTCAAATATTTGTTTAAGCAGGGACGGCCAGATCCGAGGAGAGAGCGTGGGAGAGGACTCTGACAGCAGGAGAGTCACTACTCAATAGCTGAGCAATAGGAGAGGTGTATTATCCAATCACTGCCAAACCAAAACATCCCTACCTGCCCCTCAAATAGAACCAAATCCACTGAAGTAGCTCACTATGCACACTATACAGGTATTATGAGGAGATGTAGAGGGTTTCTTTTTTTTCAAATAATTTTAAATATCTCCGCTCCCTCTAATCTGGTGTCTCTGATAGTGCTTATGCACCTCAGAGAACTAGGCGCTATTTGAAGCAGTCGTGATGACCTGGGTGCTATTTTTAACTGTCAAGTGTCCCATCTAGCAGAAAAATCGACAGTGCACTCAAGTCAGGATGGGCCTCACAGTAAAGCGCATGCACGCAGACACACAAGAGAGGCACAGTAAGTGGCTGTAAAAAGCAGTTTCACTTTGGCTGTATGTTTGTTGGGAATAACTATGGAAGCCCTTCACTCAGTTGTGATATTACGTAAGGACTTTTTAGATGAATGGCTTCTACAAGTGCCAGCACTGGAGATAGAGTTGAGGAAAAAACAAGCCTCACAGCGTAACAACTCCCTCCTAAAAGTGATTAAACCATTAGAGATAAGGTAAGGTTATCAAATACCTGCCAGCCACTTATTTTCAATTATGTACACTCACTATGCTCCTTATAAGAAAACATCAAAGTCAAACCTAAGTAGGCAAAGTGTTAGTGCTTTGACTGAGCTCAACAGACACAGACGAGAACTGTGTGAGGATTTAAAACGTAGAGAGGAGTCATAGAAAAAACAATGCCCTGCTGTGAGTACACATTAAGACTGAACCACATATGCCAGGGAGAGACAATAGTGGGAGATGTGAGGTCTACAGTTGAAGAAAGGAGGGAATAAACTGAAGCTACAGGACAAGCAGGGTATGATATTAATCCTACTGCTGATAAATTGAAAACTTGGCAGCTCCCAGTACATCACTACAGTTTCTATTTAATCCCCTGGAAGAGTGTGAAAAGATGGTATGCTGAAATATTTACGTGAACTCTTTAAATGTTAAGACAGAGGATTTGGATTCTTCTAATGCACAGCAGTTGAGGAGAAAAAAAAAGAGCAGAGGCCTGACTGCCTGTCTGGATGTGGATAAAGAGGCTGAATTTGTAACAGTTTGTTTCAGGAAACAATATGCTGCTCCAAAGCTCTCTGTGGACATTTTAACATGTTGCTCCAAGAGCTCACAGCTGAACAACATTTGGGCAGAGTGGCGGCTTCCAAAAGCCCCCTAATCATCACAGACCATCTGGAAAACCACTGGACCATGCACTGTCCACCAGAGCAGGGGTAGACAGACAAGAGTATCCAAAGGAGAAAGAAAAAGATTGTGACTATGGTGCAGGCTTTGTCATGGCATGATATTGAAGTTACAACATTTTTAGAGCACAGCATCTATCATGCAGACTTAATACTATGATTTTGTCAGCTTGTGCAAGTTGCATTTCCACTGTACGCACTGATCAGCATGACTTTTATTTCTACAGCATCCACTCATGCGCTTTGTAAGATATTCCTGTTTAAACATTTAAAAATATTGTATTCCTCACCTAAATAGACCCTGTTGAAGGAGGCAGTCTGGCTCAAGGGGTATTTAAGAACCATCATGATCTTTGAGTCTCACTAACTTCAAAGTTTATAAGCTGCAAAAACTTTCTCACTTGTGCCTTTCAGACTTGATATACCTTTCCAACTATAACATAGAAATACAGTTAAGTGGAATATATAAAGGGGAAAGCAGACAGAGACTTTTACAGCTAGATCTCCCTCCATGAAAAAGCAGAGTACATTTAAAGCACTTTGTCTGAGTTTTCTCACAAAAACAAGGCAACGTTTTTATATGTAAATGTCAACTCAATGACGTGTAGAATATCACACCAACAGCTTGACCCCAAAGACGGCAGCTGTCCCCACTTTATACATCCACAAAGGACAGTTCATTGTAAATTACAAAAGGGATTACTGACGTTCAACAGCTCTATCAGCATTAAATCAAAGACTCTCACAACTAAGAGGCTTTAGGACCAAAGACACAGGCTATACGTTCGGACCCTGCTAAACCCGAGAGATAGGCTAAATTTAATCAACATCTTCTATATCATACTGGATTACATACACATTCTTTAGTACTTGCACAGAATTGAAGATCTGAGGAAAAAAATGGCTTTTTGCCTGTGATCATTTGTAGAGCCATGAAAGAGTTTGACATACAGCAAGGCTTGAGAGCAATCTGACAGTCTGCAAATGAAGAGAAAGTCTGTCAGATTAGAACACAAGAGTATTTTGATCCTTTTTCAAGGCAGCCAGGCGTTTAGATTTCAATCCTGAGAAAAGAATCATTCCCATAAGATAAAAGAGGAACAAGCAACTATTAGTGCCAACAATTTGTAAACAACAAAAAAACACTGCGGCATCCAAGAACACCAAGAACCCACAGTAGAGGATAACTTGGGCTGATGTGGATTCTTTCACACAGAAACTGTCTTAATCAGCACCTGGGGCAGTCACAGACATCAGAGGGTCTCTAACACATATGTTCACACACAGTGCATCCAAACACTACAACACATACACACTTCTCTTCCAGATGGCAAGGACCCCACAGAGACTGCAACGCGTGAGAGCAGACTGAGGAGCAAAAAGCCTGCCTCTTCGTTTGACTGTCTGGCTCCCCAGTCAGCAACCGGCCTCACAACGGAGAATTACGGAGCTCAAACAGGGATGATGTACTGTGGATCCAGGTCCACTGGTTTCCCTCTTAAATCACATTACACACACAAGAGTGATGCATGAGTACTGAGCACTGACAGAGTTAGTGAGTCAGCAGCCACAGCAATAAGAGCCTCCTCCTGCCAAGGGGGTGAGTAAACACTCTCAGAGCTTAGCAGTTTGAATAAAGCATTGTCCCTGATGTGCCATTTGATAATGTGAGCCATGTGGATGTGAACAAACTTCTAACTTCTTCAATAACATACCGTAAGATACTGACTATGGGATTCATGACTATGACTGAGATCATCAAAATAATTCTACTCAAGAATAAAGACACTATCTTTCAATCAGTGTATGATTATAATAATGGGAAACGTTGAATACAATGAGAAGAGTTCAAGTAGTGTTTCCTTCTGAGTTCATTATTCTCAGTCAGATAACACCTCAGGGTTATGTTTGTCAAAAGATTGATACTTTCATACCACATCTGAAAACAATGCAATATTTGTTATTTTATTGATCAGTAGAATTTAAAAGTACCAGAGCTGGAAAATAAACCTACATATCTTCTGTTATATGTTCAACCCCAAAAATGTGGCAAGTAAAAGAGAAAGAAAAGCTGTGGTAGATGTACATTAACACGTTGGCAAAAACTGTGATTTTTCAAGTCCTTTTGGTGTCTCATAGAGAAGTTACATTTTATGTCTCTTACAAATAGGAAGAGGGCAGAGGTGAGTCACTTTCTGGGGAATTGATCGAGTTTCAATTTTAATTACAATTTTGGAAGTCATGAAAAAAATAAAATGAAGATTAAACTCCATGCAGACAAAACTTGCCCACTGTTGGGTATCAAGGGCTTCTAATTTTGTCTCTGTGGTTTGAAATAGTAGTATCATATCAAAGTTTAAAATCCTGGTCTTGTGAAAACCCTTCTTGTGGTGCAATGTTTTCATCCACTACGTCACATTTCCACTGCAACAACTTATGCCACCAATTATTTTTGAAGATGTTTTTTTGTTTAGTTTAAGTGTTTGCATATTGTTTTTGTCTCTGTGTGAATTCGCTAAGGTTGCTCAAGTTTTTTCCAGCATGCAATACACACATGGTAAGTGAATTGGAAACTAATTTGCACACAGGTGTGAATGAGGTCATCTGTCTTTGTATGGCAGAGTGTTGAGATGTCCAGACTCTGTGTGTGCTGGGATAGCCTGCAGCTCAAACAAAACAGATTAAAGAAACTGGCTCTACTTGTTTCCTTTATAATAAATCTGTATACGATGCCACAGTATTACCAGCTGACGCACACATCGAGAAAAATAAAACAGACCCATCTTTTTTTTGTAAAGTTGTATGTTGTTACTCATTCAAATGAAAAAAAATCGGGGTATAAGAAAATATCTAAAATATTATATTTTGTGATACTGTGTTCATCTCAAATACCTCACAGGTGTTTATGCAATATTTGATGTCTTTATGCCATATTAACATAATCTAAATATGGTATAAACTATTCTGTAATCCCTGTATTATGATACTTATAGTAGTGCTAAAAAAAACAGCCCAACCAGAGAGCACCTGATTTAATGCACCAGACACTTCAACTGTGAAGTCAATATTTATCTTTTTTTCATAACTACCTTCAATGTGAAGGTCAGAAATTAAATTACTTGTCAAAGCTTTAACATTACAGCCCTATGTTGTGTTTAAGTTCACACACTTGTTCACTTCTCTCAAACTCACTATCTCAGTGCTCTGACTTGGATATTCAGGGTTACATAATCAGGTCTGATATGAGGCTTTGCTCGAGGATGGAAGCTTGTATTATTCTCTGGAGAGAACAGAGAGCCTTTAAGGTCTCTGATAACTGTGTGTCAAGACAGTTATGAAGGACTGACAGGAACCCTGTAGTGTTTGCCCGAAGACCACAACTCAATCGTGCATCATTTCAGTTGAAAATAAAGACAATGTAAACCAACGTAGGACAGGAATATTAATCAATGTGAGCCCATTCCCCAAACTGTCCCCTCGCATTGCAAGGTTTTTGCATACTTTAGCTGATGTCACTTGTGAAATACTAAAACGTTCCATATGCTTGAGGTCTTTCACATGCTAATCCGTTCTTTAGATCTCCGATAATATGCCTCATTTTACTGATGCCCCAAAGTGTCAGAGTGTGAAGTGGCTGTGAATGCGGAGTTGAAAGTGAAGAAGAGAGGAGGCAAGACAAGAACAGATATTCTGGTCAAATGGCACGAAAAGTGACACAGGTGGAGAAAAATGATAGAGTGTAACCAATTAGTTGGAGCCAGTTTTTTGTTATACATATATTGTTCTTGTACTTTAATCACATCCTGTCAAAACTAAAAAACAATAATACAGCTGTCCTATCACAGGATTGTTTTAAGTATTTCCGTCCTTGTGCCTTTCTACCTACCAGCCTATTTGCATGCACTCATTGTTCAATCATTGCACATGAGCAGCAGTCTTCCGCAAGCCAAAGCCTGCAAGTTTGTTGCACAGGACTTTAATACAGTTTTCACCATTTAAGATGTGCTGCACTTTTGGTAGAGTGGCTCTGATATTTCTCTGGTCAAGAATCAAATATATCAACCTCACTATATACTGTTTTTCCTAAGTTGCCCGACAAAGCTCTAACTATTCTCCTGCTATTTGAGTTAAAATTTTTACTATTAAGAATTCTCAAAGTTTAGTGGCTGTTGTTTTTGTGTAGGATGTTATGATAGGCTTAGAGGTGACTGTAACTTATTGGATATGATGACAGATTTGATGTGTATTGTGTATGCCTGATTGTGTAGATGTATGCATGTTTGTATGTTTGTCTGTAGCTTTTTTGTATCCTTGCTCTTTTATCTGTGTAAAGCACTTTGTAATGTTGTGTTTTAAAAAACTGATAAATACACAAGTTGTATTATTATTATTATGGGTTATGATAAATGTGAATGATATCTAATGCAAGGGTATCCCAGAAATAACAAATTTCAATACTTTAAACAGAACAACTGACAAACGTGTGATGTGAAAATGTGTGTTTTAAACAAAAGTAACTCCTTAGTCAAATCTTTAGAGCTTACAGTTTTGGTAAACTCTTACTGTGTTTTTTACTTCTTTGGCAGGCATCTGATTTGAGCAAAAAGGGGTCTAAAGGCCAACAGTACACTAGCTGCCATTCATCAAAAAATGGACAAACAGAGTAAACAAGTTGTTGTTGACTTTTGTGCTGCATTGATTAGCTAAAGAGACAGACATTTCCTCCAGAAGTTAGTGGAGACCAAAAAGAGAGCTACAAGAGACTGAAAATAAAATTAGCTCTTGCCAGGTCCAGAAAGAAATTCCTCTCTGAATGGGATTCTGTATTTGCTAATTGTTAAAATCGGAAACTTTTAAAAAGAGAGTTAGTGTGTTAAGATCTTGTATTCACTGATACTGCAGGGTCATTATTACACAACATGGCTGTAATTTTTTATTAATAATAAACAGTCGTCAGAAAGGCAATTTGATTATTTATACGTGACAGAAAATGACCAATACTGAATAATGATCGATATTAACCTAACCAGATACTATTTATTTTGACAATGACTTCAGTAAGTGTTCAGTATTATGAGCTTAAGTGTGCCTCCTAAGCTCATAATGAGCCTTCAGCTAACAGAGATGCAGTGGATAGATATTGGTCATAATTGGTCAGATTTCCATTGACATCTTTTCCACTATTCTGAGTGATGAATTATGCAGCAGCAGAAGTGAACAGTCTAATGAAAGTGGTGGTTGCAGAGCAGGCTAGTACAATATGATTATTTAATATTGCACTTTATACTGATGAGCACTCAGGAGCAGCAAATTACCCTCAAAGGACGCTGACAAAATATCATCAAATGAAACATTAACAAACAGGCAGCAATCAGGCAAGACTCAGTTGGTCTGCAGCACTGTGAGGATAAGGTGTTTGAGTTTCTTCCTGAACTTATAATTCACTCATTAGCCTTCAAAACAATATGTCAGCTGTCTTACAGTGTAACCTACTGCAATTAGTCTGGGCTTCTGCAGTTGGGGTATTCTATAAAAAAAAATAAGTGAGACAGAAATAGAGAATAAAGAAGGGAACTGGCAGGAGATCTGTTCCTCCCTTTTCATAAACATAATTGTTGTAAATACTCCACATGGCAACAAAATCTTAATTAGGGTCATCACTCGCCTTACGACATGTTACTGTAATCCTTTTGCACCAGTAGGTCTGAAATCGCCACATTTATCCTGATACACACTTCTGAAAGGTCCACACAGGTCATAAATCCTAATTAGCAGACATAAAAAGCAAATACTGACAAAATGCTGGCTCAATTGGCCAAATCATGTCCGGTAGCGTAAGTTAAAATGTGGGATTATGTGCTACAGAGATAAAATGGAAACCACAAATCTGCCAGATGGCACAGTCTCATCAAAAAGCCGTAAACGTCACTAACAAAAACTAAACAAGCACTTACTGCACTCTGGGTGGCTGCAGAATTCATCAGTCACACAAGAGATGGAAACAGAGAAAATGTATTGAAATAAAAAGTCCAAGACTTACCTCTCCATTCAGTAAGCTGCACAGAGCCTATGTATCATCCAGTATTTTGCATTATGTTCTTGAAAGTGTACAACATCCTCACCATCACTTCAACCATTTTACTCAGATGTAGCTCAAAAAGAGCAAAGTCTTCCAGGTCCTGACTTTCAACAAAGGGTCCAAAGTAAGACAGGTAATCTAAACAAAAGTGTCTGTTTATCTACTGTGTGGATTATGGTTTTAGATATTGGGGACAGAAGCCGCAGCAGTTCAGCAGCTGAAACAAGAGCCAAAAGCCACCGGCTCAAAACCCTGAATGTATTAGGACTAATGGGTTAGCCGTATCGACTCGTATCGACACTCTTCATAAGCAACAGCAGATGAGAAGATACAATGATAGTACTGTGTGCCTCTGTGTGTGTGTGTTAGTGTGTTTGTGTGTGCTCATATTAGTGTGTAGTGTAGGTCATGGTTTTATCCCTGTATGATTTTATGCCTATGGACAACAATGCAATGTTTTCTGATTTCACAAGTTTGCATCAGGTTCATTCAAAAGACATTCAATTGATATAATCTTTGTTAACTGCCAAGTAGGTTTTCACATGGAATGTGTCAGTGTTGTTGATGCACAACAGAACATTAAATAAACAAAAAAGGAAGACAATATCATAGGCGACAGAATACAAACATTAATCATATCCGCATTTACATTTAAATCAAATCATAATAAAGAACAAGTATCTGTAGGTCAGGATTTGACAATCTATAACTGAGCTCTTCTATACATTTTAAAAAAATGACTGCTACTATATTGGTCTGCGTATCCTGATGATGAGGATTTGAACAAGTGTTTTTACTTTGTATTGATGATATTGAATTCTTCACCTCTGAATCATTATATCCATTAAATCTAAAAAATAATCAACAGTCTGGACAATATTTTCACCTTTCTTATTCCTGTCCGACTTCGCATTGTCAAAACATACTAACTAACGTTATACATGTTGGCCTTTCAATTAAATTAAAGAAAATAAATTGCAAATGAACACCTCCATGTTTTCTCACACGCTGTATTGGACAGTTCACATGTAGTTCCCCAAAAGAAAAAGCTGTGTTGGCATCAGGCCATCAGCAAACAACCCAGAAATTCAAAGATTGCAGCTCAGTCTTGGCAGAGCATCAAGCCATGACTGATTCAATTACCATCCACACTGACCTTCACTCATTCAAAACTCATATAGCGACATAAATGAATCAAATCTTGTGCCTAGTCCACACTATCGCACCAACAATCTGCACCTTCCATCCTTCACATCCCATCCCATCAGAGGACCGTCTACGTCAGCACAATCTGCTCCTTGATGCTCACACTGTGTAACCTGATGGTAACAGCCAAGCCACACAGCCAGAACGGGAAAAGAGTAAGACCCCTATCATTTTGCAGGCTCAAAAAGATTGAGTAAAAATAAGTGTATCAATGGTCAAGTTTGTATTTATTTTGAGACTATACACAAGAGAGTGTTGTTTTTTGTTGTATGAACAGTTTATTTATGTGGTTCATGTTCATTAATAATATAACCATTAACATGTGCTATTTACCAATACTAAATTCATAACCTACAGTAAAGTTGGTGGTTTTGGTTAGTTTTCTGAGGCTTTTATTGGCAACCTCACATAAAGCCTCAAAATGCACAAGTACTGTCCAAGACAGTTATCACAGAAACCTGTCAACAAATCTCGATATCAAAACAATGAGTCACGAGGACAGTGACATTCATGGTTTTAAAAAGCCAATTATTAAAGACACATCTTAGGCACATGTTCATCACTAAAGACTGACAAGTTGATCTTGTACTGTGACTTGCCCATACTTGCCCCTGACAATGACACAGTTGTACATACTTGTAGATTTCTCAAAGCCAAGTAAAACAACAAAGAAGAAAACTCCCGGGCCATAACAGTCTGGAGAAATTAAGAAAACAGAACAAACAAGCCAGCAGCCTTGGTCACATGAAGACTAATTATCTGCTTTTTAAGCACTAGATTTGCAACAGCTTAAATATATGCATTTCAGTCTAATTCAATGAGAAGGCAGCGCAGCATGCTGTATATTTAATGTAGAGGCCGTCAACATTAGTCAATTCAAAATATGTTTAAAGAAGAATATATATGTGCACAGCTGCAGTATTTAGAAAACACATGACAGAATAAGTGACCCACTGATAAGTGACAGTAAGATAAGAAGGGTTAGAGAGGTGAGAGTTTAATGTGAGACACCATAATGACTAGAGGGAAGAGGGCTATCCTTTTAAATACACTTTGTATTATTTGGTCCGATGCTCTCTAAATTACATTATTCCACTCAATGCTCTGCTTCATAGCTCTATTCTAAAAATTGTTTTTAATTAGACACAGTTTTGGTCACATTGCTGATCAGACACTGAGTCCTGGGGCTGTTTTCTCCATGTTTTGATATAACACTTGCTAAATTGCAGTTAAGAACATGCAGCTAACCAAGCTGAAGACTTGACGGTTCTGTCCTTTGTTTATTGTTACTGGTTCCTATGTTTAAAGGTGACTAGAAGATTCACATATGGTTCAGCTGCAGAGTTATGTGCTCTCATTATGGAGCAGTCATGCATCAGCTAATACATGGCTTTTGTAAATAGTCCTCTTTGGTTTGTCTGATAAGCAAAAACTTCCTATCACCATTAATACAAGACACTTTTATATTGTCTTAAAAATCAGGAGTCTGTGGGTTTTGACCTGTTGGCTTGAAAACAAAGCAATATAAAAAAATCCTTTTGAACAATGGGAAATTGCATTTGTCATTATATGTCTTATGTAATAAGTATTTCATAGACTAAGTGATAGTGAAGTAATATATGTTAAATCATATCTGAAAAATCAAAAAAGAAATGTCTCCAAATCTGTACACATGTATTTCCTGAGTCATCACAGTCTCTCTTATCCTCTGTTAAACAGCTGGTTTATCATGGATGCTGCAAACAGTCCAGTGACCCCTACGACAGCTTAATTCATTTGTAGAGATAGAGCAACTAGGGAGAGGATTACAACCAAACTGCAAACTCTCTAGGAATTTACTGGATTCACAGCAACTGAATTCACGTTACTACAATTCATTAGAGTTTTAATCTTGTCCTGAACCTAAGAGGTGTCTAAAAAGCAGCTGAGGCATAAAATAAACATCCTTTTTTTTTGTCTCTTCCAAAATGCAGTCCTCACGCCTTGTGGGGGACAATGTGATCAGTTGCTGTTGTTGTTTTAACTTGTTATACAGAGAACATTACCATGTCATTTGACTGTGCCAGGATCGCAGTGATCAACTAATGAATGTGGTCCCTGACTCTGTTTTCGTGCTGAGAAGCTGTGATAAAGTACTGGAATATAAAATGACTGCCTTTCAGTCTGACTGCCTGGCAACCTGCCACATAAAGCTTCTCAAATTTATGAGGAAGTCAAAGCTGAGAGGGGATTGAGTCGGGATAATAAGGCATAATATCCTAAATTCGTAGCCTGTGTATTGCAATTTCTTCAATCACACAGAGGCATTTCTGTATCTTAGAAGAGAAATGTATCTTCAGAATATCTAAACCCCTACGGGAGAGGAGCATTTCATTAAGACATGTAAAATGACTGGATAGTTCCACTTGTATCCTTGGATTTGAAATACTCTGATGACAGTTGATGAATCTGCGCTGACTGAATGATAACACTTGTGATCTCTTTTCATTCGTCGCATCAGACTACCATGGATAAGAGAGAAAAAAGTGAAACAGACTGCAGAGGAACAACAATGTAACATGGCCAAGTACTGATGTAGAACGTGGTCTTCAAACAGTGAGGAGCACAACCTGAACGATACCAATGTTTGAGTGAACATGGATGATGTGTCACATGTTCTCCTACCAACCAAACGGAAACAAACAGGGCAGGGGAAAGGACGTTAAAAAAGAAACCAGTGTAGGAAGGTTGGCATGTACCTCAGAAACACTTTCTAACATCTACTTACTACTAGTGTCATTTCAAAGTTTGAGCAGACTAAAAACCAAAACAGCAAGGATAACTGATTTTTTAAAAATGTATGAACTGCCAGAAAAAAAGAAAATGCATTACAAGTTGGCTCAACTCTTCAAATAGGCTAAACTCTGAGCAGGGCAAGTCTGAATATATTTACAACTCACAAGAAGGCAGCAACCACACTTTGCTCGTGTCTGCCCAGTATTTGCACAATGTTCCTGTGTAATCATTAACCTTTTGCGATAGGCGTCTAGAGAAAATAAATATGGTGTAAAGGTTCCTAATTTACAGCCAAGTCGTATTTACTTCTAAAACACAGCATGTTCTCAGGAGCAGTCCTGCATTTGAATGAGCTCTTCATTCACTTGAGGGAGCAAAGCTGGCAAGAAATTAATTTGTGTTTATAATTAAGGCATACATGGTTACATGCAAAAGGAATGTGCATGTTTATGTCAATCAAACATTATTTGAATAGCGCCAATTCTTAGCAAATGTTATCTCAAGACGCTTCACAAAAGAGCGAGTAAAAGACCTTACTCATTTTTATGTTACAAAAGAAAAATGGGATAGGGGAAGACGGGGGAGATATATTGTTTGCAGGTTCTAGGGTATTCTATGTGTGCCTTGTGGTAGGGGCAGGATAGACTTACTTGATAAAGCAGCGTGCACCCTCAAAAGTATATCCTTCTTCCCATCCAGTGGGTAGATCTGTGAAAACAGGAGATTTGGTCAAACAAAAAAGGCATTTGCAGAGGCATTTCCAGAAATAGAAGTTCAAGTCAAAAAACATGTTGGTTAGACAAATCAGGCTATTTTTAAACCCCAACTTATGGGCTGCAAATACTTGTTTTATAGTGCTGTTTGTTTTGAAACAGCAAAAAGTAGTACAAATATACATTTTCTGCTGTTCCATCAATGGCAAAGACTCATCATGACGACCTCCCATTGTTTTTCTAACAAGTAGTCCAAATATATAACTAACATATTGTAGCCTACTATAACACATCAGAAAAAAACAAGCAGACAATTCTTACAATTTAAAACCCATATCTAGTCAGCTTAAAACATTGGCAGCAGGAAGAACCTGTGGAAACTGAATGATGATTAACCGACTTGTTTTAGCCTCAATGACTTTGGACTATGGGAAATTCCATCGACCGCAGAGCTGGTAGACTAAAATGATTTGATGAGGGAAATGGTGTGTAGACCACTCGTTATTTGCAGCCCTTCTGAGACGCAGCAGCTATTCAACAACATGAGTGGGAATGCTCTGCAGAGACCTAAGGTTCAATGAGGAGGCTGCTGCTACATAGTTAGTCGCATGGTAACGTCACTTGTACGATACACTGCAAGGGTCTAATTTAGCTAAGTAACACGCTGCGTTTAATACTGACGGATCTTTTTCAAGCGAAGGGAGACAGGAATCAAATTTTGTAGATTTATAGCGACCTACCTATTGTTTTAACTGGCTCGACTTCTCATCAATATGCATTTTGAACAGACTGCACATTTAAAGACGACTCCAGTGTGCTTAAAACTAAAGACAAATACGAAATCACTTAATTTCGTATGGCTGTTAATAAAAGTTGTTTTAGATGCAGGTTAGATAACAACAACTCGTCAAACTTCACTGACTGACAAACGTCAAAACGAGGCTCCTGCAGGAGGGGGGGGGGGGCAGGCAGAGGTGGGCATCACTTCCCACAGCACGAGAGACCCAAAGCCCACTCGTGCGCTCAGAAACACAGCGTGGATGTCAGAGCGTGTGCCTTGTCCCTCTCACCGTGGGAAGTACTATCTGGCAATAATGTGCAACAACAAACATGTCAAACTTAACAGAGAAACTTCACAGCTCTGAGTGTCACCTTACCTGGAGTGTTTCTGTGCCCGGTTATGACCGCCTCGCCACTTACTGGATGCAGCCAGGTTGTACTCTTGGCTTCTTCGCTGTTGAGAGAGAGGGAAAAGGCAGTCATTATTACACGGTGACTTTGGAAGAATTGCAAACGCAAGGGGAAAAAAACTCGAGCAGTGTTTCTCTGAATGGATAATTACTTAATGAAGAAGACGCGTCCATCCCGAGTAACCCCGTAACTCCAGGAAGAGGGGAGACAAGAAATCCACTCGGGCTGTAGATCCGCCGCCATGTCTGGCAAATACTGTATGACAATCGCGCGGCTCCGCGCTCGCGAGTAGCGCGTACACGGAAACCTTGGCAACGGCGTGTAGCTGAGAGGAGGGCAGGAGGTAGAACAGCCAGGTGGTAGGAGTTGTCTTTTCATTCGTTTGAGAGATGATTTGATGTAAAATAAGTTAACTGAAAAACGTATTAAATTTAAAATTGAAATTCTTCTTCGCAGGATTTCACTGAAAACTTTGTCTTCTGTTTGATTGTTGCTGCGAAATTAGAAATTCTTGCATTTGGTGTGGCAGTGGATGAACACATTTTAACAGGCGTGTGCCTACTTTGTGTTATTTTTCGCCTTCTTGCTTGATTGTGGATGCATACTGTGCCAAAGAAAGACACCTCATAGCGTGAACAGCAGTGGGGGCAGGGCCGGATTAAACCTGAAAGGAGGCCCCGGGGCAGAATTGATCTGCTGAGCCCCCATATGCCTTTTTCACTACAGCCAATTTAACATTAAAGGAGGAGCTCAGGTGTTAGGCTACTTGTAAAATTAATGATGAGGCTGAGTAGATGTCACAATTGCATCAGCTGCATAATGTGGTGGAAGAAAAACAGCCAAAGCAAGTGGAGAGAAACCCGATTAAGCAGGCCAGATCTCTGGTTTAAGGGGGAAAATATGTCTGATTGTGTCGTTGAGTGTCAGAATATAAAAATAACATTAACCACCATTACTATGGAAAAGTGTCATCGAAGACGCCATTTGAACCAAAACCCAAGCGTAGCTGTGGTTTATGTCCTTGCCGCTTGCAGTACTTCGGTCCTTTATTTACAAAAATAGTCTGACAAATCTTGATATTCTATATCCTGGACATGACTTTGCTACAAATTAGAATGCGTCAAGAGACTTTATATGTCTTAAGTTTTTCTTTATGCTAGTTTTCCGCATAATGTGTTGGAAGATGTCTCGGGTCACAGTTTAACTGGTGATGAATTAACATGTACTCTGGTAGATGATTCAGAAGCAGCTTTTGAGGACATATAATCCTATATCCTGCTTAAAGATGAATGTTAAAAAACAATGCAAACAGTGATGACTCATTAAGAAAACCTTCTTGTCCTGTACTATTGCTGTCTTGGAAGCCCCACAAAGTGATGTATGCCTACAGATTGAATCACAAGTTAACATAGTCTTTCTACTCTACTTTCAAGCTGTTTCAGCACATCCCTCAGGCTGGATGTGTCTATTTCTTTGTAAGTATGTGCATTCCCAAATCCGTAAGATTCATAACGACCATAGTGGTTTAAAATATTAAACATTCAAAAATATTAATTACCGTTTGTATTGTTTTGAACAAGCATCTGTAAACACCTACATTTTCTTTAATATGCATCTCTTTAAACATATCTGTCACTCCAAAAACTCTTCCCTATACATTAATGTCTCTGAAGGCACTGATAAATTCTTATAAGCGAACAGCAGTAGCAGGATGTTTAGGGTTATTTCGAAAGAAAATAATAAGTGTGAGAAAAATGTTGGCAATGCCAGCATTAGCATCTTTCTACTAGTTTGAAGGAACAGATATTTTCATGGAATTGTAACTGAGTGTCGGTGAAAACTCTACTTAGATGGCCATAGCAGGTAAGCGACGTGTAATTTTAGTAACTTTTTGTGGTTGATCTTGCATGAGCCTGCTACAGGGTTACACTTTGTCAGCATTGGTGACGTTTTCTATAAGATGCAGGCAATCAAGTCCAACCGAGAACCTTTAGTACATATGTCATCCCTCGTCTCTCTGTCCTCTTATTTCCCCCTCCTGTGCTGTCCTCCATGATGTTGTAACACTAACATATAAACACTGGAGCACCTATATTACACAGTTGTGTAAGGTGTAAAGTAAAGTCAGAGATGCGTTATATGTACAAAAGACTGTGTAAAACGGGCTAGTAAAGCTGAGACTTCAGTGTGGACCCTTGAGTTCTGGCATCCTGGGGCAGTTGTCAGCTTTGCCTGGTTGATAATCCAGCCTTGCATGATTATGCAGATTGAAATACAAACACACTCTGCACTGGCAAAAACACTGTTTTAAGTCTACATTTGGGTCCCTGGTTTCAGCCTTTTGTCACTGTCCTCTCAAACTGCAGCATCAGGCTTTCACACCACACAAAGACAAGTCATCCAACACCACTGTTGCTGGCCTGTTTGTTGGCATTGTGTTGCATTGTGATTATGACATGGTAAGCAACTGCTTTTTGGACAGCTGGCGGTGGTGGAGGGACATAACGTACCTGCAAACTGCTAGGTCGACCACTTTGGAGAGTGAGTCGAGAGGGAGGGGTACAGTTAGGCACTGATGCTCCTGGTCGGATGTCAAACACTGAGCTCTTTGTTTCCGTCTTACCTTAGGCAGAGCAGCACAGCATTCTGGTTGTAGGTCATACAAAAGAACTGCTTCTTTTCCCCAGGTAGCGAAGACAATGGCCCATGAGAAGAAAGAACATAAAACTTAAATTTCTTTATGTGCCTTTGGATTACCCTGGCATCATTTTGAGGAGGAGTGCAGAGGCTTTATTGCGTAATGCAAAGCTCAATACAGTCAGTTCCCTAACCTTTTGATCAAATGTGTAGATGGATTTTTAATTCCAAAATTCAGATATCTTTGAACGCTTAAAATGTCTTTTTAAGGCAAAAGGGTACAAAACCTACTTACCCAAGCCTTAGCTTCTCCATAATTGCTTTCAGAATAACCGTGAATAAGATCCATTAGGGTGAAAATGATTGGATTAGAGCCTGATACCTACCTGGATGTGCTGCTATACCCGTGGGATCTGAAAGTGAGGTAGTGTCTGAAAGCCGGGGTCTGTGCATCTTAGTTATCGAACAGGAAAATCTTCTCAGTGGGCCTATTTCTTACCATCTTTGGCCTACACAAAAGAAGAGTTAAGCAAACGAGCACTTGTATCTTAATTCCTTACTCTTGAAATTATAGATTTACCGTCTATAATCTTCGTATGTCAACAAAATATTCACTTCAATATGCACATTAGTCAAATTATTTCTAGTGAACGCCAAAACACGATGTTTATCCTGTTTCCCCTCTTTGACGTTTTAAACACGATTATGAGTTACAGCCAGGGTTGGTTTCGAACTTCACATCATTGTGCAAGTTTGCATGAACTTCTGTCTCAAAGGTCTGACAGCACTGAAATAACAAAAAGTCAAGCACTGTGGGTCAGTTCATGTACTTCTTTTGGCAGAAGCAGAGATTTCTCAACTGCAGCCCACAGTTTAGAGGGTGAATGATAAATGCTTCTCTGTAGCTTATCATCGGCCTCAAACAAACTAATATGTTGAAGTTGGAGGCCAAAGTGAAAAAGAAAGTTTGTTTTTCTGCAGAAAGATATAACTTGTAAAGGATGTTAATGTGATGCCCTGTTTGTAAAATGAGGAAAAAGAGTTGAGTAATAGAAAATGGAAAAATATGAGAAACGAGCAAACCAGATCTGGAACCATTAAGTCCTTGAACACTACAGCTTTATTTGTTCATTTCGTCAGGCTGTGATTTCTCTGAGATTCACAAAATGTCACACTAAACTTAACTCAGGCTTTGGTAAAAATCTGATGCAAATACAAAACAGAGTCCCAAAAAACATCAAGGATACGAAGTCATTTACCATTTTTTAAAGCATTGGCTGCTCTTCAAACTACTTTTAGAAAAAACAAATAAAAAAGCAAGATTAGCGGAATTACACAATACAAGCAGCCTCTCAAAGACTCTATTCAGCTCACAAAATATTAATTTTAATGTCCTCAAGGAGTCCTATAAGGTCTGAATATGTAATAAGTGCAAGAAATAATTATAATAAGAGCATACAGAGTTGTGTCTGATTAACATTTGGCAAAGCACTCTTACATAATTCCTCAATGCTCTGCTGGGCAAGGGTTCTCCGCTCAGCGACACAGGCCAGACTTGAGGCATCAGAATGTAATTAAAGGTTGCCCATTATCAAGCAGCTGTTGGAGGGCTTTGTTCTGGTGCCAGCGTAGCGGGAGCCCCGTGCCTGTCTGTGCTAGGTAAGAGGGAGGACCCTACTCTTAAGACGTGAGCAACTCGGCATCTGTGCCTCTCATGTGAACACAAGCCTGTACAGATAGAGCCATCATTTAGTCTGATTAAAGCACTTGAGATATGTTGGATTAGAAATGTGGGGAATAGTAACACATTGCTGCCTTACAACAGAGAGGAAATTGGTTGTTTTATGATTAGTTAAAAATAACAGTGCTAAATATAGCTTCAGAAGGAAATATTCAGCTCACAAGTGCAGTGGGAAAAAGATAATCAACTTTCTGGGCACAGTACTTTCCTGTGGTACCTTTTTTCTAACACTTACACAATGCTCAGTGATGTGAGCATGAATGAGCAACCATGCTTCTCCGATTGCAACACACGGTATCATTTGACTGGCATGCCTAACCCACAAACCAGTGTAGCTATTATCATGCAAGTCAGCAGGCAAGAGTTGGAAAGATGGTAAAAACTTCATTCAGTTTAAATGCAGATATATGCAATTGTAGCAATATACTGTATATGGAATAAATATGGGTCATTAGGCCTTAAAAATGTTTGTGAAAAAAAACCGACCCTGAAAGCAGGGTAGTTCTCCCACACTCACCTCTGAATCATTTAACATGCTTTCCTGAATCACAGTTAGTCACAGCTCAACAACAACCCAACCCACAAACGGCTCTGTGTTCACCACAGCGATGACCTCACTGCATCCATATCCTCTTTGGATGCTGTCCAAATGTTTTTATTTCCAGGTTGTTATGAGATATTTCTCAGTTGATATGTGTCATTAAGACTGAATGAGTGGGTTCTGTGTTTCGTAAATTGATGATGCAGTGGAAGAAGTGGTCAGAGTCACTTAGAACTGCAGTGATCGAAAGAGGAAACACATTGCAGCTCTTGCTATCGAGAAAAGTTGTTTTTTCCCACATCTACCAGGACGTATTTATCTATATATTTTTCAAGTAAAAACATGCTAAATGCTTCATGCTAAAGGACTGAAAAGGCACTTTCTGCAGAACTCAGGACAAAGGTTTTGAGTTTAATCCATAAAGTAAGACCAAAAAAGGCATATCTAAGCGATAATGAACATCTTAACTATGTCTTGTCTTTGGGCATTATTGGTTCTGACAAGGACCTCTGTGTAAAGATAATGAAATGAACCTCTATCCACATTAGAAACTTAATTAATTAATTGCTATCTGTGCTTACGAGGCACTACAAGAGGCTACAGTAAACACTCTGCTCTTTAAATCACCCACACAGCTCATGAGTGGATTCCCTATTGATTGCAACTGGCACCATTACTCAGTATAGGTTCCTCTGTGTCATTTAGGTAATGGAGTAGATCATAAAAAACGAGGGAGTACTTTACATTGATCAGGGTTTAAAGCTCCACTTTGGTATGATGCATAAATAACCTGACATGGATGAGATTCCCCCAGTATGCAGCGCTCATTAAAGCTCATCACGTGCTGACTTCACAACTCCTGACACACAACAACTCTCGGTTTCATCTGCTTGAGTGCAAGCTTGTGCCTTCAGCTTGCTTTGTTTTCAGGCGTAATTGGTAGATTATGGATCATTTTTCCCCGAGAGCTCCTACAGGCTCAGTGTAAGTGTAATGTAACAGTGCTCTTACGAAAGCATGACGTGGTGGGAGTGGACAAGGCCACATTCCTCTGCACACTTCTTGAATGTCTTGAGGGAGCCTGTACATGTCTATAACATTGTGGATGCTCTGTAATATTCAAGATGTCTCAGCATGCAGTTCCCCCTCTGTGGACACGCATATCCTGTGTCTGATGGGAAAGCAGAGCAGTGTGACAAACAGGTCATGAGCATCTTCCCAGGGCAGCAAGGGTCATGTGAGCGAGAGTGAGAAAAAGCTCCAGTCCAGGAATAATTCTTCAAGGCAGATGGTTAGATATCCTCAAGGACATGATACTTATATTCCCTAATGACCCTGGAGTTAAAACTTTCTGTTATCCCTCCCACTATGTTCAGCATCTATAATCCAGTTCCAAAAGAGCTATCTTAATACATTAATGATATGAACCGAAGAAACATGTAATAGTATGCACACACTGGAACAGTGGCAGACTCAGGCTGTCAGAGGGATAGGAGCATAAAAAATGTAATAGGGCTTCATGTGATTGGGAACCTTCTCATTTTCTCCCCTGGAAGGAATGGATTGCAAAAAACAAACCTCTCTCTCCTTTTTCCCGATAGATGGGCATCATACTGGATCCTTTATCATTTTCGTGTTGGTGGGGTGGGGGCACTTTTAAGAGCATATTATCCCATTATCCCCACTGGGAATGAACCCTGCAGGGCTTTTTGCAATGTTGTCTTTACTAGAAATCTTTTTTCAAGACCCTGAACCAGTTTTTTTTTTCTATTTTAAGTCAACCATAGCGTGTGGATTAAAAAATATGTGGCATACCAAGTAGCCTTTCATGTTGTTTTCACCTTATCCCACTGATAGGTTGAAACAAATTAACCTCCAAAGATACCAATTCTGTGACACAGTCTCAATAAGATATTCCAGGAAAGCCATAAACACATGAGGTGCTCTTTGACTTCACAGTACAGATATTTATGTATGAACATCTGTTCTGCTGGGGGTTATTTAAGTCTGGAGTTTTTAAAATTCAAGGTTGTGCTCAACTGAATGACCTGCACAACACTTTGCATAATCAAAGCCTACAAAGAAAAGTTGTGTGTGTTTTATTTGTTCTTGTTCTTGTCAGTCCTACAACAAAGTAATTTGGAAATCCTGGATTTCCACAGAAAATGAATCACTGCCAGATTGTTTATTCCTGGGAATGTGTCTGTGTGCTTAATCATAGACTTCAGTCGAGAGTGTACAATCAAATCAAAAAGGATATGAGAGCTATATCTAGTAAAGCAGAAGCCTGTCTGTCAAAGAAGTGCCTCCATTTCTCTCATATTTTGTGTTCAAAACCCGACACACATCCTTCAGCAATAAATAAATGAGCTCTCGACTGAAGTAGAGCGTTCCTCTGCCTTATTTATTTGTTTATTTAATGATGCCACTCTTTTTTTGAAACTTCCAAACAGGACAGATCTGCCTAAGATTGACGAACTATGCAGTTAGAATCCACACAGATTTATACAACCCGTCATGTTACGCGTTCTTCCTCAAATGATGTGTCCTTAGAGATCTCATGGCGCTGGCAGTTTACAGCATGTTAATAAAACAACTCGAGCGAAACAGGGGCTCTCAGTCATTCTGCCTCGGAAGTCTCTGCAGGAACTCCCACACAATGTTTTGATTCACTGGAATACAAAAATAAACAAAGACAGCAGACTGAAATGCAAGACATTTTTATGAAGTACGGTGTACTGTATCAATGATATGTTTTTCTGTCGATTGCAGCTACAGTTCAATGTTTGATGTACACATTTTTTTTTTAATGAAAAGCACAAAAGTCCTATTGTACAGTTGTCCTGGTTACTGCAAATAATAGTCATGGAAGAAATCAAGGGTTATAAGTCCTGGTTCTCATGTCAGACTACACTTTCACAAAATAGATCAATATTAAATTACTGACCTTTTTTTTTTTTTTTTCAAAGTTTCTCACATTTTCGATGCACAGAATTCTACCTATGCTGCAGACTGAATTATGTGCTGAGTCAGTGATACAGCTTTTGGTTTTCAAACTCAATTTTTACAACCGCTTTGGAGTCATATGATCAGTTTTTTTTTTTCTGAAAAAGAAACATGAATTCATCCTAAATGTCCTCTGAATCGGACGAGTGGGAGTGATGGGTTGAGGGAAATGTGAGCTAATTTCCTGAAATGCTAAGGGCCACTAAGCATAAGGGTTGCACGTCAACATCAGGGGTTTGCTGCACATCAAACAGAATGTAAAGAAGGATTTGAATTCACTCACAGTGGTTAAAAAAACAAAACAGCATTCTACTTAAACATCCAAGATTCAAGCATTACAAACTGCTCCTCAAAATCACATGACTTGAATGCCCTGTAAGCTCTTTTTGGTAAAAAAAAAGAACCTCTCTATGTGTGTGTCTGCATAAGAATCTAAATCTGTCAGTGTTTTGATTGTGCACAGCTGAGTCCTGTGGAGAGATTGTGTCTGGGCCACTAAACACGTCCCGTATGTTGTGCCACATCGAGTACGAAGGACCATCTGCTTTCTATACCAGGACAGTGACACAAAGCAGACTAGGTTAGGATGGACTTTCTTGTGGATGCCCTCCAAATCAATAAGTATTGATTCGTCACTTATCTTAAATAGAGCCTGGCTGATTAGATGTCACACATCTGATCTCCTGCAGGGAGGACAGGTGTCAGCAGGGCGATTACTGGGCTGTGTAAAGACATGGGAGTCTGCATACCTGTGGTTTGGGAGAGCCAAACATAGCACAGGCACACACACACACACACACACACACACTGAATGACGTAAAAAGATGTATGTACACAAGGACAGGTATGCAAGGATTTGGATTCACCCACACTAGAAATGTAAACAGAAACTCTAGGATGTATGCAGCGATTCAGCCACAAGACGGTCTCCTTTTTTCAGGCTGGATTTGTCAAAGCTTGAATGGACAGTCATCCCTCTTTACCTCTAAATGTCCTCCCTCTGCTGCTCTTCACTCTCTGTTGTTGCAGGGGGACAATTAATCAGTGCTTTGTCGACTGGATGCCTCACATTCACTGCAGTTGCTGTGCTCAGCAGAAAGGTGAAATAAATAGAGCAAGCAAACCCACATGCACTGACTGACACATGCATGGGCAGATTGATGGATGGGTGGACAGAGTGCAGTAGACAATGGCGACTGTTTTGAAAATATCATTTTCAAAGCCTTTTTGGATATCACACACAAGAGAGGGTGAATCACACATGATGGAATTGCAACATAACCTTTTTTTTTATTCACATTCAGTTTCAATAAGTCCCTTTGGTACATAAGCAGCCGACAGAAACATGGAAATGGGCTCTACAGATCAAAGCGTTCACTGCCAGGCTTTAGGGGGCACAGGAAAATGCTTTTTAGCTGTAGCACAGAAAGCTCCCTGAATGTGCTTTTGTGCTGTGTATGTTAAACTTTTAATAATATTTTATAATATATATTCATATATATAATTCATATTTCCATATTCATCCATGGACTTACTTCTTCTAAATGATCTGTTTGATCCTCACTAAGTATGGAGAGATAGATAGTGACTGTACACAAAGAACAGAGCAATTCAGAGGAAAGCTGCAGCCACATACTTTACAATCAAAATGAAGAAATGCGCAGTTGATTTTATTTGGGTGTAAAAACTCTCCCTCTCCCACTCAACTTTATTGATTTATGCAAAATCTAGGATCTTCTCACAACAAAAACATCTCCTGAAATTATTCAGTTTTTGTCTAATACAGATTTTTTATTTTTTTGTGGTGTGGCTATCAGACAGTTTTCAAAGAAATAAATCCGCCCACAAGCCTGTACACTAGGTTTTTCAGTACCTGAGTCATGAGGAACCTTCTTTTTTCCCATCATTGTAAACTATTGCCACCACTTGCTCAGCCATGACATGAGCAGATTACACAGGATGTTACTCATTTCGATTGTGGAGTAGTGGGCATCCCCATTTCTGTACAAATCCTCAACGTCTCTGTACATGCCAGGGCAGATGAATCATCCTGATTACAAGCTTATTTTATACACTCCCTTATTTCCAGCACCCTATTGAACTGAAACAATTTTTCCACACAGCTAGAAAACTGTTGGCACATTCAACAGCATTACACGTTGGCTTACAACACTGTCCTGCAGTGACTGTGTGTAATATGTGAATATTCATCTTCTAATAAAACATGTATCTTAACATGACAATGTTTCTGCACTTCTTTTGAACTTCAAGAATCATTTGGCCTATTTGTCGACGTTTTCAAAATAAATAAAACACCTTCATACATGATGGAAAACTTGGAGCAGAAATGATTGGAATAATTGATTTTGTTACCATTCAGTGAGAGTAGCATGCACAAAATGAGCTGCTTGATTCCTAAACTGCAGATCAAGACTGCTGTGAAATGCAATTAATGGAATCCTGATTAGATTAGTGAGCTGTAATAAAAGAATTCCCTAGAGCTCAGGTAGACACACTGAAGAAACTGACTCTCTGTCCGGGCTAAACATAAAGCCCACGTCTTGCACAGAGTAAAAGTTGTTCTTTTTGAGAGGATGTAGAAGTGGACGGTATTAGAGCTGGGGATGATGCAAGTGAAAGAATAAAAGCCTTAAATCCACTGTTTAGACATGCTGAAGTTAAAAAAAGGACAGACGGATGAATCGGTGTGTCGCTCTGAGGTCTCTTTTGGGTGAAATGTATTGTCACAACAGCAGGTGACAAGCCCCTTTGTTTGGAAAGACTCAGGTAGAGTGTCATGAAGAGGGCACTGACTTTCTTTCTTTCTTTCTTTCTTTTGCAGACAGATGCCAGGGGAACAGTCTGCACCATCTGAGAGAACATGATTCCCTGGATGAATGCCACATACCTGCAGGTTACAAGCAGGCAACAAACTTGAGGATTCTGAGGTGAGAACAGGACACAATAATTGGGAGGCACCCTCTGGAAATGTCTGCTTTGTAGTTTTGTTTGAAAATGATGTGAGAGATTAATAAGGATGTGAGGGAAACATTTATGAAGCCACAAAGCCTCTATTTATATTTGCATAACTATTTTTTATGCTTTATTTCAACAAAAAGGTGGTACATTGTGTGATCTGATGTTGGGGAAAAATGGAAAAATGAAACTGAAAATCCTCAAGGCTATTTTGTTCATTACGATAGAAACCAAATCAGCTGCTTGAATGTAGAGCAAGGGGGCCTGAATATGTAAATGTTCCTGTCCAACTCTATTTGTTTGCTAGATATTTACACAGCACGAGAGGCCTTGATGTGCAGCACAATTACTCAACTTCCACCCATTCCTGTCTCACCATAACAGGTGTTTAGACTGTGTGTCGTAAATGATGCCCCTTGCCACACGTGTCCAAGCAACTGATTAATTGGTCGAGTCTCTTGAGTGAGAAACGGTGGAGCCGGAATGGGAGAGCTTATTTCAGTCCCAGGAGTCTGAAGGCTTCATCAGCTCTCACCCAGTCCTATGTCTTAACTACAACCCCAATCCCTTAAAAGTTGGAACTATGTGTAAGATGTAAATAAAGACAGAATATGATGACAAATTTGATTGTTTGTTTTTTTTTGGAATAGTGTATGCCCATTTTGAAATTGATGCCAGCAACATGTTTCAAAAAAGTTGTGACAGTTGCAACAAAAGACTTGAAAAGTTGTGAAAAGCTAAAAAAGAAACACAGTAGGTGGTCTTCAGGCTCTTGGATGGCCCTTTATTTAAAACAGATTCTGACTTGATTTGATTCTGATTGGGACTTCCTCATCTCCCTCCTGCATAAGTGCTCGTGTCCAGAGATGGAGCAAGGGTTTGGTAAGAAAAGCCCTGGGATGCCTGGAGGCCAAAATCCAGCAACCATCGTTGTACTGTCTTTTCCAAAATCAAACTTTATTCATTTGTTCTCGGGGATGTCTCCCCTGTGGGCCTTATAGCTCCAACCTCCTGATGGCCCAGAGCCCAAATGACTGGTGTTGTGTAAAGGGAATGAAAGTTGTTCACTTTTTCATCAAGAAAAACTAAATCTGTTGGGTTCCAAGTATATGGAGAGGCCCTGCCCTGACACATCCCATAAAGATATTTCTTGTCTGGGCATTTTGACCAACCCTTGCATGATAAAGAGTATTCAGTCCTCTTTGGCAGAAATGTTCTGCTCTCATACACATGCAAAAACATTAAGGCAGATGCTTAACTGACTTACACCACAAACAATATCAGTTCCCTCTCCTACTCTACAGAGTCCAAGCTGTCTAATAGAGGGTGTAAATTACATTTTGAAGCCTCACTCTGTTAGGTTAATATGGGTGCATGAATAAGTTGGGAGGATGGAGAAGCTATGTGAACCATGATAGGAAGTTAAATGGTCTTATTTAGCCTGTCAGGTGGACGCACTTCCCTCGCATCACTCCTGTCAATCAGCGAGGCAGAGAGACACCAATTAATCTCCTCTGGCTATTATGGGGCGGAGTGCCCAGAAAATTGATGGGTAAAGCACACTGAGACAGAGAGAGGGAATATAATTTGCTGGGGATCACTGCACACTGGCTGGAACCAGCTATAATTAAAACAGCAGTCAGCAAAAGTTTGACAATTATGCTATAATTTGTAACGGCAGTAATTCAATTAGCACTTTTCATAGTAGTGCTTTCTAATTATAGCCGTACTCTGCATAAGCCATACAAACCGGCAGCTAATTCATTATTTTTTTTATCTCTATTTAAGGGGCTTAAGGGTCTTTAGCAAAGAAGCATAAAAAGAGAAAAGCATGACAGCTCATCAGAAAATGAGTTATGTGTACTGCTGAAAGATTTTAAGTCATATGAAGTATTTTCTCTCTTTGAGATCGGCAGTAATAATGCCCCGCAATCTGTCTCATTTGTATCACCAGTACTCAGGTTATTTATGTCATACTCATACATATGCACCATTGTCTCTGGAGGTATGAGCTGCATATATAGGAGATGTCACAAAATGTAGGCCTTTCTTTTGCACTGAGGATGTTTCCTCAGTGTAACACATCCCCTACCAGGGATCTAGTTCTGTATCATAGTCTCCATCCTGGGCAGAATAACAAATGAACATCTCTGCCTGATGCTTTGACTCAGTGTTTTCCCTCGACTAGAATCGCTCCTAATAACCAAATGCCTTCGTCTCGCAACACCCCAGCCCTGTCACAGAATGATGGCTGTGATGCATCAACAACATGCATGGTGCTGGATGCTGATTTTCTCCAACAGATGGCCGTTTGCTCACGGCTAAAGCAATATCTGTGGAATGCAAGAGCAAGAATACTAAGCAGCCATGAATTCTCATTCATCCTCTGTAAACAGCAGGTTCCACAGCCTTCTCATTTCTTGCCCAGATTTTTGAAACATTTGAAGTAAACAAGTTGGTTTTACAGTTAGACGGGAAAGCTTCCGTTTGCTGCTGGTTGTGTTTTGGGCTGTTTCCTCAAGATAGTTTGACATATCCTGATGACAAAGGGGAGCTGTAATACATCTGAATCATTGGCTGCTGGACAAAAATAAATAAACAAAGGCAAAAGGAAGACTAAGTCCGCACACCAGAAGCTACTCCAATTCACATTTAATGACATTTAATGAAATGTATCACACATCATTAAATGTGTTTTGGAGCAGCTTCTGGTGTGAGGACTTCGACTTCCTTTTGCCAAAGTGGAGCTTAAACCCTGAGGAAGAGTGGAGAGATCCTAATAAAGCTATTGTCCAAAAAATTATGAGCCCATCAGTATTACACTCACTCTGCTGGCAATAAACTCTGCCAGCATGACATTTTGTGTGTGTGCATGTGAGTGACAGTGTGTGTCTCTATGGCGTCATAGTTTGGTTTTTGTGAGTAATATGGAAACCAAATGATGCAACCCTGCCTTCTAACATTCTAGCTCAAGTTTTTATTTTCAACAATACCAACATTTTTTTTACTCCTTCTACAATATACTGAATATATCTGAAAAACTTAAGCGATGTACATATTTGGTAATTTTTCTCTTAAATGTGTGGTATATTCTTCAGCTTATGCATGATAACGTTTTTTTTCCTTATGTAATACTAACTCACAAAGTTGGATTACTGTAATTGTCAGTGTTAACTTTTAGATGGTGTGCATCGACTTTTCTGTATTTCAACAAATCTACAATTTTGCCTCACTTGTCAACGTGGATGTGTTTACATGTCAATTATGTTTTCTTAAAATGTGTTTTAAAAGCAGAAACATCAGCTAAGAACCAGGATGTCCCAGCTTTTAAAAGTTCTGAGCTTCATAACTTTGATTATGCAACATCACCTCCTCCCTTTTTTGTGATAAACAAGACAGAAGAAAAAAAAGAAAACTATAACACTTTCAAAGGCCTAGTTTCTGTACATTCAGTCTGCATGTCATAGCTCACAGCTCCACTCATCTCTCTATTTATCCCGGACATCAGGCATTACCACTGGCATTCTGCTGTCTGACTCAGAGCTCCTACGGGCCAATGAATACCAAATGAGCCGGCAGAAATCCAGCTGGGACTACCTTGTCAAAAGGAAACATGGTCTGCCCCCTGGTCCCTTTTTTAAGCACAGTCAAATTTCAAAAAGGTGCTCAAGTCTCAGCTCTTCTCAACATAACAGGTGCCGTCTGGTCTCTGCCTTGGCACAGTATTAAACTTGAGCCTCGGGTTAAGATGAAATCTCTGCAAAGTGATGCAATGAAAAGTGATCTGATTACCCCACAATGAGCTTCATGCAGGGTGCCACAGTCTGCTAGCTCCAAATGTGTAATATATATGTGTAATTGCACACACACGCAAATGCACGTATGAAGGGCTGATCTTTTAATCACCATGAACACTCCAATATGCACAGATGCACACAAGCGCAGAAGCAAAAAACTGACAGCTTCATACACAAGCACACTCTGCTCCCAAAAGAGTCAAACTAAGTGAGCGTGCAGAGGGAGGTGCAGTGATGCAGAGGCAGGAGCCATACACAGGGCTTCATGTTCACTGCCTGGGAATTATCACATCAAACTTGCACGCCTGATGGTTCTGACAGGTGCAAGGCCGAGCCATTACAGCCTGCTGTAGACTGGAATGACTCTGCTGGACTATGAGTAAGCAGTGACTATTGTTTTGCACGAATGATTCACAGCATACCAATAACATTCAGGTTTACCCAGGAAGACAGTTCTTGTTATACTTGCTAAACCAGCTCACACACAATCAGTGCACTTGTGTTGGCTTTACTGTCTGTTGCATTAAAAATTGCATCATCCACAATGGCTAAGACTTAGTAGCGTTTTGTTCCATGAAATGAATCACTCGAAAACAATTCTCAATTGACAATTAGCACTAACACAAACATGCAAAATAAATAAATAAATAGTAAGACTAGTCATGTTGATAGGCAAACATTTACAGAAATACAGACATCCTTTAAAAACAATGTCTAATTAACAAAGATGCTTTGTGCAAAATTTTGGGGGGAGGAACTATGCACCTAACATCGCCAAAACCTGAGTCTGCTCTTGTCGTCTTGTAACTCTTGACATCTAAAACATCCTAAATACCAAGTAATGGTGTTTTCACACATAGATCTACACAAAACTCCTGAAAATGTCCAAACATTCTTAAGGTGAGCTATTTATGTGAACAGCTATGAGTCAAAATGTTGAATTTGCAAATCCAACCCATGAAAGTCATGGGTTCTTCTATAGCCCAAGTCTTATTATTATGCTAACCTGATTTTAGATAGACATTTTAAATGTCTTTACCATCAGTTTTAGACAATTCCTCCCATTAGAGTGAATAGGTTGATTGAAAGGTGAAGACAAAGCATCAAAATATAGAAAACTGTATATGCTTTATGTGAAGATGTCTAAAACAATTGAGCAGATCTGAAGACCAAACCTCCATGGTGGAGATAACCAAAGTATAACTCTGTAGAGGAGGTGGGTGAGAGGAGGATGTTAGTGAAGCTGACATCCATCATGGACAACCCCTCTCACCCCCTGCATGACACTGTGGGGGCCCTGAGCAGCTCCTTCAGCAGCAGACACAGACACCCACCCTGCAAGACAGAGCGCTACCGCAGGTCGTTCATCCCATCTGCCATCAGACTGTTTAATCGGACTCTTTAACAGCACCACCACCTCATGCTACACACTGTGTGTGTTTTTAATAATAAGTCTTTCCACAAGTGGAAGTGCACATACCTGGTATTATTCTATTATTGTATTTTTTCTGCCTTTATTTAACTGATGTACATATGTTTTTCTTTGTTTTTTAAGATTTATTTTTGGGCTTTTTATGCCTTTTAATGGAGAGATAGGACAGTGGATAGAGTTGGAAATCAGGGAGAGAGAGTGGGGAATGACATGCGGGAAAGAGGCCACAGGTGGGAAGTGAACCCGGGCCACCCGCTTGAGACGATAGCCTCCATACATGGGGCGCGCGCACTAACCACTGTGCCACCAGCGCACCTTTATTTTTATTTTTAATAATTTTATTCCTTTTTCCTGTTTTCTTGAGCTGCTGTAATGCAAAAATGTCCCCCATGGGGGATCAATAAAGTTGATCTTTATCTTTCTCTTTATGTTGACTACACTTGGCCTGAACTGGACTTCTGTCTGTATGTCATCACTGTTTCATGCTAGATCTACACTTCTTTTTATGACACAGATATATGTTGACTTAGTTAGAAATAACAAAAGGAAAGACTGTTAACTCTATTCTGTCTCTATCTTACCTCTAAGTTTTAACACTCATGTCTTCAAGTGAAACAAAAGGTACATTTAAATCTCACTCTCAAAAACACAAAAGGCAGTCTGCAATATGCTTAAAATGTCAGCGTTTATTTAAACATGACATGCCCATGGGGTTCGGAATGTTTTGTCACTATGGCAACAACTTCATGCACTTCCTAAGAAACCATCTGAAAGTCAGGTTATATTTAATATATTTTATACCCTGTGAACGTATCTGTTCCTCTTGAATATCTATAATCCAAAACACCAGGAGTAAGAGACCACCAACACCTAAGGTAGGCTTTTGTTGTATGATCTTTTTTATTGTGTTTTTAGGACAATTTAGGTTTATGTCCTTAGCTAACTAGCTAGCTAACTCCCTCATCAGCTGCAGCAGTTTACAGGCAATATGAATGTGGTAAGAATGAAAAAGGTTTAGCTTCCTTAGGGACTTTTTATTCACTCACAACGCAACTATCTGGAGATTTGCTGGTATGGATTCAGTGAGTACAAGTGCATAAAATGTTGATAAGGATGATGGAAGAGGTAGTTGCTTGGTGTTGCACACACTGAGGAGACAGATGCAGTGGGGGACCAGCTCTCAGCAGGGTACCCAGTGACAGCACAAGACACACCTCTGAACTGACAGGGGCTGCAGAATAAAAAGATGAAAGGTATGGAGGGAGAGACACACTCACAAAGCCAGGGAAAGTCACAGACACTTTTGTCTCACTGGCTGAGAGGAATGACAAGGAGAGGAGGGGGACTAAAAAAGAAAAAGTCACACAGACGCTGCGCCTTAGCATTTGATGGGAAAAAAAAAAGATACAGAGAGGGAGGGCAGGTGCTGTATGAGAGGATGAGAGAACTTTGTGCAGAACGAAGACCCTGGCTTCTCTTTTATTCACTCTCATGTTGAGTTTGAAAAAAGTGGTATTTCAACAGCCAGCGCAGGTAAAAAGCGCAGCTACGTCTCTGAGTTGACATTTCGCTATTTCCTGTATATTTTTAGAGAGCAAGTGATGTGCTGCTCCTTTGAAACACTAACAGGAGTTTAAAATATCTACAACGTGACAACAATAAAGGATAATCTTAAGCATTATAGTGTATAATTTGAATGGACCTAAAAACAACATTTTCTGCCTTCTAACACCATCACAATTCACATTCAGCATTGCAGAAAGACACAAGCCTTGAATAAGTAAGTAAATAAGTATTCCATGGTGATCTTCGCACAAGTTGGAAGTTTCAAGAAGAAACCAAAGAACATTTTCCAAAGTTCGACAACAAGGGTTAAAGAGGCTTTAATGATGTGTGCAGGGCATGATGAAGAAAAACAAGGCCCCCTCCTCCAGGAGAGCTGAAATCCAACATTTGTACGATTGCCACGCCTGTGGACAGGAGACTCTGCCCGCCTGCGCCCTCCTCAGCTTCCTCCACAAGGAGCAAATGGAGCTCACAGCAAACGAGGAGTTGTCGGAGAGTTTGATCGATAGATATGAGATTGAAGAGACAGGTAAGTGAAGTGTATCATGTCCGGCTGCTTTCTGCTCATTACTATGGATATAAAAATGAATCTTTTCTTGAAGAACTGAAGCTTGGTCACTTTAAGATGCTTTCTTAAGTTAAAAGGAGAAGTTAAGGCCGGAGCTCCAGAGGTGCCTGGTTGACAAAGTGATCTGCTGTAATCCCAGAAGCAGGAGGTTATATGATAAGACAGAAAATGGAAGAGTCAGGCAGAATAGACCAGATGTTGTCTGAAATGTGTGTAACTTTACTGCTGGCTAAATCACTGCACTGAATGCAGCTCAGTGGAGAACACAATGAAACATGGCTCACAAGAGAGGATGTCAGAGGATTTCATTTTTCACTTGTTACAAGTAGAACATGATAAAGAGCAGTTTCCATATGTATCCTGTAAGTCAACCAATAGATTACTAATGAAGGAGATGCCAAGTTGATTTAGGATACCTACTACAACCCAAACTGAATCAAAGCGTACTTATTGAATTCTTCTTAAATAAACAGCAGGGTAAAACCGAGTGAAATGATATGAATGCTAGATTTAAGAGCAGGTCAACAATCTCAGCCTATGATTGGAAAACAGAACTGATGCTGCTTTTGACTGTGACTCTGTTCTCCTCTCTCAGCCAGAGAAAGCAGGTTCATGACGTTTGAAGGATTCCTCAGGTACATGGAGTCCAGAGACTGCTGTGTGTTCAACCAGAACCACACGTCTGTGTACCAAGACATGGACCAGCCCCTCACCAGCTACTTCATCTCCTCTTCCCATAACACCTATCTGACTGGAGATCAGCTAGTAGGAAAGAGCCACCTGGACGCCTACGTTTGGTATGTTTGGTTTGTGTTTTTCCTCATGAAGCTGCACTTTAAAGGGTGTGGTTTGGATGCAATTGCGGACCCCGGGTTTCTTAAAGTTCTCCCCAAAGGGATAACCACAAAAATTGTGTGTGATTGAATAGGAGGGGGGGAAGAACTAAAATAGTTACAAGCCAAACAAAAAGGCTCCCTGTTCTAAATAGCCATGAGATAAGGAGAAACAAAACCACCGCTTCTGAGCAGCTGATAAGAAACTAGATTAAAGGGAAGAACAACAAAACTCTCTACACCTGATACACAAAGGCCTCCAGGCCTGTGTTTATAAAGAAAGAAATAGGATAGGTCAGAAATTCCCAGCACCGACAAACTACACTGGTCGAGCTGCTGGAAATTGTAAACAAGTCAAGGGGTGCGTGTGAATAATCCCACACTTCTAAAAGACACAGGAAACACAGAGGGAACACCTTACTAGCTCTGATGGTGAGATAATGAGTCAGCACAGATTGCTGCAACTCAAGGAAACATATAAGCTTAACACATCTGGGCTACATCAGGGCCAAACAGTCACACACACCTGACACTACACTGAGATGATCACCTCTCATACACTCAGTGAGGGACCAGTGTGGTCCCTCACACGAGCCTTTTTTAAATCATCTCTATAACGTGGACATAATGTTTGTTAAACATTGCACAGACATGATTTGGTTAAACCAACAACTTGTGCTAAATTGTGTATATTCAATGATTCTAACATTGTCTGCCAGAACAGGTGATAACACCAATTTAAACACCATTTGGCTCTAGTACAAATTTAAAAATGCATCTCAATGCTCTATCGTCCTCTTGTTATAGTCTCCTTAAGACCTACATGTGTGATCTGCATACTCTCATTACATCGGTCCTCTCAAATGCTGAGACAGACGATGGAAATGAGACGGTCCTTTTATGAGGTAATGGAGGTGATTACAAAAGGGGCTGATGGCAGCAGAAGTGCTGTATTTATGGTCCCTGTGAAAACGCTGAGCGCTCTGGCCTGTTAGTCGAGTGGAAACCTCCAAACCAGCACGTCTGGAAGCTCTGGACCACTTACACTATAAAAGGATCATCTTGAGAGGATGAAGTGGCTGGAGTAGAGGGTGGCTCTTTAAAAATCCCACTACCTCACAGGTAGTGACGAAGACAAAATGACCACCAAATGTATTTGTAAGGAACAGTAGTATAAGATTAGCAAGAGTGGATAAAGATGGTGAGATGTTGAATTTTATTCCAAAGCTAATCAAATGTTTTAGCATCAAAAGTGTTTTTATGGAAAAGCTACGGAACCAACAGATTGTGTTCAAAAAGGCTACTTGAGAAAAAATGCCCCAAATTGTCATATCATTTTGTAAGATGTATTTCCCCAGGATTCCTCCTCCTAATTCCTATTTTGAATGAATGAAGTAAATGGTTAATATGCCTTATCGCCAAAGGGATTATTTCCCCACTGCTGCTGTTAGGCAAAGTATTTGTGTCCTCTAGAAAGCAAATCTTACCACATGTGGTCATAAATGAGCAGCAGATTAAAATGTACTCGGATATGGGAGGGGGTTGTGACTGAAATGTTTGCCATAAATAATTCACATAATAAATGATTATTATTGTCTGTATTCGAGGAGTCATGATTGCTTGATGTGTGAGACGTTGACTTAAAGTGTTACGCAAAAAAGGTTAAGCTTAGTATGTGCTTCAACTTTTCACTAATTTCTCATGCCGTTCGTTTTAAGTGCTTGTTTTAGACTTGCCACAACTCAGTGTGTGCATGTGTCTCCCTGTGTGTGTGTGTGTGTGTGTGTGTGTGTGTGTGTCACAGTGCTCTGAGGAAAGGCTGCCGCTGTCTGGAGATTGACTGCTGGGATGGGCCAGACATGGAGCCTGTAGTCTACCATGGCTACACCCTGACCACCAAGATACTCTTTAAGGATGTCATCTCCACTGTGGAGCAACATGCCTTCGAGGTAACAGAATAAAACATGTACATGTATATCCTAGAGTGCTGCCCCAGGCATCTATCGCAGTGTTCTCGCCTGACTCGGAAATACTCCAAGATTCATACTTAGCTGCATTTGCTCTAATGAATATAACCTCTGATAGTAATGCTACGCTTGCAAGATGTCTTTGATTCATGCGGCTCAGGAAATTCTCTGTGATGTGTCTGGATTATTTAGAGCCCACAGAGAGAGAAGCAGATCCAGGTTGATTCTAATTGTTGCAAATAGGGTGTTGAATCATCATTTTTTATTGATGTGATTATTTCCTGACAGGTGTCTGCTTACCCAGTAATCCTGTCATTAGAGAACCATTGCTCCAAGGAGCAGCAGGAGGTCATGGCCCAATACCTCATCTCCATCCTGGGAGACAAGCTGCTGAGGACTCCCTTGGATCACCAAACCAATGGAGACCTCCCAAGCCCAAATGTAAGACTCAGAAGAGCATAAGCTGGGATATCTGAATGTTGACTCAGGGTCAGAATCTATGGTTCATGTGAGATCTGCTGGTGCAATCAGAGGGATGATAATGTTTGTGTGGTTAAATCCTCGTTTTTTTTTTGTCATAGCAAAGCAAAACAAGGATGAAAAAAATAACTTTCTGACGTCATGTAGGACCTCATTAGTCTCTTTCTGCAGCTTCTTTCCTCTACTGGGATTCAGGGGAAGATGGACAGCAGTGTTTGCAAGCTTTCGCTGAGATTCGTTGAATCGAATGTGATGTGGTTGATCCTGATAAGACTCTGTCATCTTAAGTGTGCTGCTGCACTTGAACTGATTGTTCATTTAGATTACCCTCTTTTGGGTCTGAATTCTCCTCTGAAAGTGTTGGCTGGCCTGAAAGATATTACAAAGGTCACTCAGTGCCATTGAATATGATGAGGACGATGAAGAGAGTATGGATGAAGTTTTTTTTTTATATCCCTGTATAATTTTTTCTATCTTAATAACTTATAGATGGTTGGCTTATTTAGCAGCCGCGGCACTACTGGTTTTATCTTTTCTATTGATCCCTGAATCAGCCTTCATGTCGCACTGTATCACGCAGCTTCAGGCACAGGTCACCATTGAAGTGTTCTCAACATGAAACTCTAAGAACTGTCCATTGCTTTATACTGCACACTGATCACTTAAGTTAAAGGTTTAAAATATGATTACTGAATCCTGAAAACTACAGGGAGGATTAAAAAACATATTTTTTCCCATAATACTGTGTCATTGTAGAATTGGAAATAAGCTATAGTTAATTGGCTAGTTATTACTTCATTCTATTTTAATCACAAACATTGGCTCGAGCGCTCTTTAAAAACCCTCATCTTATATCCTGAATTACATCAACATAAGCAAAGTCTGTGTTCTAGCTGTGCAGACTATATCATTTGGCGTATCTATAGTAAAAAATGAAAGAGTGCAGTTGGGAGGTGTATAATTTTCATACTGTATAGACTCTTACGGGTTGTTAATGTTGACAAATGTGTAATTATTTTACATTTTTTGCCTGTGCCAAAAGTATGTGATGCTGTCAGGTTACTTCCTGTCATTTGCTTACCATGGAGCCACTTCTTAGTCCAGACCATAATGTTTCTCACTTTAAACATATTGCTACTCACTTGGTTAAAAAGCAATAAAGGGTAGTAACAGATTTGCAGCGAGGGCTGTGAAATGTTGCACCAGATGTGTGATTGAATAATTTGGTTTAGCTGCTGCCTACTGCCTCTCATCTCACTAAATCAGGGTGTGCGTATGCTCCAATGTGGACGTAGCTACTGAGTGACTCTTTGAAGGAAAGCATCTCTTTTGAAAAATAAGGGAAGAGGCGGTTTGGACAAAGCAAAGTGCTATGATGTTAGAGATCTAAGTTTGAGGATGGAGAAACCAAGTTTGCTCTACCGACTCAAATGTGAGCGCAGGGGTGAATGTATGTTCTCATGTTTGTATTTATTCATGTGTAAGCCCCAACCCTTTATGTTTTTGTTGGGATGTCAGGACCTGAAATATAAAATCCTCATCAAGAATAAAAAGCTAAGGATTAAGAGGGAGGACACGGCAGGGGCAGAGATAGAGGAGAGTCTTGAAGAGGGCGAGGATGAGGAGGAGGAGGAGGATGAGGAGGAAGAAGATCATCAAACCAAAGCAAAGTTCTGGTCTCCCAGAAAAGCAGGGCCAAAGGTGAAAGTAAGTCAGTAAGATTCAAGAGAAGAAAAATAGCCAAATGTTTGCATGCAAAGATACTGTACAGATCAACCAATAAGATAATGGGAGAAAAAGATAAAGATTTTGTTTTCCTCTTAATTTTTTCTTCCTCTCTACATTTAATATAATGAGTAGAAGAGGAAGGTTGTGGTGGCAGAGGCTCTATCTGACCTGGTCATATACACCAGGTCTGTCAAGTTCATCAGCTTCAGTCACTCCAGGGACAATCAGAACCACTTTGAGAACACATCCATGGCAGAGAAGAAAGCTCGCAAGCTAGCCAAAGCCTCAGGTACAGTGTTATTTACATTGGAGAGAAAAAGTGCAGCCTGGTTTTAAAGCAATAAAGGTTGTGTGTAATTAATAGCAAATAGCACAAGATATTCCTATGAGCACAGCAGATTCACAGGATTTACAATCACATTAAGCTAGTGGGAGAACTCTTGTTGGACAAGAAATGCAATCACGTCTTTGTGCCATAAACCTCCTTAACAGCCAGAGCATATTGAACATGACATATACAACATAGGGGAATACTATTCGGAAATAATAACGCTTAACGATGCAGTAACAGTGATATGCCTTATAGTCTAACCAGTTGGGGAGCTGGAAAGAGGCCAGAGAGGAACAAACCAACAGACAAACAGTTAAAGTGTCACTTTGGTGCTGTGCTGCAGTATGTTAGAGAAACAGTGATGCAGAGAAATGAAATCCGCTCCAGCTGAGAGGGACATTTTCCAGATACACAGCTACATTATGAGCTGCCTGGCAGAAACCATGAACAGTCTGGGTTATGTTGAGCTGTAAAAGCCTTCAATAGTCTCCTGTCATCATCGAGCCCTGCAGGGAAACTGCACAACTCTGGTATGATCACATACAGACTCAATCTGCGAGACAGTATTATCATACAGATGTTATGACAAGTTAGGTGGTTCAGCTAAAATGTTGAGGATGTTTTGATCTGAAATTCTGCCTGACTTCATAGATAGTTGTGCAGGGGGTGGGGGGGGGGTAAATGACTGCTGATCACTGCCCAATCAGCTGCTCCAGGTTGCACGACTGCACACACTCATGCACATTGAGAGCAGAGACATGAGCTAATTCCCCAACTCCAGGGGGCTCATTTATCAACAGTGCGTGAGTTTCTGTGCGTAATGTCTGCGTAAGAACATTCCCACGCAAATAATGGGATTTATCAACTTGTACTTTTACTTAGAAATGTGTGTAAATATAAGCACAGCTCTGACCGTGCTTACGCACAGAATCTAGCGGTAGAAAATTGAAACTACAACTAAAAAGCACTACGAGTGTCACAGCACGCCAGAATCAATCTCAACGTAGATGCATGTTCCGAGTTTTCTTGAATTAAAAACCCCAAATAAGTGATTTGTCTAGTTTGAAACAGACGTGTTGCCTTAATTTGTTCCAAAACCTTAAAAAGACCGCCGGGACAGGTGTTTGAAATGTTACATCATGGCTCGTTTTTGCCTTATTAGATGATCTGGCGACCGGTGGGGCTTTTCAAAAGAGCGCACTGATCCGTTTGGTCCAGCTTGTTCTCTTGTGAGAGCGTCACTGTCTGATGTTTTCCCCAGAGAGAGCTGTGTCCCAGATGACGCTGTAAATGCACCGTTCTTGGGTGAAATTGTGGATTATTCTGTTATGCTCCAGCTGCAAATGCCTCTCGATTTTGTGCGGAGATGCGTTTTATTTTTTTTGCACTGAGCTTAATATCAAACTTCATCTTAGTCTTTTCTCCTCTGACCTGTCACCTTCTCTCATGCATCATTTGTTCTTTTGTTGGTAACTTCGACTAAGTGAAAAGACTAAACACTGATTACCTACCGATGTGAGTGTGATCGCCGTCTGCACGTTCGATAAATACTTAGAAACCTTCTAAATTTCATTCGTAAGACAGAATTTAGAACACTTTTTACGCACTGTCGATAAATGAGGCCCCAGGACTTTATTCCCCACCCTGTTGTGCCTGCACAAAGTGACTGTAGATGTCCGAAATCACCGCGGCAACAGCAGACATGCCAGTTTAATCTGTTTCCCCCTCCTATCACGAACGAAACGTTGGCAGGAAATACTTGCTGGCCTCCATACTAACGATATGGACCTATGGGTCTGAAATAAAGTATAAAGTAACAGGGAATATGTATTGTGATTAAGCTGCTGGTACGTTTGTGTTTATTGGTGATACTGAGTGTGCGTGTGTGTGTGTGAGAGAGAGAGAGAGAGCGAGAGCAAGAGCGTAAGCAATCATTGAGTGTACCTCGGGCTTAAGACATATGTGGAGTCTGAATCAGGGGATCATTGATTGGTAATGTCAAAATTGTAGATACTCTGATACTTTTGATATCATTCGTTTTAAAACTATACTATTTCCATTATTTTAACGCTTGATGGTATTCCAAAGAGCCAAAGCTTTAAAGAAACTACAGATCTTCAGTCATACTACATCTAAGTTTAAAATTCTGGTTTTGTGACAACCCTATTAAGGAGTAAATGTAAATGTGTGTGTCAGAGGACACATTTGACCTTTGAGTGTCTTGTCTTCTCCGTCAGGTGCAGATTTTGTTCAACACAACCAGAAGTTCCTCAGCAGGATTTACCCCGCTGGCTCAAGGACATCTTCATCAAACTACAACCCTCAGGAATTCTGGAACGTCGGATCTCAGCTCGGTGAGTCTGATAGGGAAGCATATGTCTGTCCAAAAAGAGTGAATGATTCGATCAGTGCAAAACATTAATTATACAATTAAAGTGCAATCAAAATGGAGGGACACAGGGGAGGAAGTAAGACAAGACAAGAAACACTGGGGACAAGAACTACAGAATAAAACAGGGAACAGGAAAGACAAACAGAGAACTCAAGAATATAACAGTAACAATACACACAAGGACATGAAGAAACAAAAGGATAAGAAAATGAAAAAACAAAAAAGGAAAATCTAAAGTAGAAACATTAAAATAAAGAAACACACAAGGGAAACAAGCAACGCCGGGGAAGAAGGAGACAAAATAAAACAAGAAAGGAAATCTAAACTCTGAAAAAATACAAAATACAAAACTTAAACTAGTTACTGAAACACTGTTCTCATCTCTGTTTCTAATTCAGTTTATATTAAAACCCTTTAGTTTTAACTAGTTTGAATATTTTGGGTCAGAATGATTCAAAAAGTTAACTTACACATAAAAACCAACACAATCCATTTCAAGCTTCTTCTTCTTTTATACACTGAGAAAATTCCACCTTCAGTCCGGAGACTGAGATTGTCAAACTTCAAAGTGAACAACCTGTGCTGTCGATTATCAATGAAAGGAACATTTCATTCCAGTCCACAGCCTGACCAGCTCATCTGTGTTTCCCCCCGAAGCTAGTCCTCTCCTGCCACAGATACCTGTGTCGCTGAAAGTAACTCTGCATCACAGAATGATATTCAACATATTGTCAAGCCATACACCTAAAGTAACACCGCTGTTCTGTCCGGCTCTTTCTTGGCTAGTGTTCCTCTCACTCTGCTTGTCTCTACGTCTTTACAAATCCTCTCTTCATTCGTCCCCATCGCACATGCAGCTCGCCCCTGACTCTGACATGAAGCCCTGCTTAACACTGAGCAGACTGCCATCATGCCTCAATGGCAGCTGTGCAGATGGTGATCAGTACTCTGCACATTTGCTCTGCAGGAGACTGAAAAACAAAACAGCAGCCTGGAAGGATCAACTACGGTTAGATGAGCCTGTGACACTCACAGAAACACCGTATAAACAGAAACATCAAGTTGTATTTTTGCATATTTATTCACATTATTGCAGAGTCACAGGTGTTTACTGTTCAAACCTGCAGAGACGTAACTCAAACCTTTAAGCAGGATTTCAGCTGCTTCTTTCTTCTCTCCCAATCTGAAATGTTTAGTCACTGATGACACAGAGACATGGTGTATGCAGCACACATGCCAGCACAAAGCTTTGCACTGCAGAAAAAAAAAAACCCACTACAGATGCTCTCATTGCACAGTTGGTGATTTTGAATGTGTCCCTGATGCAATGTGTGCTACTGTAGCAGAAACATTTCATGTCATTGTATAATTCAGCTCCCTACTGCAGAGTGAAGAAGAGACTTACAAAACAAGAAGGACACAGAAAACATGTCATGCTGCTTGACACTCTCAATTTTGTTCTTATAGTTGTTGTTTTTTTTGAGTGCTCTGTGGCCCTTCTTTGTCCTTGTTCCATGATTGTTTTGTGGTGTTTTGCAGTGGCTCTCAATTTCCAGTCTCTGGGCTTGGCTATGGACCTTAATGATGGTCGTTTCCAGGACAACGGGGGCTGTGGATATGTCCTGAAGCCGCCGGTGCTCATGTCCAGTCAGAGGAGCTTTGATCCCGCCTGCAGCCAGCACAGCATCAAACCAACACACCTGCTGCTAAAGGTACAGCTGCAGAGCACCGGACGCTAAATAATCCACTCTAGCTGGATTGATGGTTACACGGTGTAATGTTACATGGCTGTGTGTCTGCTTTACGTGTATGAACGTGTGTGTCTGTAAGGGGTTGTCTAACAGGGCCCATCGTTGCCTTTATGTTATGCTTTCTTGCCTAATACTGTGAACAAACTATGATGTAAACTCTTTGAGAGTGTCTCAGTTCAATTAGATTATCTCCCCTTAGAAAGTTAACTGAAAGGACGGGGAGGGCTGATCTGAAATGATTACACACATGGTCCAATTAATACATCATCTATATCTCATTATTTGAAGTATGTTAGGGGCTGACCTTTTCAAGTAGTATTTCTAAGCAATAAGACAAGGAGGACATGCATTTGTACAGAAAACAGTGACATCATCCCCTTAGTGTGCTGTAAGGAAAACACATATAATTTAACTTTCTTGGTGTCCAATTACAGAGGCGGAACAGTTTGATCTTTTGTATAGAACACAATGTTTAGAGATAATGGAGGCTTTAGAGCACAGAACATAATGTGGGACTAACAGGGATTACGCCGGACTCAAGAGATTTAATTTTAAAAAAAGGTCGAATCAGTCTTTTGAAAGGTAATACATGATCACTTTTAATTGTCACTTAACATTTACTTTACTTTACTTTTATATTAACAATTACTTTCCTTTAAACTGATTGCAAGTGAGTCCATGTGTTGTTTTTTTCCAATGGGACCAAGTGTGGATCTTGGATTTTGGATCTATTTCCTCATTTGACCTAGTCCGTATGGCATTGTCGCTCATTTAAATAAAACATGCTAATATTGTTCAAGAAATCACATTGTGCATGTTGTTGCGTTATAGTCCTGCAGTCAAACAGTAGCTCTACCCTGGATCTCCACTATGCTGTTTTCTGATGCAGGAAATAAAGGGAAAGTAAAGAAAATGAATCTTTCTCAGACAGCCCCTCATGAGGATGTATAGACTCTCACAAGTAACGCTAAAGCACACCAGACTTGGCTTTCTAATGGGAGTATGTGCACACATTGTACATCTTCCTGCACAGTCCATGAAATATACATTTGGTGTGCTCAGCTTTTTAAGAAGCCCTGGGAAAACTTCACCTTTATTTATTCACATCAGCATTCTGTATTATTTGATCACTTCAGGGAAAATTCTGCAGTCTCGGCTCTCTACTCTCAACTCGGTGGGAATCAGAGTCACGAGTAGCATTCAATGTTGTAACTTTGGTTCGGTCGTGGTTTTCAATCGCAGAACAATAAATTATTCAACTGCTCAGGAAAACAATATTTCCCCTCGAGTTTTCATGAGTCTATTTAGCATAAAACTGTCGACCAGAAATGATCTGTGTTTTAATCGCAAATCTTTATGAAATGATTTCTCCTGACACTTCAAAGTATCGACTACTGTGGCTGTGAATGAACTTGAAGCAGGACTATTTTTAGACTATAGGAGGGGGGGGGGGGTAATTTTGGGGTCGGACATTGTAAAGCCTAGTGGGGCATGTCGTGATAAGTACATGCAGGTTTGTCTTTGATCAGAGCCAGGAAAGGGAAGGCTCAGTGTGAGAGGACTGTAGATAAGCCTGCCTCTCCCCAGACTAAAGTAATTACACCCTTCTGCTCTTTTCTTTTCTGCAATCTATCAGGTTCTTGTGTTTTCCCCTTTCTTTTTATAGTTCATGACATCGATTTCATTCTCATACACCCCTGAATGACCGTACCTACTGCATCTCTCTGTCTGTGTGCCGGTTTACAGGTAATTAGTGGGTCCAACCTACCTGTCCCCAGGAGTGGCAAAGCCCTGGACCCCTTCGTCAGAGTAGAAATTCACGGGATCCCATACGACTCGCAGAGAAAAAACACACATACTGTCAAGGGCAACTGTAAGTACTGCAAGACAAACTGTGTGTGGTCCTACGTCAGACACAGCTTGACTTTCTCAACTCGACTTTGTTGCACTTTACTTTTATTCAAAAATGTACTCTTTCAGACTTGTCTCAGCAAACAGTGAGGGATCTTAAAGTGTTTCCTGAATTTGAGAATTATTGAAAAGGTTCACTGGAAGCGTAGGACTGTAAAAGAGTCTACAGCGTGCTAACCTCAATGCAAAGTTGTACTAAATGCTAATATTGGCATGCTAGAGGGCTTATGATAATAAGGTAGAGTATGCCGATAACCATGTTTATAATGTCAGTCTGGCTCATGCCTATGAACTGTTTGCCAATGAAGACTAAAAATAAAATCTTTGGTGGAGGCACGTGGGAATGCAATACGTTTAGCAGGTATTTGACAACTAAGAGAGTATACAAACTCAACTTGATGACGCTGATGAAAATATGTCTCTGTCAATTCTGTGGTAGCCATTAAGTTGGGTACTGAAAAACATGGTTATCCATTCAAATCTGTATGATAAATTTAACTTAAAAAAACACAACATAAAAGTCAACTCATTACTGTAAGTACTAGCGATGACTCAAGTCAGTAAAATTCTATCTCTGTTACATCCAACATCCACACCAACTTCCAAGCCATTCCACCCATGCTGGACCAAAGTATTTGATTAACTGACTGACAGACCAACATTACCATCTCTACAACCTCGCCTTGAGCATGGTTAAAGAAAACACTTACAGATTCAAATCAAATGACATTTTAGAATATGCCTTGTTTTCTGGATAGGACAGCTGAAGGGAGACAGTAATGTTGCAACTGCAGCTCGGACTATAGCCTCTGTACATGGGGCGCGCAGCATAACCACTAGGCTATCAACGCTACAAGAATATGCCTGGTAACAGCATACATGGACTGGACAGACATGTAAACATTTGAGTGAAAACGTGAAAACCACCTGAAAATGTCAACGAGAATGTCATTTCTCTGTGACAGTAGTATTTTGTTATTTCAGTTTTTGTTTGTTTCTTAAATCCCTTTCCCAGTAAGCTGCTGTTGGGCTTCTGAGAAGCAATGTGCTGATGAGTTTCCTGAAAATGTAGAAGTGGATTTCCTTTAAAGAGGAGTCTGTCATGCCTCTTTAGCTGACTGGAAACATGGAGCCGACAGTCTTACTGTGCACAACTGAAGAGTGGTTTAAGGCTTCAGTTTGATACTCACACATACAAACACTGATCATTTTCTGCTGATGTTAGGAGGTTCAGACTTGAAAGTACTACTCCTAGGGCTGTCAAGGTTTTTGTCAGATTACTTACGGTTCAGCAGGTGTTCAACACCAAAAATACAGTTCAAAATGAGGCATTTGAGTAGTAGCTTTCATTTTCAAAATGCCAACATGAAAATGAACCTCAGTTTTGGGACACAAAACTGATGTGATACAGCACTGAATTGTGGCTGCTGAGATGAGCGAGAAAGGGAAAGAAAGAGAGATAGTAGGAGTCCTGGAGGGCACAGCACTTATGCATGGGCATAAATCAAAAAATCGGTTCACACTTTAAAACAGATAAGGTCAGTGGAGAATACGAATGAATATGCATTTAAATTCAAACTCCAATGTAACAGAGAAGCCTGAGAAAATTGTTTTGTGTGTTTTGGAAAAGATGACTCGTTAGTTTTGTTTTCTTGCTCTCCTCATGTCATTACAGTATATTGCACTTGAAATACACTTGTCATGTTTTTTTTTGTACCAGGCTGTAAACATGTTTATTTCTTCTGTAAAAATGAGCATTTTAATAAAGGACCTTATTGGGAATTACATTACTTTTAGAGTCAGCCTCCAGTGGACACTTGAGGAACTGATTTTGTCTCTTCCACACTGACTTCATTTTTCCACACTGAATGTTGCCCATAGGTTCAAGCACATTATTCCCCTTTAAAGTGTATATCGGAATCAGGTGAAGTTGTTATTTACACAAACATAAGAAATTAGCATTTATGTAGACAAGTGCCTTTTTTGTTGTCCCTTCCAATATCTGCTCTCATGTCACCCTCTTTTTGTGTCTACCAACTACCGAGGAAAACAATTGACTCCAGGAAGGGAATCAACTAGTTTCTTCAGTGTGTCTGTATGAAGTTTGTTGTTGATAGTTTACAGCAGTTTCAATGAAAACAGCTGCTTGGCTGCAGTGTTTGAAGGTAAAGAGAACTATGAGAGTGAACCAAAATATTAGAGTTGTGGGCCGTAAGACCAAAACAATGACTACTCTTTGCATTATAGAACAAATATGTAGATTAAAGTAACTTTTTCTAAATCTATCATTTGCTTATTGATCCTGAAGCTCTTTTTTTTTTCTGGTTACCATTACAGCTCTGAGTCCTCACTGGGATACAGACATGAACTTCAAAGTCAGTGTCCCCGAGCTGTGCCTTGTCCGCTTCTGTGTCAGGGACCAGACCGGCTTCCTCAGCAGTGATTTTGTGGGCCAGTACTCCGTGCCCTTCACCGGCCTGAAGAAAGGTGAGCTGCAGAGGCAGAAAGGGGGAGAGGGAGTGCGGGGGTTGGGAGTCAGAAGAAGAGCTAAATTACATCAGGTGACATTGTGTGACCATCATCGCATTTCCCTTCGTTCAGTGTCAGCATTACTGAAGGTTGGTCTCTGCTATGCGCTCAAATTCGTCAGAGAATCCTTCTACACATCTTTGTGATATTCATACTTTTAGCAGCTTAACATACATCTTTTTTTTTTTTACATTCCCTTTTCTTCTCCACCTCCAGGCTACCGCTGGGTTCCTCTCCGGTCCCGAGACGGATGCAGCCTGGATCCAGCCTCGCTTTTTGTCTTCGTTTGGTGTTCCTAAAAACAACTCTGTTTCAGACTCACACACACACATACACCTCACCAACAGATCAAGAAGTGTGGATGATTCAGTAACAACAACAAAACAATATATATAAATAAATAAAAACACCATTTTCATAGATATAAATACCAATTTTATTGTCAGGAAATGCATGTCTCTTTCCACTGCTTTTCTGCAGAAGAGAAGACGGTTCCAGCTGAATTTAAAAGATGATTTAATGAAGACCAAGTCTCTGCATGCATCACTAAAGATATTGAGAAAATCCTTGAGTGAGATAGAAGTCTCTTATAATATAATGAATAATTGATTCAGGTGGGATTATTGTGAGAGAGTTGATAATATCCAAACACAAGACATAATAGAGATTTAGGATGTATCATCTATATCTAAACAATAGATTGAATCCTTTTACTTGGCCTGAAAATGACAGATGATGCCAGGATACAAAAAAAGTCCATGAGTACTACTATGAAAGAGTGCCTCCCTGTGAGAGCCTCAGCAGGGCAAAATGTAAATAGCGTCCACAGAGGTATACATAATTGAACCAAATCCAGTGCAGGGCCTTCTATTTCTATCCGCACTAAATCCTGGGAATGAGGCGGAGGAGACCACGGGTCAGCAGGCCTGTCAGGAGGAGGGTGGCATTAAGATAACATGAAGACCTGCTGTAGCCCTAGAAAGACTTTGTGTGTCGTAGGTGTGTGTGTGTGTGTGTGTTTGGTGTGTGGAGGAGTTTTTCAGTTTGTTTTTTGTGTAGGCAGCGTAGAGTGTCTGCCTCTGCCTGTTTTGGCATGCATGTGCATACCTGTGCTTGAAGGCTACTGATTGATAAGACAAATGATGAGGCGAGCGGCAGAGTGTTAACTCAGCCCCTCAGGCCATAGAGAGAGAGAGAGAGAGAGAGAGAGAGATGTCATCCTGTTCATACACTCTCCTCACTCCTCAACCCTCTCCCCCACTCTTTTCTCACCCTTCTCCTGTCTCCAACCTTCAATTGTACTGGTCAAGGGCGTCCAGTGGACACAGCCCGAAGGGATGAACACACTTAGTATGGGCAGATATTCAGGTAGTAGGAGCGAAGCATCACCTCCTCTTAAATCTGTCACATCTATAGTTTCAAAAACACATTTAAGTACAAATGAAAGTGCAAATATGCTAATAGAAGTAATAGTGTTTCCTTCATCCACTGTAACGTGGAAATGTGACTAATTTCAAATGTCCTTCATTTTATCAATATTTAAAAGTAGGCACATCAGTTAAAACAGTCTTCTCTGAGTCTTTTTCTCAGACCTGAAACGTCATGCAAAAGCCTCATGAGGTTCAGTATCATCTGATAAATACCCTTTGACTGGTATTTCCTTAGTGTGGCGGCTCCCCCTGCTGGATGGAGGCATTCCTTGCACCTCTCCAACAAGGTCATATTGCACAGTTCCCGAGGATAAACCACTTCTCCTTATCAAGCACCTCCTGCTCCAGTCTAATGTTGGTGGCAGCCACAAAATTCTTCTTGCTCTTCACAGTCACCTCCAGCACCATCCCATACAGCATGGGGACATTACTGTACTCCAGCTGTGAAGGACAGACAAGAGACAGCTCTGCAGTGAAAACATCTGGTTAAGATATTCATTTTGGTAAAGTTTGGCTTTTTCTTCTGAATTTCTGTTGAAACTGTGGATCAGGAACTTTCGATTTGTTATTTCCTTCCATTGGGTTCTTTAAAGGCTTTACTTTTCCAGTAAGAGGCTGTTAGATAAATTGCAAGCTACTGGTCACAATGTGTTCAACACTGAAAGATCACATCAAGCTCACACATCGGGGAGAGCAGCACAAGCAGACATTAAAAACAAACTTCACACATAGTCAAAGTAAATGTTGAAGCTTCCAGCAACAGGAACGAGAAAAGATTTAGAGAATAGCATATACATATAAAAATAGATAGATATAAATAAATGCTCAAGTTATTTAAGGCCATTGTAGAATATGAAGGTGTTACTTGTAGAGACCTATTTCTCTTCCAGAGGTTTCACCTTATCCCAATCATAGAACTAGTGATGATATCTACTCCACGTATCCTTAAATATTGATTTTATTTACATAAAGGTATCATACACTGATTTTTGTATTTTTGAATATCATTTACTCAAGTTTGGAACTCAGTGTATATGCTTCTTTAAATATCCTACTAAGCTAATCCAAAAAGGATGTTTTGATTGTGTTGTTCATTGATGGAGGATAGAAAATATGGACGTTGTACCAGCTCATTGAAGGTGGGGTTGTCATTATTGCGGACCACCTTCGTCTTCTTCTTGGAGCGCTGCTGAGGGTCCGGTCTCAGGTATGTGACCACGTAGGCGTCAGGGTTAGAGCCGTTTGCAAGTTTCTGGAAGGGACGGTCAACTCATGAATGCACGCCATAAAGTGGTTTTAAAGAGAGAACAAATTTAGCATGAACAATAGCCTCTTGTCAAATATGACTAACGGTGCGATGCTAAAAGTGAAGGAAACTCACAATGTTTTTCAGGTGTTTCACCAAAACTGAGAGCTTACAGTCTGAGTAAGAAATGAGGAGCTGGATCTGAGGAAGGGCTCCTAAAAAACATTAACATATGAGTTCAAATAAATCAAAGGATAACACATTTTGAATTGTATATGGACTATGATAAGGATGTTCCCAAGGCACAACATGGCATAGTTCATTGCATTATAAATAATGACTTGAATATAATGTTTTTCTTTTTTTAAAGGAGCAGAACATTACCTGTCACCACACTTTCTTGCACAATGTTTGGTCCGTCCAGGAATAAGCTGCACACATACTCATTCTGCAGGTGACAGAGCGATGCCGGTTTGCAAGTCAGAGACAGATTTGACATAAGACTAAAGAAAGAAACTAACCAGAAACAAAGGAACGTACCCCCTTGCAGGGTCCCTCAAAAAGCTGTTGGAGATATTTATTCAGCAGAGACATCCTCCTGGAGGGGGTGAATGACATCTTGTACCAGCCAGGAAACCTATAAAGGAAGGATGAGTTAAGACATGCAGAAAAAGGAGTGCTTTAAAATAAAACATCAACAGGACAGAAGTGTACACTTCTTTCTTCACTCACTGAGGCAGCATTGATTCAATGAAGTATTTCTGCAGCCGTTTGTGGATCAGCTCAAACTGCCCATATGTCTTTTCACTGTGTATAAAACCATCGTGGATGGTTACTCTCAGGTCATAAATCTGAAATTAAACACAAAATGGTATTAGGTAGGAAGGTGAATAAAACAGGTTCATCCACACAGTTTCATATAGCCTCCACTGATCTCCTGGGAAATCCTTTATTTGTACAAGCTTTATGAAAACACCTGAATGAATGATAGTTGTCAGTGTCACTTCATCTGCTACAGGCTGATTCTGAGTGACTGGGGAAATCTCTGTGCTTCTTTTGACTGACAAAGACGCTCCATCACTGCCTACAACTGTTGAACTTGACAGGAGACTATAATCAGCGAGCAGTGAAATACCAACAAACGTCAGTGACGCTGAAACAAACAAAGACATCAGTGTCGCTTCACTAATGTTTGTCTGGGCAGCTGCAGTTAAGTTACAGAGTCGGTCGTGTCCCTACCGGAAAGGCGTAGGGTTCAATCCCCAGCTCCAACAATCACACGTCGATGTGTCCTTAGGCAAGACTCTGAACTCCAGCTGCTGCGTCAAACAAACACTGACAACTCTAACTTTCTATCTAAAAACAAAATGCACAAAGAGTAACATGCATCCTTACCACATCCTTTGACCTGATGGTGTATCCCTGTATGACTGCTTCCTGGATGTTGGTGCTGGGAGCGGGGTTGCCGTCCCTGGTTACTGATTCTGGTTTCTTCCCCTGAGCAATGGCATGTGTCAGGAAGTTAAATTTCACTGCAACACAGCCAATGCTTTCCTTGATCTTCCTACATCAAGAAGTAAAAAAAAAAAACTGATACTGTGAAAAATAAATAAATGCTGCCGCAGAAATAAAGCAGTATATTTTGAAGAGAGATTCTGTGCATTTCTGCGTTGCTTTACTTTGTAAAGTAGGACGTAGCCTCCAGGTCTGTGTTATGAGGTCTGAGATTGTTCTGGACGTACTGCAGGTCATTAGAGTCCTTCAGTTCTGGCATTCCAGCACGCAGCATCTGCAAACCAAAGACACCATAAATGTGAAGTGTTTTATGTAATATCATCTTTTAAATATAAGCTGTGTCGTTATTCAATGAATATCCTACCAGCTCCAACAGGCTCAGTATCAGTGCAGAGCGCCTTCTGATTATATTGTATGCTTCACAGCAGACCTCCACAAAGCGATGCAGGCGTTGAGGCTTCTGACCCCCACCCGTGATGAAGTGCTGCATCTCAGACGTAAAGATGAACGGCGATCGATCCCTATTATTGCAAAAAGTGTACATTTTGATGATCTGAATCTTGCTCTTTGCAATTTCAAAATGCTGCTTTCCTGTTAGTCAGTCTACCTTTTAAAACTCCCGAACTTTTGCGCATTGCCCATGATCTTGCCGAAGTCGATATGAAACATATGCCCACTGTGTTTCAACATGATGTTGTCATTGTGGCGGTCGCAGATCCCCAGGATGAAGGTGGCCACGCACCACCCTGCACAGGAGTTGATGAAGTTCATCACAGCCTGTACACACACACAGCAGATGAGTGTCACACCAGCAGATACAGCACAGACAAGCTTAATGGCTATCAAATATTTGACTGTGGTCTCAACCTTCTCATAGTCCTCCTCAGTTCTGTTCCACATGTGGAACCATCTCTCCAGGGAGTCTTCTCGAAGGGTGCCTCCCAGACCAAACTCCTGATGAATCGATCCCAGGGTCACCGCCTCTGGAACCACTTCCACCAATCCTAACACACGCATAGAATAAATGTGGAAAAACATGAACTCACAGCCACAGAGATAAAAAAGACCAGGGATATGTTAACATGCATTCAAATACAAAAACTGACCCTGAAATCTGCCTGTAGAAAGACACCTGTAGGAGATCATTTGCATGTCCAGCCCCTCCTGGAGCCAAATCCTGTCCATCACACGGACGATCTGAAGCACCAGCATGTCCTGCTGCAGGTTATCTCCTGTCTGAACAACACATTTGACAGAGGGCTGAAAACTGTGTTCCTAAAAACAAGTTGATAATTGACTTACAATATCAACGCAGCTGGCTGACAGTAGAGTGCTACATCCTAAGAAATCTGGGCTATTGACTAATTCCATTTAATATCATATAATGCAAGAGTAAAATAATAACACATATTTTCATCTCTTAAATTAGTGATGAATCTGTCTGTTTTATAAAAGGTGCTCTTTTTTATGGTCTAAACTCTCTTTATGTGTGTCACAATATGTTGGTATTCAGATCTTCATCAACAGTTTTATTGTCATTATCTTTTGCTTAAAAATGTCAGGCAACAAAGTGGCACTCGAACACTACTAGGACAGTGTCACATTTCACCTCAGGAGGAAAAATTACAGAAGCTTAATTTTCTTTTTTTTAAACAATGTTTATGTGTGAATCCATCAATTTCCAACCTTGCAGATGACACTGACGTTCTTGGCCAGAGGGTCGGAGCAGATGAATGAGATCCCCAGAGGAGCAGCGTTTGAGTTGTAAAACTTACAGGCCTGTTGTAAACAGAAGAGGAGGAAACACTCTTAACTGGTATAAAAGTATGCGCATATTAAATCATAGTAATGACCAAAAGGTGAAATGTGATGTGTATTTTTCCTTACATCCACATCCAAGGCCTTTATATGAACTGCAGGATCAAGAGGAAGACAGCAGCCGGTCCCATCTTTGAAGAAGTCATTGATCTTCAATTTTTCTTTCATCAAAACATTCTGACGAGGAAATGCATCAAATGAAAGATCATTTCATTGGATAATGGATGATTATGAGCCATTGAGTAGGTACATGAATAGTAGATTTGAGGATTATTTGCTGACCTTACGTCGAGCCTTTTCAGCAGTGCGAACACTCTCAGCCACTTGTATGAGGACAGACACCAGGCGGGTTTCATGCTCCAGCTCCTGCCTCAGTGCTCGACCACAGCAGTGCTGCAGGGCGGCCTGAACCTTACTGAACCAGCTTTGGTAGTACGGGTCATTGTGGGCGTCCTGCAGCAGCCTGTCAGCATTGTGTAAATATTATTGGCTGATAAAAGTACTCTGCATACCACAGATGTAACATCAAATTGCAAATAATATTTGAAATAAAATATCAATGCATGCTGCAGAATCACCATAAATGTTCCTTCTTCAACATCACTTAGGATAAAAAAAAATCAACAACGAATCATTTTTTTAACAGCATAACTTCCCCAAACATGACAGAAATGTCATCGAAGTGAATTAAACAATAATAAATATGTAGTGATCCAAAGAAATACATTTCCTAAGCTTGATGTGTGACTCTGTTGCTCACCAGTAGAGTTGCTGGGCGATTCGTATGCTCTTCAATGATCTCTCCAGCAGCATCATCACCAGAGGTCCATCCAACTCCCACTCACTCTTCAGAGCCTGCAGGACACGATGACTGTTCAAGCAAACAGCATGCCTCTTATTCTTATATTTAAAAATCTATTGGCTCGGCGGTACCGAGCAATTATTTCAGAAAATCCCTCTGAATGTTACCCTCGACACATCATACACAAGACAAAACCAAACGTACACTGTTATTTCAGCTTGATTTAAATAAAGTTTGTTGTATAACTGATCCCTTTATGAATCAAATGCCCTGCTAATGTTGATCTTCGTTTTTCTTCAAATGTTTGTGTGTGAATCCCTGTTGTGGTTGTTTAGTTGTTGTTTGTAGATATTATTCAACTTCATTTCTTCACTAATGTTTGCTAATGTTGCACACTTCTGCTACCTAAGAGAGGGAAATCACACTTGAGTGTGCAAAATCATCCTTAAAGTCAAATTGTTGTGGCAATTAGTCGAGAGGCTCTGACAAGAAACCGAGGAATTAGAATGATCTAATATTTTATGACAGTTATTTATTACATTAGTAATACAGAACAATTTGTTCAGCTTCTCTTTAAACCAATTTAGTAATGTTTATGGTCAGAAGTTATTACCTCTGAAAGCAGATATAATATGTATGATAAAAACAATGTGTCTGTATTTTGTCACTCAGACTGTCATACAGTTCATAATGTGTGTTCGTCTGCTTACCTGGACCAGCTGGGGCAGAAAGACTTCCAGCTCTACGTCTGGTATCTGTTCAAAGAACTGAACTGCAGCTCTCCTCACAGTCTGATCATGAAAACTACAAAAGATATATGAAGATATTTAAAAAATTATAATAGAACAGGACATCACACATCCACTGAACACCCACTTCACCCCACTTCCCTCAGGACGGAGGTAAAGAGCAATGAGGTGCTCGCCTTGGGAAAAGCCTGAAAAGACACTGTGATTTGTGTATGTAATGTTCTTTGGTGGGAATTGTCTGTTGGACAGAAACGGGGCTGTGAAAAGATATAAAGTCTAAGACACTGAAACTCTTTTTTTTTTTTTTTTTTTTTAAACTGATGTTTATTTCTAAGATCTTCCAAGTATTTCCTTCAAGCGTTGGAACCACAGCCTGTGAGTGAAGGACATTCACAGACAGTAGGAAGGTCATTGACCGACAACTAAAGCTAAGCTCTACCTGTTAAAGTCTTCAGTGTTCTTCAATGCTAATCGTGTCTTTTTCATATCAGTCTTTAACATATTTATATACATGTCAAATGAGATAAAATAGACTCTGAGGAGTTGCACAGTGGGTAAAATTCTCATATTACATTACCTCGAGGTCTGAAAGCAGACGAAAAACAGTGATGAATAATTTAAAGGCAATAAAAACAAAAATAAAAATCTATAGCTGCGTACAGAACTTCAGGCATGACAGGTTGAAAAAACGTCTTACACTTTTGCATCATCTTCTTACAAGATGCAAATGCCTGACAGAAATACTGTTGAATATTCTCTGTTTGTTGCATGGCATAATGACAAGTTCCATCTTTCTGTTTGTGACTTGAAGTTTCACCAACCTGTCAGTGAGCAGGAACAGAGCCTCTTCAGGTTGATGGATGGGCCAGTTTTCTACAATAGTGTAGATTTCTGTCAAGTCTTCAGGTTGCCATCGTGGAGCTCCACCCAGCAGCAGGTGGAGGAAAGTGCTGGCTTTGTCACTACAGTAACGCTTTGTCCAGAGGAAAGACTTCTCATTTTGTGTTAGACTGGAGAAGAAGAGAGAGAGAGATACGTTTAGAAACAAAATAACAAGAGGACAAAAATCTCCCAAAATTAAAAAAAAAAAAAAAAACATTTCTGCAAGTCTAAAAATATGAAACCCCTTCACCCGTACATGTAAAGAGACAAGCACTTCCACTTACAAGCAGAGACAATGCTTCTTAGAGACATCCAACATTTTCTTATGCAAGTCCTCACAGGGCTGACTAAAAATGACTGAACCAGGGAGAGCAATAGGCCTCTGATATTTCCACTCTATATGATCCTGGAACTCGAGCTGGGGAACAACAGGAGGATGAATGGTCGTGAAGGTAAAGTGGTGTTTTTTTACGTTTTGATCAACAGGGGGCAGAAATGTCTCGTGTTACAGACCTGCAGTATGACCCCAGCTGGTTGTCTGTGGCTGTCTGATAAGGCAGGAGACGGAGGAGACGTCAGTTCAGCCAGTAAGGACATACTGAGCAGGACGGTTCCCATCAGCAGAGTCCTTCACACACATAGTTCAAATACTGTAAGTTACATATCATGCTATTGAGCTCTGTTTTGTTTTCTAGATCAACAGAAACGTATCCTGTTATCACGAGAAAACCAGCTTTGTTATCCCAAGATCACGAGAAATATTGAGATTCCCTTAAAACAACTGAAATTAACTTGTTGTCAGAGAGAAACCAGCGTTGTTATCTTGAGATTACGACACAGGTAAGTAGAGATCGATAGAAAACAACTGGAAAAAAGTTCCTCATCATCAAAGGAAAGTGGAGTAAATAAAACGTAGATGAATGTCTGCTTTGGGCTTCCGTACACATGTAAGCTGTCAGTGACTGAGTAGTTGTTTTCAAGCTTTCATGACATGAAAGGAGCTGTGTTCTACTTAACAAAAGACTATCATTTCAATGAAGGGAAACAAATGCAGACACAGAAGAAGAGAGAAAACGTTTTCTCTCTCAGGCTAAAATCTGTCACACTGCCTCGTAATGTGTTGTAAATGTATTGATGCGAACAGGAAGGTCTGTAGCCATCAAAGGAATAAATGGTCATGTCAAAAGTATAAATAGAGAAGTGATGCATTACTTTAAAAAAGTAGTTAGAAAGACACTCCGTCGAGCCTACAAATGGAACTTTGTGGTTACGGCAAATTCATTTTATTTGCATGTAACAACACTGTTGACACACTGCGTACTGCCATCAGAAACGTAACCTCAACCTACTGTAATCTGCCATGCAGAGCTCAAAGATGTCAATAAGAACTGTCTCGGGAGTTTTAAACAACTAGGAACACCTACCTATCTCTGTACAGAGGTAGTACAGCCCAGCCTAAAAGCTCTGGGCTCTTGCCTCTCTTGGAGCCCTTCAATTGAAATGTCAACATGCACTCATACGGCAGCTTATTGACAGGAACAGGAAACACCATCCTGAAACCGAAAAACATACAGAAACATTCAAAAACACGGTTGTTACTATTGCTCACAAAATTTTATAACATCCACTAATGAATACATTTATTTTGTCCTATATACACTTATAATGGGACATTAGGCCACAAAAAAAATAGAGCCTGGATCTGGTGGCTATTTAAAATCATGGACAAAATCGTTGGGAGTGAAGTTTCTTTATAATCCACTTTCTCTTCTTTATCCTTTATATTCATTCTTGAAATCAAAAGTAAAAGAAAGTTGAATGTGATAAAACAACATTAACACTTGGAAGACTGTAATTAGATTCCACCCTTACATGCGGTTACAATTGATCTTGTTTCTGCATGACAAGGCCGTGCTGATATTTTCTGAGATGCCGATGTCACAGACGTTTGTCTCTCCGTACGTCAACTCACAGGAAACAGAGAAGCACTCGTAACTGCAAATGAGGGAGTGGAAAGAGAAAGTGAAAGCCTGCGTTCTCATACAGTATGTGGTTAACATTTGTTTCCGTGTGAATATTTCAAGAGGTGACACACTCATCAGAATGTGTGTGAACCATTACTTGTTGATCCAAACGAGCTGAAGTTGGTAGAGAGTAGCGACATTGAATTGGAAGATTTCATTGTTGTACTCAACGTCGCTGGATTGTGGGTTGCCGGTTACCCTCAAACATCTGAAGTCTGACTGGAAGTTGTCAAAGAAGATCTGAAGGACTTTTTGCAGCGACTGGTGGAGCATGATCATGACTGGAAAACAGAAATAAAACTCATATCAAGACAATAGAAATACTAGTATAACAAATGCTTACCTTTTAAATGTAAGGATTCAGCATTCAAAAGCAGTTAAATAGTTAAGACTTGTACCTTTGCACACATACATACTCCAAACGCACACCATAATGTTATTACATTTCAGAATTATGATACAACAGCTGCTACTCACCAGTTTCACACTCAGTCATCTCATCATGACTCTGCAAAAGGATAACAAAACAAAGCAGCGTGGTGTTTATCTGTGGCATGCAGAGGGGTTTGCTCTTCCCAGTGTACATTTTAGTGTGCACTGAAGTGTCAAAAGACCTCAGCAAGTTACTAAACATGTCAACTAAACAGCATACTATACAAAAGTATTAAAAAGACAAAAGAAGGAGATTCAAAAAGGTGACCGAATCTCACAATGTGCTCGTAATGAAAGAAGCCTTTTACTAGCATGAATAGTTTCACTCGTGTGTCTGTGAAATGTACCAGAGGTATGGGATTGATTCTGTTGAGCGCACCGATCGAATCCTCCAACTCTGGACACGAAAGTCCACACACAAGATTGCTGATCGTGCGAACCCAGCTAACAAGCACATTGGTGTTCATCCCAGACTACACATTCACAAGGGACAAGAAGGACAAAATATACAAATTAAACATCATTACAAGCTGGAACAAATACTAAGCATTGCAGTTAAATGGATCTGTCTACGTTGTGTTTACCCACCTTGCTCCTCATCAGCTCTGTCACCTCTTGGTTGTAGCTCTTAAGAAACTCCTGCAGGCTCAACCTGAGACAGGACAAAAGGTTAAACACACATGGCAACATGGTAGGAGACCTCAAGGCAAAGCTTCCCAGTGTTTTCTACAAACAGTCGACGGTTGACACATGATCCAGTTAAAGTTGTTGTTTTAAAAACCTTAACACAGAGCTGATGCCGGGCTTGCTTGTCATCTTACTTGCAGGTGTTGTGCACACAGACAGGACGTAGGAGCGGGTGCAGGTGACAAGGCGTTCTGTCATCCTCCTCCTTAGAGAACACAGACAGATTGAAATACTGATTTCTTTGTTGAGGATTTGTGTTTTTTTTATTTATTTCTAAATCCCAGATTACAACATGTTCACCTTTTTCTATTTCAGTTTTTGCTGTTTAATGTCGGCAGCCATGACGTGATGTGTAAACAGAACAAAGTCGAGACGTCAGGGCAGAGGCTTTTACAGCTACAATAGCCCCGATGACAACAAACTGGCCAGGAACCAGGAACAGGTGTTTATGAAAGAAGCATTTAATGACACAAGAGTGGCCACGTCTTTCTTAGTTAATGATCTCCTCTGTAGGTGGGAAACAGAGAAGGAGTGTGAACTGACTTACATCCCTGGGCAAACAGTGTTTGAGGTTGTTCAAATGGAGCAGCCGGACGGGGACTTCTAGCTTAAGCATGTAGGACGTCTGAATGATCTCATGCATACCCAGCAGTTCTTCACTAAAAGACAAGTGAGAAAATGTAATGTGAAAAAAAAAGAAGAAGGCATGTTTGAATTAAAAGTAATCCAGTCAGAATTCATGATGGGATTTGTGCCTTACTTCTGGAGATACTCCTCAGAGTCGCACAGTTTTAAAACATAATGCCCACTGGAGCTGGGAGTGATGTCCAACAACTGGAAGATTTCTTCAATCAGGCTCGTCACTGTTCTGTTCACTGGATAAAAGATTAAAGTTCAGAGTCCACACACTTGTGTCAACATTGACTGAAGTGACTGAACAATAAGAATGGATATAAATCAAGATATAAATCTTTGATTATTGTGTTATTTATTACCTTCCGTAAGGTGTTCTGCACTGTTACTCCTGCCTCTTGTACTTAAAGGTCTCAATACTTGAATGTGTGAATGTTCATTTATATGTTTGCCTTAACTAATCTATAACATTCTATTTGATTACAATAAAAGATATTTTACAAAATAACTAATACTTGATATCTACATATGTATAAAGTACCTATAACTACCTTGTGTAATATTGCACATCACCCATCCATCCATTCGTCCATCCATCTGTCCATCCATCCGTACATCCATCCATCCATCTGTCTATCCATCCATCCATCTGTCCATCCATCCATCCACCCATCCATCTGTCCATCCATCCATCCGTCCACCCATCTGTCCATCCATCTTACCATCCATCCACCAGTCCACTCATCCGTCCATCCATTTGTCCATCCTACCATCCGTCCATCCATCCATCCACCCATCCATCCACACATCCATCCACCGGTCAACCCATACATTCATCCACCCATCCGTACATCCATCCACCGGTCAACCCATACGTCCATCCATCCATCAGTCCATCCATCCACCCAAACATCCGTCCATCCTTAGAATCTCAGTTCCTCTCTGCTACTTCAATGATGAAGGTAGAACATTGTAAAATACAGCGTAGACTTGACTCCAGTTGTAATTATCATGAATATTATTATACATTCAGAAGCAAAAAAACGAGACACACCTCCTGCATTTCATTTCCACATAAGTCTAAAAATGATAACTAATGTAAGCATTTTGAATAACTGATGTACATTGGTGGTTAGTCTTACCTGAGGTAGGGAAAGGGAGCTGGTGATGGTCCCAGTCTCTGGCCACACTGACATTCACCTCCACCTGCTGCAGCAGGGCCGGGTTGATGTGTAACACTCGAGCCCATACAACACCTGGATTATGAACACTGTCTGTGTGCTTGTACCGTGACATTAGCCTGCCAAGTAAAGGTGATGACAGATATCGAATAAATAAAGTTTGCAACATAAACAACATGATTCATTTCAGCATTCAAACATCACGTATGTCAGTTTCCTATAATAAAAACTTGTGTAATGCATAAGGAGATGTAGAGCATCAAGACATGCAAAGCTAAACCAGTGGGGGAAAAAGCAGTGCAATGTTTCATTTCTTTTATTGTTATTTTTAGATGTACCGTGTAGGCTGGCAGATATTCTAAAACAAACTAAACACATTCATTCTTAAACAGTATTTCATAATTCTCTTACCTAGATGTTAATAGATTATATTTAAATATCCAAAACTGTAAATATGAACAAACTTATTTTCATGAACCCTCTTACTTTGAAGTTGCAGAGCAAAAAGATGCCAGACTCTTGGTGCTGCCCTCTGGAGTGTCTATGAGGTTGATGGCCCATGGGTCCTGACGAAACAAGACATTCAATTAAATATTACTTCAGGCCTAAGTCTGATTTTGCCAGTTTAAATTTGGGTCATTAATCCTAAAGGCTGTTCGTTTCTGCTAAGGGAGAAGCTACAACAGGTACTCACATGGTCAACTTCTGTCCTTGAACGGTTCAGTTTGTGAACCGGCTCGGCAAAGTCAAAGGAAAACTGCTTGTTGCTGAGGGGTAGCCGTGACCTGTGGGGTACAGGAGGGGGAGCCGTGACTTGCCTTTCTGTCAAACACGCACTTGGAAGTCTGGTTCTGAGTAAAGGTGGGCGACTCGGGACTGGCGGAGGCTTGTTTTTACTGTTTTGGTCTGTATTCCCTGGTCCTCCTCCTCTATCTCCTGAGAGATGCCCTGTGAGTTTGGGTTGGGATTCAGCCGGGCTGCGTTCATGCAAACGCGTTTCAACATCTTCAGGAGAAACCTCCATGTACTCCTTATCAATGTACTCGTAAACATGATTCACAGATGGATCCTCAGTGAGGGGCAAAGGGAGGTCAATGTCCATTGCATCTTGTTTCTGGATTGTCCCATTTCCATTTTGAGAAGGATCCATCACATTACAGGAAGTCGTTCTCCTCCTGGGCGGCTCTGTTCCACTTTCTCAGCAGGTCCTCACTTCATAGCATGGCAGAGGGCAGAACCACAGAGGTCCAGTCATTGAGAGCAGCTGTTCTTCTTCTCCTCACAGTCACTCCTCATTTCTGATTCTTTAAACATAAATGAAAAATATTACTGAACTAAGTAAATTACAGAGTTGCTTTGATGCTTGCTTTTGTCCCTTTTTAAAAGACTGTCTGTTTGTAATTATGTGTATAACATACCCAACTGTCTTAATTCTCAATATTGGGTTGTTTGTGTTTACAAGGTCTCAGGGTTTTAGTCCCTAGTATGTGTGCTTTATTCTTTGTCGTTGTATTTTTCAAATAGTTTGAGCACAGAAAAAAGATAATAAAGAGCTACTCTAAAGTATTTGGTATCATGGCCCCAAAATCATGAAAAGCAGAAATAGGGAGCCATTACATTAGCTGAAGAGTTTTATTCCAGTGAGGAAAAGTAATCTACTTTATGGCAGGATTCAAGTCAAGCTGGAGGTTTACGTTGGTTTAATAATTAACAAGCTTTCAAATCTTCACAGAAAATCTACCAGCGCGCGCCACAATGTCTGTGGCAAAATGTAGTTTAAAACATGACAGAGGTCTTTAATCATTAATGACATCATACCATTCAGATTTTATTCAACATAAGTTAAACCAGAGTAACTGAAAGTAAAACTTCTGAACAGTAACAGAGACGGAATGATTCAGTAAACAGAGATTTTATATTCACTCAAGCAGGTTGAGATTACCTCCAAATACTCAACTCAATTCTACAGTTAAAAAAGTGTAAGCCTTTTTTGGTGGTGACTTACCCCGAGAGGTCCCGTCCTGAAGACAAGTTAAATACTTGACTGAAGCCATGCTCAGCCAGTTAGACCAGTAAAACATTTGGAGAGCTGTGTTTCCTTGTGTTGACACTGCCCTCTCCCCCTTCTCCTGCTGCACACATCCCTGCTCCCTCTGCTGGATTAAGACGGCATTACATTATTCACATGCTCTCTTTGTGCAGCTGAGAAAGTTCCTAAATCAGATTTTTTTTAAAAACAAATCAGAAACATCATTTTCCCCCTTGTTTTTGCCATTTTTGCTTGTTTTATCTGCTGTGAGGGACGTTCTCTTTCGGTCTTTTTTTGGCTACCCTTGAGATGAAGTGGTACCTCTTAACTCTTCTTTGATTTGTACCAAATATATTTGAATTGATTTTCTAATTTTAATAACATCTCTTACTGCTTTCTTTAATAGTCAAACATATCATTGAGAATCTTTTGCCTTGAGAAATGTACAATAAAGGCTGCTCCTGCAGTTTGTTGTTAATCACTTTGTCTGACACCTACCGTGCTGCAGCTGATTAAGACAAAAAAAAAACTATATTTAATAAGATGACTACTTTATACTGACGGCCTTGCTTGTTTTTTTAGCTCATAGAGAGGCATCATGATTATTTCTAGTCTGTTTAATAACCAGTTAAAAACTCCTTACTGAAGCTTTAAAATAATACTCACCATATTCCATTATGTAATTAACACTTCTGGGAAACCTTGAGGATATAAATACATTGATTAAAAAAAAGCTGACAACTTCATTTGCAATATATGAACACATCAATTCAAGTCAACCAAACAAAAGAGACTGCTTCATATCCACTCCTCGTGCAGGAATGTCATTGAGCAGGTTGAAGAATGCGTGTGTTTCTCGTTGGAAGTGAAATGAGGAAGCAAGACGGGAATATGTGTTTGTGTACTCCAGATATGGCACATGAGGTAAGAATAACCTAAATTACTTTTTTTTTAGCTGAGGCCATTTTAAACAGAATCCATTTCTTCTTCCTCTTAAAGCATTTGGTTTGTGTTTAACTCTCAAAGGAGATCCTTTGAGCTTACAAGGGGCTGAGACAGTCCACCGTGGCCCTTTAGAGGGAATGACACCATCAGCAGTCCACTGAATGTGACACAGAGGTGTCAGCTGAGGTGAAACTGTGCAGACCGGGTCGGTGATGGAGGAGATCGGGCAGAGAGAATTGCATTTAAACCACACAACTGCTCACATTTCACCCCCGGATGCAAAACCTGGATTTCCTGGGTACTATGTACTCATCCCCTTTCTGCTACTCACGCTGACTGGATGTGTGGTGGCAATGGTAGGATCAGTTCTCTTTGTTGACTTTGCATGAACACATAAGTGGTTTATCTTTAATATCTTGTCGTTGTGCTTCTCTGTAGGTTGTTTATATCAGAAGGAAAACTAGGTTAGTAATCTTTTTTGTTGCTTTGTTGTTGCTCTCTATATAAACGTGCCTAGCCTTGCCTCTTTACTTTTTGAACACAATTTGGATCTTTTTTTTATTTTTTATTTTTATGTTTCGCTTCAGATTAGATGAGCTGCGTCACAGGCTGATTCCTCTGTACAGCTACGACCCTGCGGAGGAGGAACAAGATGAGTGGGGGTATGAGGGCAAGGATGAGAATGATGAGGAGCTAGCTGTAAGCAACCCCCCCCCCCCCCCCTCCCCAAACATTTACAACCTGATACAAAACCCTATTTTATATCCATATTTAATGCAAACTCATACAGATTGTGTTTTCTTTACAGGAACCTTTGTACAAAGGAGCAATGCTTTATCTGTCACCTGACTACAGGACATGAACAGAAAACGGAGACGGCTGAAAGTTGTACTCATGTAGAGGAAAATATCCTCCTTTATATTTGGTGTACAAAGGAAAACAGTGCAAAAGTATTGTCCTCTGTATAAAACAACATGGGGTGACATTCATCTACTTCTAGCATGACATCAAATCTTTTAATGTCCTATGACATGATCTACATTGCCCACCAGATGGCGCTGTCATCCTGTCATTGTTGGGTTTTTCTTACTTCAGTTTGGACTTTTTTGCTTTTAAAGGGTGTAAAAGGTTTTGAAGTACAAGGAAGGTGCCATTTCTTGGACAATAAACCAAATGCTGAAATCAAAGCTAAAACTTTGAGTGTGTGTTTGCCGCCTAAAATAATTTATGAATTAGACTCAGAAGAGCTCAAAAGATACAGCTGTTCCTGCTTGGTAATCAGAGGGGTCTGCTGATGTTTGGAGGTTCCTCAGGTTGACTTCTTTTTTCACACGTAGAAAGATGGGATCACAAAGACAGAGCAGGTGAACAACTACTATCTGACAGATGTTAACTTAAGATGTGAAAATGTGTTTCCAGTCTGTGTCAACTCTTTTAACTTTGTGTGTGTGGATTTACATTAGTCTGGGTGTCCGTCCTCTTGGGCCATACTGGTTCCTGACCTCCATCATGTTGGCCTCGGCTTTGCTCCTCCCTGCTCTGAGCCTGGGCAGCTTGACGTGCTACTACTGTCCTCTGCAGCACAAAGGAAAGTCCTGCCCCAACATCACAAGCCAGTGTCTGCCTCATCAGCGCTGCTCCAACTCAAGAGGCCACTACGGGCCAGTCTACATCCTGTCGGCTCAGGGCTGCGTGGACTCTGACCTCTGCAGCTCCCATGAAATGACCTCTTATCGGGGCGTGGAATACAACGTCAGCCACACCTGCTGCTGCAAAGACCAATGTAACAGCATGCCAAAGACTGACTCAAACCTGAAAATGCTACTGAGGATTGCTGATATCAAAGATCACACTAACGTCACTTTTAATGGTTTGGGAGAAGATTCATGTGCAAATTACAAAAAACCAAGAAGCTCCACTATACCTGACACTGCATTATAGTTATTTGTAAGAGAGGCCTGTTAGCCAGAGGCACTTAACTGAGTCTTCACAAGGTGAAACACATCCAGACAAATGTTTTCATGTTTGTGATTTTCTGTATTTTTACTGAATTAATGTTTGAATAAGAAACAGTACATTGTGGTCAGTGGCTTATCTTGTTACATGTACGCTCCCGAGAGAACAAGGTGGACTTGTCAGCCATCCTCTTTCTTCTAAATAATGACCTAAATTAAAGCACCAGGATAAACCCCCAACTCTGTGTAGATGCTTTGTGTAGACGTTACAAGCAGGTGTGCGAGGAGGCGTGGCCTGTTCAGGAAGGTCTGGAGTCAGTAGTGAGCGTGGAATTCAGCAGGAGAAGCTCTGAAAGGTTTTTTCCAGTTTTATTGAAGTTAAGATCTTAAAAATGCACAGGTAGGTTCCCATTGTACTGATTGTTTTTAAGTTGCATATTGATATTATTTCTGCCATTAACTTTGCTTTAACAGTGTTCAGCATTTTTAACGAGGCAATCAGTAGAGACCACTAACACCTGTGCTTCAGAGTTAAGGACGAGGCATTCACTTGCTGAATGTGTTTGTTTGGAAAAGAAGAAAAATATAAAACAGTCAGTAAGGGATGTTCTTGTCATATGGAGTACTACATAGCCAATACAACTGTAGTTTAACATCTTTTGAGACCCTGAAGGAGCTTTGTAAAACAAGAGATAATCCCTTAAATTGTGAATAAATCTTGGCTCTAAGAACAAAACATATTAACAGTGTGCAATATAAACTTGTTTAATGGATTTTGAAGATCATAATTAAGGCAAAAAAGGCCTAGATGGCAATAAGTTGCATTATGGGAAGTGTGGTATCCAATGTTTTTTTTAGTTCTACAGTGTCTATCTTTAGTGTGTTACTAAATGAATGATGTGCTCTTGAGGTTTCATTTATTAGATTTATTCAGTCAAATTACCAACACACTCTCTTTTAACTTGCAGGCTGAACACGTTGCTGCTTGTGCGTGTTGCCGTGTTGTGGTTCTACCTCCTCCTTCCCTCCCTGCTCGGTGACAACATGGTGTGCTACTACAGCCCCGTCTTGGAGAAGGAGAAGAAGTTTGAGCTCATTGCGACTGTGTGCCCTCCTGAGGAGCTGTGCTTCAAGGCCGATGGTCGCTACGGAAACCACAGCGCCCTGTCTGCCAGGGGCTGCATGGCGAAGAAGGACTGCGGCCAGGTGCACAAGCTGCGCCTCAAAGGAACCGTCTTCACCATGAGCTACAACTGCTGTAATGAGGCATACTGTAACTCCAGCCCAGGGATGGCAGCCACATCCCTCTACATCACAGTAACACTGATGACTTTACTTGTGATGGCCCGGGGCTTTTGAATTACAGACTCCTTTGCGTTCATGTCATTAGGAAAAATGTGTACCTAGTTTACATGCATCTCTGCAGCCTCAGCATGGAGCAATGCAGAGGGTCTGCAGTGGTTGCACACTCAGTACTAAGACACTGAGATGTGCACCAAGGAGATGCTGGAGAATCAACTTCGATTTTTAAAGTTACAAATATGTAAATATACTGTATTTATCTTTTAATATCATAAATAAACATTTAAGTAAGAGATTGTATTCTCCTTCGGCCTGAATATTTTAAGCACTTTTCTTTCTCATGTCAATGCACATACAAGACAAGGCTGGCATGTTCCTTAGTTCTTTGTCAAAAAAATCCTATGAAAAAGCCTAAAACAATGGATCATACTACAGTGCTAGGAGCTTGATATAACCTACCTCCTGTCTTTGTGGTATCAAAGAGCCACATTTGTATAGCATTACTTCTCTGATAACTAGAGTCTGCATTGCAGCTACAAATATGAATTCTGTTGACAAATCAAGTATATAATAAACACAAGGCTTATTGTTAAAAAGTGAAAGAGCAGCTCAAGCAATGTGTACAGTATGAGGTTTAGACAGTTCTTTATTTCCCTTTTATAAGGCTGCTGGGTCTCCCCATAGTGGATATACATATATATACAGGAGATTGCTATACTGGAGTTACACTGAAGGCAGAGGGTCCATATTACACAGACTTCAAAAAACAACACTAAGAGAGCCTCACCTCCAGGTATCAGAAATCAGCAGAGAGAGAGAGAGAGAGAGATGGGAAGAGGGAAAACAGCACAAGGGGGAGATGATACAGTCAGAGAGCCTGACTCGACTGCCTAATAACTTAACACTAGAAAGTAACATACAGATTTCACGCACAGTGCATCTTAAATAGGTTAGGTGAAGAACCATTTACCATAAATATCTGTATTTTTCGAAAAACCAACATATATAAAAAATGATTAAAAAAATCATTGTTCAGTCTTTTGGGTTTTTTTTTCTTTTCTTATTTTCTCCTTTTCCCATCGTGCGAATCGTTCTTTGTTTCTTCTTCCAATGGGGGCCGGGCTTTGCAGGCCCCGCCCACAGCCATTCCGGATAAACAAAGGACAAGAAACATAACCCAGCATCCCCATCCCCTCCCCCCCTTAAAAGCATGTGAATTAGTAGAAAACGAACAAACAAATGAACTGAACACCACAGTCAACTCATCACAAAAAGAATCCACAGACACACAGAACAGCAAAAACACAGTACTCTTTTTTTTTTTTTTTTTTTTTTTTTCCTTTTTTCAGCTTCATCATCGGTATTCCTCTTAATGGTCAGTATCAACATTGCGATCTTTCTCCTGGCGTACTGGTTGGCGGCAGTGGAGTGTTCCTCCTCCCAGCGGCTCAGTGGAACTAGGAGGCAACTTTCCAAATGGCTGGTCAGTTCAGCAGTGATACATTATCTCTCAATTTCACAGTGTGGTAGGAAAATGAGGATGAGTGGAGGGAGGGAGGGAGGAAGTGATAGAGAGGTAAGCGAGAGGGAAGGGTTATCAGAAGTGGGAATCAGAAGAAACAATTAGCAAACAACAAGAAACTCCGACAGTCCAGGATAAAAAGTAAACAAAATGGCTGCTTTGCTCCTTCTGAGTTTCAGTCCCCCCGACCCGTTCGGTTGGGTGAGCCTTGATTGGCTGGCGTAAACTGTTACGATGGCCCATGTTTGTGGCAGAGGGTAGGGAGAAATAGGTGAGGAAAGTCTGAGGCTTACAGGAATCCACTTGTGGATGGGACTCGACAGGACAATATGTCTTCAGGAGAGAGAGGACGAAAGTTGCGGGTTGATGTGTGATTGGCAGGTCAGAGGGCGAATCCCTTCTTGCTGGGTTCAGGCACGCTGTTGCAGTGCCCGCCTCTTGCGGCTGTAGTAGTGACGGCCGGCAGTCTGTCTGGCAAAGTTCATCATGTAGTTTTGTTTACGAGTGCTGAAGGAATAAAGATACAGTGAAAGAGGGGGAAAGAGGAGTTTGAACGTTAGTGACTAAGCAGAAGGGAACTCAAACTCCACTCATTGCCATGCACAAACTCTCTCCCATGCATGCAAACACACGAATGGTTGATCACAGCTTTCGCGCTCAGTCACTTCCAGGTTCATGCTGGCCTTTATAATCATGTTTCAGCCATAACCTCAAACACTCAACCCTTGAAGATATGGTGGCACTACTCTACACGACTGGATTTGTTTACGTTCTGCACAAATGAGAGGTAGCTAGATGGTGAACATGGCGGTAGAAGTTGCTACATGTTTCCATGACCAAATGCCACAAGACAAAGACATGGGACACAGAGTCTACAGACATACTACCACGGAGGAAAACTCTGACACTGAGTGTTTGAGGTCAGAGATCAACAGCCATCACTGGGAGAAAAGAAAAGAACTAAAGAAAAGTCATAAAAGTGCAGGGTTGGGATCAGAGAAGGGCTGTTTTCAAACTAAGAGACACAGAGAAAAGCCGCGGAGGATCGCTCTTGCTTAGCCTGTTCATTGCCTCTTCCATCCAGCAGGGCGGAGCCAGTGAGCCAGGAGTGCAGCCAGGGCAGGCAAGGGCCTCTGCAAAGCGGGGGGGGGGGGGGATCAGGAGGGATTTGGGAGGGAGGTATGGTGCGTGTGCATGGTTGATGTCGTGGAGGTGGATATGTCAAGGTAGATGGAAGGGACGGCTGGTGAACTGCAAAGTGTTTGAGTGTGTGTGTGTGTGTGTGAGCTCGTTTGTTTTCTCTGATCCTTGGTTAGAAAAGAAGAGGGGAGTGAGGAGTGAGCTCCCGACTCAGAGACATGGTGTTGTTGTCAACAGACAGACAGACAGCCATGAATGAAAAAGGGAATGGTGAGCTGTTGCAACAGTCGACCTGTTAAGCCATGCAAGGAGCTGGATGGAGAAGGTTAGTCAGATGAAAGTCTTCGGAAAAAGAGCCTTCATTTGAAATCGTGATGCAAGATGCCCGCATTGCAATTGATGTTGATACATGAAAGAAAAAAAAAAAATTCTTCCAGTGCTTTAGCTGGATTCAAAATAAATGCAGGACCACAAACAGTTATCTTTTTCAGGTAGGGTTGAGCGGGTTAACCTGTGAGTAAGCCACTAAGTCAAAACACCGCAGTAGAGGTAGAGTTTCAATAACAAAACAAACAGATATAAGTATAGTGATGGATTACATCACACATATACACACAAACACAGTACCATTGACATTTGTATGTCATTTGCATGTCATTTATAATAAAAATGCCTTCAGAGATCTTGTTGCAGGGGTTAAAATGTTGTTTTTGAATTGAGTGAAACCATTCTGTTTAACCCTCCATTTACTGTGTCACTGTGAACATTGCTTTGATTTCTTTGTTGGGAGACGTCTCATAAGGTCTGTGTGTAGGATCGTTTTATTGGAAAGCCTCCACCTTCACACCTTTTGTTGACCTGCCTGGTGCTCGAGATATAAAGCACGGGCATGAATATGACTGTGGTGACGATGAGGAGGGCTGGGTGTGCCAGTGAGCGTGTTGGAGGGTTGTGCACAGTGTCTCAGGGAGAAGAAAGGGTTGGGAGGAAAGGGTGAGGGACGGGGCTGCATCCAGGAAGAGGCGGAGAACTTACCTCACACTACAGCCATGCCAGAGGGAGCAGAATACAGAAGAGAGCAGAGGTTAGAGCGCGAGAGGGGAGAAGCAGGAGGAGGGGACTGCTGTCTCGCAGAAAGGTCTGAGGGGGTAGGAGCCCCGGCCTGGGGAGGCAGGGGCCCAAAGAGGGGAGAAAGGAGGAGAGAGGAGAGGCATAAGGAGAGTCAAAGTATTAAGGAAGATGAGATAGTGAGCAGGATGACAGAGAGAAAGAGGCAGAAAGAATGAATGAAAGAAGAAGCGGAAAGAGAAGAAGAGATGGAAGAGATTTAGCAGCGAGACAGCAGAAATATGTCGTGAAGATGAAGGGTAAGTGAGAAAACCACAGGTAGAAGTGGAGACAAAGAGCAAGAAATACAGTGGTAATCCATCCGTCGTGGGCAAGAATGGGAAGCGAAAAGGAGAAACAGGGAAAGAGCAGGTTTTGAGGAAGGAGGAAGGCGGTGGTGATGAAGTAAGGTGGGATCAATGCGGCACAAGCAGAGGAGGGAGTATGACCACATGACCAAACACGTAAAGCAGCAGGGAAGAGAAGCGTTGGGAGAAAAATAAAAAGACAGGATTGAGCAGGAATAGAAGGGAAAGGAAGAACGTGTGAAGGAGTGGAGGAATTGGCGAACAGAGAGAAACAAACAACAGAGCAAAGTGTGAGGATCACGGTCACTCTTTTCAGCAGACACTGTTGAAAACCGTGGCAGTGCGAGGGAGGGAGTGCGACAGGTCATGACTGCTTAGACCAGGGACAGCTCAGGTAAGGCATTAGTGCGTGTTTGTGTGTATGTGGCACTTTTTATTAGCTGCGAATGAATCATCAGATGTTATGTTGCTGTTGTGAGCAGCATTTGAAAAGCTTTCGTACATGTCTGAATGAACAATCAGCACCGACATGAGAGGGAATATTGCTCTGACCCACATCAACATGCAGAAAATGCTTAATGATATTGCAATGTCAAGAATAAGCTAGCTGCGTATGTTCATGATATCTTCAGTGCCCTGCAGAATCTCCAGCTTTGCCATTTGTATTAGAAAACTGGGATTATCTTCCCCATTGAATACATGCATTCTAATGGTTTTTAGACTAAAATGCAATAAAAATGTATCAGGTAAAAGAAGGAGGAGAGGAACGATTGGCAAACCAGTGAAGCATTACAGGAGAGTAGAACAGAGGCAATCATACATGTGAAGCAACTTTCACAGTTTCTTTGTTTTGGAAATGGTATGATCTTGATTCAGCTCTGTGTCATGCCTTGTAGTGGTCATTAGGGGCAGATTGGCAAAGTGTGACTGAATATGCTAAATTATGAGTGGATGTCATACATCCAATAAGTGCTTTATTAGAGGATAAAATAGGAAGGTATTTAAAATGTTGGAATTTATGTTTTTTCAATAAAACCATATCTCAGACCATTGATACATTTTTAGCAGAAAAAGAGCTCAGCTGTGAGATCTTTGGGTTCCACAAAACACTGAGAATACAATGCTCTGACAACAAGGGATAATCTGTGGTACACAGAACAAACATCCACAAACAGATCCCTTTACAGCAAAGCTCACTCATCTTGTTCTCTGCAGACACTAGACGCTACAACGAGCTATTGTAAAAGCTGCTTAGAGGTTGGTTGTAAGTGGCAGGCGGCACACCGCTATGAGCTTTTAGTGTATGTATGTGTATGCTGCATCTCTGTATTCGTGTGGAGTTAAGGGGATGTTTGTTTTCCAGGTGAGGCTGAGGCAGAGGTTCAGACAGGGGCAGATCAGGGCTCTTTTTGGGGGCCAGTCTGGGGGGGCCATGGGCTGGCTTGGAATTGGGTACTCACAGAACTACTTCCACATGGTCCAGCGCCCACTGGTCATGTCCTGCACCTTCATGGCGTGGCTGCCACCACCGCAGCATCACCCCTTTAACCCTTGCCTCTCTAGAGAGACGATGGAGACATTGTGGGATCAGTCAGGGTCAGATATGACATGGTCATTTGGTTTAAGTACATTTAAAACAGCATTATGAAGATTGTTTTGACAGTACCAGAGTCAGTACCGTCTGTTTCATTTAAGCAGTCAGTATAATAAGTATAAAAAAAAGTATAACTAATGGCTTTATTAGCGACTAATGAATTATTTAGTGGTCAGTCAAAACATTTTCGAAGAGCCACTCCTGTTTCTAAGGTGTGAAAACTCTTTGTGGCCACTGATTATCCTTCAGCTATATGACTCCCTTTTAATAAGTCATATTAGCTCAAACTCAAATGGACTCCACTTATTGACTAACCCTCTTAAAACAGCTACAGAGCATCTGGACCAACACTGATTGAAATTGAAATCACTTATGGTTATAAATGCAGATGTACTACAGTGTTGTAAACACTTATTTATGACTTATTAGCAACCGCAGCAACACTGCAACACTTGAATTAGATATTAGTTCAAGGTGAATAATCATGAATAAAGCCATTAGTCACACAAAACCCAGAGTATTTATGCTTTATGAGAAAATGTTCAGGTTCAAACTGAGCATCACTTACAATGGGATGTTGTAGGACACTCTCTGTGCCTTTATGAAGTCTTTGGGCTGGTGCTGGGCGATGACATGCCAGCTGACTCCATTGTTGACACTGTATTGCAGCAGCACAGCCCGGTCGACTGTGTCAGCCTGATCCAGTGCTATGTTACAGCTGTCTGTTTGTGCAACGCTGCCAATCTGCAGCACAAACATGATCTTACTGCAGCGAGACGGACAAGATGGGGAAAAAAGAGAAGTTTAGAGAGAGACAATATAAAGACTCATCAGGTGGAGGAAATAAGCTAATTTAGTTATGAAGCAGGGAGGTGTAGGTTGACATTATTAGTGATTGTACAGTATGTTTTGGTTGTACCTGTACCTGGCTCGAGTGAGGTCCAGCGGTTTTGTAACTGCCTGCCTCATCTTACAGCCATTGAAGTAGAGTGAGTCTCCGTGGGCATGCGGTGACAGCTGCCCACAGCCGCTGCCCACTCCACCACCTTGGATTAACTGCCAGCTCTCTTGAGAAACACTGCCTGACTCAAAGTTGTCCTTGATTGAGCTGGGCAGGTCACTGCTGGAGAGGGAGCAGTCATCACCTGTTGATGTGAAAGGGAAGAAACTCTCAGATTTTGTTTTGTTTTAGATTAAATCAATTTGGCACATATCTTAGAAAATTCAAAAACAATGTGTTTGTCAGAATATAAGCTGTTTGAGGCCCACCATGGTGTCCCTCATCACAGATGCAGACCACTCCGCTTGTACAGTAGCCATGGCCGCTGCAGAGCCCTGGACAGGCCTCCCCGATGTAAACATTGTCCACTCCCCAGCTCTGTCGCTCTCCCGTCCCCTCCTTTTGAATCCAGCGGAACTGGGTAGCTCTGGAAATACAAAGCTGATTCTTACACTGCTTCAATAAAAGGCAACAGAGTGATCCATGTCGCTTATTCTGCATATGGCCCAGCGTGATGACATTATTTGAGGGAAGGTGAAAAATGTGTGTGATCCTACCCTGAGGAGACATGGTCTGGCAGCTGGACTGTGACCCTGGTCCATGTTGAGCTGTTGACCGGACTGTAGATTGTGGATTCGTGGAATTGGAAGGGAGAGCAGCCTACGTTGTTGACTGAGGAGGGGAGGCACTCTGACTGGACCAACTGCCATGAGTCGGACCTAAAGGGTGAGAGTAAAAGCTTAAAGATGTCCATGTCAAAAATCTAGTAAAAGTCAGAATGATTAAATGGTGGATGTAGTTTCAGGTTTTTTAATGGCAGACAAAAAGTAATTACCTGACTTTTAGCACTGACATTTTGAATTATGTGTATTGTCAAAAATGTCTAATTCCACAATAGCTGAGAGTTTTTCTGTCTTTTTATAACTCTTATATAATATATTATTGAAGCCTTTCCTTGGCATTCTTACCTTGCATCCTTCCTGTACTGCAGCAGGACCGAATGCTGGTCTTCACAGGTGTCTGTCTCACAACCGACAACGATCTGCATCAACGAGAAAGGTTAACACTTAGAACTAACGAACTCATGTTAAAGACAATAGACAATACGACAGATTTGTGGCTCTCTTGCTGTATTTTACCTTAAACTGAAGAATATAACCAGGCTGCACAATGAGCTCTCGGGTGGCCAGAATATTGTGTGTCCTGTCTTGGTTCTTATTTGGCCAGTACAAGTGGAAAGAGGGGTTTCCACAGAAGCCGGCTGTGCGCACAGCGTTAGGATAGAAGCTCCAGCTTTCCTCATGAGAAACACCTTCTGGTCAAATGCAAGAAGAGTCCCAAATATTAATTTATGTGTAGTGTCAGGCGAGTTGTCAGGCTCCGATTACATATCCCACAAAAATACTCACCATCATCAAATGTGTCAAGCAGAGTGGGGGGGTTGATGTCTGACCCTCCCACCAAGATGTTGTCGATGGCCCACTGAGCTCTTTCCAGGCTGGGGGTGGCAAGGCCAGAGGAAATCGTAAATGGTTGCCACCAGCGCAGACGAGTAGCATTTGTCAGGGCTCCCTCTGGAAGGATGATATAATCTCTCCTCACAGATACATATTTAAGATAGTCCATCTCATGCAGCAGTGTCCAGGACACACCTGAGGAGCAGATGTCAACAGAATGAGCAGGAAAATCAGAAACAAAGGGAGGTAATCAGAAGTAGATAACACTGATGATAATGAAAATGTAAATTTAAACAATGTAATCTAGGCATGCATGTTGTTACTTTACCTCCATCAGTGGAGTAGTCTAGCAGCACTCCCTCTTTACGACAAGTTGGACGATGGCACATTGTCACATTATCTTCACTTCCAATCCTGGCCCAGTACTCCACAAACCTTTGTGCAAAAACACAGTTCAAATGCACTTAAAGTAACACATCATTTGAAGACCCAATTTACACATCTATCACTGAGGTTAATTACTGACTTTGCTCCGCGGAGGTCCAGATCAGCAGTGACAGCCTGTCTGGCATCAGCCCCTCCAAAGTACAGGGCTGTCCCTTCTACCAACACACCACAATCTGTACAGGGTCTACCACCCTCCAGCACCTGCCACTGAGGGCCTGCTGCCCCCTCCCAGTCAAAACGCTCCTTCAGAGATGCCTACAGAAAAAAGACACACATACATACAAACTTGGATGGATAAATTCAACTGAAGTTTATTATTCTTATCTGGTTTTACAAAAATAGTTTTTTTTTAACTGACAGAAACAACCCCACCTTAAGTGCAGTACTGGCATAGCAGTTTGGTCCAGTGAATCCTGGATCACAGAGACAGCGCTGATCCAGACAATCTCCATGCCCCCCACAGTGGCTATCACAAGCTGGTCCGATGTAAAAGTTCTCCACTCCCCACTCAATGTCTGAGTGCTGCTGATAAAACCGGAACCGCACCGCTCTGTGGAAAAAAAACAGAAGGGGTTAGTCGAACAACATGCATACTCATTTCATGATTTATATGACAATGATTTTAAACATTCAAGCGATGCCAACAATTTGATCTACAGTATCTATAATTTAATTAAAATAAAATATGAAACAGTGCTGTTTGTTTTGGAAAAGAGTGAAGGACGATGTGTGTTAACTCACTTGTCGGCCAGGCTGTCAGGCAGCAGAAAGATTGCTCTCTTCCAGCCTTCAGCAGGGAAGAAGACTGACGGCTGTGACACCTGACCTCCACAGCGGGGGTCTGCAGGAAGGCACTGAGGCACCAGGTACTTCCAGGTCACTCCAAAGTCCATGGAATACTGCACATGAACTTGACGGTCTGCATGTCGCTCAGGTACACTGCAGCCTACTGAAATCTACATCAGCATACAGATTTTCATGAGGTTATTTCACCCTGATTGCAACACAACCATTATCACAGACTAATTATTGTAGATCTGGCATTTCTAACTCTTACGTTACCTTAAACTGCATGACCCAGCCCTTGTCAGGGATGATATCATGTGTGACGGCATACACCTCTCTCCCATCTGCATTGCCACACACCATGACTCCATCAGGGGAGCTGCAAAAACGCTGCACCGAGCAGTCGTCTGAGAACAACCAATGATCGCTCACTGTTGAGAAAGAAATAGACACAAAAAAATGTGACACTTATGAGAGCAAGATGTTCTGGTAGAAAAGGTATAAGGACTTATTTATACAATTGAAACCTGAGATATTATGTTGATGATGTAAAACTATTTTTAATTAATGGTTTTCTCTTTCATTCTAACTTCATAACTAAAACTAAGACAGTAAAACTAAGTACATATTGCAAGTGTAAACACAAAATACACGCCTCTAAAACGTCATAATCCATATTAAAATATTGCCATATACTGCAATACTCAAAATCCTACCACGTCTTGTGATTATTACTGTATTAGCAGATTTTTGCCAGTACACAGCCCTTCTGTTTCCTGGTCTAATTTAATTGAGGCAGGGATTCAGGTATACCTATGGGCGTTTCCTCCTGCTCATTCGGCTGCCCTATTCTTCCTGATGTCTCATCAGCAGGAGCTCTCTCATGGTTTGGCAGAGCCAACCCTCCAAATGTGTCAGATATCTGAGCTCTCGGGTCCGAGCCTGCAATGAGGACATTATCCAGAGCCCAATCACTGTGGTCTAGTCCCTCATGTTGTGGCTGCCACCAGCGCACACGCACTCCTTCCTGGCGGGCAGCAGGGGGCAGCAGTACATTCACAAACCTGAATGCAGACAAAAACATATAAGAAGTCTCAGATATCTCGCATCACTCGTTTGTCAGTTTTTTGGAAGTAGTAACAACCGTGTGTTGATAGTTAAATAAAACTCACCCGGGCTTGGTGTACAGATCATAGAAGATCTCTGTCAGAAGATGCCAGTTGATTCCTCCATTCAGACTGTACTCCAGAAGCACACCCTGGTTACGGTTGCTCGGTGGGATCATGCAGCCATACATGAAGTAGAACTGGATGAACTCAGCGTTGGTCAAGTTCAGGTCAACTGTCACCAGCTGACGGCTGCAACTCTGTGCATAGACAAATAGAGAAATCAGGCAACATCAAGCTCTTCCTGCCTCATTTTTTATTCTGTGTTTGCAGAGTTATCTATTTAGATGCATCACCTTTTTAAAAACAAAACAGTTTAAAAGTTTCAGAGATTAAGTGGTGTGCTATTTTTTTCCTAAAGAGATATTCAGAAACATTACCAAAACAAAAACTGACAGATGATTAAACAAAGTTCAAGCCAGAGTATTTTATTATGAAACCGCTAAAGCTAGATTCAAACAAACACTCCCTTGAGGTGCTTCTGTCCAAGTCAGTCCATCAATATGCATCCATTTAGAACAGGGAAAACCAAAGCTGAACATAAAGCTTGACAGCCAATTACTTTGAGTTTTTTTTGTCAAATAGATAACAGTAATACTCATACACATCGACCAGATACTGTCACATCTGTTGACCTTCTTTATATCCAGCACACAACAATGTTTTTGTATTCTTTAACCCCTCCAGAGCACGAGTCTAAGGGTTAATGCAAAGCTTATGTTCATAAAAGGAAAAGGTCATGACCCAGTGGAAAACAATTGAGCTTTTAAATATGTCAATGCATAGATTTAACACCATGGGGGATATGTAACAAATATTTTTAATCAGACAGGGTCAAAAGAAAAGAAAATGTTCTAAGTAACAATAAAAAAACACGGAATATGGATAAATAAACATAAACAATCATACAACGAGGGTAGATGTATATTTACCCCACTAAAGTGCAGAGCAGCTCCAGAGGCCACCGCTCCACACACGGTGCTGAGTTTGCCACCAGTGAGGATGTGCCAGTGGCTGAGCGAGGGAGCTCGACTGAAGCTGTCCTTCAGCTGGGAGGGGAGAGGAACCACAGGCTCATCACAGTACTCCCCACCCCACTCTGGGTCACACCTAGGCAGGATGGTCGAGACAAATCCAATAATCAGATTCAAAGAGTTTACTGACTTATATATTGAAACACAAAGATAGGTAAAGATCCTCTATGTGCTCAAACAAAAACATTTTCCACATACATCATTTTGTAAGCACAAAATCAGAGCAAAACAAACATAAAATGTTATTCAAAAAAATCCCACCTTTAATACAGACATTCCCTTTAAAATGTAATGTACTGTATCTATGAGACTACTTACACACAGGAGCTCTGTTGACAGCGTCCGTGTCCAGAGCACATGTCTGGGCAGCCATCTCCAATGTAGAGATTATCCAGAGCCCAGGTCTGCTGCTTATCAAAGGGAGCCTGCTGGAACCAACGGAACCTTGTGGCCGGAGACCTGAGGACGTAATTAAAGTCACAGATACATTTCACAAGTTTGGGTATGAAGGTTAAAATAAATGACATAGGAAGAATCACTGTAAATCCAGCCATGGGAATATCTGATTTATATCAGATTGTAATGTAACCTAAATGTGTTTGCAAAATGGCAGCAACATTGCTAATGGAGAAAATAAAAATATACTGCAGAAGTGGGACATGTTATGAGCAACACAAGTTTGCCCTTATGTCTGTGTAATGTATAGATCAGTTCTGACCTGGCATATGATGGGATAGGCAGGGTAACACGGCCCCACTTATTATAAGTGTCAGAAACCAGCAGCCTCTGCAGGGTGTAGGAGGTGCAGTCAGGGCTTGTTGGTAGACAGTCTCTGACCACAGGCTGCCAGGACAGACCCAGATCCAGAGAGTACTCTAACTCTACAGCTGCAGAAGAAAGGAGACAACACATAACATTTCTACATAATGTATACTCAAGAAACATGCACAAACTTCTCCCAACATAGAAAAGCTCGACATTTTTTCAATGGAATGTGAGGAATCTTTTACACATCTTGGTTGAGGTCTGGAAATGGATCATTTTTGCCTGTAAAACATTTTAACTGGTATTTTGGTCTGTTGCTTTGAAAATTTGATTTATCATTTTAAAAAGAAATAAACAAGCACATATAATGAGTTGCAGCATTCAGGATTTACTAATAAACTTGTATTCCTAGCTTTAAATGCTTACAGTAGCAGGAGTTTGTGACAGAGCAAGAAGCAGAGAAGTCAAACTGGATGAAGGCATCTTGACCCAAACTGATGTCAGTAGTAACGGCATAGCGAGTGTTGGACTTCTCAATGAATGCGAAAGCAGGCCCATCAGAGCCACAGACAGGCATCCTGGTTCCTCCAGGGTGAAGGAGCCACGAGCGCCCATCTATGGAGGAGAAATCATCTTCCAAAGGCCCCCAGCCACTGGCACTGCCACCTACCACCACCTAGAGAAGAAAGATACATATTTGTGAGCTAATGTGATGAAGGACAAACTAAATTCAAATGAGATTTGTAAACGAGATTAAGTTATACACTGGAAATTATTATAAGACTTTTAGATGGATGAATGGTGGGATGGATCCTGACTTACTGTACCTGGTCAATGACCCATGGACTATAAAAGTGTCCGTTCTCAGAGGGCTGCCACCAGCGCAGGCGAGTGGATGACGTGCGGGCACGCAGAGGGATCTCCAAGGCCACCAGACGAGCTTGATTACTGCTGTTGCTGAAGAGGAATTCCTGAAGGATGCCCCAGGTAAGACCTCCATCAACAGAGAACTGAAGCAAAACTGGCTGAGAGCGAGGGTCTGGAGCCGCCTTACCACAGCCCAGGCGTAGGAAGAACTGAACAAACCTGCAGAAGATTGCAATTAAGACATGAGATTATGGCTACTAAATGTAAATTCAGCACCAGAAACATATTGATGGTGTATAAGTTAGTTAGCGCCTTTCAGTATTATTGGGCTGCAACTACCTTGCATTTGACAGGTCCATGTCATTGGTGACCAACATGCGCAGGCCGTCCTCACTGAAGAACAAATGGTTCCCGCTTGACATAATACCACACTTTCTGGATGGTTTACCACCGCTCAGTAGTCTAAAGCGCTCAGAATCCACAGCTCCCCCTACAGAGACGACAAGTACACAAACACGGACATCGTAGGCAACTTAAATGTAAACACATTATTGCTGAGAAAAACATCAGCATTGTTAGAGACTGGAAAGAAAGCAGAAATAAGGCACACAGTTGCAATATTGTAATCAGAAGGTCTTGAATGACATATGGTTCTGAAGGACATCCTGGTCTTTATTGTTAGGAAATAACATAAAACAAACTCTTAGAGCATGAAGAGAATCATAACTGTGAAATAATGAAATAATGAATCCTAAATCTCCCACAGCAGGCATCGACAGACTATTTCCCTTGTGTGCAACTCGTTCATGTACCTTCAAAGTCTTCCTTGAGGAAGTCTGGGTGGGGGGTGTCAGGAACAGAGCAGTCAGATCCAGAAAAGCCAGGGTCACATATACAGTGGGTTCCACCAACACAGGCCCCATGACCATTACACATGTCTTGACACTGAGGACCAATGTAGATGTTGTCTAATGCCCATGTTGGAGGGTTAGAGCCAGTTGAAAAGAAACCCTGATACCAACGAAACCTCACTGAGCTGTAGGGATGCCAAAACACAAGGATTAGAGTGTAAAATAGATGGTATGATATTAAAATAATTGGATTTTTGCTTCTGCTCTTAAGATGTAACCCTTCCTTACCCGCAGAGGCGAAGCTTGCCAAAGTGAATGACTTCCCTCCTCCAGCCCTGAGTTGTACCAGGGAAATAGATGCTGGCAGGATGGAGCTCTGTGGAGCACAGCGAGGAGGGCTGGGGTCCCCCGGCACACAGGGGCACCAAAAGGTGCCACGTAGCACCAAAGTCACGGGAAAACTCGAGACGTACGGGATGAGCAGATGAGCTCTCAGCTGTGCAGCCCACATTAATCTAGAGACAAATAAGTGTGCACAATTGCAGCAGAGATGATGAGCCATGGTTTCTGTTTTGAACAAGTAAGTTAGTATTAAGATGCTGAAGTTGCTTCTGAAAACAAGTCATCAAAGGTTGGTTACCTCAAACTGGATGATAGTGTTCTCATTTACGTCAATGTCCCTGGTGGTAATGGAGTGCTCTCCAAGCTCGCTGGAGACAAACACCATGGCTGACTCATCCTCCTCCCTGCATCACACACACACAGCTTTAGTTAATGTTAAAAAAAAGCATTTTGAAAATTTTATCACCATTGGGCACATAAATAATATAAAACCACAAACACTGTCAAGTCACTGTCGTCATTAACATTCAAAACTAAATGTGTTTCTTACAGTCCAGTCTTCTGGTAGGGACAGTAGAGGCCAGTATTTCCTCCAGGGAAGAACAGCCAGTTGGACTCATTGGGGCCATCTTCAAAGCTGTCTATCACCACTGGTGTGTTGTGTAAAGAGCTGCCATCAATGATGAGATCATCTATTACCCACACCTCCTCCTTCTTACCTAAAGGGAGGAATATTGTGAAGTTCATAAATAATAATGTAGAGAGGTAGAAATGACTGTTGGGAAAAACAGCTCAAGATTTGCAGAGCACAATAATGAACGTGTGACCACAGTTTGTATCCACGCACCACTGTTGTAAGGCTGCCAGAGCCTGAATCGGGTGGCGTTGGTCTGAGCGCTGGCTGGCAGCGGTAGGTGGAGAAACAGTGTGTCAGTGGAAGCTGGGAAGTAAAACTCATCCAACATCAGCCAGCTGATTCCTCCATTCACAGAGTACTGCAGCAGCACTGAATGGGAGCGCTCTGGGACACCTAGGAAAGCCATTAAAAACATCGATTAAAACAACAACCTGTAGACATTTTTAAAAACTTCTATCAAAAATAAAGCAATTCCAACTGGTAAACACGCAGGTATGTTTTACCTTTGGTGATGAATTTGAAGGAGAACTGGATGTAGAGAGTGTTGCTGCAGTCCAGATCCCGTGACACAATCATCCGCAGACCATCCTGTAAACAGAAAAGAACACGGTAGCATTGTTAGTTAGTAATGGACATATCAAATTGTATTTTTGTTGTGTGTTGCAGAGTGTTATTATTATCTATACTGGGTGTTCTTTACATGCTGTTTAGGAACCCTACCCCTTTGAAGATGAGGGCCATGCCAGATTTAAGAGGCTCTCCGCTCAGAGTTCCCCTCTCTGCTCCGTACACCTCAGGCCACGTCTCCTGCTGCAGGTTCTCATTAAAGTCTTCTCTCAGCACAGACGGCAGGGGGGTCAAAGGCACACAGTGTGCCCCTCCATATCCCTTATCACATCTTTATGAGGAAAGTGGGAGTAAGGTGATAATATGAAACATTTACATGTAAGCAGAAAAACAATGTTAAAATAACAATAAATTAAAACTAAGAGAAGGCAGGTTGTACTTACACACAGCGACCGTTGTCACACAGACCATGACCAGAGCACATCCATGGACAACCAGGGGCGAGTAATACATTATCTAGAGCCCATCCTTCTGCGCCCGGGGTAAAGTGGGTCTGGATCCAACGGAAACGAGTTCTGGGAGAACTGAGGGATTCAACAGCAAGTCAGGAGTTAGAGCAATAAACAAAAAAATAAAGATGCTATCTACTATTTTTTAGCATAAACGTTTAAAGACATACTTGGCAGCACTGGGTAGGTAGACAGTGATCCTCCTCCAGTGTTTATACTGGGTTGAGGTATAGACAGAACTCTGAGTATAACCAGCACAGCCGATGGCTGGGGGAACACACTCTGGGGTGATGAGGGACCAGTGTTGACCACAGTCTGTGGAGTACTCCAGTTTCACACCATGGGAGAAGGAAGTTGATTTACTGCAGCCCATACTCAGCTCAAACTGCAGGAACGACGAGCCTGACACCTCAAAGTCCCAGCTCTCTGCATACCTTGGCTTCTCTACAGACAGAGTGAAAAAGCAACAAACCATGGCAATGGTTAAAGATATATTTTCATTTCAACAATGCCCAAACAAGACAAAGGTTTGTAAATGAACATGTCAGGAATGAAACTTTGTGAACAAATCATACAGAAGGCACATTTAAAGTTTCCTCAAATGACAAACAGTTAATACAAAACACAAGGTTCCTTCCCCTTGATGCTCTTGTTAATACAATGCAAAATTAATAAACGTCAGATGCAAATCCAACAATAGCCTTGGAAATGTTAGGCAATAATGAGTTTTGTGTGAAATGTTTGCATGTTTAGATGCACAAGAGAACAAACATAAAGTGTGACAATCAGTGTTCACCAAGGGGCATGGGAGCTTAATGTTTATATTTGTGTTGCCAAATTAGTCTTGCTGTACATGTGCATGCTCTGGCTATGCATGCTAAATGAAAGGACCCAGTTGTAATGTAATATTTGTGTAAAGTAAATCCGCTCACAGCTTGATGCAAGCATAAATAACAGGCAGGATGTTCATTCAGGTTTGCTCTCATTAATAATTCAGGACCCAAGGCACCGCAGTAAATGGGTTATTCAATTTCGACTTGTTGTGTGCGCAATGCTGTGATGTCACTGTGCAGCTATTTATGTGGTTGAGAAAATGTGTGTATATATGTGAGAGTGGAAAACTAGATTTACATTTTTTGTATCTGCACTAAAAAATTATAATAAAAGCTCACAGAGTGGTCGAGGTGTTTAACAGCATCATTGATGCATTCATTTACTGTAACACACTCGCACTCAATATAAACACTTCAGCTTCACTGTTCCATGTCAAGTGTCTTTCTGGAGGACTACTTGATGGAGACTGTTGGGTAGAACAATACTCCTTCCCTTTCAATACACGCAGGTACATTGAAAAGTCTGTTGTCTCGAGTCCTTTACTATTTTTTAAAGAATGTTTTTATTTATAGATAGGAAAGATATGGAGTCACAGCAAATGCAGGAGACAGAATGGGGGATGTCATGCACCACAGCGTCAGGATCGGAAATCGCACCTGTGAACAGTGTGACGAGGACTGCAGCTTCTGTACATTTTCATTCTATCTTCACTAACAACTGAGCTAAACCAGCGCCCCTAAGTCCTTGACTCTTGATGTATGTGTTTATAAACAGTAAAGTGTTTTAATGTGTTTATTTGACTCACTATCAATGGCTTCAGAGTTGAAGGTAAGGGCTGTGTCCAGCGACAAACAGTCGACAGTCACCTCCCCACCCTGAATGCGGTACCAGTTGTGCCTCAGAGGGGTGGAGCCATCGAACTTGTCATGGAAACCTGTTCTGGAGCTGTCATTCATACCAATCAAGACATCATCCAGAGCCCACTGGGCAGAGTGTTTCCCTAGAAGGAGGGGCAGAAAAATGAAAAGCTTTAGTATCAAGAAGATATTAAAATCTTAACTTTTTGGGTTGTAAATCCTATTTGTGCCGACCTTGCTGTGGCTGCCACCACCGAAATACTGTGTAAGGGGTTTTTGCTGCAGGTGGCAACTCGATGGTCACCACTTGGGGCTCCAGGAAGAAACTAAAGTCCAGCTCCCTCAGGAACTGCCACTGGACACCATTGTTAGTGGAGAATTGAACAATAACACCTAGAAACAGAGAAAACAGAGTAAACAGCACATATTTTTGAATAGATAAACATACCGACGTGAGTAATTTAAAGCAGTATGTAAAGAGAAGATAATGCAATAGAATGAAAAAAATGGATACCAAGATTATTAGAGACTAGCAGATAAGAAGGCTGGCAGTGTTTTATCTGCCTCTACAGAAACAACCAGACTGAGCCTTCAGCAGTGCTGCAGGCTAGAGATCCATTATCTGCTGAATGATGCCTCGGAATAAAAAAACAGGAATCACTGCACTTTGATTTTCCATTACATAAAACTTTGACAACAAGGAATAGATCTGTAGCTACACAGTCTTAACAAGATCCCAAGGCTGAGAGACGGAGAGAAGCCAGTGGTGAAAAGAACAAACCATGTGGAGGTGCTTTCTAAAGACTGCACTGTTAAGAAACAGCCACATGAATGCAGCAAAGAGCCTGAATTCACTATTTGATAATTACCTTCATTGCGAGAGCGAGGCCTGGTGCAAGTTGGCCCCAAACTCTTACTGCCGATTCGTATGTAGAATTGGGCCAACCTGTATGTAAACAACAATATTTCAAATTGTAATATACATTAAACATCTTATAAATAATCATGTTACTCTCAGAACTTAGAGATAAAAGATTTATAGGCGCAAATTGAAATCACCGTGTGTTGGATGTGTCCAGAGGAACAGTACGTGCTTCTCTCCTCCCAGGGCTACTGAAGTAAAGAGCTTTGCCTTCACCAATGATGCCGCAGCCACCTCCAATTAATCCCCCACTCAGGCTCTGCCACAGCGGGCTCAGCTTACTTTCAAAGCCCTCAGTCAGCTCCGTGGGACAGGCTACTGATGGGACACAACTATCCTGCTCCACTATGGAAAAGAAACAGGAAGTCATTATGGCTTAGATACATAAAAACGTAACCTTTTATTCTCTTTCAGTTTAATCAATGCACCTGTGTATCCCATATCACAGAAGCAGACTCCAGAGATGCAGTCTCCATGTCCCCCACAGTGGTTTGGACAGGGCTCAGAGATGTAGACCCCATCCAAGGCAAAAGGGGGAGCATCTCTGTACAGGCTGCTCTCCTGGAACCAACGGAACCGGGTTTTACTAGAGAATGAAGGGAAGGGAAGAGATAAAGTAGCCATTTAAATTATGCAAGTCAGGTTTAATTAAAAAAATCAGTGTCCAATAAATAAAAAATCTATTAAAAAAACTCAGAAGATCCAATTGCATGCCTAAAACCATAGCTACCTGGCTGCAACATGGCGTGGTATAACCACAGTGGCCCTGGTCCACTGTTCATAGTCTCCTGTGTTGTAGACTGTTGGCTCTCTGAGCTCACGACCACTGCCCTCACAGACACCTGCCCCTGGGGATCCTGGGTAACAGCCCTCTCTCACCAGAGCCCAGGTACGACCAGCATCATGGGAGTACTGCAGCAGGACCGGGGCAGACGTGCTGAACTCTGACTCACAGCCTATGTTCAGCTGGTGGAGGAAAACACACAAAAACAATTGAATTTTAATGATGAAGCAGAATTGTTTGTCTGTTTGTCAAAATATGTACTGTAAAACATTTTTTGTTTTGAAACTTTTCGCTCTCTCCATGTGGGTACCTTAAACTGAAGAGTGTAGCCAGCACGCAGGGCCAGGTCCCTGGTAACCGCCACCCTATCCCCATCAGAGCGCCCAAATACCATGGCAGAGGGTGTGGGGGCACAAAAGCTGTTGTTGCTTTCCCTCTCCATGCCTTCATTGCCCAACATCAGCCACACACTCATCTGGTTCAGGGGGTAGTCAAATGCTGGCTTCTCATAAAAGTTCTGTGAAGAGAGAGAAGAAAAGAGTTAATTCTAGTTGTGATGTGTAAGTGTCTGCACCAGAACAGATTTCCCATTAGATAAAAACAAACACTTTGCCAGAAAGATTTAAGATTTTACAGCTGCTCTGTCTCAATGTTGATGACACTTTCCATGACAACAAACAAAGTTCAATCCCAAGAAAAAGCTGAAGCTGCTCATGAGGTCAGAGCAACAAAAAAAACCCCTCCTCAGATAGTTTCCTGACCTGTGGTAGAGTTGGATTGGCCATGGGGATGATGTGTTTCTCCCTCTCTGACAAAATTATGACATCATCAATTGCCCATTGGTCATAACCCTCCCCAGAGTGAAGAGGCTGCCACCAGCGAAATCTTGTGGAGGGAGTCTTTGAGGCCAAGGGAAGCTCATAGTGGACAAATCTGGGGAAGAGGCAGATTATTGATGAATACACAGTTATTACAACTACATTTGAGTCTTTACTCGCACAGAAGGGTTATAAAACAGTAAGAGCAGATCTTGTGCACTGAGAAAGATAATTAGTAAATATAAAAATCAATAATTTTCCTCTTTCTTCATGCCCTGGTTTCTCACCGGGGCTTGGTGAAGTCAGTGAAGTACATCTCGGCAATGAGGCCCCAGCTGATGCCCCCATCATTGCTGTACTGTAACAACACTCCTTCCTCCCTGCTGTCGGCCTGGTTACACTCCGACCAATCTCCGCCCACCCGCAGGTAGAACTGCACAAACTCTGCCCATTCAGTGTCCAGATCCCAGCTCACCAGCTGCCTTAGCCCAGCCTGTTAACAACAGATGAATACAGAAGTACATGTGAGGGGATGTCCTTCTTCCACTGTAGCATGGCAACTATCCAGTAATCAAAATATAAATACTGTCTGCTTTACAAATCTCTTCATCCTTGAAATGAACGCTACTGCAAAAAAATACAAGTCTGTTTCTTGGTAACAGCTGCAAAGTGAACATGTTGAGCTATTTGTAATAATTCAGAGAAGATCCTTCAAAGAAAAAGGTCCAGGGGTGAACATTTTTTGGCTGTTAAAACTAGGAAGTAATAAGGGATTGAATACAGCGCCTCAGCCAAGTTTGCACATTCCTCAAAATTAGAACATTTTATCAACAAAACATTGTATTTTTATAATTTTGTTGATTTGGATTTGCACCAATGCTAAAGTTGAATTATCATTTTCTAAGTGTCTGACTTCTGTCTCAGAAGTAAGTGGCATAGCTGATGGGAAAATTTGAAAATTTAACAAAGAATCTGCAATCTTGCAATCAAACTGTTGTGAAGATTTTACAACTCAACCTGAATCTGGATTTGCACCCAAAACCTGTTTTTCATCAGCCACGATAACTAGCAGAAAAACAAATGACCAGAATGTGCCTCCTTGAAGGTCAATTTCATTGTTGTTTTACCTTACTGAAGTACAGGGATGATCCAGATGAGACCACACCACAGCCCATATCAGGTGTGACCACCTCTCCGCCAATCACCTCCTGCCATGTGGCCAGCAGTGCATCCTGGGACTCAAAGTCTGAGAGTACACTGGAGGAGAGTGGGGTGGAGGGCTGGCAGTCTGTTCCAGAGAAACCATCATCACACCTGCAGCAAAAGACAGGGAAGTTACTCCTTGTTGTGCTCTGTGTCCATCTGTGCTTTATTCTGAATAGCACAAACATCCATCAAATATGTAAGTGTCTTTGAGATGAATTAAATTTTGAAACGTGTGTGTTAGAGCTGACCTGCAGTGTCCATGATCACACCAACCATGTCCATGGCACATGTGAGGACACTGCTGACCAATGTAGATGTCATCCAAAGCCCACTCATCCTGCTCGCCATAGTAGTTCTGGATCCAGCGGAAACGTGTGGCACTAGACCTGAACACACAAGGTACACAGAAACAGAAAATAGAAGGTTTCACTAGATTCACGGTATAAAAAAATTGTAGTCAGGAAGTAGAGGTGAGAGAGAGGGGTAAAAGTTTAGATAAACAGACAGTCATGCAGAGAACGAGGACAAAATTAGATGAGAGAAGCTGGAGGGAAAGAAAGAGTGAATGAGAGTCAGAGTTCATATCCATGTATCCATGTTAGCTGTACATACCTCTAGAACAGTTTCGTCCTCTTACAAGTTCATTTATGAATACAGACTTTTTCTTCTCATAATACAATTTTAAATTGCATGACATGATCCTTGCTTGTCAACCACATCATCATGTTGTTGTCACTAATCTACCTCTCTACAGGGGGTAGAGATTTATGGATTTAGTGTTGTGGCAGGTAAAGATTAACCTTATCACATGTGTGCATGTCTAGTTCCGTGTGTGTGTGTGTGTGTGTGTGTGTGAGAGAGTGTGTCCTAGGGTGATGCATTTGTATGATATGAATGTCAGAGAGAGGACAATATCGTCATAATATAATCAGTGTTAAAGGCTCTAGATGTGATTGTGTGTGCAGTGTGGGTCTGGGTGCATGTTTGTGCCTCTGTGTGCCTATCACTGCTTACTGTACGGTGAGCGTGCAGCAATGACAAATGTTAGCAGAAGCGTAGATTGTCAGGTATATTGGGGATTATATAGCATGGAGGTGACTTCGTTTGCTGCTTTGATGACCCGTATCAACTCGGACCACCTCCTGCTCACACAAAGCTGGCCCACGACTGTTTTATTGCCATTTACTGCCATGACCCTGTGACCTGTCATAACACGCTGCAGGAGATTAGTCCACCTTTATTTAGGAGCTGGTGGTCGAGGGAAATGGAGGTGCAGGTCATGGTGCTCAGTTAGGAAGGTTTATGTGATTAGATGAGTTGATAAATGGGCCAGCTCGGGTTGTAACGGTACATGTACTCCTCATGAACAGTCCAGGTAGACGATTCAGTTGAGTTTCTAGGTCTGTTAACACTTTCAACTGAATATTTACAGATTCATAAGCCTAAATAACACTCATTGAACACATCAATTAAGTCACACTCGCAATGCTTAGTGTGTTATTTGTCTGATGGTTTCGAATACAACTAGTCACATAATCTGATGTCATATGGCTCGGAGAACTAATATTAACACAAATAGCCACAGCTGGAGGAACCTCCTATACTGTTTGGAAATTAAATGTAGCAGAATAGTTATTAGATATTATTTATTTAACATAGCATTATGTTTTAGTCAAGGTGATTTGAACCAGACAGTGTGCACCTACATTTTTTTTCCCCTCTTAACTGTATCTGTTTCAAATAGAACTAAATTGCAAACCCTTATTGTAAGGCTGTTGCTACCTTACAATGCTAATGTGTTCGGTGCCTTGCTCAGGAAGTGAACTGGCACCTTTCCAGCTACCAGACCAATTGACAGACATGGTACAGACACTGGGACTTGAACTGACGACCCTCCAGTTCCCAACCCAAGTCCCTTCAGACTGAGCTACTGCAGTTGATACTGTAAGGGTAATTTGTAAGATGGGAATTAAAATAGAACTAAAAGACAAACAATCAGATTGACAAGTCACTGAATAGTTATTAATCGTTTTGTCTACCATTCACTTCCAGGATATGGCTCCTGCTGAATTCCAAATAATTAGGATTTTCAGCATTATGTTAAAAATCTGCCTGTATTTCTGTTTTATTAACCGTACACGGGAAAAAGGTATTAAACTAAGATTAAATCACTGTTATGTTCATTTTCAAGCTGTTTGTCACATACCATGTCTTCTGAGGCAGAGACAGAGTGATGCGTCTCCAGTCTTTGAACTCTGATGGGTGGTAGACACTGGGAGCTGTAAACTCAGAGCAGCTTGGCATGCCAGGCAGACAGGCCTATGAGACAGAAATTAGGATATTATTTAAAACAAAAACCTTTCATATGCTTAATATTGATTATATATAATTCGTACAAGCTTTTGATTCATTGGTTTAGATTTTTTCGGGGAAGAGTTCTTCCTCAGAAAAACCATCACCCTGCCCCACAGAATACGCATTCAAAAGGCAACCCAGGATTATGTTATCTCTGACCTTGAGCACTGGAAGAGAAGCAAGGATTAACAGTATAGGACATTTTGTGAGTTACATTCTGCACTTGCCAGATGACTGCAGATTCACACACATGGGAGAATTAGAGAAGATTCAATGATGGAGGAATCATTACAGCCTATTCAATTCCAAAAGCAATACAATCTTGGCAGATACTTTGGTGCTTCATGAATATTTATGAGCCAGTTGTGATCACAGAAAATCTTTGTTGAATCATGGGAGGATAATCTGCTTGCTGATTCAAGTATTGCCATGGATTCGCTAATAGCAGGACATTAAAAAAAGTAATTGCGATAATTTCTCATCTGAAAAAAAAAGTGCCACATTTAAAGACTCTCATTATTTACTCTCATTTACACACTCTAACTGAGGCTTTAATTGGTAAATTAATATTCATGATCATAAATAAATTATATTTTTCCTTGGGTCTCTCAAGGATGACTTCTACAAGTTTTCATGATAAAAAAAAAAGGTGGGCTGCAGGCTGTGAAAACTGTAAGTACTAATTCCTTCACATGTGAAACAAAGCCGATACTTTTTTTATCTGCTTACCTCTTTCACCAAATGCCAAGTGAGGCCGTGGTTGGTGGAGAACTCCAAGCGAACCTGAGTGTCAATGTGAGGGGAGGGTTCACGACCACAGCCCATGACCAATGAGAACTGGAGACTGTAGGACGCTCCGATCTGCATTGACTGAGTTTCCACATAGCGGATACTAGAGCCAGGGCTGGGCTCACCGGAGAAGCTAGAGCACAGTGTGGAGGAAGAGTGAACATCACAGTGTAAGTTATTACGCAGAATTCTATGAGTCGCTTTCACTAAAAAGAAACTAAAACCAAAGGCACTGAAATGCCAATGCCAAGTTATAACTTTTATATTATAGGTACTTTAGGTTTCCTACCTGAGGGTCCAGTCATGCTGGCAGTAGGGCTGGACATGGCCAAGATAGAATCCAAGACTCTGGGTAACATCTAGCACGTTGCTGAAGTCGAGACTTATGGTGTTGAACAGCACAGAGGTCATGCTGATTTCATCCACGGCCCACACATCGTGCCCACGACCTGAGTGGTATGGCTGCCACCAGCGGAACTGCACACCAAACTTGCGAGCGCCAGTTGGGAGCTCAACTGACACAATCCTGGTTGGTGGGAAAGAGATTATTTACTGAACTCTATTGACATCTAATTCTGCCCATGTTACAACTGCACAGTTTTAGTGATGGTATAATGGCAAACATTTTAGTAGGAATTAATCACACAAGCTGACTAAACTGTGACTCAGAATTAAAGCCCACATATTCACAGTCTGTTGTTCATAAATACCGTACACTTGGGCAATTGTCAATAGATTCTTACACCATGCAGATGGTCATTATGACAACAGTTCACGAAAAAACCATCTATTGTCATTTGCAATGTCTTATATCTCAATCTGTCATCAACACATCTTTTGTCTTTGTTAAAAGTGACCTTTATCAAGCTGTTTTCTTCAAACATACAGTAACAACCTGCGCTTACACCTGCAGGTTAAAGACTCTGGTTGTAGTTGTCCCTGACTCACCCGCTCCAGTTGACCTTCCTAGTACTGATGAAGAGCTCTGAGACCCAGCCTGAACAGCTGGAACCCAGCCCACTTTGTCTTCATTACACACATAGATGGCACTAACTGACTCAATGGGTCCCAGTGGCGTACACCTCCAGCACACCATTAGCACCGCAAATGTATGTGTTAATGGAGTTATAGAGTCTCTGAGGAATCATAAGCATTAAACCTATAAACATCAGCGCTACCTTGGCTCATGGAAGCCTTGGTACGCGTAGTGCTGCAGCAGCGTCCAGGTGATGCCGTTGTCTGAGGAGTAATGAAGCAGGACACCCTCCCCTGGCTGGTCGGGAGCTGGACATGAGCTCAAAGTGCTGCGGCTGCCCAGGCGAAGGGTAAACTGTAGGTACCTGTAGAGAAAAGAAGCAAGAGGAGGGCAGAAAATAAGAAGCAGAATAAGTAGGGTCAGTTGTGGAGAGAGAATGAGAGAGGAAGGTAGAACTCGGGAAAGACATGGTGATTTATTTATTTTTTTAAATGACACAGAAAAAAAAAAGGGAAAGGGCAGGTTGATAAATGAGAAGAAATAGTGAGGTGACCAAGATTGTGGTCAGGAAGTAGAGGTGAGAGAGAGAGAGAGAGAGAGGGGTAAAAGGGTAGATAAACAGACAGTCATGCAGAGCAGAGAGGTGGGAGGGAGGTGGCAGGATGATGGATGAGATGATTAAACGAATGAGGACAAAATTAGATGAGAGAAGGTGGAGGGAAAGAAAGAGTGAATGAGAGTCAGAGTTCATATCCATGTTGACTGTACATACCTCTAGAACAGTTTTGTCCTCTTACAAGTTCATTTATGTTTTGGCCGACACACTATCATCAATACTAATGTTAAATTTATTACAATTTCCATCATCTATCTTTGGCTGCCAGTCACACCCCCCCCCCCCCCCCCCCAGCACTCTCTGTCCTTGTCTGATCTGTGCTTCCAATTGTGCTGCAGTTTCCTCTTCCAGGCAGCTGTTCACTCAATCAGCCAGGAAACTGGCATTAAATATGGCCATCAGGTGGCACACAGAGAGCCGCAACAGGCATAATCAATCTAACACAGATGCCATATCTAACTTCATCGCTCCCTCTCTATCTTTCCCCCTCACATTTTCATCCTCTCCTCTCATCTGCAGTCCTGCCCATGATCACAATCCATCTCCCAGCATATATTATGATGGAAAGAGTTATTGATGAAGGAGGAGAATGGATAGCTGACTGGATGGAAGAGTTGCAGAATAAATCAGAAGTAAGAAGTTTGCTTAACAAACTAATCCAAAGGTGGCGAAATCAGCAGAATCAGAATCTGCCTGTTAGCATGCGTAACATGTAAGTGTTTGGGCAGTTTTTGAGTGTATAGGAATTTATCAAGTTTTTGTTTTTACATCCATGATCTGCTCCTTTTTGAGACTTTCATTACCTGGCCTGGGAACTGTCTAGCGGGGCGGTGACCAAGTGTCTCCTGCTGTCCCTGTTGAAAACAAGGGCCTTGCCGCTGGCCAGCACCCCACAGCCGAAGCTGACCTCAGCCCCGCGAAGAGAGGAAAAGCTGTGGTAGGAGGAGAGGCGTGGGCTGGAGAAACCCTCTGACAGAAAAGCCGGGAAGGTCTGGGAGGCAAGCTCACAGGCTGGACCACTGAAGCCTGGATCACATCTGGGAGACAGGAGAGGAGAGGTACGAAGAGAAATGAAAAACAGTGAAGGGTATAAATGAGAAAAAGAAGACAGAGATAATGAGAGTCCATTAATAAATCATAACCATAAAACAATTTGATTAATCTTGAATGGTGAATGGTGCAGCAAGGCACACGGTGGATCATGAGCAGAATCTTTTTTTTCGTGGGGGACATTGGATTTATTTGGTTAAATAAAAAGAAGATCCTTACTTGCAGCCAGTGCGAGAACAATGTCCTCTCCCAGAGCAGAAACGAAGACAGGCTGGACCCATATACACTAATGCAAAACACAGGATATTCATTTAATTTCACAATAAAGGTTTTAACTTGTGCAAAAGAAGTCAGCTGTTGCATAGGTAGCTGAACACAAAGACAGTATATTTTGTAGGTTGGGACCTGCACAGAGGAGGTTTTTCAGGCTTACTAACCGTTGTCTATGGCCCACATGTTGCCCACTCCAGCGCCAGATTGTTTCCAGCGGAACCTTGTTGTCTCTGTCAGGGCAGCGTTGGGCAGAGGGATGGAGATTCTGGTCCACCTAGCGAGACGAAATGAAATATGTTTGTACCAACATTGATATACAGTAAATACATGCACTGTCATGCACAAACAGTTGCAGATTCATTCCTACCCGCTGTAGTTGTCAGAGGAGTATACGGTGCTGTGAGGTAGATGGGGTCCAGTGCAGAGCTCTGGCAGACACTCAGTGTGGAGCAGAGACCAGGAGCGGCCCTGGTTGGTGGAAAACTCCAGACTTACGCTAATGGAATAAAACATCAACATTTTAACATGTATATTACCAGTATTTGTATCAGTGAATACTTTGGAATGAAAAAAGAATAAAACAAGAGTGTCTGCCAGTCTTCTGAGATTCCACTGTAAAGCTTATATCGTTATCCCCTGTATGGTAAGACATTTGATACAAAAGCCGCTTCAAATAACACGAACAGTTTCTAACCTTGAGGATCTTAATACACAGAAAAATGTGTAACATGATCTACAAAAACTCTGTGAACTCACATTACTTATTGCTGAGACACCGATTGAGTTCAGCTTTCTCTAGTGGCTGCTGTTAAGAGGCATCAAACCATTATGTTTCGTATCCTGTGTGCACCTGTTACCATTCTCTCATCCATTTGGGATGCCTTAGTTGGTAAAGGTCTCCTTTGTTGAAGCCAACCTTTTGATTTGACTTAAAATGTGGCAATATTTCCACATGAAAGCCTAACCTAGTTTTAAAATGTGTCACACCTGTTGGCAGGCTGGTAAGAGCCACAGCCCAGGTTGATGGAGAACTGGGCAACATGTGTGTGAGTTCCAGGCAGCACAGGGAGCAGCTGCATGAAGTCCACGGCCCACACGTGGCGGTTGGCACCTCCATGTGATCGCTGCTCCAGGCAGAACTGAGTAACTGGTGTTTGTAACTCAGTGGGCAGCCCTACAGATACCACTGCAGGAGTCTGAGATTGGAAAAGCAGAGGAATAATGAATACAACAGACCAGACAAATATTTGGAAAATAAGGGAGGGTAGCCAACACATTTTCCTGCAGCTCAAAATGAGATCTGCAAAATGCTTATTTTGTCCTCCATGTCGAAAAATAATGATCCCTTAACTGCTACAAAGATCACATATACATATATCTATCATAAGACAACAATAGCAAGAGCACATTATGGACGACAGGCTGGGGAAATGTAATAGTCACTTTTTTTTAAGGAATGGGTTAAATGATCCACACAAAAAGGGGGGGGGGGGGGGGAAACCAGGCACTCCAAGCATGAAAAATGTAACAATAAGGAAGGAAATACTTAAAGGTCCTTTATCATAATTATAATAATGGCGAAATCATTAAAAATCATTTTGCAATCTAAATAGCCCCACATTCTTAATCATTAAATCATTCAATGACTGTCTCACAAATAATTATATCATTCAAGTAAGAAAAGATTTTTGTTTTAGAGAGTATGTTCTTTTATGTAAAAATGTTGTGTACATCTCCTACCCTGTAAGAAGAGTATGGAAGAGTGTCGAGCACCACGCGCTCCCTCCGTCCTTCAGACCTTCCAAACACAATCACATCGTTCTCATGGGACTCTCCTGGATCACAGTCACCACCACCTTAAAACAAACACACCCTTACTAATGTGTTCATGTTGTAGAATACACAAGTGGAAAACATAGTCATAAATGGACCATAAAGATTGAGGCTGTGTACTTATCAGTATATAAAATGAAGCTATTGTTGCTAACATCAATAACAAATACATCACGATGTATTATGGATGGAAGGTTTCCTCTACCCATGGTGAAGTGGAAGCGAAGGTTTCCGTAGGATGTGGTGTCGAGGTATGGCGTGCACACCTTCCTCCGTCCTTCACTCTCAAACACCAGAGCTAAGCCCGACTCAATTTCTCCACACTGGGTCCCATAGACAGCTCCTTCAATGTCCCAGCTGGATGAAAATAAAAGACAGGGAGGGCTGGTGTATAAAGTTTTTTTAAAAGCTACATTTATTTCAGACAATAAGTTGCGTCTGAATTCTAAGAGGCATTTAAACAAATACATATCATTTTAAAGAAACAAACATTCAAGCAAGCATTCCACATGATGTTTAACTCATGAAAATATTTAGTGGTTGGTGGCTCATCTTTCAACGGTTAGATCAAATTTAACAACAACTATTAATGAGGAGTAAATAATTAAGGAAAAAAAGGTTAAACTGGATTTAGTCTTTTAATTACCCCATGTATTTATAAGCATGTTTCCAGTAATAGTTCTATGTGAGGGAAATGTGCTGAACTTTAGTAGTATCTGTTCTACGAGTCCCCAAATGAGCGTATAGAGCAATCCTCTGTAGGTTATTTGAATGCTGGAATACTTTAAATGCCTGCTACTGCTTGCTGTTTTGAGAGTTTGTGTATGTACATTTAAAATTTAAATTGTTTAGTTCGACAGGCTTTCGGCTCAGGGTAAACTTTTTTGTGACAAGCTGTCAGCTTGCGGCAGAAAGGAAAAAGTATGAAGTGAAGTCCGATGCATAAGCTTTTTGCTAACAGGAAATATTTTACCTTTGTTTACCTCATTATTTGAAACTTCGCCATGTAACATCATGTGTTTTACAGAAAATAAAGAAAAGCAACCCCGAAATGCGACCTTACTAACTATCAGAATACATAAACACAAGTGTAGACGTGAAGAGCGCACTTGTGTTTATAGATTGCCTCTTATACATCTTCCCCTGGAGTATTACTGAAGTCAGTAGGCACTTGCCGTATTTCACACCTTGCCGGTAAACAAACTCTCTATGCCAGGAATATGGCATAAATCACCTGGAAGAGGACTTACACATGCATCGTCACACACACACATGCAGACACATATTTGTGCACAGTGGAGAGAGGATCCTCATTAGCACTGACAGAAGTTAACTCAGTATGTCATCTCTCTTTCTCTCTCCTGCATTCTTCTCCCCCTCACCCCCCACCTGTTCCGCTGTATTTTGCACCATGCAGAATATAAGCGACACTGCCTCTTTCAAAGCCAGTGTTGAGTAAAATGACACTACACACAGAGTAGAGAATTAACCACCAGAAAAACTTCTTCCTCTCTACCTCACTCATGTGTTAGCCCATGAAACCTCAAGGGTGAGAGTTAGCATGCAGTGCAGTATGTTGGCATGCAGCTGAAAGCAGTGAGGGTGCAGGCTCCCCGTAGAAACAAACCTCTGCTTAAGGCCCTTTTTCATACATGGAAAATTGTACTGACAGACCTGGTGCATGAGTGCTGTTAATTACTCTCTGGCAGCAACACTATCGATCATCTCTCCTCTTTCATCTCTCGACCTCTTGCAGTGCTTCTGACAGTGTTTCCTTGCTGTCTGCGATCCACTGTGGGATTGTGTGTATGTGTCTAACTCTGAACAGATGGAGTGCTGTCTATGTAGCAGTCAGAGGTATGGCATTAACCTGTGTAAGCCTGCAGGCCTGACTTATACTTATGCAACCTGCTGCTTGTCGCACCCCGGCATATGACAAGTGACAGATGACCCTTCATCCATTATTATATTTCACATTATTTTTGGCTACCTAAATTCCTTTGTATTTGGCTCTTTTTTTTTTACATGTTGGCCTTTTAAGATCATGACAGAGTTTTGTTTCAGGTCTGGTATAACATTACGTTTTACTCTTATACCTTTATTTCTGTGGAACAAACTCCCCCTCAGTATCAGGTCTGCCGGGCACATTAAACCTTTTTTAAAAGCATATAAACCTGTAAATCTACTCATTGGCGTTTTAACAATGTATTACTCCCATGCATTTTGTTTGTAGTGTATTTTGTTTTAATAGTCCAGTTTAACCTTTACCTATAATTTCTTAATTGTTTTTTACAATATTAGTTTTATGTGCACTTATAAAGCACTATGTCATTGCATATTTAAGAGGTGAAACAGAATAAAACTTTACTTCCCAACTGATTTAAGATACAAGGATTTGGTTAAAATGATCCAGTAAGGAGGTTGGAGAAACTATGGGACAATTATACTGACTTACTTTGAGGGGGCGCTTTCAAAGTCTTCTTCCCAGTAGCTTCTTCCCTCCTCACGATGAAGGTCAACGTCTCTGGTGGAGGCAAAGCTTTGGCCAACTCCTTCACCACCGTGGAAATACAGGGCATTGCCCTCAGACTGACAGGCATGCTGTCCAATAGGAACACAGGTGTGAAACATGAAATCAGTCACAAATTAAAAAAATGGGTTTCTTGTGAAAATATTTTGGAAATTGGAACTCCTTTCATGTAGAAACTGCTGAAAGTACGATTTCTATTGTGCTTTAACATGTAAAATTCTGCCGTTCAGTGAGAGAAAGTTTGTTTCTAAACTGATATGATTGGTCAATACACAATCTATCATATTCCAAGATATAGGGCTATAAACCTTTGTATAGGAAATCAACTTGTAAAGTGGAGATTCAATATATATTTTCTTAGTTATCACTATACCTTGACGGTAGCTCCAGGGAAGAAGAGCCAGTTGGCAGTATCTGGAGGGTCGAGATTGTCCTCCATGAGGGGCGCTTTGTGTGCAGCATTTACCAGCAGCACGTTGTCCAGTCCCCAGCAGGACTCGTAGCCTTCAGGGCCTTGTGGGGCCTCCTGAGACCAACGGAGACGAACACCATCATTCCTAGATTTATGTGGCAAGGGAAGCAGGTGGACGACAGTGCTGCTGTTGGTAGGGGCTCTGGAGGAGAGGAATGTAAACAACATTAGTGTCTTGGTGAACACATGTGTAGCGGCTGATGAATAATAACATGTTGCAGTTTAATGCATTAAAACATTTCTTCAGTCATTAAAATGAGGCCGAAATGGTCAAATAGGTAGGGGAATTGTGTGCATTCATTTTGAAGTGAAGCAAGGGGGAAACAAAGCAAATTTTAAGAATGAGTCTTATTGTAGTTAGACAAATTATTAATACATTATGACTGTATTTATCCAAGCAGAAGCGGGAGGGATAGAGGGATGAAAATCAGGGGGATCATAGAGATGCAAACAGGAGAGGAATGACAAATTAAGAGGGGGAGGTGTGAATGAGGGAAAAAAGAGAGGGCGGGTGTTCATAACAGATGGAGGGACTGTGGGATGGATGAGGAAGAAGGAAGAAGAGGAGAGAGAGAGAGAGAGAGAGAGAGACCTGATCTTCTCCAGTGTGATCCAGTCATCTGAGGTGTTGGTGTTACCACTTAGGCTGTATGACACAGTGATGCTGGGGTCTGAGTAACTGAACCGACAGGAGCCTGAGCCTAGGGAATAGAAACACGCACAGAGGACAGATATATGAATGTTAACACACTCCTGTAGATTGACAGCTGAAACTGAGTTAGCTACTTTCCTTTAACAACTGTTAAATTATATCAGCTGGGCAATGATCCTTGGTGTACCCTGAGGTCTGACATGGTGGCTTCTTCTGACTGATTGCTCCCACATTCCCTCACTTAGTCAAGTGGAAAATTATGTTCAAAGTGCGGTCATGGTGGAACTAAAAGATCAGCAGCTTAACAGGGCTGACAGAAGGGGTTGGGCAGAACTGATCAGAAGAGAAATGCTGAACAAAGACACTCTAGTTAACTCTAGAGTATGTTAATGTATTTCTGGGTTAAGTTTTGTGGGATCATCCTATTTTTGCCAAGCTTAAAATGTGTGTTAGTGTGCATGCTTTGAGAGCTGGCAGGGTCAAAGGCGGCTAATGGAGGAAGCAGGTTAACCCAGTTGTCCGAACCCCCTGCCCCTCGAATCCCTGACTCCCACCCTTCTCCCACAATGCCACTTGGTGTGCAGCTTCCATGTCCCGTCAGTGTCCTGCCGTGCTGCTCCATCCCAACTAAGTACAGCTGTGCATCAACCTGCAACCACTTTGCTGTCGAGCATCAAAAACGCATATAAATGACCTGCAAATTAGAGTGAGGCCAGACAGAACGAGGGATGGAACATGAGAGCAAAAGAGAAGTACAGGAGGGCCAAGGTCAGAGGGGTTGTTGCTGAGAATGCACTGTTATTTTCCTCCCTGACGTGTTCCCATGAGAACTGGCGGAAGCATGTAATGGACATGAAAAATGGAACACCTCTAAAAACTCTGCAATGGCCTTCAGGGTGTCTTTCAAGAATAGTGTAAATCATTCATTATTATGATAGGAGAGGCAGAGCAAAGAGATCGAGGAAGAAACACACATATACAGTGTGTACCAGTTGAATTACTGACATGTTAAAGGCCTATTTCCTGAGGATGACAATGGATTCTACTGCACAACGGATATTCAAACAGAGGGTCTTACACATTAGCCTGTTACACAAAATACGTAGGCATTGTTTGCAAAGCATGTGGGGATTTTAAACTCACCCAGGGCAAACTGCAGGACTGAAGCAGTGCTGGTGTTGAGAGCTACAGTTGTCTGGGAAAGAAACACAAGGCAAAGTTTGAAATAATATTGATAGTTAACCCAGTTTGAGATCTTTTTTATATCATTTGTTACACAAAGAAACGTTATTTTATGCATGTGACCACATCTATCAAGTGTTTTGAACCATTTTGAGGACATTTTTTATCACTGCAAGAGTGAGACAACCTTGTGTGTATTGTATTTATGTGCAGGTTTGTGTATGTATGAGTGACAGAGATAGACAGACTTAGGAAAACTAAATTATTATGGCTGTGTATTTGTTCACTTTGTTGCACTGGCAACCCTCTCTTCTATGTTTCTGGACGTGTACGCTTGTTGCACTTGACAGAAGCGCTGCCAGGCAGCTGAATCAGACATTTGGAGGACTGAGAGACAAAGCAAATGCTTATCAGAGAAGCACACAGAAAAATGTGATTCTAAACACTTCTCTGCTGCTGACTGCTTTAATCTTTTCAACAGAGTAAACAGTCTGAAATCAACTTTGTAGAGATAGAATGAAGGCATACATGTATTCATTTCTGATGAACCATTATGAGTGTGTGCTGGAATATGTGTGTGTTTCACAGTGATGGTTTCTTACTGTCCTTATGCTACTGTGCGTTATTGTATAATGTTCATGGTATGTCAGTCATTTGTGGTCCATATGTTTTTCATTTTTCTTTCAAAACAGACATTATCCATACTATTCTCAACAGCTGACCTGCAGTGATCTGAGAGGTTAGTTTGAGCTAAAACAGCTCCAGTTATGTTTTCAGTAAAGTGGAAAAAGATGTAAGATGTAAGAAGACTTAACTGTACAAGTTATACAGATGTTTATAATCTGTTAACAAAATGGAACAAACAGATCAAGAGACACACAGTTATCCAACAGATCCATCTGATGTCAATCTCTGACCAGCAGGATCCTCGTAATGATGTTTTAATTTTAAGTTATACATTATCACGGTAAGTTTGATTAGATTGATAATATATAAGATGAACAAACCACTTCACTTTATGTTCTTCATAAAGTATGTATGATAAAAATTTGTTGTCTTTTTTATTGTGTGTATCAGTCTATTTCATCCTGTGCCTCAGACAAATACAGTTTCATATAATGGTTAATAAACTGCACTGAATGAGTCCTTTATTTGCACTCAATATGACTGGAACAGATTCAGCATTCTTTTGCTTAAACCCAAAAATGGGGAATATATTAAAATAACGAAAGATACTGGCTCTAAGTTTGTATTCAATTGTTTTTGTTTAGTCAAGCCGAACCTCATGCATGCAGACAAAACATCTGTGTCTCATCTAGCACTGCTTATTCTGAGGAGGTGCACATCATTGCTTTGGATTTCTTCCTTCTATTTTACTCTCACTTTGAACTTGACAAATAATAGTGAATTTGCAGAATGCGTTTTTTGTTTTGATGCCAAAGGTATTTTTTTATTCCTTAATTGATTTCCAACAGGCAAATTATTGCTAAAAATAAGAAACAACTTTTTTGTTGTTAATTTGGCAAAACAGAAGTTTAATCATCTTGTTTTGCAGTGGTTACAGCCAGTGTGCACTTACTCAAGTTGGGGTTGTGGCTCCACAGTAGTTGGTTTGAATGTATGGTCAATGGGCCATAAAATGTACAGTGGTCACAGTGTGGTTGAACATGGCACTTACCAGCTCTCGCTCTCCAAAAGGCTCACAGAATGTGACCGCTCTGCCATGCATCAGCACACCACACTGCTCTCCCACCTCACAGTTACTGCACTCAGACCTGCACAGAGAGGAGATGAGAAAAAGAAGAAAAGAAAGAGAGTTCGAACAAAAGCAAATCGTTTTTATTGGAGAGCACAGAAGATTCAAATTCAGCCACCACACCCTTAAACTACAAGAGCAGTTGTAACCTTTTCACCTACCAGATGCTCGGGTCCAGCTCTCCTTGGAGGTTGGAGTCAAAGTCGTCACGCAGCACAGCATGTTTCCCATGGAGCTCCACTAAACAAACACATACACCATATGCTCACAGTTAAACACAACCTGTGTGATATTATGTCTTTTCATGATGTAATTACCTATGTAATTATTATATCATAGGAAAAGAAAGAAAGGCAAGCAGTGAGTGCTGACTCACCAAGACTAGGCCTCAACGGGGACTCTGTTGGAGCTAATAGGAAACAAAATATTGTTAGTTACACAGTGGTGACATCCTGAATCGTACCTGTCTGATGCCAATCCTGAGCTTAACTTTTAGACATTTTGAAAGAACATTTGTGTTAATACAATACTAAAAGTTAATGTACAGACATCAGAGACTTTTCATATCTGTAAAGTTTTGCTTTTTTAATTGCATAAATAAAGAGTGTAAAAGTCAGTGAGTGCACTTGAACGGGCCCATTCTTAAATCTTCTCGGAGTGAGACAAACTTTCTTGGTGTCCTGGCAGGCCATGGCTGCAGTCTCTAGGCTGCTGATGTTAATTCCTTTCAGTAATGAAAGGCCGTGCGGCCGTGATTAACGGTTCAATGCCAATTAACCGCCATCCTCCCCAGAGGCGATTGTGTGCTGTAATCTGTGGCCACTGCCTTGCTAACACACTCAACCATCAATCTCTCCCAGGGGAAACATAACTCGGAGAAGAGAGGGGAGGTGAATAGAGGGCTAGTGAGTGTTAGGACTTAATGAATCAAACATTGTTTAAAAAAAAACACACACTGGCTCGAACTTAATCACTGAGAACACATTGCAGAACTTAAACTTTAGCTAAATGACATAAAGTTGCAGATAGGCACTTGGCCTATAAAGATGGATGAAAACCAAATGAATCAGTGAAACATTTCTAATAGATTACTTGTAAGGGGGGCACTGAACATTGAAGACACAAGAAAGGTGTCACAAATCATGCAGGCCAGTGGATGTCATTAACTTACTCAGATTTGCTCTCCAAAAGAGAGTAGCAGGTGATTATTAAACTTGAGCACTTCCACGCTGTACATCAAGGATTTAGCCAGGAAGAAAATCCTATCAATTTGCACATCTTTGTTTTCAAATGTTGGGACATTTTTCAGAGTTTATGCTGCAACCTATACTGTAGAATTTAGTTTAACTTTCCATGATCATTCAATGTTGAGTGACACAGTGGCTTTAACCTTTAATCTCACTGTCATTCTTCAATCCCTCTGAGCTTCTGTATTCTGCTCTGAGTCTTTATAAAGACAGCCTTACTCCAGACAGAGGAGAAGTATAATCTACCACTGTATTCTCCATCCAGGATGAGCCTGCCTACCTGATAAAACATACTAAGATAACACAGTGAGGACTTATTCCAAAGTTGAATTTCAAGTTACTTAAGACTTTCTTTTGAAGCATACAGCGGTACAACAACTTCCTCAAAGACAGGGGCTTATATTTAAGAAATCCCACCTCAAACCCCTCATAAACAACAGAACCTAAACCAAGTGAGGAGAGATTATAAAATATAGATTTCTCACTACCGTAATGGCTCTGCAAATGTCTTAACTTTGAGCTAAAGCTTCACTTTTGTTCGCTGGCCTCATTTCTTCCCATTGGACCGATATTCTGGGCCTTTGGAAATGGATTTACTATTCACAGAGCGGTGGTAAAGTTTCATGCTGACTGTAGAAGTCGGAGTCTTAGTGGCCTGTGTGACAGAGCTGGATGGTTCAATGGCTGCGACTGCTCTGGTGGGCCCCGACGCTCAGCACCATAGCTGGAGCTCGACGATGGAGCCCATTAAAGGCAGATCAAAGGGCCGTCTTCCTTCCTCTGCGTCTTTCTTGCTCTCTTCCTTCCTTGCCCTCTAATCCTTCAATGTCTACTGATTTAAAACATGTTTAGAAAAGCTATCAATCCCAGCATGTGTAGCTCTCTCATGTTTCTTGTTCCCTATTAACATTCTGAATTACGCTAATAAAAAATGAAATATCTAGCTGATTTCTTGGTTTGCATGAGCATGTGTGTCTTACATATTCATCCTTAAAAGAGCATGTACTAAAACCCAATTCCTGGTAATCCACCCTCTCAAGCTGACACACAGTAATAAATGCTTGGTTGATATTCTGCTCTCTTCGGTCTTCTCCCCTCTCTCTGTTAAACAGACCCCTTTAAATCGCTCTCAGTCTTTCTAGGGAGGCCACTTGGCTGGAGAAAGGGCAAAAGATTTTTTTTTTTTTTTGGGGGGGGGGGGGGGGGGGGGGATAATCCCTTCAAGCTTCCAAGAAGGCCTCATTTACAGTTTTCTTTCTCCATGCTTCATCAAGCTCTCCTGCTGTCCCTCTGACTTGCTTTCGTTCACTATCTCTTGCCTCCGCCCGTCCCTCCATCCGCACCCATTCCGGCTCTCTCTGCCTCACCCTCAGCTCATCGGGAGCAGACAGTGGCGCTCATTTCACTTCGAATAATCCCCTCTCACTTTCTTAAAGACTTCAATTACTGCCTCCTCTATTTGCGGCTCATCTCTGCTAATGCCTGTATCTCCCTGGCCAGGGCTTATATTCTCGCAAGCATGCAGGGGGACATGCATACACACACACACACACACACACACACACACACACACACACACACACACACACACACACACACACACACACACACACACACACAGAGAGACCCAAAAGTGCATGCAGACAGCTTCGCCTTCCACAGCTGACCAGCCCTCTGTGCATTTTTGCTGGTGTGCACACATACGCACGGACATAAACAGGAGCAACAACAAAAAGAAGTAAGTCTCAGTAAACCCCATCAGGACTGAAATCAAACGTGTGCTGATGAGCAGGGTTGGAGTGATCCGAGGGGGGACTAAATGAGCGTAAGCTTTGGCAGACTCAGACATCTCAGCACAAAGAGCGCAGGGCACAAGTCATGTTTAATCTTCTCCCCCTTCTCAACATCTTCTCGCTCTAATCTTCTCTCTCTCCTCTTCACTCTCCACCCTGTAAACGGCACCCACCCCTTCCAATTTCCCTTGTTCTCCTCTCATTTGCTCCTTTCCCTGTCTGACTCACATCCTGAAAGACGTGAAACCCGTTTGAAGTTGCATCGCCACCAACTGACTTGTGGTTGCAATTACTGACTCACCGGGATGCAGCATGCAATTGTTTTTTGCTTCTGCAATAACCAGAAAGAGGGAAATGTCTCCAAGGTCAGAATGCAGCCACTTCGCTCTGTCCATTGAAAAACAGGGCCTTTGTGTGGGTTTCAACAGGCATCATTACAATAATCATAGTTGAGTGGAGAGAAGACCATCAAAAGTAAAACTCGCCATGATTATCCAATTTCTGAGTTATCTCTTCTACCTGTGTTTCTCAGTGAAGGTGGAATGTAAGGTAAAAGAAAAGTCCATTTTAGTGACATGGTGAGAAGTAGTAAAGAGTGCAAAGTGTTTGAAAACATGTGGATGGGCTTATTTTGCATGTTTTTTTTAGGCTTTTTGTGTGCATCTCTTTGGCAAACATTTGATGGATGTCAGTGTGTTACAGATTTAAAAAAAACCCAAAGCCTTTTCTTCCACTAACTCTCTCCTTGCTCTATGTCAGGTAATTCCAAGGAAAAAACACATGACAAAATAGGAAAATTCATTATGCAGAAAACCACAAAAGAAGATTAGAAAGAGAAAAAGGGGGAAAGCGTTGGAAGAGCGATTTAGTGGGGATTATCAGGATGCTAGAGGGAAACATTCATAGTGAGATCTCAAGGTTTTTTCTTGCTGGTGAGCGATGAGGAGTTGCAGGCGAGCCAGCATTCAGCCAGGCATGCTGGCTGAATACTGGCTAGAAGGGTGGCAAGGAGGTGGAAAAGTGGAGGCCACCTGTCCCTCCTCTGATGCACTGTGATCAGGCGTCCCTCAGGGAGCAGTGGCCTCTTTGAGTTATATGTCCCTCTAATAATCCATCTGGGGTGCAGCGCACTCGACCAGGCCCATAAAGAGCTGATTTATCCCCTCACTGGAAATGAGAGGACCTGGCGACGCTGTGCAGAAAGCAGGAACTGCTGGCCCTGTTGTCAAGAGATAGAGCTGATGGACGGCCTGCAGCAACATCCACAACCACTCCACCCATTGGAGAAAAAGGCATCTTTTACCAAGCCAAAATCACCTCTCAACATTCACTGACTTGGATTTTTTTCTGGGCTTAATGAGTCATTTTATGGTCGCTTAGTAGGATCGGGAGCGTTCCTCTGTTTCATCCAGCTGCATGTAGGTTCATACAGGGCTTCATGGTTTTGGCCAAAAATGATAATCACTTTTTTTTATTGTTTATTTCAAAAACGTATATCCTACTACTCACCCACTGCCCGTGCTGGACAGGGAATGACATTTTTGGCCCTCACCAGCCTCTAACAAGTGGCCAAACAGAAGCAGCAGCCTCATGAGTCTATCCACTGTTCCACAATATCCATAGTCAAGCAAAAGTATGTAAAAAGAAAAACAATTAAAGAAAAATAACTCGAAAGCAGGTGGCTCTGGTTTGAATTTGACTAGTAGCTCTTTTTCTGAATGTTGTTCCCTCTCTCTCTCTCTCTCCCTGATTTCTGACTTTATCCATTGTTCTTTCTCTGTATTAAAGGCTTATAAAGGCCAAAATCATATTTGAACAAAAATTACTTTAAGAGAATATACATAGCGAACATGAAATATCTCCTAACAAAATTAGAAAAAGGATAGTGTACCTTTTTTTTAAATATATGTTCAATCGACTACCACATAGAGTTTCATTGGGCAGAGCACACATTTTAAACATCTATAATCTTTAGTAGCGATTAAAAATCTGTGCCGCCCCATGTTTATACACGTGCAGTCATTTAAAGCTTTGGCGGGAATTAGCATTTTGCAATCGTCCTGCTTATAAGCATCTCTAAATAGACGGTAACAACTATTTGGCAGTGTGCTGTTTGGCCCCACCTACTGCAATGCTCTTGCATTGTGTATTTAATTGGGTTGCAGAAAGATTTTGTCAGACTTCTGTTACATAAGTTTCTTTATTTAACACACAAGAACAAAACTTTGATTGTTCGTTCTGTGCTGATGGTTGAATAAAGTAATGTGCTTTTGATCGAAGCCAACTGAAAGGGACATTAGAGGGATGAATTGGAAGTTGAATGAAGGAGCGGATTGAAGCAGCATGCTGGCACAGCAGAAACAACTGTTTGAGCACATTGTCTGGGACCAGGCATTCGCCAGAAACTGCTAGACAGATTAATTAACACACATGTTCCCACACACGTGCACACACTTCCAGCCCTTTCTTGTGCTTCAAAAGGGTTTCAGCTTCATTTAGAGAGAAAAACTTGAAGACAAACACCTCCCTGCCTGAACTTGGAGGGGAAGCTTTTTGTTACTGAAAAGCAAAAGTGCTAGATGTCAGATGTTCAGCTGTGAGTTAGAGGCTTATCTCCCCCTCCTTTTTTCCTTTATCCTTTAATCTCTTATTTACATTAGAGTTCCCATCTTTTTATCATGCCGACTTTAATTCACACTCAGTTTTTTTACCTTCTTTTTCAATCTCCCTGGCTAATCTGCCCGTCTGCTCTAAAAGTCTTTCTCCTGGCTGATCACCTCCGATTGCCTTCTTACAGTATTTGAGCAGCCTGCCCTCCGTTTCTCTTCCTCCATCCCTTCCTTTCTTTTTTTTCCCTGCTTCCCTCGCTCTCCTCCATGGATCATAACCCTACTTTAGATAGCTTTCATTTCTCCAGCTCTTCAAAGCTTGAGTCTTAAGCATATGAACTTCTAAAGTGGCTTGAGCCAGCCCTGTATCTTTTATTCTACTTTGAATGCTAATGCCTAGATTTGAAGTAACTTTGCTCAGAGCACCCTGCACTCTCTTTGCCACTCTGCAGCTGAATTTGGGACAGTAGCCTGTTTGATCTTGCAGGAAGGTAAAAGTCTACAGGCCTCTTTCTCACCTGCTGGTAAGTCTGACATTGCAGAGGGAACTAAGGCAATAAACCTTATACATTATGTGTTTTTTTTTAACCTCACATAGTTAAAAGTGATGAACCCTAGTGTTATTTTTTTTATGGCCTAAAAGTTCTCAAATGTAATCTTTATGTAAAGAGCTCTTTTTAAAGTAATGTTTAAATCTGGACAGTCATTTTGAAGTTAAATGTTTAGGGTAAAAAGAAGGAAGAAGGACCTGACTAAATTGAGTTTAATTAGTTGAGAGGAGAAAAAATTATGCTCGTGTCTGTTTGGAAAATTTACAAGAGAGCAAATGGATCATTTGTGTGTGAGTGTCCTCCATTCCCTTGTCGCCTTTCGCTTTCTGTTGCTCACGGCGTGTTCAGTTCTCATTTGTAATTCAGATATCCTGGCATAGTTCAGCAACAGTCACTTTGCGTTAATGGCAATTAAAGGACTTAGCCTGAAACAAGGTCGGCAATCTTCTCTTTCGCTCTTTTTTTGTAAATTACGTTTAATCACCCCGTTACCTTTACCAAACACTCAGATCAACTGCAACGTATAACCTTCAACTTTCTCAATTCATCCTGCCATCTTCCTCTTTTTTTCTTTCAAACTCTCCCTTACCAATTAGAAAACTACCATTACTAACACAACTCATTTAAGGCTCTACATCTCTCAGCTATTGTTCATTTAGTATACCACTCCTGTTTTCTGAAAATCCCACTTTTTACATTACTTCACTGCTAGTTCCGTGTCTGCCGCCATTCACATTTTGCCTCCTCCAAGGCCTTGTAAGGTCTAAATCTCTGCTTTACAGCTTGTCTGTTGTGAGTGGATGTCTGGTAGTGCGATACCGCAGGGCTTTGGCACAAAATAACTTAGCGACTGTTGTTGGCTGCAGATAGGAAAGACTTGCAGAGGGAGAAGACTGGGGCAGTGTGTCAGTGGTGGTAAGAGGACAAGCTCTCAAGGCAAGGAGACGAAGGAGAAATGCCTTGTCGTTCTCTCTCTGTCAACCTTGCAGGCCAGACTGAGGGCCCTGTGGCTCGTCTTTTTCAAGTGGCATGAAGCCATGAAGTTGAGAACTCTCTTCCTGGCATGTGCTAATACATCCGTAGTGCGACTGATGTACTGACCTGCTGAGGGGCTGGCCTGAAAAGAAAAGTCTTCTGGGACTCTCAGCAGAGTTTAAAAATAAATAAATAAAGAATCTGTTACTGAGAAACAGTTAGCGGCAGTTAATGTAGTCCACTTCTCTACTTTAAGCTTTAAAGTCAAATTTGATCAACAGGGAGGAGTTCTCAAGTGAGGAGGAGGCTTCTTTCCTGTAAACAAGCAATTATACACACTCAGCATGCAGGGGGGGGAGGCTGCACTGTCTGTCAATAGCTACTTAACGCTGTCACAGAAAGTGGATGTAAGAAATGTCGGCCATAAAGTGTAAATCTCCAGCAGAGAGAGAGAGAGATGGAGAGAAAAAAAAAAGCTGAGTTTAGCATAAGCTGAAATTAAGCCGGCAATATAGGACATCCAAAAATCTCAAGACTCTGGCTGCTTCATTAGGCAGAAAGAGAGTCAGGACGAAGGCTGCTGTCATAAAGAAGCAGCATATCAACCATACTGTGTCATGTGCATTGTGACAATGTGTGCAGGTGATGGACAGTAATGAGAAAGGAGAAGTTCGTACGGTATGTATGTATATATTTCACGGCACATGTGTGCTTCAACATATATGCACATTTTCTCAAGTGGATATTTCAGGGTAATACGTGTGTCGTCCCTGCTGCTGCTACTCACCTCCCTGCTCACACAGCTGTTGGGCCAGAGCATCCTTGAAAAGGATCTGTCCATGATGTGTTGCTGTGGCTCTGAGAGAAATCAGGAGAGGAAGAGAAGGAGAAAAAGAGCGTTAGAAAAAGAGCAATCGGCCGCACTGAGGAGAAAGTTAACACGTCTGTCCTTAATATCTGGAGATCAATCCTGCACAGATGGCGTCATTTCCCACGAAACCAAAAACTTTTTCCTACATAAAGGACAATGTTTACTATGAGGTAACTTTGAGATAAAATGTCTTATTTAAAGCTACCGTGCATTTAAACATTTGGGATAGAGTAAAGTTGACATGAATGTGAATGACAGTAATGTAAAAATTAGCAGAAGTAAGGTAAGTTAAAAAAATAGCACAAAGAAGAGTTGACAATCTTGTTCATATGACTTATCTAACAAAAAAAAGTACTTTATTAGATATATACTGAGCACATTGTTGAAAATATAACCCTCATGTGCTCACACTGAACACATATCAAACATCTTCTGTATTTTATTCATTATTTAACAGAGAGACATGCAATGAACATTATAGCTTTATATGTAAAATACAAAGTAGATGCCATGAATCCAGGTTTCTTGCCATGGCTCATTTGGAACTCCTCTCCCTAGCTTGGCTTTTGGGATAAAAACAGTCGTATCTGTTCCCTGCACTACTGCACTCATACTTGCCTCAACTGTACACTGCATGTTGAGTGCTATATGGGCAGAATGTAATATAAATTTCCTTCCGGTGGCCAGAAAATGCATTATTCATTTGAAAATGGAGACTTCTTTAAAGAGCTAACAGGTGAAACGGCTCAGAGTGCAGTGGGATCTTTTACACGGACACTGAGACATTCTCTACTATGCAGCAGACATGTGGAAGGGAGAACCACTCTCATCTACTATAACAGAGTAACATCGGTGAAGATATACATTTATAGAGGCATACTGACAAAGCCTCTTTTCAGGTGTTGAACTGTCATCACTCACAATAATAATATAACAACAATATCATGACTACTATTACTACTGCTCATAACGAAGCAGCAGTGTTATAATATGATTAAACTATGACTAAAATACAAACATTAAAAGCCCATACCTCAGGTAGAGGGGAAACTGAGATGGACACATGGGAAAGAGGTTGCAATTTTCAAAAGTCCTTGAAATGAGTTATTGGAAAGACTGTCAGTTTTAGAACCCTTTGTAGCTCATTTTAGTCAGTGGTAGCAGCAGCGAATGGGATGTGCAGTGGCAACATGAACAAAAGCTCTATGCAAGGGGACCCAGCACTTCATTCTGAGATGACAAGTAAACGCTGAATTATAGCAATCAGTCTGTGTTACACACCATTGACTCCTATAATACACAGTGGGAAAATAAATGTAGAAAGCAGAGGTCAAAAACATTAAGAGGATAAATATCACAGCTGTGACGCATTTCTTCAGACTGTTTTATGTTATTCTTCTAGATCAGGAAATGTAGGACAGTGAGAGACAGAGTTGTAATGGAAATTTGGCTAGAATGAACATCAACTGTGACTTGTAAATCCAGGCAACCTCACAATAACACAAACACACACACTGACACAGAACTATGTTTACCAGCTACACACAGTGAGTGAGTCCCCTCGAGATGTTTTTGTGAATCTATGAGGCCTCTTGTCTCTGCCACGTGAGGACAAAATTACAACTTTTCAGATTGTTGTGTGAGTGTTCAGGGTCTCACAAAACTAAACACATGCCTATTGTCTAAGTCAAACCAATGAAGAAGAGCTCTGAGTAACCTTAGTGTGATCTCTAATTTACTGTAGGTTGAAGTCTATGAAAGCAAACCAGACAGCAGTTCTGTATACAATCAGCTGTACATTTCATCACAGACTAAAAAAGCAGAGGAAATGGGATTTAAAGAAGATGAACTTCATGGGGTGTACATAATAGGGGTGGAGCCCAAGTCAGTGAGTCCAACATCCACTTTGCAGACTTTCTCCTTCATTCCCCTTTCCCTCTCTACAGTCCCTGGTGGATTTTGCACGGCACCTCCAAAACTCTCCCCCACCCTGTTCCACGTTGCAGACTCAGGCCTTTTTATGGGTGCCAATGCATTTACTTGTTCATCTCAGTTCATCAATAATAAATAGACCTCTCATCAATTAGTAAAGATCTCTTGTGCCTTTGCAGAGCTGGGGAAAAAACATATTTAATTACACTCATATTTCAGAATCGGGTAAAAACTAATTTGACTTTGGTATTCATGAATAAAAGATGGTAGTAACAAACAGTGGGTGGGGATGTAGGAACAAGGCTCTTAAATATTAACTAAACACAGTTCTCAAGCTCACTAAACAGATTCTGTTGAGTGCAGCGGGACAGCGGGCTCCTTCAAAGTCCACCTTTGACCTTACACACATCTGTGACAGTAACCCTTACAAGGCCGGGTGGGGGAAAATGTAACGCAAAAGTGACAGCAGGGGCTGAATTATTCAAATATTTTGCTTGAGTTAAGATAGCAGTAGAACAATGTAAAAATTCTCAATAGCTAATTAGTCTGAGATTTTTTCAAAGCACTTCTATTTTTCCCACAATGTTGTTTTTCCTTTGGATAAATACAAATGCATCTTGCAGACTATGACAGTAGAAGAATAAGTCATGGGAATGGGGATTTTTTTTTTCCCCCTTGAAAGTGTTTGTGTGGTGTGTGTGTGTGTGTGTGTGTGTGTGTGTGTGTGTGTGTGTGTGTGTGTGTGTGTGTGTGTGTGTGTGTTTCAGAGGTTTTTGAGAGGTGTGTGTCTTAATAGCATGTATGTCATTAAAACAGTAGCCAGGAGAGGGCATTTAGTCTGAGCTGGGTAGTGTGTGATCGGCACAGCGCGACGCCGGCGTCTGTCCTGCCGTCACACTCCAGCAGCTCCTCAGCGTGTGTCTCTCATTACCGTCTATGTTCTGGGAGCCCCACACACACACACACACACACACACACGCACACGCACACGCACACGCACACGCACACGCACACGCACACGCACACGCACACGCACACACACACACACAGAACAGGCCAGGTACACCAAAAACATTAACTGAACATCTAAATGTTAATTTGACTTTCTTTGGGGGGGAAAAAAGCAATTAAGAGCCTTAACATGTTGGTATTTTTTCGCCCCTCTCTACCCTCCTCTGATTCAAACGAGGGATCGTTCATCTTGTGAAACTACCTGTCATGCTCCTCTCTCTCATTAGTCTGGAGAAGCAAATCTGAGAAATGGGAAAGAGAGAGGGATTAAGGAAGATGAAGAAGTGGATTTAGAGTCAGATATGGATAAGTGGACAGAGGAAGAGAGATGAGGGGGGTTGGGATTCGGTCAGAGGGAGATATAGATGGGGGTTAGATGGCCTTGTCTTTCAAAGTCTACAATCTGCTGTCAAATAGCGAGGCATGCGGGTAAGGGCAGAGATCCAGTCAACACACTTATAACGACACACACACACAAAGCCACATCTGAGCTTTAACATGTATGCAGATGGACAGGCTGTCACTCAAAGAGCTCCCAAAAGGGCCTGGAGTGGGTAATTACCAAGCATGTCTTCCATGTTAGATTACATGTTGCTGTCGGCCAAAAGTATCCCCCAGGAGCCGGCTTGACAGCTCCCTGCTAACCACACACACACACACACACACACACACACACACACACACACACACACACACACACACACACACACACCAACGCACACACACAAAATGCAGTGGAGGCCCAGCAGCTGATTTAGTCAAAAGCCATACATTACATGAGGTAAATAAAGCCTCTGCTTTCTCAAAGATAGGAATACACACTGATTCTGATGACACAAACAAACTTCTGTAACAGATGTTACACAATGATTTCCTCTCCTTTCACAAACTTTACACATTTGAGAGTGGAGAACATAGACGTTGCAGCGGTTTTCTTCCCTCGTTATACAACGCTCCCATCCCGCTCTTTTCAAATCCCAATTAAAAGCTCATTTTCTCTCCCATCTTACTTGGCCTGTTGGTAATCATGATTAATATGAGGAGTTTCGGTGGGGTGCAGTTCCAGTCAGTAGCACTGAGTTGGTGCATTTGGACCTGGCCGTTAAAATAATACACCATAATTGGTTGATTTATCTTCCATGTTGAGGACCAGCTGTGGTTGTGGCACCACAATCAGGGACAAAGAATACAAACATGGAAAGAGAGTAAGATGAGAAGTGAAAACAGGACAATGAGATAGGGAGAAAAACTGGGAGAAAGAATTCAAAGCATCAGTTGTCTCAAGAAAATCCTCACAGATCAAGAGCTCTTTATAAAGTCAAGCTTTTTGATATGTTCCGTGGCCATCAGAGCTTCAGAAGGTGTGACTAGCTATTTTGAATCACATTACTCCCCTCCAACTCCTTCTGCCTCTAAATTAATTAATTGAAAGAGGCTCTTAGAGAACATGTAAATTTAATGAAGCTCCGCAGAGGAGGGATTTGGGAGTTGTTCGGCAAATTACCTGCTTGTTAGCACAGGGTCATGCAGAGTAACGGCTCCAAATACAGCCAGAAGTAGCGCAGCTAGTGCTCAGTCTACAGCCAGGAGAAGAACAATTGACCTTGACATCTAGCGAGTAATAATTTAATTGGATTAGGAAAATTACAACAGTAAGTAAGTAAGTGAGGCAGAAAAAGAGAGCTGTGTGTCGAATGCTGTTGCTCTGTTGTTGATTCTGTCTTTTAAGGAGCTGTGTTTTAAAAGGATAACTGAGAAAATTTCACTTTAAAAAGCCTCTTTTTTTCCCCTGTCTTTTTCTTCAAGGGTCAAAGTGGGAAAATATGTTCACAACAGAGTGAAAAAAAGAAAGAAACGATGAATAGAGACCAATAATTCCCCCCAAATACATCAGGATGAGGAGCTGACCCTGTATCCCTCAAGCGTGGCTCCAATTGCTGCATTTAAAGTCATGCTTTATTTGTTTTCAATCTCTGCGTTCTATTTAATCTAAAATTGCTAAGGAGGTCAGCATCCCTGCAGGTTGAATGGTGACCTCCTGATGAGAGTGTGCGATGTCTGTGAAGCACTGATGGGATGCGGACAATTTGTGGCAGTATTGATCAGAGCACTGAGGTGAAAAATGCATCTATCTATGCACACGTGTGTGCATGCGTGTCTCTGTGTACACAGGTGTATGTATGTATTTGCAGGGGTCATGGCGCGTCACTTGGGAAATAGGACAAAATCATGGACGCAGAGATCTTTAACAGCAACAGGAGTCCCGGTTTGATCTGTTTAGGAGCCCTGGAATGGATGATCAATGATTTAGTGTTAGATTCTGAAAATATGGCACATTTAAAAGTTTCAGAAAGGTTAAACACATGAATACCAGAGATATAAGAGTTGCTGTCTTCTGTGTGAATTTGTGATATATGAAAATTGGAATTATATGGTCGGACTATGTCAGATTTGTCGCTCTGGTCGGTTTGTGGAGAAAAAAGTGGACAGGATTTATGGGCTCTGCCATGCCTCACATTTCTACCCCGTATTTCTCCATCTTCACTGCCAAAAGGCGATAACATAGAGCCAATCATTCATTTTAAACAGCCTAATGTCCATGGTGAATCATTAGCACAGCCAAAGGCTTGTATGGAGCTTAAGTCATGACGGGACCTCATTCACCAGTGATTTTATGCTAAAAAAAGACAGAAATATTGACTTGAATAATAAATAATCAATAGAGAAGACTATTACCAGAATAAAACAGGTGCTATAAAGGTCGGCCTGGTGTCTTAACTATGACCTTTGCCCTCTGCTTAATAAAACAAGCTGTGGATCATCCTGAATTTTAGAGGCATCAGGCAAGATGAGCCTAAGGACACATTTTTATATTCAAATGAAAACAGATTTTAAATCCAAGCTTGATTTGCCATGTGTTAAAAATTTGATAAACTGCATGCATCTGAAGCTTTTGCAATAATATAGATATTAATAATCGTTCACATTTATACATATATAGAGATTTCTTTGGCCCTAATGAAATCCTGTCTGATCTTACCAGCAATCTTTGGGCTATGGATTTTTAGCAGCATGCCCTAAATTCATTCATTCAAGCAGGAAAATAAAAAAAAACTGAGAGAGGATATTCTTGGTCTATTGTCCACTTGTCACTTGGAATTGTAGCTGCCAAACATAGGAAGAGAAGTGGGACCGAATAGCATTGAATCTCTTTGGAGATCCTGAGTGTGTCTATTTTTCTCCAACTCTACATAACTTAATACAAAGGGAATCTAATTTGCAGAAGGGGGGCAGGGGAATTCCATTCGAGCAAAATCAATCGTCTAGCCAACAAAATGACAAAGGCTATTGGATCCTTATTGGCTTTGGTCAGTTATAAACCTGGAGAGGAAACTCCAAAAGATTTAATAAAGAAGTGAGAATCTAGCTTGGTACCACTTATTCCTGAAATGTTATTAAAAATGCATTTTCCCAAACACAGCTACTGATGAGGCAACACCGAAACAAACGAGTGTGATTTTCAGGGGACAGATTACAGCTCAAACAATAAGGGGTTCATATCTCTGCACATTTTAGATAGTCCAATGAGTTAATCCAATGAGCCCTGTGAATGAACTTACATTGAATGAGACCAGGCTTCCTCCCCCCCCCCCCCAAAAAAAAATTGACTATCAACTTAAAATAAAAAAATAGTTCAGTTACTTTGAAGCATCAGTCAAACAAATCAATTCAGACGAATAACAGATGAATTATAAATGAGATTTTATACATTTTAATTATAAACAAACTGAAGAGTAGACAATGCAGGGTAACTCACAATATGATACATGACCAACAATAAGGATAATATCATGACTTTGTGATAGTTAATACACTGTAAGACAAAGAATATAAAATGACCCTAAAAAGGTAAAGAGAAGGATTTATGTTTTATTCTCTGGAATTTGGTGTCAGTTTCACCTCTTATCACACTTCTTCCTTTAACTTCTTTTAACAGCTGTCTGACAGTATCCCACGGCCTTGTCTTCTTCTTCTTTCATTCTGCTGTCATGTTCTTTTGTGGCCGATTAACTTCTGTTCTCATCACCCTCATTCATGTCATCAGTGCCAACATGAAGACACGTTAAGTGGGGATGTGGTGAGTCAAACTGGCAGGGAAATCTTTTTAGATTGCCAATTTTTTCTCCCTTAGAATATCAATAATTGGCAGCTAGATATCCCGGGTATCAATATTTTCCCTTCCTCTACTGTAGTATGCACAGAATATTACAATAATGTAATTCACAATATGTGAGTATTATATATCAATTTGTGATGAATGGTCACATCTTTTGTTTATGTGATCTAATTATTTTATCATGCATTGGTCAAACAACAACAAACTGCATTACAACTTTTCCAATATACAGTTTTAAAGAGTCTGAGTGCTCTGCTCTCTCTGTGAAAACAGCCACACCAGGTGGTTGTCCTCAACAGTGGACTTAACTACCATACCATACCATACCATACCATACCATACCATACCACATCTCACCATACCATACCATACCACACCATACCATACCATACCATACCATACCATATCTCACCATACTATACCATACCATACCATACCATATCTCACCATACAATACCATACCATACCATACCATACCATACCATACCATACCATACCATACCACATCTCACCATACCATACCATACCATACCATACCATACCATACCATACCATACCATATCTCACCATACAATACCATACCATACCATACCATACCATACCATACCACATCTCACCATACCATACCATACCATACCATACCATATCTCACCATACTATACCATACCATACCATACCACATCTCACCATACCATACCATACCACATTTCACCATACCATACCATACCACATCTCACCATACCATACCATACCATACCATACCACATTTCACCATACCATACCATACCATACCATACCATACCATACCATACCATACCATACCATACCATACCATACCACATTTCACCATACCATACCATACCATACCATACCACATCTCACCATACCATACCATACCATACCACATTTCACCATACCATACCATACCATACCATACCACATCTCACCACACCATACCATACCATACCATACCATACCACATCTCACCTCACCATACCATACCATACCATACCACATCTCACCATACCATACCATACCATACCATACCACATCTCACCTCACCATACCATACCATACCACATCTCACCATACCATACCATACCACATTTCACCATACCATACCATACCATACCATACCATACCACATCTCACCACACCATACCATACCATACCATACCATACCACATCTCACCATACCACATCTCACCATACCATACCACATCTCACCATACCATACCATACCACATCTCACCATACCATATCATACCATACCACATCTCACCATACCATACCACATCTCACCATACCATACCATACCACATCTCACCATACCATATCATACCATACCATATCTCACCATACCATACCATACCATGTTTCAACAAACAACACAGGAAGTGTTACTGTTCAATTTAAGCTAACAAGAGATGTGAGTGTTTCACCAACCACTGGATACACTCTTGCTGATCCCATCTAGCTGCAGATACATCCTACTGACTTCCCAGAAATAATGACTGAAAAACTAGTTTGTCCCGACTGCAGCCTTTTCAATTATTCAATGTTTGATAATTTATGATAATTATATATGGCTGTTGCCCTTTTTAATCAATTTAGTGTGTTATCCTACATATTCTTCTATTTCTTTCTATAATTTTTGAGATGGTTGTGTGTTACTGCTGGCTGTAAAACAAATTGGCCCTCGGGGATAACAAAGATATCCTTGATCATTCAGTCCCTTTTCCTCCTTCTTACTGCTCCTACATGTGTCTTCACTCAGGCTTCAGAGACATAGAAAACCATGAAATATAGTGAGTTTTGCAAACAAATAATCACCATGGCTGTCCGCATCAACTAATTACAGTAATCACAATTAAGTAAGGTCTAAAATTGATGCATTCATTTTTTTATAGAGAATAATCACATGCTATAAAGTCCCTTTTTTAAAAAGGGGACTTTTCTGCAGTGTCTCCGAGTAGTCACAGTGATGCAAAAGAATGACATACTGCATCTTTAAATGTCTTATTTCACTTTAAAAAAAACTTCTCAGCAGGGTTGAATTCAAACAGCAAGTAAAGAACTCTCAACTCAAGACAGAACAAAATGTCAGAATAAAAGCCTCACCATTTTTATTATTGCAAAAAAACTATTGAAATTTTGTGGTAAAAATGTTATCATTTGCCAGCCCTAATATGCACCGTACACATTAACAACCATTTACAGCATGCCATGACATAAAGGAACTATGTGCCATTTCAAATGCAGACATCTAACCTCTCGGGGGAACACTTTAGGAAGGGGGCTCACATGAAGTAATGAGAACAATCTCCAATCATACAGCTGTCTGAGACCCAAAGGGACACAATAAACACTTCAACTCAAAAACACATCACAAACACAATAACATAAGGGGTTTTTCATGCAGCGTTGAATGTGGGTATACAGCACCCGGATACACCCAAATGGCATCTATCGATACACAAGGAAAAGTTATCCACACTACAAAGGTTGTTTGAATATGTCTCTCTTAAAAACACTGTGGTTACATCTCACACACACTCAGACACACACACAACTGTCCTTACTGCCTTGAGGCTTTAAGTGAAGCAGAATAAAGTAAAAGAAAGGAAGAGACACACCAGCGCAGCTTTGCATTCACCAGAGGATGCTTTTAACTATTCTCACCTCTGCTAAGTGCAGCAAAGCATTATGTAGACTGTCATGTCTGAGCAACAAGAACAAAAAGTGGGACACAACTGTGTTTTAAGCAATCATTAAAGCCTGAGTTGGTTTTGCATACCGAGAGGTTTACTCCTGATCTATACTTTGTGAAGCTTTACTTTGAAGGTTTCAGGTATGATTTCTAAATCTGCAACTAATGAGCCCTTTTATTAAAGATGAATCACCTTGTTTGTTTTTTCATTTAAGAAATATAAAGTGACATCGATAAAACGTGGTTCATTTCCCAGATGCAAAGGGAACACACAAATGCTCTTGTGAGGAGTTTTTAGCTGTAATGAATCTGACAGATATTAATACTGATGCATTTATATGACCTACAAAAGCAAAGAAGACCATTAGAGGGGGAGAGGATTATTTATATATAGTTGTTTTATATGCCTGTCACTCCTCCCCTGGGTCAGCTGTAAGACGGGGCAATTAACAGCACCCATCCGAAACAGTCATAGACATTTTCTTCATAAAAATTATTTATTGTGAGTTAAATGGAGGACATTTGGAATAAAGAAAGATACATTTTTCGTCAGTATGCATAATGGATTGTTTTGTTTGACAAAAAACCCCAAACTATTTATATTGAAACAACAAGATTAAAAGGATTATGAAATAGTTGCTGATTTTCTGATTTGATTGGCTATATCAATAGTGGTCAGTGTTTGCTTAAGGATGCCTATGTGTGTCTGTCTTTCTTCACCTCCTCTTCTCTCCTTTTCCCCTTCAAGGCCTCCACTTCTCTTTACGTGGCAATTTACAGCCACCCAGAAAATGAGTTCTTGTGGATGCCCACGTTACTGCACTCCATCACACTCCTCTTGGTGATCTGTTACCAGGAACACTCCCACAATATTGCCCATAAAACTGCTCACAGGCCCGATATTAATGCAGCGACGGGCCAGCTCCAGCCCTGTGAAGGACATCCTATGTCTGTGCCTTTAATTTAAACACTCATGGACACTGCCAATGGAAAATGGTCCTTGTATCAATCAGGGCAGGAGTGCAATTGGCAAGGGCATGACATTGCATTTTTTACATTTTGTCGTCTCACTAACACTTATATGGTTCATAACTTTGTTTGACGTTTGGGGGTTTTGGAAGATTTGCTTCTGCTTAAATTGGTTAAGCTCTTTTGTAAAAACTGTCAGGGGATATCCTTTGGCAAAAAATGAAAAAAAGGATCCCATTGTCTAGAGTAACATAATGACAATTCACTGCTGACATTTTTTCTGATGGCACCCAAGCTGGCCCTGGCTTTGGTCACAAGAGCCTCGCCTGTTGAATTTTCTCAGAGTCATGTCACCGCAGCAGATACATCCTGGTGAAGATGGGAGCTGTGAATTGGAACCGTGTGTGTGTGTGTGTGTGTGTGTGTGTGTGTGTGTGTGTGTGTGTGTGTGTTTGTATAAGTAGCAGTCTCAAGCCAGCTTGAATGTGACTGGCTGACTTTGATAAGGTCAGCCGCAGGGGCCCCTATTGTCATATAGTGGTGGCCCCCTGCCAGCCCCACTGTCATCAGGACTGGCCCACTGCCACTCCATGGTTTACACTCAAACACAAAACACACGCATGGATGCACACACAAACACTGAGGAAACACACATTGGTCGTAAGCTGACACACACTTAACAGTAAATGTGTTTTCTGGCAGACAAAAAAAAGAGCCAGTAAATCTGTTTGGCTCCATGGATATTGTCTAGATGGCAGCTCTACTTCAGCAAATTCCCCAGCTGAATCCTTTTCAGTCAGTCGGTCCATAAAAGTCTCTGTCTCACAGCCTATTGTGTCCCTTCAGGAATTCACTGGGGGATTTCTGTAAGCACTGCCAAAATGTTTAATTTTGTTGTGGGTCTTATGAAACACTGATGTGCAATTTGCGACGTCTTTCAAGTTTTGAAAAAGGATGACTGCTTATGAAGAGGGAAGAAATAATAAGGATTAGTATGATTTTTAACGGCCAACAATCACATTTAAAGACAGGAATTATGTTTTGATTTCAGATTTCACTCTGTTGCTCTTGATGTGAAAAGTGTAAATTTTGTCCAAGTAAAGTTTAAAATTACAACAACACTCTTTGATTACTTTCTAAAAGATCTTTGTAATGTGTTGCTGTGACTTTGCATGTGCCAGGGTTATTGGAGGCCTCCCTTTTCCTCTACGCTTCTCCAGCAACAGCTGCTAATTGCATTTTGACTGATTATCAGCATGAGGCTGTAAATCACCAACAATAGGTCTACAAGGAAAGAGAGTTAGAGGATGTTTTCAACAGAAAGAGATGGAGAAATGATGATGAGCAAAGGCAGACAAAGCAGAGGGGAAACAGAAAAGAGAAGAGGAAGAACGGAGTCTTTTCTCAAGCGGACAGTGTAAATGTCAATCTTTTCTGACTGGGATAATCAAAGAACATGTAATCTTCAAGGAAACAAAAAAGCAACATGAAAACATGAAGACAGATAGAAGGCAAGACCTGTGTCCCCAAGCAAACTGGTTATAGGAACCCTATTAAGCTCCAAATAGAGGCTTTTATTACTAGAGAGAGTTGATAACGGCTTTACACAGAAAAGAGTCATCAAGTGAACCAGAATTTCAAAACGTGTCTGCTGTATGTGTCTGTATCACACCCATCCTCCAGAGACGGGTGGGTCTGTTCTCACATTTTCCTTAGAGAAGAGTTACTGAGCCCATTAAATGGTAAGATGGAGATGATTTCCGTTAATTCTAAACAGGGCAAACAAACACACACATACACACACACATATGTACACACATTAACACCTACCAGAGCGAAGGACATGTCTAGCAAGGTAATGAGGACATAATAACTACACACAAACGCTATCTCTGTCCCCTGTTTAACCCTTTTCCAGTCATTATGTATGCTTTCCTTGACAGGATGGCCTTCTAATATACTTTATTTTGCTATGATAAAGAAAACATGGCCCATAATGTCAGATAATAAATCTCATTCAGGCTTTCTGAATCAGTATGTAGTCGAATAACAATGACGGAAATTACAGTTCAAGACTTCCTTGTCTGGGTTTGACTTGTGGCAGCTGTAAATGTCCCAGTCTGAAGCGCAACTCCCCATCTGTCTTATCCTCTCTTAGCCACATAGACCCATGCATGACTTACAGGAAGTTGACGCAGCCGGTGCCAGGCGGCGGGGCGATCCAGACAAAGCTGAAGCTGGAGGAGGGCTGGTGGCTGACATGCGATGCAACCACACTGCAAACAAACTGGGTTCCTCCAAACTGGCGCTCTGGAATCACACCTGAAGGAGAGAGGGGTGGAGAGTTAGCAATAATCCAACAAGGATATTTAAGAAAGACAGAGAAAGTTATCCGTTGTCACTTTGATTTAGAATGTTTGCGTAATCCTGCAATCAAACGACCAAACTTTTCCCCAGGCCTGCCTTTGTTCCTCTCAGTGTTTTCCATAACTTCCAGGTAGCAGCTGGTTTACATTTGTTTTACTGCAGTATGAAAGTCATCTTTGAAAGACATAAAACTTCCGTGTTTTATTGTACATTGAATTTGTAAAAAGTACATTATCATTCTGTGGTGAGCTCATTTAAAAGATAGTAATTTTATAGTCTGCCAGCAGACTGCTCCCAAGAGCACCACAAACAGTGTTCCCTTCATAAACTGTGCTGTCAGAAAAACCACACCCAAAGACAAACATTTACTGAAACAAAGATGTGGTGCATAAGATTATATTTAATTTATGATCCCTTGAATTGAGAACAAGGCACTTTGTTGCTTACCCTAGCCAGTTTCCAAACAGCAAACTTAAAAAATGAACCCATAGTGAATTACACTTCAGCACACTCATTGGCGCACAAAACAAGTCATGTTCACCCTGATGGATTACCAAGAGCATCTTTTGGAAGTGAGTTAATGCATGAAAAAAATTCAAAAAGAAGAATCATGTTGGAATAAAAATAATCGGCTTTCCAATAAAGTCAAACATTTTTAGAAATTACAACGCTACAGTAACCCACTGTTTTGGCAGCAACGTGCCCTGCCCTAAAGAGGCAATATATAATATTGCTTAAAATAACCCTTGAGCCTAGACCACAATGAAAAGTTAAATCACAACAGATGTTAAAAATATGAGAAGCATCACATTAACTATTGTGTGTGAAAAGAAAACACACGGCTAGATCATGTGTCTCCATTGAAGTCTCCGATCTTACTTTCTTGTTACATGTGTAAAAAAACACAGGTTTTTGAAAAACATTCAAAGGTTATGACGATCTCTGATGCAGCTCAGAAAGTGAGGAATGCATGTATTGCTATCTGCGTGATTAACAGATAAATTCATGAAAAATCTGTATCCTTAATGTGCTGCCTTTATAATCATGTGGTGGCTGGTGCGTTACTATTCTAGTCGCTGAAATTGTCTCTCAGATGGACCAGGATGTACATCTTAGTTCCTTAGTTTGGTGCTTACACGTAATGTTTAGTTACTTAGGTCAAAAGATGCCAAGCTTGTTTTTTAGCCTCTGAAAAGTCAGAGTTGTGTCACCTGACACCAATGCTTTCTTCATCTTTTCTTATTTAAGGTGGTTAACAAACAGCTTTCAGTTGGGGTACAGTCATCGTCTGGTGGTGGTACAGCATTACAACCAGAACTCAGTATGAGTAATGGAAAAACTATACTTTTAAAGAAGCAATAGCATGTTTCATTAATGTCTGATGATATAGTAGGGTCATTGTATGTTTTAATCCAGTAGATATTTTACAGATTGGTCCTTTAAAATGGGATAATCCCAATTACTCATCTTGACTATTGGAATAAAAATAAATCCTGATAGATCTCTACACCACACAGATTCCATTCACCAACATCCAGAGTCCTGACGAGGCCCAATGCAACTTTAGATTAATAGAACAGGGTGGACAATGGGCATAAGGAATTGATAAGAGTTTGTGACTGTTTTTTAACTGTAAAGATATTAAGAAAAAGAAAAAAACTATGAATGAAGTCATGGAGAACATGTAAACATGGGCTGAACATGTGGGGTAATGCAAGATCAAGTTTGAGTACTACAACACTAGTGAGTACCCGGCTTTACATGCTCACATAACAATTCTGAATCAAACAGGGAATGGGATTTACTACCTGGTGCACTAATATATGCTAAATGGACTTGAGCTTATATAGAGTTTTTCTAGTCTTCCCGACTATACTCAAGCGTTTTTAATATAGATCTACAAAGATCACTGTTATGAATGATTTCAACTTTGCACTTACATATCCACCTTGTCCCGTCCAGCTTTCTTTTCATATGATTTTTAAACAGCACTCTCTTCATTTAATATATCTTTAAAGTCATTCATTCATCCACTAGCCATTGTTGTTTTCTTTTTATTGCTTCCTGTGTTACACTAGAAACTCATCCCTCTCTCCTTTAGTCCAATTTTCTCTATACTTCTCTCTGTTCATCATTTGCTTTCTCTCAACCCTCTCCCTGTTTCCTGCATCTCTGTGAACGATGAATGTATTATTGAGGGTCTGTGTCCGGCTATGATTGCAGCGATGGAATGACATCATGTCACACAATCTTTCCTTCACATCACAGAGGGCAAGGGCAGGACGCTGGCGGACTCATCAATCACTGCGCTGACATGCAGAACACTTTAATAATTCACTGTTACTTAATGTCTTTGGAGTGTCGGCAATAAGGCGTTCAAACTGTACGATTACTATCTCACAGTATTAATCGCATTCATGAGTTTAACGAATATTTTTGTGTGTATCTCCCAGACAGTAACCTGAACTTTTGTCCTTACTATACAACACCAAATCTACATATTGAGGTCCAGTGCACACTAAGTAAATTCAGCCAGTTAAAAAAGATATGCTGTGTCCCATCTGTGTATGAAAATGTGCTGTGGGCTGCAGTCCTCTGCTGGCTGGCATGGGCTCTTTATAATGTGCAAACACAATCGTCCCCTCACCCCTCCTCAATCATAACTCAACCCGCTGAAAACATAATCAGCAATGATTAATAACATTGGAGCTTTAATATCCCCTGAATCAATGTGCAAATCAATATGCAGAACCCGTGTCTGTGTCTGTGTGTGTGTGTGTGTGTGCGTGTGTGTGTGGTCCAAACTAATTATTTAAAGAGAAATAATTCCGCCCATTTCTGACAGTAATAAATTTGACCTCACAGATTGCATCCATAAATACGCACAACGCTGACAGCATTCTAAAACAGTTTCTGTATTTCTGCCTGGGTTTTCTTTGTGCGTCCTTAAATCTATGTTGATGTGTATGTGCGGCGGTAAAATCAAACCTAGCTATCATTTCTGTAAACAGGCTTGTTTTTAAGTTGAGCGCCATGCATTTATCTGTTCACTCTGTTGGGTTTGCAAAGGTTTTCTTAAGCCCAGGTGTTGTACGTTTTTCCAATCATAGAGAGAAATACCAAACTCCTTAGCACGAGTTCAAACTGATTAATCATACATGCTACATGATTTAGGAGGTTTCACATGACGACAACATATTGTGTCATTATGTGTGAGAGCAAGCAACGTGTGGGCCTAGTGTGTCAAATTTACGAGATGTGGAACGGAGCAGCCTTTAACATTGCGAAGGAGCTGCTGGTGTGTAATAACAGACTGAGATGTAATCACCCGCTAATAGTACTGCTGTTCTCTAATCACCTCAGTTTCAACCTCTCCGCGTAATGGCCACGATTTACTCTAAGGCAAACACATACACACTCACATAAGGAATGTCACATAAACACACATTACTGTCAAGGGTTATTGCAGTCTTGTTTGCCTCGGAAAAAATCTCCACAGTACCCTGTCTTTACCGCTGACATACAGAGCCACACGAAAGGTTTTTCTTACGTAGCACTCAGGGTAGCATGCTTTGACATAACCATACATTTCTCACTCTTTTGTAACACCCTCTGACACAAAAGAGTGTCATTTCTTCAACATTTTCCTTGCTGTTTGTCCATGCCAAGCCCTTTAAACACCAAAACCTGAGCCACCAAGACAACAGTTTGGGCACTAATTGTGCAATTCTTTTGGCAAAAGAAGACATGAACAAGTGCTGTGAATATTTCTCACAACATTTCCATGGTGCAATTTGAGAATCCCTGCAGATGTGCATAATACAAGCTAAGCTCTTGGAAACACAATCTGGATGGAAAGCTGCAAAGCAAAACAGACAGAGAGAAGTGTTTGGGTGCTTTTGAGCAGCAGACTGAGAAAAGGAGATAGCAGAAGGAGAAAGTAAACAGGACAGACATAATGAACCACACATTTAACTCACTAAATTAAAGGAATATTGACATTAAAAGTGCTGTAGCTCATAACAAAAATTGGGTGTAGCATTGTAAGGAAATAAGGAACATGGAAAAATAAGAGTAGACAGAGCGAGAGGCAGAGAAAAACAGGGAGCTGTTAGAGTAGGGCGAAGATGAAAAGGCAGACTGATGCACTTCAGGACACAGCAGCGCCCGGGACTCGACACTGCTCACAGAATTTCTATTCCCACTTGAAAAATACACCCAGGCGTAAAAATGCAAATAACGAAACGAGTCCCTTTCATGTCCGTGTGTGAAGAGAGAGAGAGAGAGAGAGAGAGAGAGAGAGAAAGAGAGAGAGAGAGATGGAAAATATCACTATTATTCAATGAAAACCAAATCCCAACCCCAGTAATGCAACAAGCTGTAGTGAACCTGGACATAAAAAAGCCTGACAGTCGGTTGAGTAGAGAAAAAGAAAGACAGGCTCTTTCATCATTGTGAAGTGAAAAAACGTAACAAAGCTTTTCATGTCCTTATACACTGGGTAGACACTGGCTGCAAAATGTGTTTACGAATACTCTTCATTCAGGTGATCTCCAAGTTCATCATTTAGAACATATCTGGTGCCTATAGATAAAATGGATGTGAACTGTGTTTAACTTCATTTGTTTATTTTTTCCCTTTATGTAAACATTTTCACCTTTGTTCACTTTCTGTTTCCGACTCTCAATCCCCCTAGATTGTCTAACTCTAAAGACACTACGTGTTACATTTTTGCTCATTAGTAATCAGACGAGTAAGGGGAAGAACTTGTCTGTGCTTTGTTTTTCAAGACAATTGAACAATTAAGGTTTTCTTTTGTAAACTTCCCTTTATAAACTGTGATCTCATTATCACAAAATCACCTAAAGAGCTGACAATGACAGAAGTCGTAGCTGCAGAGTACAAATGCCAGCGGTACTGCATGTTAGATAAGTATCAGCAGAGGCCAACTCTAATTCAATAAGCAGCCACAGGGGGATCTTGGAGGACTGGTGCAACCACACATCAGTGGTCAATCAGCACACACGCACAAACACGCATGCTCGCCCTCACACACACAAACACATGCAGTTCTTTCACATGCAGATTGGGCACTTATGAGCTGTCGGCAGTGATTAATGGCAAGGGAAGATGACCTGCTAACTCCCACGGTATGACTGGGCAGAGCATGTTTCATAAATAAAATAAACGACACACACAAATGCCTATACGTGCACCTACAGAGATGCAACGAAACACAGGAAATGGGTGTGTCAGAAACTCAAGGGTCATATGTTGGTTGTATGTCTCCACCCTCACATCAATCACTGCTGGTAAGTGGAGTGGATTTTTAAAGCACCACATAAAAAGGAAACGGGAAGTTGTCTGTCTCTTATGTATTCATATTCAGTCCACCCATGTCTGCGACAACAAAGACTTCTCCACATTTTCCCCTTCCGTCTAGTCCCGTGTCCTTAAAATATGTAAACACTTACAGTCACATCTGTCTGTGTCCTCTTTAACATCACTCTGTTTGGACGCAGCCTTTTTATCTGTCTTTATGTCTCACTTTGCAAAGCTAATGAGCTTTTCACAGCCAAGCTCGAAACAAGTCAAATAGATGGAGTGAGAATTCTCCCCGATGGAGCAGATGGGCAATCGGTGGCTCAGCCTGGCAGCGACTTCACACTGTAGGACCAGCAGGAGCCTGACGAACTGGCATTAGAACTGATAGTTAGGCTTTGTGGCAGAGTTGCGAGGATTCGAGAGGCACCGCTGAAAATGATTTGCACATTTACCCAAATCATTCAGAATTTATACACACCATTTGACATCTGGTCAGTACCAAATAGCTACTGGATTCTGCTCTAATTTCAAAACTGTCCTTCAGCAAACGCTGGCTTAGGGAGCAACAGAAAACTATTAGAGTGAGTGATTTGTCAGTGTTTGATTGGACTGCTTCCATTACTGATAAATCTTCAAAGACACTTAACACATTTTCTTGCTAGTTTTTCTGAACTAAGAGGAAGAAAGTAGTGAATTGCACTTCAGTCATACAGCTGAGAGGAATTTCGGTGCATGTAATTCCTTTCCCTAAGCTGTAAATCTAGAAAAATCCATTTCCTTTAATGCACAATTGCTATTAATAAGTTCATTTACACACCACTGATTCCAGAGCATACAAATACAACAGCAACAACAGATACAATATTAAAATGAATGTGTGCACAGCAGTTTGCTCAGCGCATTAATGAAAGCCCTATGAAGTAGCGTAATGTGCTGTAAGGAGATAAGGTTATTTGATTTCTGTCTTTGGAATTTATATTCCACTCATATACTCTTTCATTAAATCCAGAAACGTGTGTCTCATTTACAAAGCACAGATTAATGTTTATAATGCACATCTTTTGTCCTCCAGGCCTAACGTGTGTGTGTTTTTGGTGGTGTGTGTGTGTGTGTGTTCTTTGACAAATAGCCTTATAAGAAGTGATCATTCTCCTATTGCGCAGAATAAAAAAAATTCAATGTACACCACTCCACATAATTTGGAGAGCAGACCCATTAACACCTCATATTTCATGTGGTAATTTCTTAAAAGCTGTCATAAGCCTATTGAAGCATTAACATGTGTTATTAAAGCCTGTGAATGTATGGGAATCTGTCAAAAGCCAGAATAATGCTTCTGTCAACATGTTTCAAGAGAAGGCCACACAATGGCGACATAAATGATACATCACAACATTACTGACAGCCTGAGGAGGGACCCCATACGCTTTGTGCTGTTGAATTATCCATCGCTATGTGTGTGTGTGTGTGTGTGTAAGTTGTGTTGCTTTCACCCTTCCCCTCCTACACTATCCTCAGCTGGTCAGCCAGACCACTGCGGGGTCGGCAAATGACAACCAAACTCTGATCTACCATTGGTGGAAACTGGCATCCATCTCAGCATCTGCCAATCATACTACCATGGAGACGGGTTGGCAGTGTCGTGGTGATGGCAGGGGTTCGCCATACTGTTGCCAGGAGGAAGCTGTGTGTTAATATGGGTGTTGATAGATGCCAGTGGTCAAGGGAAAAAAAAGAGAGTAAGAGACTCTGTGGGAAAATGTGAGGAGGGAACTGTTGCGACATGAATGAAAGAAAGTGTAACTGGCAGTAGAGGACACCTGGAGATCTGCAAAGCTCTATGTGTGTGTAGATAAACATGCACGAGACTATTGGACTTATTGTGCATATGTACATGTTTACATGATTATGTTTTTCAATGTTTGTACTGTGCATTTAATTACATGTTCAGTGAAAGACTCCACTTGTGTTTAAATGAAATACTATTCATGCCTTGGCTCTAAGAGCCAAACCAATTTATGCCCATATGCATACATTTACTGAACAATTGCTCTTTCATTAAGGCTTCCATTGTATCTCACAGCATCCATCATCCATAAACTCTTGAAGGCAAGGCCACACACCCACACACAAACACATCAAGCAAGGCCTATTGTTGGAGCTGCCAGTGTGGTTGTTACCATCTGAAAAAGACTGTACACATCCAAAAACAAATGGATAATCAAATGCAAAAAAAAAGCAAGAATATTAATTTAAGTATTTCATGTATTGTAATATGCCACATTCATGTTGCAGACTCTTCCACTACTAACTAAAAATTAATAAAATAAACACAAGGCTCATTGTTTGAAGATGTGTACTACTTTCTATCAATGATCAAGAGCTACAAGCCATACAAGCATGAATGATAAATGGAATACAAGAAAGCTACTGGAGCATAATATACCCCCCTGAACTAATGTGTCATAATTGAAATGAATGTTGTTCCAAATCAAACAAGTGTTGTGTTTTTTGGAGCTACAACCTGTACGTATGATAGATGAGATTTCTACATCCCTGCATTGGCAAGCAATCCATCTCAAAGGCACATTCACAAACACACAGTATAACCAAATACATCTTTCTATGTATATCCATGCAACTTGCCACTTTTTTGTGCTGAATACACTTAAATACCGGTAATAGGTATGTAAGGTCTTTAAACTGTGATGAGCTTTTACCACGGATTATTTGGGTGAGATTTTACTATTCACCATAATTTTCTTTTCCATTAAGATTTGACAAACTTTGGTGTTCGGGTAGAAAATGGTTGATCATTGGACCTTGGACGTTTCAAGCTTTGTTAGACTTCTTGGCAACACATTTCAGAACTCAGCAATGAATTTGTTGAACACGTTTTTTGTTTTTTTTCAGTATGACAGGCCTTTAAAAATTTTACCACTTTGACATTTTGAAGCTCAAACTGAGAAAAAGGGGCCTCTTTAAAACTGGGTTCAGTCCTAAGCCCAGGATATGTGTGTGTGTGTGTGTGTATGTGTGTGTGTGTGTGTGTGTGTGTGTGTGTGTGTGTGTGTGTGTGTGTGTGTGTGTGTGTGTGTGTGTGTGTGTGTGTGTGTGTTACATAAACCATCAGGGTGAAATGTTGCTAAGAGGCCTAATTGGAAAGACATAGCCAGGCCTGCTCAGTGTGAGTGGTGTGAGGCCTAAGGAGCAGAACCCTGTGGAGAACAGCCAGCTCAGTGCCCCAGGAGAGGCTTACCACACTGGGTGGCAAAGTCACTCAGCTCCCCTTCCCCCACCCCTCTAGACCATGAGCACCCATTTCTTCTCTTGTCCCTCTATCCATCCATAGGTCCATCTATCAGTGAAGCCCATGAGCGGCTGCCTTCTGTGGGTGTGTGTCATTGTAGCTTGGCAGGCACACACCACAGCTTTAACGGCAGGCGCCAAGGATAATTTGATTTTTAATTCAACACGACTTCACTGCTAATAGTTTGAGCTGGGGATTAATTAATCTGATTTGACTTGTGCTAATTTCTTGCCATCGCGACGCCGCTCACCACCCGCCAGTGCAGCAAACAAACAAACTTGTGAGGTCGTGGTCTCGCGGGCTCTGGCCTGACACACATGTTGAGCACTGTAGATAGAGTCCTGAGGCGACAGGTGATGACCCAGTGAAAGCCAAGCGAAAGCAAGGCATGGTGTGCCTGTGCTGCTTTTGCATGTATGTGGATACCCTGTTTGTGTGTGTACCTTGATGAGTTCATGGAAGATGCTGGATCTGAGCCTGGTCTGACAGTGGAGTGCTGGGAGGCAGTGAACTAATCATGACAACAGCCTGCCTCTTGTAAGGAGGGCGAAACACAGAGAAGGTCACCAACTATTTTCACTGCCAAAATATGGGTCAGATTGGATCTGGGTGAGTTGCTCACAGGAAACTTGACTGTAATGTACAAAGAAAGAATAAACATTGGCCAGGCAGTGGAGTAATTCTTCTCTGAGGCTTTTAGTGGCTGGAGAGGCAGATCCAGTCAGGGCCCTATAGGGAGAAACCAGTATAACCACTAAGTTTCATCATCTCACAGTCAGAGAGAGCACTTTTTCAAATACTCTCAGTAAGGGAACTTTAAAAATGAATAGACCTCAGAGTGCAGGCTGCTAGCATGCACTTTGTGGTGAAGATGCCCACACACTTGCAAGGTGCATGTGGAGGTATAGAGAATAAGGAGTTTTGAATCACAACAACAAAAGGTACATTTCAAAGTCAGCTTGCCTCTTTGTTGAAATGATGAAAACCCACTAGTGTTCATAGAAATGTGTCAAACTGAGCAGTCTTTGAGTCAAAGCTCTCTATCTTTATTTATTTTTTCTCATTCTCTCTGGCTTGTAACCAACCTCTCTGCATGGTAGAAAATAACATTGCTCTGCTCAAGAGAGACCACACATGGGAGAAACAGCCTACGCCTGCTGCTCTCTCCTGCAGGATAAAAAACCAAACAAAAATAATAATGTAAAAAAAAAAAAAAAAAACTGGCCAACATCTCACACACCACTTTGAAATCTCTATCACAGTCAGTCCAACTCCTTCTTTCTCCTATTGCTGCTCTCTCGGTCACCCTGGACCTATTTTTTTCTCAATAATACAGCAAATAAAGGAATAAGCACTGAGATGCTGAGCATGTGCATGCAATAACGTGTGTGCTCTCACAAAAAGCTAATATAAAAACACACATACACATGGACACCTTGACACGCAGGCACAAATAGATGAACATACACAAACAGCATACCAAACGCACAGAAATGAAAGCACACTTTTTGAAGCCGTGGGAGTTCAAAGAAGGGACTATATATTCCAAGAGAGCTAGTGTACACTAAGTGAACCACTGAATTCCCAGCAGCAGTGCTCCAGCAGGTCTACTGTACTGTACCATCACACCTGAGAGGCCAGACCTGTGCTGAGACCTGTGCTGTGTGGCCATCACTAATGCACTATTCTGAAGTCTGCTGTGCATAAATAAATAATGGATTATGTTGTATTCTGTTTGAGTTCTTTTCAGGTGGGGCTGCTTTTGCAACAAATGAGGCTTCGAGCACGGAAAGAAGCGACATGACTTGTGATGCATAATCACCCAAGCATTCCTCTGGACTCAGAGAGGACCCAAATGTTGAGCCACCTGTTAGCGGCTTCCCAGCGTTGTGAAATTGATGGGGGAGGACGTGCCGGGCAACGGCAGGGACAGAACAGAGGCTCGGACTGGGCGCGAGGGGTGTGCAAAGTCCTGTGCCAGCAAAGCAGCGAGATTTACAGCAAGCCGACCCAGCCGATGTCGAGTCTGATCTAACGCTGTGCCGCAGAGAACACAAATCACCTCCCATACATAACCCCTCCCCTGACAACTCATTTCATCTTCGGCACTAATGAATTCATCATCAGGAGGTATAAGGAGGCTTTTGATACCTCAGCACTGGCTAGAGAAGCAGTAATGGCGTAGATAAGTCATCGTCATCAGCATCATCACCGCCACACTTGCACCACTTAGTTCAGATCAGGAGCAACAGTTTGGGTGTGTTGTCCTTGACAAAGTTGCAACTGGGGAACTTTAGAAGCGCTCAAGGTTGTTATAAGGATGGATGTCAGAGTGTCACAGATGCACATGCTTAGTGTGAGAATCAGCACGAGTGTGCGAATGTCAATGGAATTTGAATGTGTTGTGGTATGAGTGGATAAATCACTGAGTTTGAGAGCTCTTATGGTAACAAGTAAGTGTATATGTGTGTAGATGTGTGTGTATGTGTGTGTGTGTGAGGGAGTCTAAGCGGCGCAGTCAGGGAGCTGTCAGCAGAGAGCCAGGGAGCAGGCTGATCACAGGGCTGCTGTACGTTTGAAGTCTCCCAGGGACTGACAGCTTCTCTCCCCATGGGAACCCCTTCGCCCCTTCTCTCCTCTCTGCCTCACCCTTTTCCTATATCATTCCTCTTTATCCTCCATCTTTTTTTTCCCCCTATACACAGCATCTCCTTCTCAGCGTTTTTTCCTCATTCCATTGATGGAGGGGGTATGCGGAAGCACACTTGAGCTCTCTTGGGACTGTAAGTACCTCCAAAACAAGGCTTTGTTCGGCAGCAAACACACCTGGGAGTGTGTCTCTGTAAATACTGACATGATGAGCTGCCATCTCTCATTGTCTGACATTCTGGCTGACATTCAATCTGGCTTGGTGGCAAGAGGGCACAGACAAGCGACCTTCAGCTTTGAGATGGATGAGTGTATGGATATCAGGACTTGAATGCATAATTGAGTATAATAAGAAGGAAAGACCATTCGGGATTGCGTGTTTTTCTGTATCTCTGCATTAAATATGTGTAGGGTCTGGGGGATATTACACTTTTGTCTGCACGCCCTCTTTGGCCCATCCTCCAGAGGTCAAGGTGCAGCAGGATTTCATCTCTGGTCGGGCTGTGTGTTAGCATGGACCCATCCGTCATGAGGACAGAGTTTCTGCTGGCTGTCCCTGTCACTAAGCTGTCCTTTTTGTCAGACAGCCAGATCAATCATATTGCGATGGGGACTGATCCTTGCAAGCGGAAGCCAACCGCCCCCCAAATACATACAAATATGCAAATTAACGACAAAATAAACATCACCCTGCAAACGAGCCATCCATCAATGACCAGTTTCTCAGCAGTTCAGCTTTGGCACGGCAACACCAATCAGCCAGTCCGTCACAAGGAGTGATGGAACGCCATCCTCCCATCTTCTTTCACTCCTTCCCCCGCCTTATATCATCCACATACTGTCCCCCTTTCATTGGTTCCTCTTTGCCATTTGTCATGCATACCTTTTCCAATTTTCTCCTCTCACTCTCCATTCACACTCATTCCCTAAATTTCAAACACTTAGTCATCTACATGTTGGCATTTTCGCCAATCCATTTCCCTCTCCTGCCTATTTCAAAGCTCTCTCCTCCCTTCAAGTGCTTTCTCTCCATTGTCATTAATATAAAATATCTGGGGACATTCGAATGAATACTTGTTCTGTTTTTGTGTTTGAATGGCTAATGATGTGATGGGAAGCATTTGCCATTAGGGAAGCAATACATATCAGACAACAATGAGACATTTCTTTTCATGCAGACCCTGGCGTGCGGGTTCCAATACATCACCTCGTAGTTTATGTGCAACACACAACTATGATGTGTGTTTAGTTTAAATTAAACCAAATCAATCAAAAATGTTGAGAGTACACATATGTCACCGTCGGTCGTCATTATATTTTTTAAAGAGGCAAGTTTGAAATGTGTGTGAGTTCCTTTTGAAAGCCAAGGAACTGGAATGGAAAAAAAGGATCTCTTAATGGAATAAAAGTCAAAGGAGGGAAAAACACGGAGCAGTTGGAATTCTCCAGCAGCTGAGTCAGGTCAGACTCATGTTGCCTTTCTGGCAGTCTGTATAGACAACCCCTCTGTTTATGTTACACACACAGAGTCCAAATGTTTCACTGTGAAAGTTGTTGCAAATGTCTCTAATGAGCAATCAGGATGTCAAACAAAACTATATAATGTAATGAGATAAATCAGATAACACACTACCTCCTCCATTACCTGATAAACATGTAACATGAATCTCAAAATGGCATTTTGAGTCTGTGCGGCCAGGCCTTCCACCTTTAAACATAACTTTTGCTGCTGCTGCGCCTCAGCCAGATAAGTTTATCATGCCGCTTGTGGGCACATATATAAAAACCACAGTCACTACACACAGTTCTCCCTCTGTCAACATTGTTTTTGCTCCAGTTTTTCACATTCTGTAGCAACCTCTTTAAAGCAATTACAGCTTCATAAAGGTTTGTGGTAAGCCACGCGGCGGCTAGTTGGGGGTTCTTCTGCCTTCAAGCAGCAGAGGAAGAAGCTTTGGGCAACCAGAGCCGCAACTCAAAAAGAGAAAATAAGACATTCCTCTGACAAGCCTTATTGCTACCTCAAAGGCTCCATCTCACTTTAGTTAATTCAACAATGAGTGGGTGTTAAGTTGAGACAGCGTAGTAAAAAAGTCGGTCCCTCTTAGATTCACACTTTCATTAAATATGTAGTGTAAAGTGCATTGTTATTTAGAGGGAGTGGAGGCCAATAAAATACCTTACTTTTTTGTCTCCCAATGGTGGAGTGTGTGTACATGTATCAGTGCATGTGATAAACCAAATAAAGAAAAACACAAATGACAGAGGGAGACGAGGAGCAGTGATACTGAACGTCTATTTGCATGCAGTGTGGTTTTATAAGCTTTCTGTAAAAAGTAGTGAAGGGTGACGCAGAGGGCCTGGGGGAATTGTCTCGATAGAGGCCGGTATGCAGTCATCTTGTCTGCTCGCTACAACAGCTCTGACCAAATCAACCACAAGACATCCCCACACAGAGTGTACAAACAATAACCACCCTGTTTCCACACATCCCTGCTTTTATCTGTTTATTCCGTCTGTATTTTTAACAGTTTCAAACTTTTCACGCTCACTCTATGTCCATCTTTGTCTTTCTTTTACTTGCCCATTTTTTTCTATAGATATAACAAAAAAAGCTTCCCCCTTTTACAAATTCCCCTTGATGTGATTTAAAATATACAAAAATTACATCCAGAAATCTTATTTCAGTGCTCATCTTCTCCCTGTGCGTGCTATCATGTGGAGGCTGTGCAGTGAGGTTTCATTATTGCTGTGCTGGGGTTCAAGTTCCTGCAATGATACATCTGTCAGCCACATGTTCCCTCAGCCGGCCGCCGCTCTTGAACAGCTGTACGCAGCTGAAGTGTGTAAAGGCTTTTCAGTGAGAGTAGGTGGATGTTTCTTTCATTCTTGGATGCGTGTGAAAGCATGTTGTGTATGTGTGTCCCTTACATCCCCCCCAATAAGGGGGATTAGAGCCACACCCAATCTTGGAACACAACACTAAACATCAGACACATTAAAATCCCTTGAGGAGTTTTGTGACCCCATTGTCCTCACGGATCTCTTTGTATTTCTAACAACAGCATTTGGAATCAGTCAGTACCTCATTCTGTATCGTTCCACAGCTTTATCTTCAAAGATTTTTGCTTAAACACCCTCTCTCTTATGCACAGCAGTGTCTCCGGTTTTGCATGAGCTCATTGATGAGCTCTGGAAACATCCACCTTCAGCCCCCCGAAATGCTGAAGTTCCTTCTCTTCACAGATCTAATTCTTGCCATAGATTGTGGAGTCCAGTCCCTCTAGGCAGTTGAGATTAAGTTTGAGAGGGTTTGTCATTAAAAAAAAACTATCTAAGGTTACATAACTGTGCATACAACTAAAGTAAAAGGAAACATTTCATTAAAGCATTAGTTACACAATGGGTACTGAGAAGAGGATTGTGGTGACAATAAATCACCCATCTGTTTTACCTGCGTGACATCCCTGATTCTGTGTAGCTACATGAAGTGCTAAGGCCCATACTGGGAGTAAAAACAGGAGAAACAGAAAAGTGACACAGCACAGAGAGCTCCTCAGCTGAGGTCACACTGAGTGACTATTTAAACTCACACCATGCAGAAACTCACAGTCCAACAAACTGCTGCCTATCAGTCTGTGAAGCCGTTCTTTTAAAACTTCTGAAATTAATAAGAGTGAAGCAAAGGTGACGCAATCCTTGCTTGGATAGCTCCCCAGTAAACATTGCTGCCAAAAGTGAAGAGCGGCCCTGGCCAGGGTGAAGTCAGCGTCTGAAGAACAGTGGAGTTAGTCAGAATAAGTGAGCCCGCTGGGCAGCAGTTCTGGGCCAGTAGCCCTGTTCTCTGAGGAGTTCTTTATGGCCAGTCCATCACCCAGAAAAAGCCCCCACCCCCGCACACAGGGGTTCCATCCACACACACTTCATCTAAGTCTAAAATCCTCAATGTGAGTCAGGAAATGGGTCATACTTAACTCTGATTTATTTGATTCTTTACTGTGAAACAAGATTGCCCTTTAAACACTTTTTAAAGACTCAATTTAACATTGAATTTGTGCTGAATAATTGTGAAGCACCTGTAAACAGACCAGAGTAAATGCTCCATCACCTGAGGCATTCCAGCGCTTTTACTGTTATGGCTTTTAAAACTAAAATTCAAAGGTATCTTGAAAAGAAGAATAAACCCAATAACAAATGCAATTCACCACACTTACTGCAACTCTTTTGCAATTCATCATCTGACCATCTCTCCTGATACCCATGAAATGTAAAAATGTTCTCCTTTGAGTTCTTTGAAACTTGGAGACTTCTTTTCTGCTTTGTTCTCCAATTCCCTTTAAAATATTCATTATTTTGTTTTTCTTTTCTCTCTCCGAGGCATCAATTAAACACATCTGGCTGAACCAATGGTCAAATCATCCCCAATCCTCATCCATCACAGCTTGTCACAACAGGAGCGGGAAGTGGTCTTTTGCTCAGTCTTGGAACGGATATGGATCACTGAGCCGGGTCATGCTCACTGTGAAACCCCATGGTTGCAGCACTAAGTTATTGGAGTAACTGAGATATTGTTTTCACTGAAAGGCTAAGTAAAGTAATGTGAGGCTTACATTGGCACAAGGAGCATGGGTGAGGTCGGAAGCCTCAGAGATAGCTTGTGAAGACTTACCGAAGCCAAAGGCAGCTGGCGCAGGTATAGGAGCCGACTGGACTGGTGTGGAGGTGTAGAGTCCCGTGACCAGCAGACCATCAAAAGATACACTGGTAGAGATGGTTACTGAAGAGAGAGAAAAAAAGGAAGATGTTTAACATTTTTGTTAGTCTTGTGCTTAATCCAACTGCAAACCAGCTGATTTTGTCACAGAGCTGCACATTTGTTTCAAAGATGTAGTTGACAAAAAAGGACTGCGAGTTAATTTGTATACTGCTGATCAGGAGTCAGACAAGTACATAGCACTTTGTCTGTAAAGTACAAAGATTATCAGTGTGATGTACATCTGTGCGGAAACAAAGGTCAGAAAAGATAAGAACAATGAAGCTTCATAACATCATGCTGCTAATGAGCACAAAGCTCAGGTGTTGAAGAAAATAAATGTTAAGTGATCATTCTCTGGGAGACCAAACACGCTGCAGGGGAGGAGAAGACGAGAGCAAACAGATGTGCAAGTACCGGTAGGTGTCAAAACAAAAGCAACAATGCCACACACCAGCACACATTGGTGACCCGAGTCACTGTTAAAGTACTCAAAACAAATATCTACCTAATTACTTATCTGACTACAGGCATATGTCTAAAGAAAGTAATCTAACTCATCCTAAAGAAATCACACTGCTTTGCAACGCATGCCCCTATTGACAACCATATTAGAAGAGACTGGTGAGCTAATTCACTGTAACCCTGATAGCCTTGCTGAGCTTCTACACATCACAGGTCACAACAGACAGCAGCAGAAAACTGCCAGAGGTCTGTTATCTACTTGTATAAATCCAGCAGCTGGTTAACTATCGATCTACCCTGTAAACAAAGGCCCTGAGTGACAGGACCACAGAGTTGGCTACATCACTGGAGGAAACAGCTCAGCCACTGAACTGCTTCCAGCCAGACAGATCAGAGCACAGGGGAACAGACTGCGGCTCATAGGAACTCCCAAAAAATACACTTTTACACATTGAGGAATGAAATCCTTTGAGTGGAGAAAGATGGAGGCACTGTTATTTCCTGACCCAGAAATCCCCAGGCATCTGGGGTAAAGGGGAATCAGAAGATCAGCCTGCGTTACCCGAGGCATTGGTGTGTTTTTAGTAACAATAGTAACATTTGAGTTTGGTCTCGGGGTGTTCATTCTTTTGGGTTTAGTAAGTTCCGATGCGGTATCTGGGCTAAGCAGACTCCTGTGTGGCCTAGTCTTCCTGCCTGTTTGTTTGGAGTGACTCCATTAACAAGTCCACACACAAGGCGCCCACAATTTGTGTGTGTCTGAATATGTGTGTTCTGCATCTGTCTGTGTATGCTGGATGTGCTACACCCTGTCTTAAGAGTGGAGCACAGTTCAGCCCATCTCTCCTCTCCCTGAATGCCCCCCAAATAAAAGTCTGAATAATTTATTCCACAGCTCACTTTATTATATCCAGACATTTCCCCCTTTCGTCTCTTTTGTGACTATCCATCTACAGTACAAACACTGAATTTGACGTGCTCTCTGCTGCACTACAGTACACAACTGTTATGAAGGACGGCTCTGCCTTAAAAAAAAAAAATCCTTAGCAGGTGGATCCAAGAATGCAGGTGTTGGCTTCATCAAAAAATCTATTTACACATTTTTTTGGTCTCTATTATTTACAAAAATCTTGCAAAACTGATAACACAAAAAGAACACTTGTATAAGCAAACACTGTTGAATAGTTGTTTTTTATATAACTCTTATTCAATTATTATTATTATTATTATAAACATCATTTGCCTATTCCTCTATTGTATGATTGGCTCTGATAATACATTGTGTGTATCAAGTAATCTCTCAGAATTCTTTGGTCTAGTCAGCTGTAAGCGCTGCCAAATTTGATCAGAGAGTACAGCGTGTACAAGAAGCCGTATTGTGAGATAGACAGTTGTTTTGCTTGGCATAAGAAGCATTTATCATATTCAATCCATGTTGCTCATTGCACCTTCAACACGGCAATATCAACAGAATTCAGGAAAACAAGCAATTATTGTGTTTATTTTCTGCATACATGGACTTCTCCTTTATGCTATTTTTTTGCTTAATAGAATACATTACCTCTTCAGTAAAGCCCCTTGCTGTGTGATGAGACAGGTTATCAGTGTTTATATAATGTTGTATTGATCCAAGGCCATGTCATGATGCAGTATTTAATGGAGTAATGGACTGGGTTCAATGCACTGGGTTGGACCAGGCTGCTTCACTAGACTCTGTGAACACACACAAAACACTAATTTCTGCATTTGGACAGACCTGCATCACCAAGGTAACACACACTCCATTACTCTCCATAGAAACTTACATATTGGCTACACACAAAAACATGTTTTTTTTCCTCTTTATCCACCGCTTACACCTTCCTTCTAGTATCTCTCCTTTAGCTTCTCCCCCATTTGAGTAATCACAGTAGAAAAAAAAAAAGAAGCTCTCTCCTGCACTTTCCCCGTCTTCTCACTTCTCATACATTTTCTGCTCCCTCGCAGCAGTGTGCACACACTGTTTGATGTGGATGTTAAGGGAGAAAGAGTGGAGGGGAGGCAAAGCTGGGGGCACAAGGTTACAATCGAAAAAAACAAGAGTGAGGCTGAAAAGGGATGGAGAGATAGGTAGCGGAGGAGTGGCCCAGGGAGAGCAGCGCTACCTGATCAATACAAATGCAAGATCTAAATTATTTAGACAGGCCTCTTACACCTCTCTCATTGGCCTGTAGAACGCAACAGACGAATGAGCCAATCAGATTAGATGAGATAAGATCAGATCCAATCACCTGTGGGGGAATTCACAGTCAAACACACTCACACACACACACACACACACACACACACACACACACACACACTCACACTTCCACATAGATCTAAAGGAGGAGGCTGAGGGCCTTTGATGGTAGCTTTAAAATTCTTGTCCATACTTCATTTCTGAATACTGTTCACTTAGCCAACGGGGATGAGAAGCCATGAGGAGGGAATTGAGTTGAACTTTATTAGCAACACTTTCATCAAACACATAAGCAGGTTCTGTGTGTGTGTGTGTGTGTGTGTGTGTGTGTGTGTGTGTGTGTGTGTGTGTGTGTGTGTGTGTGTGTGTGTGTGTATGTGCCGTGTGTGCGTGTAAAAGTGTGAATATGTGTGCACTTGTGTGTCATCAGTCAAGGTGTAAACGCACCAGGTGTTCATTGTTCCCCAAACACCAGGACTGAGTTCGAGGCATTCCCTACAACAGTACATACAAAAGATATCCTTTCCCGTGAAACATATGGTGGGTATTAAATGGGGATTTGAGAAACAGGATGATTTTATAACAATGAGATGCTTGTTTTTAGAATCTGTGGCACAAATACACAAAACTGAATACTTATTTTGTGCAAAATATATAATACTATTGTTAATGTTTCAATTCAAATTAGAATATAATAGAACTTTATTTGTCCACAAAGTGTAAAAATGGTCTTTGGTTTCACAAGAACAGAAAAAATGATATCAAAACAAAGAACATTTCAGCAAAAAGATTAGAAGAGACAACACCACTGTCGACTTAGTTTGTAAATAAAAAACTGTGTTTAGTGAAGTAATAAGTAAGTTTCAAAAAACATTCACTTCATGTAGTTAGAGTTGTTGAGCAATTGGATATGGGTTAGGGCTGCATAATTCTATGTAATTTCATCATTATCTTGATATGTGGATACGCAATAAAAACATCATAAAAGTCTGATTTTATTTCAGTAAATAAGAAAATGATTTCATTGCATTCTCACTCAGCATGTATACATTTTACCTGTTGGATCGAGGGCTGAATATATTCCATTCTATAGTCTATAATTTCAAACCATTTTGATGCAGCCAGATGAAGCTTAAGCTAGCTATCAGCAACTCTCACATTGATTGGTGCCAATCCATTTTTTTTTTTTACTTTTTGATATATCTTGGATTTAGCAGAAACATGTAAAGCAAACACACGTAATGTGTAAAACATAAAGAACCACAGATAGACACAGTAAAAATGTGTTATAGCTAATATGCACTCCGTAGTTGTTGTTTAATTATTTCGCTTCAAATCGTTATTGTAGTACTGAACAATATTATAGCAAATTGCATGTATTTCACCTATCATGCAGGCCTAGGGTAGGATGGTGATGGAGTAACATGTGGAGGTTGTAGGACACTTTGGCAAAGTGTCCGCTAAATTAATAGAAGAATTGTAGGTTGCAGCTGTTGACCATCCGAAGCTCGAGCAGTCAAGTGCATCTTGGCTTCTGACCTACAGGCACCCTTTGATCATAAGTCCCTCCCTCCAAAGTCCTGTCCACATCAGGACCTCTACATAATCCTGGACAAAATGGGTCCGCAGTTCAAGGTGCCCTGAACTCACATCCTGCAAAACACTCATTACACCGTATGTATATAGCGCTCACACCCACATGCACGCGCTCATACTTTATACGTGAACACAGCATAGAGCACATCCCTTGGCCCTTTGCCAACATGTAATATTGATGATGCGATGTGGTATGCCTCATTACAGACACACACAACCGTGCTCCTACTCAACTATTGATGGGCCTGGGGCTTTTTTCACCTCTCTGGATCTACCAGGAGTAATCTTAAAACACAAAGTACTAGCACACTAAACCACACCATACAACAAAACCCACATTCCCAAAACAACACCTGCCTCCCTGACAGGTTTTCAGAGCTTAAGCAGAAACACAAAGCACAAGCACACATAATGCACACCTTGAAGCCTAATCAGTGATGAAAAAAAATCATCTTTTGAGCCAACAAATTCAGCAGAAATTATTCCACAAATGGTTGCCCATGAATTTTAAAGACTTTTCTATGTGCACATCAATATGCCGCTTGTTTTGTTTCACTGACACTTGATTTAGATTTCATTGAAATCTACCTGACAACCTGTAAATTAAGATCAACATTGCATTATCGCCTGAGTACATTACCCTATCCTTAATGTTGAAAAACAGAACAAACTAAAGGAAGACAGTAATTAGGTGTTGAAAAATTTACAAGTACAGTTTTACTCTAGTCCCAGGGAGGAGTGTGGCTGCCTCAGAAATGCAGGCACCTGAAGCAGAACGAGAATCTGTTGTTTCTTTATTTATTTGTTGTACAAGCAGCCAGGGAGTGATCATGATTGATTCCTTGAAAAATAAGCAGGTCTAATAAATAGTGAAAAATGGACCAAAATGCTGCTAACTGTGTGCTAGATCAGCAGTGATAGACGGATGAAAAATAAGTCCCAACAGCATCTTAAAAGCATTGATAGTCCCTTTGCAGCAAAGCATGTTCGACACTGTTGGCAGTACTCGGTGGCATGAGCTCATTCTTGGAATACAGCATGGCAAGGGAATAGGCTGGAGCTGGACAGGAAGTCTGGGAGTTCAGAGAAGACCTGATTTACGTTGAAGTGTAGACCATTTGTATAGAAGTACTAGTGATGCTGGCATGGCCTGAACAGCTCCTTTCTGCTCTGTTTATACAAACACACTCACCAGTCTTCACCACACCCACTTTCATAACCATGACTTTACTGAACAAGTCTCAGAAACATATTCAGTAGACTCTAAAGACCCAACAACACAAGGAGTCCTGGCAAGACTTTATTTCTATCCCTTACTTTAAGCATGGAGAAAAAACATCGTAGTGTGTACTATTGCATGCATAAAATATAACATGCCAGATATTTGAAACGCAAGACACTACAAAAAAGACATTGCAACATGTTATCAATGAAAGTCCCTTTTCCAAGTGAACCAGGGGGACACCTTTTTGTTTCCAAATGGATGGAGGTTTTCCTGGCAATGATCTGGATAAAGATAGCCGACCATCTGACCCATATCCCACTGGCAGACACACACGTGCCCCAGAGAGGACCAGGAAATGGAGGCCAGACCATGGGGAATCTATAGTTCCATCTGTTATCGCCATACTAGTGTTTGGGTGCCACTTCACCCTAAGCTTCCTGAAATGGTTCAAACATGTCGGCCACCTGAGCGTGATACCATGAATGAAAGGCCATTCATTTCTCTGACAAGGAGGGAATGTCTTGGATAGAACTTGTTTTTCTTTGAAGTGACCACAAGTTTAAAGATGCACACAATCTGAATGCTGTAGGTATGTATTTCACATTACAGTTTCAAAAGATGGTGAGGGAAGTGTGTTTCTGTTCATATATGTGTCATGCGGTGTTCTAGTCAGGTCTTAGAGGCATCATTCCATTGCGTAACCTTCTGGCACCATCCTGGCCTGCTGGCACTACCATCTGCTGCTGTGAAACACCAGATCAGAGACAACCTATCATCCACTGAGCTTCTACAATTCTGCTTAACTAAACATCTCCAACACAAGGGCTGCATAAAAACGATAAATCACTTGGGACAAGTTTACAGGTCCTTTCATGATCTTTGCCAGAGATTATAAAGTGCTGCCTATCCTTGTTCCTGGTCCAATCTGCTCTGGGGAGGTTCTAGTCTGTTTACCAAGGAGGGGAGCTGAAGCCTTCCTGCCTGCCTGCCTGCCTGACTTGGCTTCACCCCTGCAACAGCCGTGGAGAAAAACAGGAGTGAAGAGGCAGTTCTGTCACCAACATCCTGTTCCTAACACATAATCTGCCTCAGAATCACACTTTATTGTGCCGCTCTCATACCATGCAATGTATGCGTCTTATTTTGCATCCATATGAGCTGGTTTTTCACATGCTTGAGCACAAGCAGGCATAGGTGTGCAAGTTATTCTAATAAAAAGTAGCCTGAGTATATATCTTACTAAATCTCCAGAGTATATAGGAGTTCAGTTAAGTATATATACCCTGTGGACATTTTTCCTCTTATGATTTCTTAGAAGGTATGAATTCTTCACAATTGCTCAGCAGTCTTTCATTCTTAATGATGTCTCAAAAAGGTTGGATTTGACTTTAAATTAAAAAAAATACCATCCTAGTCATTTGAGAAGTCATATCCACTTACAGCAATACCAAATATGTTATGGCAGAACATTTATTCACAGTTTCTATCTGAAAATTACATATTTAAAAGAAGCACATCACACTGTGACAAGTCAAAGGCTATTCTTTTGACCTGACACTGGCTTTGATGGCAAATCACCTCTGTGGGCTTTAAACATTATTCATTGATTCATTGTAGAGAAGCCTCAAAAAGCTCACAGATCCCAACTAAGCATACATCTCTGCTGTGAGAAAATAAATGGGTTCGATAAGATTTTGTTATGTAGACCCACTCTTCATTAGTCTTGATGAAATTTTAAAGAAAGAATAAGAATAAGAAAGCTCTATAAGTGTAAGGCTAAAGGACAACAGAAAACATTAGAGATCTGAGGTAGAGAGCAACAAAGCCTCTCATATTTGTCCATATATTTTAGGTATATTTTAGGGGCACGCTGGTGGTGCAATGGTTAGGGCGCGCGTCCCATGTATTGAGACTCTCATCTCAAGCGGTAGGCCCGGGTTCACTTCCACCTGTGGCCCCTTTCCACATGTCATTCCCCACTCTCTCTCCCTGATTTCCAACCACTGTCCTCTCTCTGCATTAAAAGCCCAAAATAAATCTTTAAAAGGTATATTTTAAAGCATTAGATTAACAAAACAATCATCATAAAGAGTGTTTTGAGCTTAAAATGTATAATTAATATGTGTGATCCCAAATGGTTGAGTTTTCAGCAATTAGTTTGAAAAAACCTCATTTGACTGCCAATCTCAGTTGAACCCCTGCTTATAAAACAATGATCAATGATCATATTCTTCCAGCTTTATGGGGCTCAATGTCTAATTTTACATAGATTTGCCTGTTAATCATGAATTAATTAATCATGAATCATAGCCTATCTAGGTATAATTAGCAACTTAAAAATACTTTAAATGCAACACTAAAAAATAATTAACAACCTCTTCAGTGTGTGCATGAATAAATCACCCCGAGTAATGGATGGAAGCAGCATATCCACATGTTCAGAATTTCATTGGCAACAAGAAACATAAGTCATCTGCACAGTTGCGCTCAATTGGCCGGGTAAAGATGCATCAGAACAGGACCAGGCACCTGTTTCAACTAATGCTTTTGGTTATTATAGGCAAGGAACCTGTAATGGAAGGTCATAATTGAACAAATGAGGTGTCAATCAATAGATCAGAGCACAACCACCATTTTAATGAATCACAGTCAAAAAATGTACAGCGGGTTGCAAATTTAAATCTATCACTGGATTTAGACTGTGGATCGAATTTGGGACATGGTATATCAAAAGACTGTTAAAATTGTTGTTTGTTTGTCAGCGCCGGAAGGCCTTCAATGTGCAGATTTTTTACAGGTTAAAGTGGACTATCCAATTTTGCTGGGCCATGAGAGCAGCAGCTTCGCAGCTGGCCTTTTAATCTTTTTAGTTTGCCTGGACTTATTTCAGTTTTTGTCGCTTTATCACCTAGTTATTTTTGTGAGCAATATTGATGAATAATTGGAACTTTTTGCACTGCTACTCTGGATTACTTTTTACTTTAAGCTGTATTGTAAATGTGCATGTGTAATATCATTATAAGGTCACCATAATGCAGATTTAATAAGTGAGAAAAGGGATGGATCAAGTCCTAGAATTAATGTTATTCAAGTCTAGAAGACAAATAGTTTCACTATGTGGTTTATTTCTTATGTAGCAAATGAGAATATAGATCAATGAGCACAAAAAATACCTTCAATGATCAGTCAACTATTAGGCGAAATCTAACCAATCAGATTAGACTTTGTAAATTCTTAGTAAGGGACACCCTTAATAGTTAATAGCTACTGTAACGGGATATTTTGTAACAGGGTTCAGGAGCACCATGATTCTTTCACGCTATCCCTTGCTGTCTGCCAGGACTTCAGAGAGTTGTCCTTATGATCAACACCATGTGTTGTGCTGACAGAGAAAAGGCTTCAGTCATTCAGCCCTGACAAGCATAGCATCTTCCTTTTACTCAACAAAGCTGTAATGAACATGTGAACACACAAAAAAGCCAATTGAAAACAATCTTGGTATAAACAAACACAAGATAGGGAGGACTTGTTACTGCTTACAGCTAAGTCTGCCTGAGTCAGAAATCCAAGGAATGTAGGAAAACACAGGCAGCCTCACAAACTGGGGAAAGATCCAAACCACAACTCTTTAACAAAACACGCAGTAATAATATGCAAATTAAAATCTTTGACAAACTCCAATAATACATCCATACATCAGAAACGATTCCTCATCATTATAACACACTAACCCGCTTCACAGAGCCCTACAGACACACTTAAATAGAGCAACCAGCAAGCCAGCTGTGAAAGATCACAAAGACAAATTGCAGAAATTGGACATGGACCACCACTGTTGCATAACTCCCTTTCCATCCCACCTGCTCCATTGGGAGCAGTGTTGATAGGAAACAGGAAGGAGGTAATGAGGGCCAAGCTGTCAACCACAGTCTATATAACCTCACTGTCTGCTATTTTCCTTTAAGGGACACCAGGCTACTTAGCCTGAGTGACCTTTATCTCCTTCTCGCAGCTGGCCTGTCCTCCACATCCCGCCTCCCAGAGCCCCCGACAGGCTCCCCAAAACTGCTTTACAACTGAGCGAGCCATGACCCGAAGGCATCTGTCAAAGCAAGGCATTGGGACTAAGGACAAGGAAGAGTTTCACAGATATATAAGGATAGAAACTCGTGCCACTTCAAGTGACACACTTACACAGAAGTCACATAATTTTAACAACCACTAAATACCCACAACCTTCTTCAGGGGGACCCTTCTCCCGCAAAAAAATAAAAATAAACATACTCTATTTTGACACTTTATTTATACAGTCTGGCACCATATTTACATTCAAAAAAATGTAATGTGTACATTAAAACATGTTCATCATCTGCTACAGTCTCTCCCTCTCTCCCTCTCTCTTTAAATATTACAATTCTCCGTCACACACACATACACACAAAAACAGAATTTTTCAGATAGAGCATGTAACTAAAAGTTGCAGCAGTTGATACCATTCTCCACATCTGATCCTGACTCAGCTGCTGCTGGCTCTTCAGTGTGCAGCTCATCTTTGCTACCCTCTGCAAAACCATGAAATCAACTTAAATTATACGCATGGTCAAATAACCTGTCTAGTATAACTTTTGGCCTGTCCTATGTTTTGAACACATATCCCTTTAAAAAGCACCAAGTACTGTATTTAACTAAAATGGGGGGTTGATGTGTTATTTTGAAGAAGTAGAAAATGCTGGATGTTTGTGGTACTTTTGGATTTTCTAACAATAGAAATTCCACAACAAAGTAAAGTGATTATCTAAATAGTCAGTTATTCTAACCTCTCATTTACAGAAATAAGATTCTCCTTTTTATTACTGTTATATTATATAACAGCAAAATGCTGAAAATTATATTTACTGACTGTCATCAACCTGTGTTAACATTAATGAGATTAAAGCTTCATTAAAATATGTCACTTCTCTTATATGAACACGGACAACAAGTCCTTTTCTAACTGCTTTAAAGCAAAGTTGTTCTAAACTGTAAGATTAACTGCGAACAATCCTGCTGATACATAAGATATATGTTTATTTTTTTCCCTTTTGACTTTACTTATAAATGTAATGAAAACAGAATTGAGAGGCCTCTCACAAAATGACTTAATCTTTTAACTTTTAGAATTTATTGCAAGTCTAATAAAGCTTTCTTTTTTATTAATTCAGTTTATTTTTCTAAATTATGACCAAAACATCATGGCAGCCATGTCAATACAGTAAGAAAAGAGAACATACTTACTGACTTATGAGTGTCTTTCGCTAAATTTCCTCCCTATATTTCCAACATTGCATATTCCAGGCTCACTAAGGCGTATCAGATGAAAGAGAATAAGTGAGGGAGTTAGCACCAGGTGAAGCTGCCCTCCTCTTAGCCATCCTCATGGGCATGACACTTCAAACTGCAGTTTTTATCAGAGTATCAACATGTACTTTTGAACTGTTCAGGCTTATAAATAGTTAATTACATGGTGCATACTTTATATTGGACAGCAATATAAGTGTACCAAAAACAAGTCATGCTTTCTCACTGAGTCCATGGATTTTCAACACAACTGTGAGTATTTATATATTACAATAGTGGCTTCCTGGGGTCCCTTTTGACAGAACAGTGACATCATTTGATTCCATTATAATAGCATCCATAAATTAAATCCTTTAATTCTTTTAAATCTAACACACAAAATTAGCCCACAAATGAGTCCATTCTTCTGTGCCAGTGAAAGGGTAACATCTGTGCCTAGTTTTGAATGCCTCCCACTATCCAGAAACATCTGGACACATCTCCCTTTTGCAAAACTCTAGCTGCTCTGCTTATCACTACCAACTACTGTATGCGCATGCACTCGTATGGACACAATGTAAGCACATACACACACACAGAGCTCTCAGCACAAGCTTAAGAGGCAGCGCCACAATGACAGCATACCCAATCAGGTTCCTACTATCACAGATATAATAGCTCTAATATGAATAATGGAACTGTCACTTTACAAAGATATTCACTTTACATCCCGCTCTGTCAGTCCTTTTCAGCATCTCTTCCACACTCTCCACACTCTCTCTTTCCCCTCTCCATCCTGCTTACGCTGTATTTTTTCTATCAGTATCGCACCTTTTTATCTACATGTTTTGCAATATTATGTGAGCTTTTACGAGAAATACAAGGCACGATGTACAACCTTGATGCTTTGTGTGGTTGTTTCAACCAAATGTTTCTTCTTTCATTCAGAAGATTGAAATATAACTTAATAATAACGTGTAGAAATATCAACGTGTGATTCATTATTGATCCAAATCATTTCAACTAATGCCAAATGAATCTCCTTTACAAAAAATTGTGCCATGCACCATGTCATTTCATCTCGTTAGGAAACATCTACAGGTCTCTCATAAAACTGCACACAGATGCATGTTGTACACACTCATGTTAAAAGTTAACAAGCTGGCAAATTTGAATTCAATTCTCAATTTTCCAGCAATCCAAACAATTGGCAAGTTATTTTAACAATTCAAAAATGTCCTGGTAGCTGGAAAGGAAGGTAGGATACTGTGCTCGCTACTTTGCTCTCCACTCCCTGCTCTTTCTTGGAGTGAATAAAACAGATTGTGGCTAGCTAAGTGAAAAAGCAAAAAAGTCAAAGTCTGAAAGTGCCGTCATAGCTTTTGGGTATGAATGTTTGAGTGGAGGGAGAATGGCAATGTCGGTATGGAGGGGACTTTCACGGAGCAGGGGGGAGAGATTGATTTCTAATTAACGAGCTGGTTGCAGTAATGAAAGTCTCTACTGGCAGTGGATCAATGGGGAACGTTTCCCTCGACATCCAGTCTTAATCACACCAGTTCAGCTCGGTAAGAATTCACACATTGCTGTAATTAATGCTGTCATGCTCTTAACATCTCCCATCTCATTCACACCGCTTTTCTGTTTTAACCTCCACTTTGGACCTTTCACTGATAACAAGGATCCCTGAATGACTCTATTAGTCTGTATTCTCTGCTGTCAAAACAAAGTTTCGTCAGCACATTAATAAATGTGTTGAGTCACTGATAAAGATTAAGTTCAGACAAAACACTTTTTTTTCATAATTTGTATTATGTATATTTGAGACTTTTTTAATTTTGATCACCAGATATGCAAATGTGTGGTGTAAAGGTATATTTTTTTTAATCTTTGGTTTGGCCTGGCTCCATTCCACACCTTAGTAAACAGTCGCCTGGGGTGGCGGTAGCTTATTGATTAGTCCACAAGAGGCCCGGGGTTCAAATCTGACCTGTGGCTCCTTTCCAGCATGTCATTCTTCACTCTCTCTCTCCCCGATTTCTGACTCTTTCCACTGTCCTTTCTCTAAATAAAAGGCATAAAAAAGCCATAAGATAAATCTTTAACAAGTGAACAATCCCCGGAAACAGATAACAAATTATTTTAACTTTCATGGATATATTAGTTTTATGATTTCTTAATTACTTTATGGAATGTTTGAGACATGTCTGTTGTACTTTAACTCACTGGCCACCTATTTCAGACTGAGCTCTAACATCATATTGCTATCTAGGATTCCTTTTTATGGTTGTAAAAATGACTAACGCAATGTGAAACAACCTCACATCTAGAATACACACTAAAAATGGCAAGTCTTGACAAATGTTGATGTGCAATGATGCAGGATTTACATCTATCTCTACATTGTATTCTGAGACAATCTATGTACTGTGTCCCAATCCTGAGTCAGAGCTCACTGAAAACATAGACCTGTGAGAATCGGAGGTATGATGTTTAAATGAGAGATCATTTATCAACAGAGTGAGCATTATGGCAAAGAAATATCTTCAGGGGCCCTGTAAACACAAACCCCTTCACCCATGCTGTCACAATGGAAAGGGAGTATGCGTGAGCTTGTGCATGTGCACAGATGTGTAATCTGCCTCCACCAGCCTATGGGGCCGAGTGGACCCAGTTGTTTGAAGGAGGCTGGCACTGAATGGGGGGTAGAGCTGGGGCTAATCCGACAACGCCACGCGCCATGTGCCCAGCACCCAGCCAATTGCACCATGCCGCCTCCTCTGTAGTGGGTCCATTGGAGCGCTACAAGGCCCTCTGAATGCTATCAGCACAGACGACACACTGCCCCCCAAGCAGGGATTACAGCTCTCTCAATGAAGCAGCCAGGAGGAGGATTCAGAGCAAGAGGAGGAGAGGAGAGGAGGAGGAGGTACACAATCCTCCAACAGGAGCTCCATTCTCTAAAAGGAAGAGGCCATCGGCAAAGCTGACACGCTAATCAACAGTGGCTGGGAAACCACCCCATGAGAATAACGCGTCCAGCAAGAGGGATGGGGAGGAGGGACGTAAGGTTTTAATAGGATACATCACTTTTCAAAATCTGGCTTAGAGCCACTTGGTACTCCTCAAGGAGAATGAACACTGGTCCTTTGTTTGTGGGGTAGATTTGGATGGGGACATTAGCATGAGTTTGCATAGACAAATGGAGCTCTTAATGGCATATGCAGACCTGGTATTTGGGTTTTCTGAGAGGAAACAACTCTGTAATTATGTTTACAACCTGTCTGTGAGTTGAAAGTAAACAGCAAAGCCACGGGGGTGGGGGGGTTGTAATGTGCCAATAAAAAATTATGTAGATACACTTTAGGAGGGTGTGTCCCTTGTTTTCTATTGAAAATGTAGCTAGGCAGTAAATACAGTGTTGTCTTCACAAACTCAGGGTCTAGAGTATGTCCTGAAGCTGGTGTTTTGATTCTCTTTATGGTTTACCAAAGGTCTGATATTTATAAAATGGCTTTAATACAGGATGCAAAGTCAAACATAGTCCTTAGCTATGCCAGGAATGTAAAGTAACCAACATGAATGATACCAAATGCTTTGTGCTTCAGGAGTGGAAAAAGTCATAATGGTGCCATATTTTGGGTGGTTTACATGTTGCACAGATTCCACTCTGCCAAAGTGGAAATCTCTGTCGCTGCTTCTGCAAGTCAACAACTTAAACCCACAGTCACCAGAAAAAGGACAGGGGAACCACAACAAGTGAGAACAGACTGGGACATTGTGAGCCTGGCATCTCCAAATCCATGCTTCTATTATCATCAGAGAGGCACTCCAAATCAGGCAAACCCCCAAAAGGCAAGAACACTCCAACATCCTGAAAATACTCACGCCCACTCCTCTGCCCACTCATGAAAGTTAGTGAAAACACAACTCACATTTGCTTGTTAAGTGCTTTCTTGTTTTGGCTGGAAAATGAATCCGTTGAGGAATTTGAAAATAAAAAATGTAAGAGCTTCTTGCAGCTTGCCCTGATAAGACTAGCAAAGGCACACACCTCTGCTTGGCAGGAATCCACTCACTGCTTTTATTTTTAGATATTTCTACCACACCTGGCACCATGCTGGCATCGTTCTGGCACCAGCCTGGCAAATGCTAACAATGTCACTGTTATCTGAGGCCATTCTCCATGCTCTGATGCAGCGAATCAATTTTTCAGAAATGCTGCATTAGGTGGCATCTGAGGCCATCTCAACTATCACTGCTTCAAAATGTCTAGCACTGCTGCAGCTCACTTCTTCTTTAACAGGAATCACAATGGCTAAAACAGAGAGAGTGTGTCTGTCACTGCAAGTTTGCTGTTACATCATTAGACTGTCAGAGGTTTCAACAGTATAACATCAAGAACATGCTCCAGTGAAAACAACTTGACACAGCCAGTTAGCAACTGACAAGAGGAAAATATTAACCTCCTGTTCATGTTATCATGTCACAGTCTAATGTTACATCGACACAAAGAATTGTAATAGCCTGCTGATCAGGACATTTGTGCTTAGCCAGTGGAACATCTGACCTGTCTCTATGTCATGATGGATCACCCACTAAGAGCTGAGTGCTGTGTGCATGGCCAAGCGTGCATGTGTGACAAAGGGAAGATTACCAATGAATATCCATTCTCATTTCTCGCCCATCTGCTCCTTCATATAAAGGAAACTGGAATATCTCATTGAATACAATTCTCTTTAAATGGTTCATCATTCAATGTCCACATTAACAGAGCACCCAAACACACCCAGCGAGCCCATACAAACAGCAAAACACTTGACACACTTCTCTCTACTCAGTGAAGTGACCTATTCAGACATAGCAGCAGGAGGCAGAGGGGCTGAAGAGCCAGGAAGCCAATGAATGCACAGGATTGACCATTTGAAAGTGCTATTGCTATTTGCATGCTGTTTTTCTTATTCTCACAAGAGAGCCCTATTAAACCATTAGCCCCTATCCGCTTCACTCTTTCCTCACTCTTACCCCTTTTTTTCAGTGTCCCTGTTCCCCTAAAATGTATGTCTGCATTAAAACTAGGCCAGTCTTTTGATGGTTCACTGACCAATGCTTGCTGCACCGTGAGGAATACGTGTACTTAAGAGATTTCCTGATTTTTTAAATAGATACAGTTAAGTCGAACATAGATGTAAGGAGCACTAGACTGGTGGACAGCAGGAGTATCAACACCAGCCAAATCTTATCACTCTGTAGGAACAGAGAACCAAGAGAGGAAGCACTGACACAATGTGGTCAAAGGTTAGAAAGTAAAGTACCTGCATGGTCTGCTCAGAGGTTAAGTGCTGCAGAAGCAGATGATGACATTGGAAGGGCTGTAGAAGTAACAGCCTATTGGTACTATTTTGGCATTCAATCCCAATACAAAGATGACTGAGTGATTGTTTGGTAAGATAATATCTGCTTGTCTGGGGCCTTGTGTATGTGACCTTCACTTAAACATGACTGACCATTTGTTCTATAAGTCAACAGCGCACTTGGGGGGGGGGGGAAACTCTCCCAACTATGGCAAGCAATCAACTTTGCAGATAGATAATAGCCTCTTTTCCCATCCCAAGACACATTGAGTTGTTTCTGGTGTTCGGCAGGAGAGCTGCTGACGTATTTCTAATATGATAGGTTATCATCGGAAGACCTGTTGGCATTATTTGATGATGAATTTTCCCTCCAAGTTCTCATTAAGAATGTCATTCAGTGGCAATGTCCAAATCTCCTTGAAATGTTGATGGTTTCTCGAGCCTATTCCATCCTTTGCACATGAACGATCCATGGAACAAGGGACTTCTGTGAAGACCATTGACAGATTAGGACTGCAGCATGTACTGTCAACTGGTTCTCAAAGCAGCTCTCTAGTTCTCACTTTCCCTTGAGCTATTGTTTCTCCTCCTCTTTCCTATTGTGGCACTGTGGTAAAGACACCCTGCTGATTCCCACTGAATATTGTTTGCTTTTCAATAGTGAGTAGAAATTATGACTATAGTGAGAGGGGGAGCCGGGTACCTACCTGAACATACATGCATCGGCAGCGGCTTGTGTGAGTAACTCATTCAGTCCTCTACAATGTCACCCATAACCCCACTTATAGAAACACACAGCAGAAATCAATTTTTATAGAAATAGACTTACTAGCAATGCAAGCACTCAGTTCATATTTTGAAACACTGTAAACATAGTATGTTTGTAACCTCTGGTACGATAAAATGGCTGTGGCCCAACTCACGCGTCATTATGAAAACTACAATGAAATCAACAGAAATATGGTACAAATTCCTCGACACACAAAGGCATTCAATCAATCTCGCTGGCCCCATTTCTGCGTGTGGACCTCCATTTTTCTTGCTATTCTCTGCTGATTTTCAGAGCACACTGCTAGCCATTGAATTCCCTTACCAATCTTTTCCATTGTGCTTTCTAAACATACTGAACATCGCAGTTGAAAGATGTTCCCTCTGCTCAAGATTTAAATCTAATAGTCTTTCATGGAAAGGACATGTTTCTCCCACTGCTGTGTCACTATTCCTTTTGGTGTGCTGTTGTTCATTTTTGAAAATGGACTTGTAATTTTTCCAGAGCAGAGAGACAAGAACCAGTGAAAAAAAAAAAGTAAGCACACTCAGATTGACTTTGTTTAGAAACAGGGTTCTGGGTTTTGTATTGTGATGTTGCTTCCTATAAACATGCGGTTGCTGTACGGAGAAGATCATCGTTCCCACAGCTGTGTTGAAAGAGGTCAGAGAAAAAGTTATAAGAAATGCTTTGACATGGCAGGAAATAAAGAGCTGCTTCCTGAGTGTTCCTGCAAAAGTGGTTCAAAAGAATCGTTTTGATTATTCAGAGGACAGGCTCCAATCCCAGTGTGACCTTTCTTCATTTTTTTACTCTCTCTCCTCAGAGAGATAAGGCAGTATGTGGGCAGTATGTGAGTGCGTGTGTGATTGACACTTGGTCTCTATTTGTCTGATAGAAGGACTTACCCTAGACTCTGAATGCAAGCACACAAACCTCGACAAATCGTTCCATTTCCCAGAAGTTCAGAGTGTTTCTAAAGTATTTCTGTTCCATTTTGTCCACAATGACCCTGCCAATACACCCAGCCTGTAAAATATTTCACACAGAGTGTAACACAACCTCACTTGGTCATTTTATTTTGATAGCTAAATACAGTAATCTCATCGACTGCATACACACAGTACACTGCCCACACATGGTCTTATCACTCAAAAGCAACAGAGAAGTGAAAGGTCAGAAACCCAATTACTGTACGGGAAATCAGCTACATAAACTCTTCCTCTTACTGAATACGGAGGTGGTTCTTTAAGACACTCACCTTCTTTGCCTTTTATAAGGGGTCATCTGTCTCTTTGATTTTTCTTACTTTCCCTCCCCTCTAGAAATAACTTTTCTCCTTCGCCCTCTTTCTTCAGATTTCTTTTCTACAGCCCCTACACAACCACACGGCAAGTATCTCTAATGCTTTCCACCCACCATTTCCACATGCAGCTCTGTCAGTAGTCAGATCACACGTTGCTTTTTAGAAGATTAAACCTAATATAATTCCAAACAAAGCCCAAAGACAAATAATACCCAAAGAAAAAAAAATTGAGACCCAAGCAAATAAAGAAGCATTCTAAAGTACATTCAATCTAACACTTCCCGTGCCCCTTTCTTGAAATTACCAAAGGATATAATGCACTGTTTTTCCATCAGTTTTTTTCCCCTAATTCTGCTGTCAGCAGAGCAGGCACATACACCTTCAATCCAACACATTTATATGTAGCCTACAAAGCATCCAATTCCCGCCACAATGTGCCTGGCAGAGACTGTGGCAACAACTTGTAAGGATGGATGTAACCATCAAGGTTTGCAAAGATGGATGAGAGGTGGAAAAAAAGAGACAGGATTGCTCCTGATTGCACAACTAAGCGCAGTCAGCCAACTTGCATGTGCTCACTTGCCATTTATCCGTCCTTCTCTTCACAACTTCGTCAAAACCCCAGAAATTTGACAATGACCTTTCAACATGGGATGGAGAAAAAGTGAGCAGCTTGGAACTATGTTATTTTTTCATGCAAGCCCCGCTGCTGGTATCTTATCTGCTCAATCCTCTCATCGTCATTTAAATCTCCCCCATTTCATCCGATCCCAGCCATGGCCCTATTTAAATCTCTCCCTCCTCCCAATACACCACATTTCTAATGCTAATTATCTAAACCTCTCCGTGCGCTCTATCCCTCCCATCCACCATCTAGTTATTCAAATCTCTCCCCCCCGCTACCCCTACAAGCCTGGCCCCAGTTAAAAGGTGCTTGACTGAAGGGTCGATCGGGGCTGTTATTTTAGACAGAAGACATCACAGCTTATTACCAGACTCTTCTCTCTTTCTGCTCTGTTTGCTTTGCCTTACCATATTCCTTTCTTTCTAGATACAATTACACAAACTCTGCGCATATCCTTTTTGAAATCAAGAGGTTTATTTGTCCTGATAATCAAATGCATATGTTGACAGTGCAAGAACAGAGTAATAAATCCACTGTGCAATATTAAAGGTGTATTATTACAAGGACAGGGTTTGGAAGAGATAAGGGCAATACAAACAAAATGTGTGTATATTTAGGAACCTAGATTAAATCAGCAATGTACATAAAATGTGTATACATCCAGTTCTTACTGAAGAAGATAACTGCATGGGAATGTGACCTTAGTCTGTCAGTGGTGACCTGTGTGGGTC